>NC_137772.1:134654538-135254538 GCF_963455305.1 Plecotus auritus | reverse complement strand
AAGCCTGAGAATCCACAGCTGCGGCACCCACGGAACAGCTGCGAGCCCCGGAACAACGCTCCCCAATTGGCGCAAACACACGGGTTCAGAGGAGCTCTACACTCCACCATGGAAAGGTCAGATTTCGCCTGGGATAAGGTGAGGTCTCTGGTCCCGGCGGCGCGAGAGAGGAACGCGCGTTTTGCGGGAGCTGGAGGACCAGGGAAGTCTGTGCCTGGAAAAATCCGTGGCTGTTGGGGCTGGCGTGGTCTGTGAATGTGGAAGGGGGTCCTCAGAGCTGCTGGCAGGAGGGCTCTCTAAAAAGCAACCCATTTTGATCTGACATGCAGGGACACCCTAAGAATTTCAGGGGTGTGCTAGACTTACACGCAGCCACGGAGTGCGCACACTTGGGCTTTTTCCTCTTGAAATTCTTGCTTCTGATTACTAAGCCCAATTCATAGGTTCACCCAGTTGGGGACACCCTGGGAGACTGCAGGGGAAAGTTGTTTTTCTGGAACCTGGGGATCGGAGTGGGGAGTGACCATCGGAGAGCCAGCTCTGAGGCAGCCCACTCCCACAGACCGGTGGTGAGTGCCACAGGGAAGGAGGGCTCTAACACTCCCTAGAGAGGCCATAGATAAACCCGGAAGTCAATCCAGAAACACTGCCACCCAGGGGCTGAATCACAAATTGACTCTTGTGTAATCAAAAATAAAGGAATACGAATTAAGACACACCACCTGCTTAAAATCAGGACTGGCTTACATCATTGAAGAGCAGTGGAACGCAGGGAACTGCAATACTGTCCGGATTGAGAAACAGGCGCGCCAAACAGAACAACAGAGGAAGTGAATGACCTTCACTACTCCACATTTTATTTTTATTTTTTATTTTTTTATTTTCATTTTTTGCATCTTTTACTCAAGAAACTAATTTTTTTTCTTTTTTCCTCACTTGATTTTACCTTTTTAATTATTACTTTTTTATTTTCAATCCGTATTATTACTACTGCTATTTTATCTTTTTTTTTTTTTTTTAAGTGTCATTTTATTTTCTCTTCATTTTGTTTTGGGATTAATGTTCTACATTCTATTTTTATCTTTCCTTTAGCATCATTTTACTCTATCTCAACTCTACCTTTATGCCATCACTCTCTTCCTCACTTTTCCCTTTTCGGTGTCCTGTTTATCTTACCCCTTTCCTGCTTTAGATTTTCCCTATTCTTTCTGTTTACCCGCGTTAAAATCTCACCCTACTTATATATCTAATCTCCAATCCCCTGCTCCAAGTCCATACACACCTCTCTCTTCGCTGTCTTAACTATCCAAAAAATTGTTTTTCTCTCTGTCTTTTTGTTGTTGTATGCTTGAATGTAGATTATATCAAATTTTTATGCTTTTTTGGTTGATTGTTTTGCTTATTCTTCTTTTGTTTATTTTTTTTTGTTTGTTTAGTGCTTCTGTCTTCCCTTGCCTCACTCAATATTAGTTGGTGTTGTAGTTTGTATTAATCCCCAGGTACTTGTTGCGGGCATTTGCTGGGATAAGTGATTGCTCTATTGGAGTTTTATCCCCAATATATATAGTCTGTTTCCCTTTCTCTCTTAGTCTCTTTCTTGTCTCTCTTATTTTTTTTTATCTTCTTTTTTTTCCCTTTTCGCAATTTCATTTTGACACTCCTTTTTTTTTCCTTCTTCTTTCTTTCTTTTTCCTCTTCTTCTTTCTCTCCTATCCCCTAATTTGCCTTTCTCTGGTGGTCACCTTTATTGGAGGTTATTAATAGCGTGAATACATTTCTGTTCAAGTGCCTTCTGTGTTGTACCTGGTAGTGCTGTATTTTGTGCCTTTAAATCATCGCAGGAGAGAGAGAACTACATAACCAGACACCCAGAGAAGAGGGACCATGGGGAGACAAAGACACAGCCCGCATATGAAAGAAAAGCAGGCATCACCAGAAAAGGAAGTAAACGAAATGGAGGCAAGCAACCTTCCAGAAAAAGAATTCAGAGAAATGGTCATAAGGTGGCTGAAAAGAATGGAAGACAAATTCGACAATATGAGCAAGAACCAAGAGGAAATGAAGAAGAACCAAGAAGAAATGAAAAATGACATCGCTGCTGTAAAGAACTCAATAGAAAGCATCAAGAGTAGACTAGAAGAAGCAGAGGACCGCATCAGTGAGCTAGAAGACAAGATGGAAAAAAATACCCAAGTAGAGCAACTTCTAGAAAAAAAAATTAAAAGGCAGGAGGAGAGCCTAAGGGAACTTTGGGACAACACGAAACAAAACAACATCTGCATAATAGGGGTTCCAGAAGGAAAGGAAGCTGAGCAAGGAATAGAAAACCTCTTTGAAGAAATAATGACAGAAAATTTCCCTGATATAGAGAAGAAAAAACCCACACAAATCCAAGAAGCTCACAGAGTCCCAAGCAAAATGAACCCCAAAAGACCGACGCCAAGGCACATTATAATTAAATTGGCAAACACCAACGACAAAGTAAGAATCTTAAAAGCGGCAAGAGAGAGACAGAAAGTTACATACAAAGGAACTCCCATCAGACTAGCAACTGATTTCTCAACAGAAACTCATCAGGCCAGAAGGGAATGGAATGAAATATACAAAGTCATGCAAAGGAAGGGTCTGAATCCAAGAATACTGTACCCAGCAAGGCTATCAATCAAAATTGAAGGTGAAATCAGGAGCTTCACAGACAAAAAAGGACTAAGGGAATTTATTACCACCAAACCAGCAATGCAAGAAATGCTAAAGGGTCTACTGTAAAAAAAAAAAAAAAGAAATAGGAAGCGAAGAAGGAACACAGGTGTAAAGAATAGGAATGGCGACAAATAAGTACCTATCAATAATAACTTTAAATGTAAACGGATTAAATGCCCCAATCAAAAGACATAGGGTAACGGATTGGATAAGAAAACACGACCCATATATCTGCTGTCTACAAGAAACCCACCTCAGAAAAAAAGACGCACACAGACTGAGGGTGAAGGGATGGAAAAAGGTTTTCCAGGCAAATGGAACTGAAAAAAAAGCTGGGGTAGCAATACTTATTTCTGACAAATTAGATCTCAAACTGAAGGACATAACAAGAGATAAGGAAGGCCATTTCATAATACTAAAGGGAGCAATCCAACAAGAAGAAATAACTCTGGTAAACATATATGCACCCAATACAGGAGCACCCAAATACATAAAAAAACTCCTGGAGGATATCAAGGGAGAGATTGACAGCAATACAATCATAGTAGGAGACTTTAATACCCCACTATCACCATTGGACAAATCCTCTAAACAAAACATCAGCAAAGAAACATCAATCCTAAATGACTCACTAGACCAGATGGAATTAATTGACATCTTCAGAACATTTCACCCCAAAGCCACAGAATATACATTCTTCTCAAGTGCACATGGGTCATTTTCAAAGATAGACCATATGTTGGGACATAGGCAAAGTCTCTTCAAATTCAAGAAGATAGAAATCATATCAAGCATCTTCTCAGACCACAGTGGCATAAAACTGGAAATCAACTACAATAAAAACAACCCAAAGAAATCAAACACGTGGAGACTAAACAGCATGCTATTAAACCATGACTGGGTTACCAGAGAGATCAAAGAAGAAATAAAAAACATCATGGCAACAAATGACAATGAAAACACTACAATCCAAAATCTATGGGACACAGCGAAAGCAGTCTTGAGAGGGAAGTTCATAGCTCTACAAGCCTACTGCAAAAAACAAGAAACAGGGGTAATAAATTACCTAACCCAACAACTCAAAGAGTTAGAAAAAGAGCAACAAGAAAAGCCCAGGGTAAGCAGAAGGAAGGAAATAATAAAGATCAGAGCACAGATAAACGACATAGAGACCAAAGAAACAATACAAAAGATCAACAAAACCAAGAGCTGGTTCTTTGAAAGGATAAACAAGATTGATGAACCTCTAGCCAGGCTCACCAAGAAGCAAAGAGAGAGGACCCAAATAAACAAGATCAGAAATGAAAGAGGTGAAATAACAACAGATCCCGCCGAAATACAAAGGATTGTTAAAAAATACTACGAACAACTCTATTCCAACAAACTGGACAACCTGGAGGAAATGGACATATTCCTAGAAAAATATAACCTTCCATAACTCAATCAGGAAGAATCTAAACAGCTCAACATGCCAGTAACTATGGAAGAAATTGAAGCAGTCATCAAAGAGCTTCCGGCAAACAAAAGCCCGGGGCCAGACGGCTTCACAGGAGAGTTCTACCAAACATTCAAGGAAGAACTAAAACCTATCCTCCTCAGACTATTCCAAAAAATTCAAGAGGAAGGAACACTTCCAAGCTCCTTCTATGAAGCCAGCATCACCCTAATACCAAAACCAGATAAAGACAACACAATGAAGGAGAATTACAGGCCAATATCCCTCATGAATGTAGATGCCAAAATCCTCAACAAAATTCTAGCACATAGGATCCAGCAGTACATCAGAAAGATCATACACCATGACCAAGTAGGGTTTATCCCAGGAATGCAAGGATGGTTCAATATCCGCAAATCAATAAATGTGATACATCACATAAACAAATTGAGAGATAAAAATCACATAGTCATATCAATTGATGCAGAAAAAGCATTTGACAAAATCCAACACCCTTTCTTGATAAAAACTCTCAACAAGGTGGGAATAGAAGGATCATACCTCAACATAATAAAAGCTATATATGATAAACCCACAGCTAACATCATACTCAATGGGCAAAAACTAAAACCATTTCCCCTAAGAACAGGAACAAGACAGGGATGCCCACTCTCACCACTCCTGTTTGACATAGTACTGGAAGTATTAGCCACTGCAATTAGACAAGAAGAAGAAATAAAAGGCATCCAAATTGGAAAAGAAGAAGTAAAGCTGTCCTTATTTGCAGATGACATGATATTGTACATAAAAAACCCGAAAGACTCCATCAAAAAACTAACAGACTTAATAAATGAATTCGGCAATGTAGCAGGATACAAAATTAACACCAAGAAATCTATGGCATTTCTATACACCAACAGTGAACTTACAGAAAGAGAGACTAAAAAAGCAATCCCATTTTCCATCGCACCAAAAAAATTAAGATACTTAGGAATAAACCTAACCAAGGAGGTAAAAGACCTATATGCGGAAAACTACAGGACACTGAAAAAAGAGATAGAGGAAGATGTAAACAGATGGAAGAACATACCATGTTCATGGATTGGGAGAATCAACATCATTAAAATGTCCATACTACCCAAAGCAATCTATAGATTCAATGCACTCCCCATTAAAATACCAACGGCGTATTTCACAGACCTAGAAAGAACTCTCCAAAAATTCATCTGGAATAAAAAAAGACCCCGAATAGCCACAGCAATCCTGAGAAAGAAGAATAAAGTAGGAGGGATCTCAATACCAGATTTCAAGCTGTATTACAAAGCCACTGTCCTCAAAACAGCCTGGTACTGGCACAAGAACAGACATATAGATCAATGGAACAGAATAGAGAATCCAGATATCGACCCAAACCAATATGCGCATTTAATATTTGACAAAGGAGGCATGAGCATACAATGGAGTCAAGACAGTCTCTTTAATAAATGGTGTTGGGAAAATTGGACAGATACATGCAAAAAAATGAAACTAGATCACCAACTTACACCATACACAAAAATAAACTCAAAATGGGTACAGGACTTAAATATAAGACGGGAAACCATAAAAATACTGGAGGAATCCACAGGCAGCAAAATCTCAGACATATGCCAAAAGAACTTTTTCAGTGATACTGCCCCTAGGGCAATGGAAGCCAAAGAGAAAATAAACAAATGGGACTACATCAAAATAAAAAGCTTTTGCACAGCAAAAGAAACCATCAACAAAAAAACAAGAAACCCCACTGTATGGGAGAACATATTTGCAAATGTTATCACTGATAAAGGTTTAATCTCCAACATCTACAGGCAGCTTATACAACTTAATAAAAGGAAGATAAATGATCCAATAAAAAAATGGGCAACAGACCTAAATAGAATCTTTTCGAAAGAAGACAGAAGGAAGGCCAAGAGACACATGAAAACATGCTCAAAGTCACTAATTATCCGAGAGATGCAAATCAAAACGACAATGCGATACCATCTCACACCTGTCAGAATGGCTATCATCAACAAATCAACAAACGACAAGTGTTGGCGAGGATGCGGAGAAAAAGGAACCCTCGTGCACTGCTGGTGGGAATGCAGACTGGTGCAGCCACTGTGGAGAACAGTATGGAGTTTCCTCAAAAAACTGAAAATGGAACTCCCATTTGACCCAGTAATCCCACTCCTGGGAATATATCCTAAGAAAGCAGAAACACCAATCAGAAAGGATATATGCACCCCTATGTTCATAGCAGCACAATTTACCATAGCTAAGATTTGGAAACAGCCTAAGTGCCCGTCAGCAGATGACTGGATCAGAAAACTATGGTACATCTACACAATGGAATACTATGCTGCCATAAAAAAGAAGGAATTACTACCCTTTGTAGGCACCTGGATGGAATTAGAGAACATTATGCTAAGTGAAATAAGCCAGTCAATGAAAGAAAAATACCACATGATCTCACTCATTTGGGGATAATGAAAAACATTTATAAACTGATGAACAAAAAGATAGATACAGAGGCAGTAAAACATTAAACAGACTGTCAAATTACAGCAGTAAGGTTAGGGAGAGGTGGGGGAAATAAGAGATCAACTGAAGGACTTATATGCATGTATATTAGAGTAACCAACGGATGCAAAACATTGTGGGGTGAGGCATGTATGGGAGTGGGGTGGGGGGGCAATGGTAAGATATGTACACATATAATACCTTAATAAAAATTTGAGAAAAAAAAATAAAAATAAAAAGCAAAAAAAATAATAAATAAATAAAATAAAAAAAAATAAAAATCAATGGAAACATATCCTCAGGTGAGGAAAAGAAAGAGAGAGAGAGAGAGAGAGGAAGGAAGGAAGGAAGGAAGGAAGGAAGGAAGGAAGGAAGGAAGGAAGGAAGGAAGGAAGAAGAAAAGAAAAGAAAAGAAAAGAAAAGAAAAGAAAAGAAAAGGAAAGATCGTATCCTATGGAAGAGACATCTTGAAAATGCCTAAAGAAAGTTGTCATTTCTTCGTGGTGAAGGGACTGGAGTCTGTGTTGATGAAAACACCTTGGCGGCTGCTGCAGCCAGCAGTGGCACAGTAGTGGAGTGATGGGGGCGGTGCCTTCCCCGATCAGCCAGATTATTTCCTGCAGAGGGAGGCCTACTGATGACTTTGCTGCAGGGAGCAGGCCTAAGCCATCAGTAGGACATCCCCTGAGGCTCCTGGACTGTGAGAGGGGGCAGGGTGGGCTGAGGGGACCCCCCCCCTCCCAAATGCACGAGTTTTGTGCACAAGGCCTCTAGTATACACATAATACACAAGTCTTAAGAGGGCATTTTGAAAGGGATTGATGATGGGCAGTTCCCCACCTGCTCTGGTCATGTCTTTCAGTTGCTCACGGAGGCTGCCGGGGTCATGGTGCCAGCCTGACTGAGAAGAGGCCGCTCCGGGGAAACAAATGAAGAACCACTTTTTCCTGTTATTCAAGTACAGAGGCTTAGTCCGCAAAGGGAAGAAAAGCAAAAGACGGAAATGGCTAACTTCGTGATCTGCCCTGCCACCCCTGCCGACTGCAGTGACATCCTGCGCCTGATCAAGGACCTGGCTAAATACGAAGATATGAAAGAACAAGTAATAACAACTGAAAAAGATCTGCTGGAGGATGGTTTCGGAGAGCATCCCTTCTACCACTGCCTGGTGGCAGAAGTGTCTAAGGAGCATATCACTGCGGAAGGACACAGCATTGTCTGTTTCACCATGTACTATTTTACCTATGACCCATGGATTGGGAAACACTTGTATCTTGAGGACTTTTTCATAATGAGTGCTTTTAGAGGCTTTGGGACAGGATCAGAAATTCTGAAGAATCTACGCCAGGTTGTGATGAAATGTCGCTGCAGCAGCATGCACTTCCTGGTAGCAGAATGGAATAAACCATCTATCAACTTCTACAAAAAATGAGGTGCCTCTGATATGTCCAGCGAGGAGGGATGGAGGCTCTTCAAGATCGACAAGGAGTACTTGCTAAAAATGGCAGCGGAGGTGTGAGGAGTGCTGGTGTAGAGGACACCTCCCATTTTTTTTTAGAGCAAATTCTCAACTTATCTTCTTTCTATCATGTTTGTAGTGAAATAAGAGAATGAGCACCCATTCCAAAGCTTTATTACCAGTGGCGTTGTTGCATGTTTGAAATGTGGTACTTTAAGATGGCAATGCAGTTTGGAGTCAGATTTATCCTTGAACATCTTTTGATAACATAACATGGTGGTGTAATCTTAATGTATATGAAAAAACTTCATTCTTGTGAGTCATTTAAATGTGTACAATGTACACACTGGTACTTAAGAGTTTCTGTTTTGATTCTTTTTTTTTTAATAAATTACCCTTTGATTTCAAAAAAATAAAATAAAAGGGTTTGATGATATATAATTCTCTGTATCTTAACAATATATAATGGAAATTCCTCCAGGTCACGTAGTATAGATCATTAATTTTTAATTCTTGCATAATATTCTACTATAAGAATTATCATAATTCACTCAGCTGTTCTTTTATTAATGGACTCTTGATTTGCTGCCAGCTTTTTTACTTTTTATTAAAATAATGCTGCAATAATCATTCTTAAATATATATACTTTTGTACTAGAGCCTTTATTTCTATAGTATAGAATCCCAGGAGTGGGATTGCTGAGTTGAATTGTATATGCATTTAAATTTTTAATAGAGTTCATGAATTGCCTTTTCACATTTCCACTAGTGATGTACGAGAGTGCTCTTACCCTGCCTCCCATCTCTGCTAATAATAGGTGCTATTACACTTATTTTTTGTCACTCTGATGAGTATCATCATGGCAATTTTAATTTAAATTTCCCTGTCTATTGGGGGAAGGGTGAACATTTTATCAAACTTAATCTTCTGTCGATTGCCTATTCATATACCCAACTCATTTTGCTATTGAGTTGATTGTCTTCATCTTATAAAATGTGAGTGAGATTTTTGTATAGTATAGATAGTAATTTTTGCTATCATTTGAATTTAAAATACTTTTCCTAATCTGTTTGTCTAGCAACTTTGTATTTCTTGCACTACAAAAATACTTTGAAATTTTATGTGTATGTATGAGATAGATATATGTCTTAGTTAAAAAGATTTCTCAAATTTGTAGGTGTGCTGGAAGTACTAGAATTCTTTCTAAATTGTTATACATTGTTATTATTTTTTATTTTTAGTTTCTGCTCTTTAATTGACCAGGAATTTATAGAATTAATGAAAGCTAGGGACCCCAAGTTAATTTTGTTCTAGAAGTATATGCAACTGAGATGAAACTATTAATACATATACACTGAGTGGCCAGATTATTATGATCTCTGAATGCATAATAATCTGGCCACTCAGTGTATATCCTATATAATAAAAGGCTAATATGCAAATTGTCCCCTCGACCAGGAGTTTGACCAGCAGGCAGGCTGGCCAACCACCCATGTCCCCTCCCTCACCCATGCATGAATTCATGCACCAGGCCTCTAATATATATACTGAGTGGCCAGATTATTATGCATTCAGAGATCATAATAATCTGGCCACTCAGTGTATAATAAATATTCACACAATACACACACACTAATATCTAATTCTGAGCTCTCTATTGTTTTTTTTACTGATTTTTATACAGTCTTGTGTCACAATTGTACTTTTTTGTTTTAATATAGTATTTTAATGCCACATTCTTTATTCATTAATTTAAGAGCATTTAATCCAACTAAAAATTTTACTGGGATTCTGTTGCAGTCAATTTATATACTGTCTTCAGGAGAACTGATTTTTTTGTTAATAATCATTATTCCTTTTTAAAAACATAGTATGCATTACTATTTGTTCAGATTATATCTTTACCCTCAAGTAGGATTTTATTTTTAATATAAATCATATTTCTTTCTGTTCTTGTTTTTATTAAAATCAAGAACAAGACAGAAATGCCCTTGTCACTATTATCTACACTAATAAAAGAGAAACATGCAAATTGACCATACCTCCACTACACCCACAAGCCATGCCCACCAGCCAATCAGGAGCAAGTATGCAAATTAACCCAACCAAGATGGTGTCGGCCACGGAGCTGGAGTGAGCAGGAGGCTTGGGTTGCCCCGGCAATTGAGGAAGCCAAGCTTGTAGCCTTGAATAAAAAAATAAAATAGGAAAATAGTTTATTCCTATTTTATTCTTTTTGTCATTTACTATGAATGGAATATTTTCCTCATTCCATTTTTATATGTGTCACTCATACAGAAAAAACTAATAATTTTATATTTTTATGTTGTATCCACTCAGTTTATCAAATTCTTTTATTCTACTTGTTTTTACTAGAGTTTTTAATGATAGCAGCTATGAAATGCTATCAGCAAAATATTTCACTTCTTTCTTTTTATATTTACATAGTGCATTTTATGCTTATTGTATTTACTAGACTTTCCAGACAATATTAAATAACTAGTGGCCCAGTGCACAAAATTTGTGCATGGGGGGAGGGTGTCTCTCAGCCCAGCCTGCACTCTCTCCAATCTGGGACCCCTTGAAGGATGTCCTACTGCTGGTTTACAGGGATCAGGCCTAAACCAGCAGTTGGACATCCCTCTCACAATCCAGGACTACTGGCTCCAGCCACTCACCTGCCTGTCTGCCTGCCTGATTGCCCCTAACCACTCTGCCTGCCGGCCTGCTCGCCCCCAACTGGCCCCCGCCACTGGCCTGCTCACCCCCAAATGCCCCACCCACCAGCCTGATCACCCCCAACTTCCCCCCTGCTGGCCTGCTCACTCCAAACTCCCCCCCCCCTTGCTGTTCTGATCACCTCCAACTGACCCCCACTGACGACCTGCTCACCCCCAACTGGCCCCCCTGCTGGTCTGCTTACCCCCAACGGCCCTGCCCCTCACCAGCCTGATCACCCACAACTGCTGTCCCATCCTAGCCTGATCACCCCCCGGCGACCCAAGCTCCCAGCCCCTCCTTTTTTTCTTTTTCTTTTTTTTCAGCGCCTCCTTGAGCAGAGGCCAGGGCCAGCTGGAAGCAAGTATCTGGGATTTATGTATCTTCTATAATTGAAACTTTGTAGCCTTGAGCAGAGGCCAGGGCCAGCCAGGGCGGGTGGGAAGCTTGACTTCTTCCATTGCCGGGGCAACCCAAGCCTCCTGCTCACTTCAGCTCCGTGGCTGACACCATCTTGGTTGGGTTAATTTGCATACTCGCTCCTGATTGGCTGGTGGGTGTGGCTTATGTGTGTAGTGGAGGTATGGTCAATTTGCATGTTTCTTTTTTATTAGTGTAGATAATAGTGACAAGGGCATTTCTGTCTTGTTCTTGATTTTAATAAAAACAGCTTTAACCATATGAATACAAATGTATTACTTACATGTTACTAGTTAGATTATGCGGCAACAACTGTGAAATATCAGGGTCTTGTAGCAACACAAATTTATCTTTAGCTCACATTGCATACTGGCTGCTCACAGGTGTGGTTCTGTTCCATGATCTAAAACTGAAGGTAGAGTATCCATCTTTCCATTATGTGATAGAAGGGAAAAAGAGCAATGGCCATACCATGAGATGGTTCTCAATGCTTCTGCTCGGAAGTGACATACACTGCTTCTACTCATGTTCATGGGACACAGCAAGTCACAAGGCCAAGCCTAACATCAATGTTGTAGAAAAGAAGACCCCACACAGGGAGGGCAGCAAGTTACTGGAAACAATAAAATCTACCATGCCTACCCCTGGGTCACAAATATTTTCTTCCTCCCTTTTATTCACAAAATAAAGATACCCGTTCTCCACCACCCCCCCCAAAAAAATGCTAAAAAGTCCTATCCAATTTTGAGTAACAAGACTATTCAAGATTTTGTAACAGTTCCTACATCAGATTTGGATGTGGCTCCTCTTGATCTTGAAACCTAAACACTACAAAGAGGATCTGCCACCTATACTCCCAGCACATGATGGAAGAAAACAAAGATGGGACAACCTTTAATCACACTTCCATTGAATATGGGGATGAATGGAAGGCACATAGCTGTCACTGGTTGATAGCAATTCGGAAATTCTGCAGAGGAAATGCTGCAAGGACCTCAGATTCTGGGTAAAGAGGAATTTCATGAGTAGTTCTCCCCACAAATAGCTTTCCAGTCCATTGTTCTCCATTTGAGAGGCTCTGTCCCTGAGAGGGGTTTCTATTTCCATTATCCCTTATGGTCATTTAAAGGGCATTTAAGGATATGTCCTCCCTTGGGGCTCAGCACCTTTTCTCATCTTACCTCAGAACTTTGAAGGTCCAAAAGTTGTTTCAAGTCTTGAACAGTCACTGACCACTTTCAGTTAGTGGCTTTTTTGGTAGTACAACTTCTCCAAAAATATTGCCCAATTTTCTCTTGACTTGAGATCATTTGAGCTTATAAACATCTGTAGGAGAGTGATGAAATCATGTTTTCCCCTGGGCCATCTTTTCCAATTAAGTGCCAACTTAATTGATTCAGAAGCTTTCACAGAAGATTTAATGGCTATAGTCTTGATTTGGTTCTTGTCACAACGCTGTCTTAATTGGCCCTTGTTCCTCAAAGTGTTTCTGTATTTGATTTTATACTGGATGGAGATGATAAACAGTTCCATTTTCCAATCATGCTTGCAAACCAGCTAATTTGCTCCTGAGTTTATCTACTTATTGTAATCATTTGTCAAACCCAGACACTAGCAACCAAAGCATACTACTAACATTTTGTTTCCCAGCCTCTTCATATAAATCCATTCTCTGCCTTCTGGGACGCCACCGGCAGCAATTTGGAGAATGTTTCATCCCTGCATAACACAGACCATGCTCTTTCCAGCCTCTAGTGACAATGTCTTTGCCATTACTGTTTGGTCCTGAGAGCCAATGCCCTATATTATAAGTTTTCTTTGTTAGTTGGTTATTGTTTTATTTGTTTGGTTTTTGGCATTACTCGACTCCTGGTGGTAATTTTCATATTATTTAGCTTCTTCTATGTTATGTTGTGATAACAACCCAAAAATCTCCGTGGCTTACAACAGCAAAGTTTTATTTTTTACTTAGCTAACATATTGGCTGTGGATCAGCTATGGTCTTCTCATTCTGGGATCCAGGTGAAGGCTCCAGTTTTTCACTAACATTTGCCATTCTTCTAACAAAGTATCATTAGCCAATTCATACAATGGCTCTTAAAGCATCAGCTCCAAAGTGACATACATCACTTCCTCTCAGATTCATTGGCCAAAGCAAATCAGATGTCCAAACCTTGGCACCATGATGTCATAATGTCAATGGGGCAGGGAAGAATAATCCTCCTGCGGGGACGGCAACAAATAATGAAGAACAGGAGTACATTCTACCAAGAAATTTCACCATTTAGAATTATATTTACTGATGATGTTTCACATATAATCTTTATCATAATTTGAGTAGTTTCCTTCTATTCCTATTTTGCGGTATGTATGTGTATATTTTAAGAAATAGTTGCTGAGTTTATCCAAAGCTTTTATAACATCTATTGATATAATAGAATGGTTTCCCTCCTTTAATTTGTTGATGTAATATTTATGCATTTTCCTATATTTAACTATCCTTAAGTTTTGAGAATAGACTATTATTGATAACTGTAGACCAGTGATTTTCAACCTCTTCCTCTCATGGCACATATAAACTGTTTACTAAAATTTTTTAGCATACCAAAAATATATTATATTTCTTTGCCAATCTGACAAAAAATAGATATAATTTTGATTCATTTGCACTGGATGGCTATTGTTGTATTGGTTGTTTTCTTTACTTTTATTTCTGGCAGTCTAAGGGAAAAGAGCTCAGCATTGCATGTTTTAAAAATTCTTGTGGCACACGAGTGTGCCATGGCACACCAGTTGAAAAATCACTGCTGTAGACTATTCTCTCCCCCCCTCCCCTTTTTTTAAGCTTTATTGTTGAAAGTACTACATTAGTCCCCTTTTTTCTGCCTTTGGCCCCTTCTAATCCCCCAAGCCCTCACCATCCTATTGTCTGTGTCCATGGTTATGCATATATGCATACAAGTTATTTGCTTGATCTCTTCCCACCCATCCACCCACCCTCCCCCAAGTTCCCTCTGAGATTCTACAGTGTGTTCCATGTTTCTATGTCTCTGCATCTATTTTTGTTCATCAGTTTATTTTGTTCATTGCATTCCACATATGTGTGTTATGTGATACTTGTCTTTCTCTGACTGGCTTATTTCACTTAGCATAATACTCTCCAGGTCCCTCCATGCTGTCTCAAAGGGTTAGAGATTCATCTTTTTTACTGCTGCATAGTATTCCATGGCATAAATGTACCACAGGTCTTTTATCTACTCATCTACTGATGGGCACTTAGGCTGTTTCCACATCTTAGCTATTGTAAATTGCACTGCTATAAACATGGGGGTGCATACATTCTTTCTGATTGGTGTTTCGGGTTTCTTAGGATTTATTCCTAGAAGTGGGATCACTGCGTCAAATGGCAGTTCCACATTTAATTTTTCAGGAAACTCCATACTGTTTTCCATAATGGCTGCACCAGTCTGCATTCCCACCAGCAGTGTACTGGGTTCCATTTTCTTCACATCCTCGCCAGCACTTGTCATAAGTTGATTTGTTGATAGTAGCCATTCTGACAGGTGTGAGGTGACACCTCATTGTCTGTTTAATTTGCATCTTTCTGATGATTAGTGACTTTGAGCATTTTTTCATATGTCTCTTGGCCATCTGTATGCCCACTTTGGAAAAGTGTCTGTTTAGGTCCTTTGCCCATTTTTAAATTGGATTGTTTGTCTTCCTTTTGTTAAGGTGTATGAGTTCCTTATATATTTAACCCTTTATCAGATGTATCATTGCCATATATGTTCTCCTATACAGTAGGCTCCCTTTTCATTTTGTTGATGGTTTCTTTTGCTGTGCAGAAGCTTTTTATTTTGATGTGGTCCCATTTGTTTATTTTCTCCTTAGTTTCCTTTGCCCCAGGAGATGTATCCACAACATATTGCTTATGAGAGATGCCTGAGATTTTGCTGCCTATGGTTTCTTCTAGTATTTTTATGTTTTCATGACTTACATTTAAGTCTTTGATCCATTTTGAGTTTATTCTTGTGTATTGTGTAAGTTGTTAGTCTAGTTTCTTCCTCCCTCCCTCCCTTCCTTCCTTCCTCCCTTCCTTCCTTCCTTCCTTCCTGCCTTCCTTCCTCCCTCCCTCCCTCCCTCCCCCCCCTCCCTCCCTCCCCCCCTCCCTCCCCCCTCCCTCCCTCCCTCTCTCTCTCTCTCTCTCTCTCTCTCTCTCTCTCTCTCTCTCTCTCTCTCTCTCTTTCTTTCTTTCTTTCTTTCTTTCTTTCTTTCTTTCTTTCTTTCTTTCTTTCTTTCTGTCTCTGTCCTGTTTTAGCAACATAATTTATTAAAGAGACTGTCTTGACTCCATTGTATGCTCTTGCCTCATCTGTCAAATATTAATTGAGCGTAATGGCTTGGGTAGATTTCTGGGGTCTCTGTTCTATTCCATTGATCTATATGTCTGTTCTTGTGCTAGTACCAGGCTCTTTTGAGTACAATGAATTTGTAGTATAGTTTGATATCTGGTATTGTGATCCCTCCAACTTTGTTCTTCTTTCCCAAGATTGCTGCAGCTACTTGGGATCTTTTTTGGTTCCAAATAAATTTTTGGAGTGTTTGTTCTAGATCTGTGAAATATGCCATTGGTACTTTAATAGGGATTGCATTGAATCTGTAGATTGCTTTGGGTAATCTGGACATTTTAATGATGTTAATTCTACCAATCCATGAACACAGTATATTCTTCCATTTGTTTATATCTTCCTCTATCTCTTTTTTCAATGTTCTATGGTTTCCGAGTACAAGTCTTTTACCTCCTTGGTTAAGTTTATTTTTAAATACCTTAATTTTTTGGTTGCAGTGGTAAATGGGATTGTTGTTTAGTTTGTCTTCCTGAGAACTCATTATTGGTGTATAAAATGCCATCAATTTCTGGTTGTTAATTGTGTATCCTGCCACATTGTTGAATTCATTTATTAATTCTAGTAGTTTTTTGGTGGAATCTCTAGGATATTCTACGTATAATATCATGTCATCTGCAAATAATGAGTTTTACTTCCTCCTTTCCAATTTGGATGCCTTTCATTTCTCCTTCTTTTCTGATCACTGTGGCTAGGACCCCCAGTACTATGTGGAATAAGAGTGGTGAAAGCAGACATCTCTGTCTTGTTCTTGTTCTTAGGAGAAATGGTTTTAGTTTTTGCCCATTGAGTGTGATGTTGGCTGTAAGTTTGTCATATATGGCCTTTATCAAGTTGAGATATGCTCCCTCTATTCCCACTTTGCTGAGAGCTTTTATCAAAAATGGATGTTGGATTTTGTCAAATGCTTTTTCTGCATCTATTAATATAATCATGTAATTATTGTCTTTTGATTTGTTTATGTGATGTATCACACTTATTGATTTGCGAATATTGTCCCAGCCTTGCATCCCTGGAATAAGTCCCACTTGGTCATGGTGTATGATCTTTTTAATATATTGCTGGATCCAATTTGCTAATATTTTGTTGAGGATTTTAGCATCTATATTCATTAGTAATATTGGCCTGTAGTTCTCTTTCTTTGTAGTGTCTTCTTTTGTTTTGTTTTGTTTTGTCTTTAAAAAAATTTTTTTTTTCTTTATTGATTAAGGTATTACATATGTGTCCTTCTCTCCCCATTGTCCCCCAACCCCTCGCCCCCCACACACATGCCCTCACCCCCTGGTGTCTGTGTCCATTGGTTAGGCTTATATGCATGCATACAAGTCCTTTGGTTGATCTCTCCCCTTTACTCCCACCCTCCCCTACCTTCCTTCTGAGGTTTGATGGTTTGATTAATGCTTCTCTGTCTCTGGATCTGTTTTTGTTCATCATTTTATGTTGTTCATTATATTCCATAAATGAGTGAGATCATGTGATATTTATCTTTCTCTGACTGACTTATTTCACTTAGCGTAAGTGTCTTTATCTGATTTTGGAATGAGG
Source organism: Plecotus auritus (assembly GCF_963455305.1). Classification (NCBI taxonomy): domain Eukaryota; kingdom Metazoa; phylum Chordata; class Mammalia; order Chiroptera; family Vespertilionidae; genus Plecotus; species Plecotus auritus. Next base: position 135,237,313 of record NC_137772.1, on the reverse strand, counting down.
ATAATACTGGCCTCATAAAAAGAGGTTGGAAGTGTTCCTTCCTGTTGGATTTTTTGCAATAGTTTGAGGAGGATAGGTGTTAGTTCTTTGAATGTTTGGTAAAACTCCCCTGTGAAGCCATCTAGACCAAGATTTTTGTTTGCTGGGAGTTTTTTTTATTACTACTTCTATTTCAACAGTTGTTATAAGCCTATGCAGGTTTTCTGATTCTTCCTGATTCATTTTGGAAGATTGTATTTTTCTAGGAATTTGTCCATTTCATGCATATTGTCCAGCTTCTTGGCATATAATTGCTCATAGTATTATTTATTTGGGTCCTCTATCTTTGTTTCTTGATGAGTCTAGCTAAAGTTTCATCAATCTTGTTTATCTTTTTTAAAGTACCAGCTCGTGGTTTCATTGATCTTTTGGATTGTTTTTTTAATCTCTATGTCATTTATTTCTGCTCTAATGTTTATTATTTCCTTCCTCCTATTTACTCTAGGCTTTTCTTATTCTCTTTCTAATTCTGTAAGTTGTAGGGTTAAATAATTTATTATTAATTTTTCTTGTGTTTTGACATAGGCCTGTAGTACTATGAACTTCCCTATCAGGAAAGCTTTTGCCATGTCCTAGAGATTTTGAGTTATTGTTGTTCATTTTCATTTGTTTCCAGGAAGTTTTTTTTTTTTTATTACTCTCTTGATCTTGTTGGTAACCTATTCATTGTTTAATAACATGTTATTTAGCCTTCATGTGTTTGAGTGGTTTTCAGTGTTTTTATTGTAGTTGATTTCTAATTTCATTCCATTGTGATTTTGAGAAGATGCTTAATATTATGTCAATCTTCTCTAACTTATAGAGACTTGTTTTGTGTCCTAACATGTGGTCCATCTTTGTGCATGGTCCATGTGCACTTGAGAAAAATGTATATTCTGCAACTTTGGAGTGAAATGTTCTATAAATGTCAATTAAATCTACCTGATCCAGTGTGTCATTTAGAGTCACTGTTTCCTTGTTAATTTTTTGTGTGGAAAATCTATCCAGTGAAGTCAGTGGAGTATTAAAGTCCCCTACTATGTCTATATTGTTGTCTATATCTCCCTTAAAGTCCTCTAAAAGTTTTTTTTTAATATATTTAGGTTCACCTATATTAGGTGCATATATATTTACTAGGGTTATATCCTCTTGTTGGATTGATTCCTTTAGTATTATGCAGTGACCTCTATTGTCTCTTGTGATGGCCTTCATTTTGAAGTCTGTTTTGTCAGATTTACATATTGCTACCCAGCTTTTTTTTTTTTTTTTTTTTTTTTTCATTTCCATTTGCATGGAAAAAAACTTTTCCATCTCTTCACTCTCATCCTGTGAGTCTTTTGTTCTAAAGTGTGTCTCTTTTAGACAGCATATATTTGGGTCATGTTTTCGTATCCATTCAGCTACCCTGTGTCTTTTGATTGGAGCATTTAAGCCATTTACATTTAAGGTTATTATTGATAGGTACTTATTTATTGCCATTTCAATTCTTTATGCCTATGTTTCTCTCTATTTCTTCTCATTACAGCAGTCCCTTTAGCATTTCTTATAGTGCTGATTTTGTGGTGTTAAGCTCTTTTAGCCTTTTTTTTTTTTTTTTAATCTGGGAAGCTCTTTATTTCACCATCTATTTTGAATGAAAGGCTTGTTGGATATAGTAATCTTGGTTTCAGATCCTAGCTTTGCATTACCTTGAATACTTCATGCCATTCCCTGCTGGCTTGTAGAATTCCTGATGAAAAATCAGCTGACTGCCTTATGGGAGCTCCTCTGTAGGTAACAAATTGCTTTTCTCTTACTGCCTTTAAGATTCCGTCTTTGTCTTTAATTTTTAGCATTTTAATTATGATGTGTCTGGGCGTGGGCCTGTTTGGGTTCTTCTTGCTTGGGACTCTCTGTGTCTCCTGAACTTGTGTAATTTTTTCTTTCACCATCTTAGGGGTTTTCTGCCATTATTTCTTCAAACACGTTCTCTATCCCTTGCTCACTTTATCCCCTTCTGGTACTCCTATGATGAAAATATGGTTACATTTCATGTTGTCCCACAGCTCCCTTAAATTGTCCTCCTGTTTTTTTTATTGTTTTCCCTTTTTGATTCTCTTATTGAGTGATTTTTCTACCCTGTGTTTTAATTCACTAACCTGATCCTCAGCTTCCCCTCCTCTACTGTGTATTTCTTCCACTGTATTTCTTATTAGTGCTATGCCATTCTTCATAGTTACTATATCTTTTCTCATGCTGTTGAGCATCATGCCATCATTATCTGAACTCAATGTCTGATAAATTTCTTATCTCCACTTCATTTAGCTCTTCTACTGGAGAATTCTCTTGTTCTTTCATTTGGGCTTTTTTTTTCTCTCCCCATTTTGGCTGCCTGTTTGGGTTTGTGTCTGTGTATTAGGCAGATCTGCTATGACTCCCAATCTCTAATGCAGGACAATGTCAGACACTGTTTGTGACTGGTTCTGAGTACCCTGTTTGTAGCTATCAGCATTCCACAGCTCTTGGCTCCCTCTGCTGGGTCTGGTGTCTTTGGAAAGGACCGAGATGTGCAGCAAAGTCTGCTTTTCCTAGCCCTGTATCCTGGATTAGATCAGGTAAAGTCTCAAAGCCTCCAGAGACCTGCCTCTGCCTGCAGTCTGGTTGTTATTCGGTCCCTCAGGTGATGGACCACAGGGTGGAGCAAGAGGTTTTCCAACAGGGTGGGGGCAATTGTTTCTTCCTGAACGCTAATTGTTATTCTCAGTCTCTTAATGGACCTCAGAAACTCCACAGGATGGGGAAGGAGTTTTCCAATAGGGTGAGGCAATTTATTCCCCCCAGGCAAAAGCTGCCTGGATGGTAAAGGTCTGCAGGAGAAAGATGTCCTCTGCAGTATGAGGGAATGACTCAGCACAGGAAACTGGGATGTCTGCCTTCTGAGCTCTCACCCCAGAGCTTCCAACACTGGCTTCTGCTCACATAGTTCCAGTCCACTCTGCATTCCCTCTGCATGCCTAAGGTGAGTGGCTGTACATGAAATTTTGTGCATTGGCCCTTTAAGAGGGTGCCTGCATTTCCAGCCATCTCTCCCTGGCAGATAGCAACTCTGCTGTTTTTCACAGCCAGATGTTTCTCAGTTCAGGTGCTCTGGGCTTGGGAGCCCAGCTTGGGGTTTAGACCCCAGAGTTCTCAGTGGCAACCCCCCACAGCTGAGATATCCCTCCAGGACTTTAGCTGCTGTCTGTGGGAGCCCAGTCAGCCCTTTCATGCCTCCACACCAGTCTCTCTGTCTCCACTTTCTGTACTTGGTTATCAGGGTTCTCTTCAGCTAGTTTCAGTTGGTTATTCAGGATGGTTTTTCTGTATTTTAGTTGTAATTCCAGTTTGTTCCTGGGAATTTGTCAGTATCACTTCCACTTACTCCGCCGCCATTTTGGAATCTCTTGACTATTCTCTTGTAATACAATGAATTCTATTTAACAAAATGTAGAATGTTTGCATCTATATTCATCAGTGTGATTAGTTGATAAAATATTTTTTTCTGGTTCAATTTCAGGTTTGGGTATTAAATTATGCTGGATTCATAATGTGAATTAAAAAGTTTTAACCTCTTCATTTTTATGGATTATAATAATTTATTGAAGTATCAATTCTTTAGCTAGAATTCAGGTGTTTTTAAGTCATTATTTATTAACCATCTATCCAAACATTTCTGTGATTATTGGTCTATTAAAATCTTTTACTCTTTCTTGGGTCCCTTTTGGGAACTTAAAATTTATAATGAAATTCTTTGTTTACTGAAGGTTTTCAAATATGTTACCAAAGAGTTGCATGTACATTTTATTATAATCTTGATTTTTTATTAAAATACAGAATGTATAATATTATATTTATTTTAGGTGCACAACATATTTTTCAACATTTACATACCTAATAAAATGATCACCAATATAAGTCTAACTAGAGGCCCATTGCAGAAGATTCCTGCAAGAATAGGGCTTCCTCTGGCCTATTCCTGCTAGAATAGGGCTTCCTGTGGCCAGAGCGAAGCAGAGAAGGGAGCAAAGCCCACTGCCTTGCTCCCTCCCTTCTCCACTGCCTTGCTCCCTTCTCCACCACTTCACTCCCTTCTGCAGTGCTTGGCTTCCTTCTATGCTGTCTTTAGTCTTCACTCCATGCCTGTGTATGCAAATTAACCACCATCTTTGTTGGGTTAATTTGCATACTTACTCCTGATTGACTGATAGGCGTAGCGGAGGTACGGTCCATTTACATGTTTGTCTATCATTAGGTAAGATAACTATCTGAGACTGTACAAGGTTATTACAATATTATTGACTATATTCCTTATGCTGTATTTTATATCCCCATGACTTATTGATTTGATAACTGGAAATTTGTAACTCTTATTCCCCTTCACCTTTTTTGTCCTTTCCCCACATCCTTCCCCTCTGGCAACCATCAGTTTATTCTCCATGTCTATGAGTCTGTTTCTGTTTTATTCTGTTTTTTAGATTCCACATTTTTCCTTCTCTGTGTAATTTATTTCACTAAGCATTATACCTTCAAGCTCCATCCATGTTGTCATAACAGCAAGATTTTACTCTTTTTTTATGGCTAATATCCTATATAATAAAGAGGTAATATACAAATTGACCATCACTCCAACACACAAGATGCCCCCCCCCCCAATGTGGACACAAGATGGCCAGCAAGGGAAGGCAGTTGGGGGCGACCAGGCCAGCAGTTAGGGGTGACCAGGCCAGCAAGGGAGGGCAGTTAGAGGTGACCGGGCCAGCAGGGGAGGGCAGTTGGGAATGACCAGGCCTCCAAGGGAGGGCAGTTGAGGGGGACCAGGCCGGCAGGAGAGGGCAGTTAGGGGCAACAAGGCCTGCAGAGGAGGGCAGTTGGGAGCGACCAGACCTGCAAGGGAGGGTAGTTGGGGGAACCAGGCCTTCAGGGGTGGGCAGTTGGGGGTGACCAGGCCAGCAGGGGAGGGCAGTTAGGGGTGGCTAGGCCTGCAGGGGAGGGCAGTTGGGGGTGACCAGGCCGGCAGGAGAGGGCAGTTAGGGGTGACCAGGCTGGCAAGGGAGGGCAGTTAGGGGTGACCAGGTCAGCAGGGGAGGGAGGTTGGGGACTAGTAGGCCTGCAGGGGAGGGCAGTTAGGGTGACCAGGTCAGCAGGGGAGGGCAGGTAGGGACAATCGGGCCAGCAGGGGAGCAGTTAGGCATGGATCAGGCTGGCAGGGGAGTGGTTAGGGTGTGATCAGGCTGCCAGGCAGGCAAGTGGTTGGGAGCCAGCAGTCCTGCATTGTGAGAGGGATGTCCGACTGTCCCCAGGGGGTCCCAGATTGGAGAGGGTGTAGCCTGGGCTGAGGGACACCCCCCCCTCCCTGTGCACAAATTTTGTGCACTGGGCCTCTAGTTCTATTATATATATATATATATATATATATATATATATATATATATATATATATCTTAGAAGTTTTTTTTTTATCTGTTCATCTATTGATGGACACTTCGGTTGTTTCCATATCTTGACTATTGTAGATAATGCTGCAATGAACATAGGGGTGCATATATCTTTTCATATTAGTGTTCGTTGTTTTCTTTGGATAAATACCCAGAGGTGGAATTGCTGGGTCATATGCTCCTTTTATTTTTTTATTTTTTATTTTTTTAGGAACCTCCATAATGTTTTCCATAGTGGCTGCATCAATTTGCAATCCCACCAACAGGACGTGAGGGTTTCTTCTTCTCCACATCCTCACCAACACTTGTTATTTTTTGTCTTTTTTATAATAGCCAATCTAAAGGTGTAGAGTGGTAATTCATTGTGGTTTTGATTTGGTTTTCCTTGATGATTAGTGATACTGAGCATCTTGTCATGTGTCTATTGTCATCTGTATGTACTCTTTTCAGAAATGTCTATTCAGGTCCTCTGCCCATTTTTAAAGCAGATTGCTTGGGGGTTTTTTGTGTTGAGTTCTTATATTTTGGATGTTAACCCTTGTCAGATGTGTCAATATCTTCTCCTATTTAGTGGGCTGCCTTTTTGTTTTCTTGATGTTTTTTTTTCATTGTGTAAAAGCTTTATAATTTGTGATTATGTCTCTTTATTCATTCCAAACTTGGATAATTTTACACTCTTTTTTTTGTCATAATTACATCCGTGAGTTATGTCTCTGTTTTATTGATTAAATGTAGCTTTTTAATTTTACTATTATTTTTTTGTTTTCTAATTAAGTGACTTCAGCTTTTATCTTTATTCATTTTTGGTTTATTTTCTTTTTTATTTCTAATTTCTTAAGAAAAGCATTAACTTTTGCAAAGATTTTATCTTCTTAAATACAGAGACTATTTTAACTATAAATTTTTCTTTAGCAGTCTCTCATTTCTTATGTTATAAGGTAGACTCATTTTCATTATTTTCCTGGTAGCTTATTATATCAATTTTTTCACTGTTCCACACTTTTAATCTTCAGACACACTGAAATTAATTTTATATATTCTCCCTTTACCATTAATCTCATCTACACCTGTTACAGAATTTACCTGGCGACCGAAAAATACACAGGAGTACTCGGAGATACAGGAAAAAACATTTATTTCCAGATGTACTAGTGCCGTGACTCAGGGGAGCCTGTTTCCCAATCCTGAGCAAGCCAATATGGAGGAAGCTTTCTTTTTATACCCTTTGGTTTCTTTGTCCCCCAAATATGGATCTGACTTCCGGACCTTTCGTGGGCTTTGCAAAAAGCCCTGCGTGTTGGGATGGGGATGTGAGATGACACCTAAAGGCCTGGCCTGGTGCCAGCACTGATAACCCCCTCTGGGGGTTGTGTATTGCGCATGGTTTTTGGCCTCGGTAAAATGTGAGTATTTAGGTAAAAGTTGCAAGACCAGATAATTAAGGAGGGAGCAGTGACTTGATTATAGGCTAACAAGAATGTGCATTAGGGATACTGATTAACTAGGTACAGAGTCAGGCTTCTAGCTCCTTTCCCCCACCCCCAAAATATCTTATTTTCTTCATCACACCCATGATTTGAGCTACTACTTTTAAACAACAGCTTCCAAATTTCCCCAAAGCTGAGGCTCAGATATCCAATTTGCCTCATGGACATAACTAGCTCAATGTGCTTGAACTTGTTAATGTTTTTCTAAGTCAACAGTAACTATATTTGTTCAACCATTTGTACCACTATCCATGCAGTTGCTCAAGTTAGAAACTTAGACTTCATCCTTAACCCCTTTATCCTTAACTCCTCACACCCATATCAAATCAAACACCAAATTCTGATTATTTTAATTTCTAAATAAAATTTAGCTTCATTTCATCTTCTTCATCTCTGCCCTAGTTTTAACCCTCATTATCCACAGCAGATTATTACAAACCTGCAAGACTTTTCTCCTGCCGCCAGCCCCATCCCACCCCAAACAGATTCCACTTTATCTAAAATGCACATCTCACCATTCGTGTCCTCACTTAAAAACCCTTCAGTGCTCCCATTTCTGACGTAAACTCAACATAGTTTGTATGTCCCTACTGAAGAGAAAAGCAACTAACAGTAACAACTTAGTGTGAAGTACTTAATGCGTTATTATACTAAGGTGCCTTTGTATTTAAAGAGGTGTGGAGGGTATTTGGTAGAGAAAAGTACTAACATTTATTCTCTGCCTAGTCCTGTGCTAGGGTTTTAGCATCTCATTTACTCATATCATGCTTGTGAGATGAGTCTAGAAGTTGCTGTGTCCAGCTCAATGATGCCATCAAAGACTCCCAGACTCTTTCTATTTTCCATTCTGCTATAATGGCTTTTCATCCTTATTCTTGTAAATTTTTTTTTTAATCTAAATGCAAGATGACTACTAAGCCCTAGGTTTCACGAGAGAAAGAAAAAGAGCTGATATCAGTGAGCTCTCCTTTCAGACCGGGCCCCTTTACCAGTACATGGAAACAGAAGTTCTCCCAGAATCCCTAACAAGTTTCCATTTACATTTTATTGGCCGGAACTGGGTCACCTAGCTACCCCTATCTGCAAGGGATTGAGAGAACAAAAACTTAGGGGTTTGCAGCTTGTATGCTGAATAGCAATAAGGGACAGGGATGGGGGTGGAAGTGGTTGGGAGCTGGGCCCAGGATAGTGACTCCACAGATACCATTATCTCCAATTTATAAGTAAGATTAAGGTTGCCCAAAGTCCTACTGCTGGTCAGTAGTGAAAACTGGGTCAGGAATTAAGTTTTGTTTCCAAAGCTTGTACTGTCTTCTCTACACTACTGCAGTCTCTCCAGGTACTCAGAGTAGAATTTCAGATATTTAGGCATGAATAAGAGACATTTGTTGGCATCTGTTATTTCCCCCAAATCACACTACAATATGTTCTCAGGCCCACTGGATGGAATCACCCTACAATGTTCCAAGGATGAAGCCACTTCTGCCTCTTTGATAAAGTCCTATGTAGGTAAGCCGTGTTCCTTTTGCAAATGGAAACATTGGGGACTACACTGAAACTGTCTTAGACTGGCTCTGAAGTCTGGTAATTAAAAAGAAATCACGTTCAAAGTATTTAAACATGTATAGCAGGCTTTCTCTAACCTTTCAGATCCCCGGCTGAGAATCCTGGTCAAATTTCATCACTTAGTTGTGAATAAGGTTTTGGACACAGCCATCCTGACCTTTGGACATTCCACATTGCCTAATGGATATCTTCTGACTGAATTAGTAATGATGCTGAAACCTCCTCTAACATACCAAAGAAAACATTTTAAATGCTCAGCTTAAGAGCAGGTTCAATTTCTATGGAGGAAATATCTGCATATGAAATTTTGTATCTTATGTTTCTTTCTTCCTGGCTTTAATAAATGAGAATCTACTGGGAAATAGTCCAATTTTTTCCTGCCGTGTCACTAGGATGTTAACTTTTTATTAGTTATTGTGCAAAGATTGTGACATCACGATGGAAGTTGATGACTTCAAGGTACTATAAGTGGAAGAAGTAGAATATATACACAAACTGTGTACTAATTCTCAGTCCACTGGAAATTGTTCTTTTCTGACAGTAATTCTGATCCTCATGCTAAAAACTCATTTTTCTATAAAAATGAAGCTGCAGGCAACTTAACAGTCAAGGTCACCAAAAAACAAAAAAGGTTTCTGAACATGTAGATGGGAAAGTTTTTTATATCTCAAATCTTTTTCTTTTGAAGCAAACCAATCTTAGCCATTAAAATTCACTTAAAAAAAACCTGGGCCCATCATCAAAGACAGGTAATCAGGAACATTCACGCCGCTGGTGGAGCACCATCAGGTTAAAAATCACTGCATTGTTTCCAGCCCCGGGAATAGTGTTAATGATGTCCTCGTTTTTTCCTTCAAACTTCAAACAGTCAATTTTCCTATGATGGCAGCATATTACTCGTGGAGAAGTAAGATGCCTTGCATAGAAATGTTCAGTTTTGAACAGAGGACAGCCATTTCTTTACATAGTTTCTTCCCACAAAAGCATTTGAAAGATTTGTGTTTCTATTGCTACATGAGTTTTCAGATGGAAAAAAAAAGTTAGAAAATATGATTACAACAGGCATATATATATTTATATATACAGATATATATGTTCTTGAGACTCTGTTATGCATGGTATAGAGATGAAAGAAACACAGCAGTACAGAAGCAAACCCTGCAGCATTGTTCACATTTAGTTTATGCCACAACAAAATGTTGCTATAGAAACATTAAATGCCAACAGAATTCCTGGAAGTCAAAGATGTGCTTGCAGACTTACTTCCAGATGCTGACTTGCCGGCTTGTTAAATAAAACTTGGCATTTCTCGCATGGGAGATTTTATCTCCGAACTTACTATGAAAACTGCCTGGGACTCTGAGTACAGTGCTCACAATGGAAAGGAAAGCAGTAATGGAATGACTAGTCTGGGAGATGTCTCCACCCGATTGTTTTTCTCTTCCCGCATCAACACTCTCCATAAAGAAGTAGCTCTAAAATAGGATTAACCCTTAGTGGCCATGGGGTGGGAAATCATTCTATTAATAAAATTGTTCATCCACCTTAAGCAAGGCAAGGCTTTCTGTACCAGTGAGGGAATCACGTTTTCCTGTAGACAGTTTGGGGGCTCTCTTTCACAGTACTTTCCCCTAGTAATGATACAACAGTTTGCTCTCAGAAAACAGCCTGATTAATTGGGAAGCAGCTAAATGCGTTTTTTTTTAAATGTCTAAAAATATTTTTGCTTCTTGTTTTCTAATCCTTCTCAATCAAACTGACAGCTTTTTTTAAATCCCCTTAAATAGTGAATGCATAACAAATGCATTGGAACTCAAATGATCTCCACTGGCCTAAGTGTGAAAACAGATTTTAAATGGTGCAGGAGAGTTGTACTCCACTCATTAAAAGCCCACCTGCCAGGTGTGCCCACCATAGACACCCCCACTTCCTCTCAGGCTGGGGGTAGGCCTCACTGGATGGCTGTAGCTTGCTCTGGCTCTGGAGAAACCAGGCATCTCCACTTGGGCGTCTGTCCTCGGGCTGTGAGCTCAGCCTCCCACTGAGATAATAACTTTCTTCCTTCCCAGCCCTTGCTCACAATAAATACAATACATCCAACTTCCAACAAATGTATATAAATAGAGTGGAAGGCATTGTCTCTTATACGCTTAAAAAGCATGGGTGGGTAGCCCCCCTCCTGAAATCTGGGCTGTCTATAGTGACTTCCTTCCAAAAAGCACAGTAAGGAAATAGGGCACAAAAGAGTAACTTAATAGTTGAGAAACCTGATAAACTCTACTTCACGCCAGGTAATCAAGGCCAACATCAATAGCCATAAATCATGGTCATGATATGCACCTTTGATATGATGCGATGAAAATGGCATGTTATCTCTGTGATCTCCTTCCCTCCTCCAAACCCATAACCTTAAACTAATTATGAGAAGAAGATCGGACAGATCCCAGCAGTGGGGCATGCCGTGATGTGCCTAACCAGCGCTCTTCAAAACTGTCAAGGTTATTCAAAACGGAAAGTCTGGAAAACTGTCCCAGCCAAGAGGAGCCCAAGGTGAGGTGATGACTAAATGCAATGTGGCGTCCTGGAACAGAAAAAGGACATTAGGTAACAACTAAGGAAATCTGAGGAAGTGATGGGCGTTAGCCAATAAGAATGTATCAGTATTTGTTCACTAATTGTAACAAATGTACCAGGCTTCTGTCAGATGTTAATATTAAACTGTGTGCCAGCTGGCAACTCTCTATCCTATTTGCTCAATTTTTCTGTCAATCTAAAACTTTACTATAAATCAGGGGTGGGGAACTGTTTTTCTGCCAAGGGCCATTTGGATATTTATAACATCATTCGCGAGCCATACAAAATTATCAACTTAAAAATTAACCTGCTCTATTTGATCAAGCATTTAATTAACTCACCGTGAATGCCTTGGCCGGGCCAGACCAAATGACTTCATGGGACTTACACAGCCCAAGGGCCAGATGTTCCCCACTGCTGCGTAAACTCTATTAATAAAAATAAGGGAGAGATGGGAAAGGCTGAGGAGCCTGCAGGCTAATGAGGTGTACAAAGCTCAGTGTTTGCTATTATTGAATTTGGAACTCAAAGTGGGACTCAGGGAGGGATGTGAGGCACCAAGCTGCACTGGGGCCCGGGCCGGCTGAGGTGGACTGCATCAGGTGAGAACGATTCATGACTATAGCTCCATGCCCAGCTCAGCACCTTCAGTGTGAGCACTGGTCCTCTATGGTCCTGACACTGAGCTGAGTGCTTTACATACATTATCTCACATAGGTATTAACAGATGAGGGAAACTGAGGCACAAAGACTTTAGTAGCTTACCCAGTGACAGCTAGTAAATGGCAGAGTCCGGATTTGAACTCAGGCAGTTTCATTTCATCCAGGTATCACTGGTTTGGGACGTTTGCAATCCCTAAACCATGTTTGGCAGAGCCAGTTGATCCTCAGCACCAGGAGGTTTACAGTTCTTGGGTTTGGCAATGGGGAGAGGTCATTAGAAGCCCACTGCATGTAGCAATTTATTACTCCACTGAGCCGTGGGCCAGAATCTGCTGCTGTGAGGCTGGATAAGGGGATTCTGTTTAATATGGTCACTTGTTTTGGACACTCAGATCTAACCCCTGCAGACCTGGATTCTCAGGTCCAATCTCCTTGGCTCCAGCATTCAGCAACTCCTCGGTGGGTTTCTCCTTCCTGGACGGGCTTAGGAGAGATACTAATGACAGATGTGTACATGGCTTTCTTATCTTGACAGTTCCCCTAGTATTGACTGCACTTGTCATCGGATAGATATGAGCTCTAATTGAACACATCACCAAATGCTTTTCCTGTAAGCTGGACTGGTTTGCCCAGAACAGTGCCAGCTTATGACTGTTATCCCTACATAACTAATAGTATCCTCTCTTGCTCTCAAAAGTGTCCCAGTTTGAATGACAACTTGTACAGCCACCATATCTATAACACAGAGACAACTGTTACTCCCAAGCTAAAATCTCTAGAGACCACACCAATTACTATTCTAATATATTGGTGACATCTGGGTCCCCTTGTTCATTTGGGTGGGGAGTGGGATTGTGCAAGAAATTGTGATTTTCAGGAGTGTGACTATTCACTCATTCCACATGGGTAACTGTTTTCCAACTTTGATTCATTTCAACTATATTTCTTTTGCAATTGGAATGTAACTACTGCACAAAGCACATTTATTAGAGAAGAAAATACTTTGTGACCATTACCTGGGCTCCCAAACTAGAGGGCTGCCCTGAAGAAGGGCCAGCTGGCATCACCTCTACAAGGATGGTCAGCACTCTGGCACAGGACACCCCACTGAGCATCTTCCATCAACTGCTAGCCTGTTGGAACAGGGCCACGGGCAACAAATGCTTTAGTTCAGCCCTGTTGTCTTATTTTAAGTTCTGTGCAGTTCTCATTCTTGCCATACATCCTAAGTTTCTCTTTAGGAAAAACGTACCTGATCTTTCACTGAGCACAAACTCATATAGTGCTTCCCCATCACCTGTGCCCCGGACCTCTTCTATAGTTCTCTACATTTCTCTTCTACCTGAAGCATGTCCCCCATACATCTCTTTATATTTGCAAGGTTAACAAATTCACTGAAAAATATAGGGTTTCACTTCTAAAATCTCTTTAGCTAAGTATTAATTTCAAAATTTGCTGCAGAATTCTCTTCTCCCATGGTCACAAACTTGTAACAGCCTCCAAGAAATCTAAATATGTACTCAAGTCCAAGCCTCAACTAAGGCTCTTGATGAAATGTTGTCATCTGTGTGATAAAGGCCACCGCTCTTGACTGTAGCCAAACGAATTGTAAAATATAGAGCAGACCAAGTTCTGGAGTGGATGGTGGTGATGGCTGCACAATAATGAGAGTGTACTTAATGCCACTCAACTGTAGACTTAAAGCGGTTAAAATGGTAAATTTTATGTTATGGATGTTTTACCACAATGTATATGGAAAGCTCTGGGAGATGCGTGTGTGTGTGTGTGTGTGTGTGTGTGTGTGTGTGTGTGTGTGTATAAGTGCCACCTGGATTGGCTGGAAAAATACAGCCAAGGGAGAGAGGTCTAAACTGTAAGGTTCGAGGTGCAGGAAACGGGAGTCGGAGACCAAGGCATGTTAAAGAGGAGACTTATTCCACACTAATGAGTGAGATTCATTATGGAGGAGGGTAGAAAGACCAGGATTAGAGGAGAAGGAGGAGAAGAGGGACCCAGCCGGGCTGACTCACAGACTGGGAGAGCAGCAACATGTGCAGCGATGAACATGCCTTTAGAGGGGAGGAACAGGAAGGGGTTGGGCCCAGGGCGGAATGGGAAGGGGTGGGACCCAGGGCACTCGGCACACACTGATTGGTGGTTGAATGTCTTGGGGATGACCCAGCGCATATGCTCATACTCTGCCCACCAGTTGGGAGAAGGGACAATCTATCATTCCAGGCTTTTGGTGATATTAAAAAACTGAGAGTCTGGGCAAGGTCAGGGGGTGAAGGTCCATTTTCCATAGCTACTTCCTGCTGAGAAGAGGGAATCGTTAGGGGAGTCTACCCTGAGTCTCAAGGATTCTGGGGCTAGGTTCTGAATTCAAGGCCAGATAGATCTCTCCCACCTTCTGGTTGGTGAACGCCTGCATTCTGTTCTGCAAAAAACTAGTGAAACAGTGCGTGAGACAGGAGCCAAAGAGCAAAATTAAAGAATAGATACCACTGGGCCTAATGATGGGAGGAGCCATGGGGTAAGTGAGCGAAAAACGGGGAGTGTTTTCCGTGCTGGACGAGGGGTGCAGCAATCCTGTTGAGTCACTTGGGAGGTAAAAGCTGGTCCTGAGGCTGCCACAGCGTCACTTGTCTGGTTTTGCTGCTTTTCTGGGCCTGGATCTGAAATACACCCTGGGGGTAAGGTTCTTGAGGAGGACTGAGTCCCCCGGCTGGAGGGCTGGTCCTCGGGAGTCTTGGTCGGCTGGTCGAGGCCTGGGCAGAAACCTGTCAGTGTGTTCCCGGAGCAGTTGCCTGAGTAAGGGCAGGTATGGAAGATAAGTAGCCAGGAGAGGAGGGTCAGTAGGGAAGGGTCTCCCATATAGGAATTCAAAAGGGCTTAAAACAGTGGGGATCCTTGGTGTAGCCCGGATTCCGGTCAGGGCCATGGGCAGGAGGTCTGGCCAGGAGCTGCGAATTTCTAGAAAGAAATTAGTTAGGTGGTCTTTAAGGAGGCTGTTGATCCTCTCAATTTTACCCAATGATTGTGGGCAGTAGGGTATGTGCAGTTTAGTTAAGTCAGGATTAGAGAGAAGAAAATCTGAGAGTCCCACCCGAGGTTGAGTGAGGGCCTCTGACGACCTCGGGGCAGGAGTGCGTTGCCGCAGGCTGGGTGGAGGCAGCGGGAAGGAAATGGCCGGGTTCAGGGCTGGGGACTGAAGGGTATCCTGGAGCTTAGAAAAAGCCTGGTGAACGAGGGAGGGTGAGGAGAGGGGGCCCACTGGTGTTTCTTTAGCAGCCTGGTATAGTGGGTCCTTTTACAATTCTTGTCAACAGTTAACTTTAGAACTTCTTTCTTTCTTTCTTTCAACATACCTTCCATTAAATATTTCTAAACATGTCTAGCAATTAATGTTTCAGTATTGTATGCTATTTAAAATATTTAGAAAAGGCAGGGGGAGGAGGGAACAGGCCTTGAAGCCTGTTTCCAGGCTTCTAACCGCTTGAATTTCAAAACTGCCACTTTTTTTCCTAGAGATAAAGATCTAAGTTTCTGATAAGCCTGTGCCAGCAAGAAAGTTGTTCTCTAGGGAGGGTGGAGTGGGGGAGAGGGCGGGGTGAGAAGGCGCTGAGGCCAGAGCAGTTTTCAGAGCATTAAAGGGTGATTTGCCGTCAATACCCATGACCGAGATCGTGGAAGGGAAGAATGGCCCGGAAAAAGGAGGGCAGGACAGAGAAGGTAGCCCCCGTGTCAACCAGAAAGGAGACCTGCTTACCCGCTACCTTGAGCATTACCCTGGGCTCGGCGAGGGTGAGGGGGATCGTCGAGTCCGGGCATCTTCAGTCTTCAGCCAGTCCCAGCATGGCCAGCGGCAGATCATGACCTAGAAGGGTGGCCCCTCTACTCTGAGATGCAGAGGGCCCGTCACTTTTCCAGGGGCAGTCACTTTTACTGCATGCCAGGCAGGGCTTGGTTGGAGCCAGGGGCCGGGGGAACTGCTTTGCCAAGTGGCCTTCGTTTCCACACTTGAAGCATCCTTCAGGTGGCATTCATCCTCTTGTTGCATCCCCACCACGCACAGTCCCCTTTGGACCATGCATGGCTGCCGTCGGCCTCAGAGCTGCTACCAAGGCTTGGGTTTGCAGATTCACCTTTTGTCGAAGGCGGGCTTACTCTGCCTGCTCCTCACAGGCATTAAAACCTTAAAGGCCATATTCGGATCTCGGACCTGGGTCTGAGAAGGCGTTAGGGGAGAGGGTGGCAGAGCAGGCGGCGGGCCGTGGGCCGGAGGAGGAGGGGGAGTGCGGCGGCAGGTGGCCACACCAGGCCGGGCCTGTGGGGGTGGGCTGTGGGAGGTTTCAGTAACTATTTAAAGAGAGGGGTTGGACTTGCTGTGTCAAGATGGTTGCCCCCATGGGAACGGCAGGCCATGTGGCCAGAGAGGGGTGGGACTTGCCATTTCAAGATGGCAGCCCCCATGGGAACGGCAAGCCATGCGGCCAACATGGTGGCTGCTCACAATACACAAGGGAAGAGCAAACCAAAACAGAAATCTCACTTAGCTGTTTGGAGCGGCTGACGGGACAGCGGGCAGGTGGCTCTTGCACTGCACGGCGGCCTCTGGTCGGCTTGCGGCCTGAGGCAGTGACGGTGGCTCCCGCAGCAGCGGCCGCCAGCCAGGAAAGGGGCGGCTGCGGCAAAGAAGGAGGAGGAGGAAGAGAGGGAGCAGAAGGCAGGAGAGAGATAATGGGGCCCGGAGGGCTATGCCTGGAAGGCAATCGCTGACACGGGCCGCGGTTAACGGAGAGATGCTGGGGAAACAACCACCAGGAATTAGCATGGGCTGGGACTTACCGCTGCCTCTGCTGAGCCAGGGGAAGGAGCTGAGGGTCCTGAGCCAGGAGGAGAGAGGAGGGGGGCACCCCGGACCATGAATGGTCAAATGGGATGCTCGCACCCTCCCGGTTTCACGGCACCAGATGTAAGGTTCGAGACGCAGGAAACAGGAGTCAGAGACCAAGGCATGTTAAAGAGGAGGTTTATTCCGCACTAATGAGCGAGATTCATTACAGAGGAGGGTAGAAAGACCAGGATTAGAGGAGAAGGAGGAGAAGAAGGACCCAGCCGGGCTGACTCGCAGACTGGGAGAGCAGCAACATGTGCAGCGGTGAACATGCCTTTTGAGGGGAGGATCAGGAAGGGGTTGGGCCCAGGGTGGAACGGGAAGGGGTGGGACCCAGGGCACTCGGCACACGCTGATTGGTGGTTGAATGTCTCGGGGATGTCACGGCGCAGACGCTCATACTACACCCACCAGCTGGGGGAAGGGACGATCTATCATAAACATGCAGTGAACATTTTAAAAGATTGGTATGGATGCTGTCTTTTGAGGCCAAACAAATTACTGGTTGCAAAAGACAAAAATGAACAGGCACCATCCTAAAGATGCAAACATCTTATACATTTATTTATTCAACAAATATTTATGGCACTCCTGCCACCATATGTCAGCAGATCTTAGACAATATAAATGATTAAGCCAGTTATGGAGTACACATGTGTTTATTATATGACTTCTTATTTTTTATATGTCTGAAATACTTCACTATTTAAAAGCTCTAATATTATCACAAATACCGTGAGTCATGGTATGATGTAAATTTACTCCATTTTACATAGAACCCAAACAGGAGAGGGGAAGAGAAGATCCTAGAAGCTGAGGAAACAGACAAGCTCTGGCTGCAGCAGGGTGCACAGTGGGAGGTAGGGGACAAAGAGCAGTTGTGGACAAAAGGGGCCACATGCTGACCTGACAAGCTCAGGGGAGGCCTGCATGGCAGTCTTGCAAACTCAGAGACCTAAAGGAACCACAAGGATGGTCTGAAATTAAACTTTAACTAAAAGCAGTTATGGTGGGCATTACTTCCTAGGCCTGTATCTTCACTGACAAGGTCAACCTTTACCTTAACTGAGCCTATCTGTCTTTTTGCATCTGTGATAACATACCCTTGAAATGTCTGGGTAACTTGTAACTTCCCTTTTTCTGGAGCCCCTGGGGCAAAACCAAATGTGGTGGGTGCCAGGACAGATACCACAAATTCCTTAATTATCATGTTAATTGTTCCTGAACCCACCTAAGTATGTGTCCATCATTTTACTTTTTATCTAATCCCAGGGGTTTCCCACCACTTTGCTTTATCCCACCTCCTTAATCTATCACCAATGAATTTCATGTAACCCACCTATGTCCCTCCTTTGATTGCAATGTATAAATACAAATGTAACCCGCCATTCTGCGGAACATTATCTCAATTCCTTGAGGTTCTGCTTCCCGGCATATGTCGACAGTTTGGCTCAAATAAACTCACAAAAATTCTTTACAGGTTTCAATGGTTTTTTTACGTTAGCACAGTTAACAGTTAGTCTGCATGCAACTAAGAATTTTCCTAGCAGATACCTATTTTGGCATAAGATAAAATCAAGTGTATTTCACACACTCAAGAAAAATGTGGGTGGCTGAAAAACCCTAGGTCCTATATAAAATATAGATGTGGCATCTTCTGACTGAAAGCCCAGGGCACATGAAGTTAAGACAAGTCACTATACAGAAATCTGAAGGGGAAAATGAGCTACAGGTCCCAGGAATACCCACAGCAGGGACTCCGACATAACAAGGTGACACGGGTTCATAGGTAGAATCCAAAGTAAATCACTAATGATTGAATAATTAACTCCATGGGCTTTGGTTTGAGACAGACTGGTGATAAATCTAGCTTTAGTTACTCACTTGCTGAGGCTTCAGATAAGTTACTTAGAGTTGACTCCCTAGCCTGTCATCTGGAGACAGCACTGCCTACCTACCTCCGAGGATTATTGGGAAGGTTAAACAGACGCATGTGCAGTATCTAACACATGGTTCCAGGCACATATTAAGTGCTCAATAAATGCTAGCTGGTATTATTAATATACCAAAATGTTTTTCCCCCTTTCATTGGTGAAAGGTTAACATGGTGGTACATGGGCAGGCTAAATAGCCATCTCAGCTGGTGATTAAAGAAAATGGAATTTACTTAAGGAAAGGGGGTGGGAGATGAAATGTCCCAAGGGAAGGGCTGGACAGCACGAAGCCAAGGGGTCATTGGGTCTGTGATGGCAGCTCTCAGGGGCTGGAGTTTCATCCTTACATGCAGTCACTAGTGGGACACTTGTCATCAGTGGGTCTGGGGGCTGAGCTGCTGGGCTTAGAATGCAGGTGTGCGACCGGGTGCCTTCATGCCTTTAGGACAGTTTCATTCCTTGTATGACTCCTGGTGTCCCAGCAAGTTTTTCCTGGTCTTTTGTTCTCCTGTGGTGGGAAGCTTACAAATGGCCATTAAAGATTGTATTGCCCTAGGGTCCTAACAATTGGTACTAGTAAATGCTCACTACACAAGGAGTCATCCCTGCTCTGACCCTAAAATAGCTAGGTGACCCAAGGTCAATAATTCCACATCTCTGTACCTCAGTTTCTTTAACTGTGAAATTAGCCGTTTTTCTAAGTCTATCCCTTTTATGGATTTTTCTCTCTCCCATATCTTTCAGCATTGCTGGTGCCTTTCACTGTTCTCCCCCATTTCCTCACTGTTCTCTCCACCTCCAGCCCTTCTTCTTCTTCTTTTTTTTAATCTTTATTTTTGACTATGTTTCTATTAATGTTTAGAGAGAGATGAAGGGAAAGAGAGAAACACTGATGAGAGAGAAACATCAACATCGATTGGCTGCCTGCAGTAAGCCGGAAACTGGAGTTCAGAGCAGTCGGGAGCTTGTGTCTCCCTTCAGATTGAAAAAAACAGCACACCTAGTCGCCAGCCGCCAGCCTGATTCGCGCGCCTCCGTACCTCTGTTTTTCCGCGCTTGTGCATGTCCTACCTGGTCTCAATGCTCTTTTCTCTTTCCTTCTAGTTGTAGAACTTCTACTCGGCCAGCTTTCCTGTGGTTCTGAGTGATAGAAGTTTTGTCTTTTAGTTGTAGTTTTGGTGTGGTTGTGAGAGGCAGCATGTACAGGTATACCTTATGCCGCCATCTTTGTTTCTCTCCTACTGTAGTGATTCTTAATATTGAAGCAAGACAAAACAAAAAATTATAATGTCAGGTATTTTAATTTTCTATGCAAGAATTGGAATGTCATAAGTATTGAATAAATGTTTGTCAAAGAGTTTTAGAAAGTTATTCAGTGACACAGCCAAAGGAATAGCCCAATTATTTTGGTTTCAAGTCCAAGTAACTAGGAAGGATGGAGGGGAACTGTGTAAGGGGAATACTTGTGGAGAAGTGGAAATCCAAGATCCCCAAGATTCTCTCTGTCTCTCTTTAGGTTGAATCACAGGTCTGTTAAACTATGTATATAATAGATATGCAGCAGAGAGGGGAGAATCTCCTCTCTCAGGGAAGATAGTGGATGATAGTTGCAGCTTAGGTAGGACATGATGGTCACTTCAATATGCATAGTGTCGGTGCTGGAGATGGGGGGAAGTAGATGTATCTGAGAACAAGTTACAAGGCAAAAAAAGACAACATATCAATGATGAAGTGGCTTGATATGGGAGGGTAGAGAATAAAAGGATGACTTCTCAGGAACAGTGGGCTGGTGACTGAGATGGGACTCTGGGGGAAGCACCAGGGGATGTCAGGAAGTTATGCCAGAGGAAGGTGACACATTGCAACTCAAGCTGCTCTTTACCTTCTCCAGCCCCTGCCTGCCAAAGAATGAGCATTAATTGAACAAGTGTGAACCATTGATGGGAATCCATGGACTTGTACGTTGGAATACCCAGTCAAGTGTAAAGGGAGTCAGACTTCCTTCCTTGAATGCTGGGTGTTCCAATTGTGTGAGATCTAGAGGTCTTGGCTTAACTAGAGAATGCACATTTGATAGCTGTGTGACTTTGGATATACCAATTAATCTCTCCACACTTCAGTACCCTCATTGGTAAAATGGCAAAAATTATGTTTATCTTCCTGGTTATCATGACATTAATTATTATTAATATATGTTTTAACTCACTGCTCCAGCCTAACTGTCTCCTCACCTCTTTGGATGTGACACAAATGAACATGAAGAATGAAGCCTTTTGTGGTTTAAGGGATGAAACTAAAGGTGAGAACAATTATTTCCAGAGTGATACACTTCTCTCTACAAACATCTTTCCCTTTAAGGTCTTATAGACTTTTAGCTAAAGATGTATCATCTCAGAAAAAAAAACGAAAGTGAAATTATGAAGCATTTTTAAGTTATCATCAATGATCTCCATCCTTCATGTCCTTGACCACCCTCTTGACAGAAATGCTTTCTCCTCAAGAGCTGTTGTGCTTCTCAGCCTTGCCTGTACCTTAGAATTATCTGGGGAACTTTAAACAGTTTTGGTGCCCAGGTTATACTTCAGACTAGTTGAATCAGAGTCTGGCAGTGGTACCAGGGATCGGTATTTTATAATGGACCCCCAGGTAACGCCAATGTGCAAGCAAAGGTTCTAGCCCTATTTGCAGTTTAAGTGGGGTAAGTTCCTAAGAACAAAAGGCATTAAAATGGTAAAATTTTAGGCACTGGGTACAGGCAATTTGGGCATATAATTCTGGTTAGAGAACATGAGAGTAGATGACACTACTATTTGTTGCCCTTCAGAAAAATATCTGGTTTCAAATATAGTCCTGCTAGAATCAGTGAGGCCAAAGCAAGCATGCTTCCACAGCCCAGTGTTTACAAGAGGGCTTGTGGAATTGAGGCCATATCTATGGGAGTTCTTGTGGTTCCCAACCTGCCTGAGTCAACAGCCATCCAAAGATGCAATGTCAACTCCAAGGGAACCGACCCTATGCAGTCCAAACTCCTTGTGGCCTCTAAGGTCTTCACGGTCCATCTCCAACTGGCCTTTCTAACTTCACCTCCCACTTTCTTCCTCACATAGCTGTACTCCAGCTCGATCAGACTTATCAGTAAAGCCCTACACAGACCTACGCCAATGCATCTGTGCTGTTTCAAGCTCCAGTGCCCTTTCCCAGAAAACACCTGCTCATCCTTAGAGAATCAGCCTAAAAGCCACCTCCTCTATGACACGTTCCCTGCGCACTCACTCCCACTCCTGCATTCCTGTGAGCAGCAACCCTTATGCAGCCGAGGTAAAAGGGAACGTTTACTTCTCTCTGCCAGCATCTCTCCCACATCTTCCCCAAGGGGAGAGGAGAGGAATCTGATTGGTTAGAATTCAGGGCAGTGACTGAGTCATGTTCATCAGTGTTCACCAGTGTTTGCCAATGTGATAAAAGGTGATATGCTCAGGTGTGGATAGTGTAATGGGGTTGGATTGCTTGGGTTTGTAGCTTGCTTCTGCCATGTGCATATGTAAAATTGGGCAAGTTACCAGTCTTATCAAAGCTTTGGTTTTTTTCATTGTAAAATAGAGAAAACAAAACTTGCTGCCACATAAAATTTTTTATTAAATGGTATTACCCATTTAAGGTGCTTGGTCTAGAACATTGCTCCTTGTTGGAATAGCTTCATCAAGAACTTCATGGGAGGAAGTAGAGTTAGTAGGACAAGCATTCCCGTATCCCTGGACTAAATACTATTTGTTCAACATGATATGAGCAAATATTGTGTTCTAGGTACTGAGCTTCAGCTGAGAATAAAAAAAGGATTACCCCATCACACAATGGTCCTTTTGTATTTCTTACCATATTAGGTCATACTTATTTGTTTTCTTATATATTTCCCTCTGCTAAGCCATGGCATCCTGAAGGGTAGCTACTGTAACTGCCCTCAATGATAACTAAGAGTGGAAAAATGAAAGTCTGGAACCATCGGAGAGAGAGGGAGAGGGAGAGAGAAAGAGAGAAACATCAATATGAGAGAGAAATGTCTATTGGTTGCCTCCCGAACCTGCAACCTAGGTATGTGCCCTTACCAAAAATTGAACTGGCTACCTTTCGGTGCATTGGATGATGCTCAACCAACTGAGCCACAAAGGCCAGGGCTCAATTTCATCTTTTATTTTATTTATTTTTAAAATATTTTTTATGGATTTTTAGGGAGAGCAGAAGGGAGAAGGAGAGAGAGAGAGAGAGAGAGAGAAACATCAATGTGAGAAACATTAATTGGCTGCCTCCTGTATGCCCCCTATTAGGAATTGAGTCCCAACCTGGGCATGTGCCCTGACCAGGAATCCAACCAACAACTTTTTAAAAAATATATGTTTGTTGATTTCAAAGAGGAAGGGAGAGGGAGATATAAACATTAATGATGAGAGAGACTAATTGATTGGCTGCCTCTTGCACACCCCTACTGGGGATGGAGCCAGCAACTCAGGCATGTGCCCTGACTGGGAATCTAACCCAGGACCTCTTGGTCCATGAGATGATGCTCAACCCACTGGACCAACCAGCAACTTTTCAGTACATGAGACAATGCCCAACCAACTGAGCCACACTGGCCAGGGCACATCTTTTATTTTCTTTAAATATTTTAAATATAATTAATTTGTATGTCCTATATCCAATTCCCTGGAATTCTTAGGTGTGATCCCCCTTCTCTTAGTTGTTGTTTCTGCTGATAGTGTCTTGCTTATACATAATTGCAATTTTGGGTTATAAATACAAGTTTAATTGAGCTCTATCTATGGGAATCCTCTGAATCTTGATTGAAAATGTATTCCTCCAGAAAGGACTTCTTTTCCTCCTCTGCTAAATGCCTGGGACTATGATAAACTCACGACCACTTTATATGAATTTCTGCTTTGGAATTTCCAGGACTATGTAGTACAAATGTGAATCTAACCCCATGTGCTAACAAGTCTAAGGTCACTAATTTTGAGGGGATATTTTTACTCACTCAGAACCTTGGTCAAGATAAACACATTTATTTCTCACCTCCCAATATGGGGCAAATGTTTTCTATTCCACTCTTTTACTGCATACCCGTAAAGGCCCCAGCATTATGTAGCACTAGTGGCCCAGTGCATGGATTTGTGCACATTGAAAGGAAATTAATTAGAAGAAATATTTTAATATCACTATTCACCCTTTCTCTATAATAGAAGTGTCAGAGATGAAAGAAAATTAGTAAAATGTATATGAAAATAATATATAAATTGATTAATAAATAAACAATAACAACATGATATAACAACAACAAAGACATGATATAAAACAACAGAAACATGATACAAACACAACAAACACATGATATAAAAACAACATTGAATAAAATAAAAACAACATTGATAAAAACAATGACTGATAAATTGATTAAACTTATTCTAATATCTTCCTGTATACCACATTAAGAGTAAAAACACTTTCAGAGTGCTTGACTAATTTCCCTTGTGATGAAGTATTTAATGTCACATGCTCTTCAAACTCAAGAGAAAACAACATATAACTGACCACATCCAAAAAAGGGGTTCAAGTAGGAATATTCCTACTCTGTCTAGTTGGCACCAGCAAGAGCTTTATATGTATCACACATGCACGAGTCAACATCTATTTTTAAATTGCCAGTGCACGTCATATGTACCATCCAGTCAGTCAGTCAAACAGTCGGACGGACGGACAGTCAGTCACTTAGCCTTTTATGTATATAGATTCTTAATATCACTTCTGACTTTTGCAGGGCTTGGATCATGTTTGTTTGTCCCCATAGAGCCAATAAAACCATGTTTTTTTAGTAGTGAAATTGGCAAATACCTTCTGAACTTAGGTTTTTAACTTCTTTGTTTTGTGCTTCCAAGGATTTCTCTTACTTTCTTTCATTCTTACCTTTACAGTTGAGAATGTTTATTATATTTTATCCATCTTTTCCAAGTGTGTTGTAGTGAAAGTGCTTTCAAATTAACATCATATTGCAGATAATGAAGGTTAATAATGCTATCAGGGAAGTATAGGAGTGTTTTGTTTTGTTTCTTTATTGCTGCCCTTAAGGAGATTACAATCTTACTGGCTATTTATTTGGAAACTAGTGGCCCTGTGCACAGATTCGTGCCATTGAAAGGAAATTAATTAGAAGAAATATTTTAATATCACTATTTGCCCTTTCTCTATAATAGAAGTGTCAACAAAATTCACGATTGACAATGACAGATGGAAACACATGCATGCAATTGGCTCCAGCGAGAGCTTTATATGTATCATGCATGTGAGAGTCAACTTAGCCTTTTATATATATAGATAAACTTGCTACATAATGCTGGGGCCTTTACGGGTATGCAGACCTGCTTTCTGATTTAGCTAAACTTTTTCCAGCCCAATGAAGCATCCCAAATTCTCTTTCAGGTAATTGTCAGCAACACAGCAGTAAATATCAACACAAAGCAGATTATTATTGTAGATCACACAGGGAGAAAAAAGGGTAAAATATTTAACTATAGCAGTGTTTGACTGTATTCTGTGCAGTGAGAAAACCTGAAGTCATTTTCAATTTCCACTATTTCTTACTTCTTTTCAGTTGGGTCAAGTTTCTAAACTTTCTAAATCTCTGTTGTCTTGCTAATGAAAATAGGATTCTATCGAGTCTCCTATCTACCTACTCCAGGACTTCTGTGAGGATCAAATGAGATGAGGCACGGGAAAATGCTTCACAAGCATTTGGTTGAACTATAAAATGTTTTCACCTGGCTATAAAGCAAATCGAATTCCTGGGATGAAGAAAATCCAAGGGAGAGGAAGCTGGGCATTGCCAGGTGATGTCATTACCCGGTGCCCACAGTGACTATTTCCAGGCTGGGCTAGGCTGTGGGCCACATTTTGCACCATGGGGTCTCAGCAGCATTAACTGTGATTTGGTGGTGGTTGGGCCTGTGTCCAGGGTGGCAGTAGGGCCTGTGTCCCTCTTGGGGGAAGCCAAGTGTTGGTTTGTCGGCACCAGGTCTGTGGTGCTGTTTATTTTTAAATGGCCAGTGCATGTCATGGCAGCTCCTGCATTGAGTGTCTGTCCGCTGGTGGTCAGTGCACATCATAGCTACTGGTCGCAGAGAAGAACAGACATTTAGCCTTTTATATATATAGATAACCTTTAGAAAGATATAAAAAATATGTTTAAAAAGTTGACCATCCTAGACACTAGTCAGTTGGGGTGAACATGGCAGGTTCACTCTGCTTCCATATCTCAGCGCAGCAGGCACGAGCATGGTCAGTGTTGCTTGGGTTAAGTGGAAGCAACACTCAACTGAGCAACAGAAACTTAGTGAAGTACATTTGAAAGTTTGAGCAAGAAAACCATTTAAGAGAAAAAAGCTTTTGAGTGTTTGAAGATACATTTATTGCCCAACCAAATTTGGGGAATCCTTTAGGACCTTCACATCACACGATAGGGCATCTTATAAGTAGTTTTCCCATTGGGGTCTTCTGACCAGAAGCCTCAAAATCATCTCAAATGTTTGTTTTAAAAAGCAGAATTCTGAACTTCACTCTCAGACAGTCTGAAGTGGAATCTGGGACTCTATTTTTAACAAGCACCCTTGGTGACTCGCGTTCACTGAAGTGGGAGAGGTCCTAGTGCAGAGTATGTTTGCATGTGAAAGACTGTGTTGCCATAATTTCAGGGTCCCCACTGATTCATGCAGTAGGAATAGAAAAATCCAAATAGTGGAAAACCTATTTCAGTCCTTGAGATTGAGAGTCTCTAAGTCTCTGGTATATCAAAAACCTAAACTTTGAACCACTAGACAGAAAGACACACGAAAAGCCCTCTGTAGTGAGTTCAGCACCCTTGATCCAAGTATGTGCCCATCAGGATTCTCCTGATGTCAGACTTGGACCCCTGTCAAATGAAAAATGTCTAATCAGAGTCAGAGAAATAGATCCAGGACCATAAAAGAAGCGCTGTTGGAGCAAGACTACAACTTCACTCCAAGAAGGGATTGATCCTTAGTGCCAGAACCGCACTGTACCCAAACTCATGTGTCATTTAACTCTGTTGTATACAGCCTGTTTAGATTAACTATTATTCTGGAATTATCCTTAGTCCAGAATTAAAGCTTTATAAAAGCCAATATGAAATAATTCCTTCTGGAAAGTCTATATAAAGACATCAGAAGCACTGTTCTGCTGCTGAGAGCAGGTACTTGGTGCATCTACTGACGTGGTGACCAAATAGAGACCCATGGAGCACTAGTAGGGAAAGCAAATGCTGTGTAGTATGGAGTCTGGGAGGGGAGGAGGAACCCATAGTCAACAGAATTACGCAGAGGATTAGGTTCATAAAAAAATAATTGCAACTGCAACAGTCCTTTAAGGAATGCCATTAAAATGAAGTATTTTAAAGAGTGCCATCCTTTTGGAATTGTTTTGGAAAAAGTTTGGGAGGAATTTCAAATGAAGAACCTTGCTGTGATTGTTGCTTTAAGCACCATTTTTGGTTTGCAAATTACATGCCATTTTACAGACAACTAAAGAAACATGATCCAACTGTCTTATTCTGTTGCCCCATGTTTTATCAGTTCCATATGGTTAACATCAGTAGGCTGATTTCTTTAGAAACAATTAAAAATCTTGCCAGACACACAAGAAGAAACCATGTGAGCATGTTTTCTGCTTGCTGGTGACATTTCATCCCCTCCCCATCCCTTTAGTCTCTAACAAATTACTCAGCCTGCTGGAGCAGGATCCCTCAAAGGCTGGGAAATGACAGCCCTTGTCTGAGACATCTTCTCTGACCATAACCCAAATTGGGCCTTTAAGCAAACAAAAATGCAGTAAGAGATTTGAATTTATTTCTGTGGCATCAAATAACAGTATTAAGAAATGAAGCCAGAGTAAAAAACAGCTGGTGGGAGTCTTGAAATGCAATACACCATTCAAGGTAAAGGAATTGACAATAAATTGATAGAATGTGGAACCAGTTTGGAGGATTATTGGTCAGGATAGGCTACATTTTACTGCAGTAACATCCATCCCCAAATCCTAGTGACTTATTATCACTTATTTCTCACTCATGTTACCAGTGTGTGTGTGTGTGTGTGTGTGTTGGGGGGGGGGGCTGCAGAGGGGCGGAAGGTCTGATTCACTGCCAAAGTCATCACTCTGAATCTCAGGTTGACAAAGAAGAAATCATCTGGAAAGTTGTTCATCTAGGTTTGGGGGTCAGAGTAAAATTTTCTGGATTTGGGGATCACAGCCCTTAGGAATTTGTGTCTATCAGTATTTGAGTGTAATTATATGTCCAGAGAAGTGAGGGGTAGAAAGGCTTATGCACTTAGAAAATAGACACACACACACAAAGCCAGATGTTACATTCATTTAGAAGTTAATTCCTGATGCTTATAACTATGCCATCCAATGCAGACCCTTTCTGTAGAAGAGAATGATAAAGCACTTATTCTTTACAACACAATCAACAAGCACAGTTTTGGGGAGAGAGTTGATTCTTGGGCTTTTGGTCTGGTCCTAACAAGTATACAGATGCCTGTGTAATTATAAACCAGGCACCATAAAGGAAACAGTAAAGAACAAAGCCAAAGCGTAGGTTTATTGTTGGTGCTGTGTGTGTGTGTGCATAGGCAAGGGTGTGTGTGTGTGTGTGTGTGTGTGTGTGTGTGTGTGTGTGTGTGAGGGGGATGTGTGGGGGTGGTCCCCACAACTAAGAAAACCTAACAGCACAGCATTTCCTTTGTTTAGCAAAAATCTTCATCTCTGTAATTTCCATCTCTTGGAAATGTCAACTCTGTGGAACTCCGAAAGGAACCTGTTCTCTTTTCTCAAGCAGTCTTTGAAGGTATTAAAAAATAACTGACATGTCCTCAATTTTTCCTCCCAATTTCATCTCCCTGGAGTGTGCTTTTGAATGGAGGAGAGGAAGGCATGATTTAAAGGGGCTGTATCAGAACTGAGCAGGGACATTGTTCAGTTTGTTGTTGGTGAGAACTTTTGATTTGGAACCTTAAATGATATTGAAGGGGAACATGAGGGTTTTTAAGTGTTTATCAAAAAGAACCATGCGTTAGAAGTGATCTTCTCAGTTAGATGACAGGAGGGATAAGGATCCCATTTCTTTTTTTTTCCAGATCCCTGCTCACAGAGGCAAAAAAATAAAATAAAACAAAATCCAACACTTACTGAGCTGCATCCCTAAAAAGACTATATATATATATATATGAGAAAAATTGTGAGAGACTTTGAAATAGGAAAAGAGATTACAGGCTATCTGTTCAGTGGAGCGTCTAGGAATCACCGGATTTTGTGTGCACGCTTAAAGAACTGATCGTAATACAAATAATTATTCTCATAGAAATGCAAGTTGTGTCCAATGAAATGCAACTGATATCACTCTCTGGATATTGCCCTGTTCTGCTGGTTTTATATTTATTTATAAGTGTGTTTTCCAAATTCCTTACCAGTCCATATATCTGTGGTACTTTAAGTTCTCCAGTAAAAGAAAGGTTAAAACACTTTCCTACTCCCTCATTAATTAATAAATTATATAAAATCCTTGACATGTTTATTTTTTATTTGGATGAGAGTCACAATTTTACCTTATTTTGAAAATTATTCCTTGACAATAATTTTCTTATAACTCATCCATCTCCTCATCTTTTGGCTTTTTAATCTGCACTTCCTTCATATTGCCAACATTTTATACTTATGAAAGCACCTGTCAAATGACCTAAAAAAGAGTTGGCTAGAAGTAAATGATAAGTATTTATTCAAGAGTCTTAGAGTTTGCAAATTGTGAACACAGGAAGGCAAAAACCCAGAAATGTTCCAAAGAAGAAAGAAAAGGTAAGAGTTCTCATAGTAAAAGATGCATTCTTGACACTTATAGTCCCACATTCTTAGCCCTAGGTTTGGTCCAGGATAGTTATCAGTCAGATATCAGGCCATTAGAATGATGATGCCAGAGGGTCTGAAGATGTCTTCCAGGAAGTCTGGTCATGTCCAGTGGTCTGGATAATGTTTGTCAGGTGGATGTCAGGTGGTCTGGGTATGTGAGTTTTTCAGGGGTTAATCAGAGGGTTATCTGGAGGTCTGGTGTACATCTAAGTATTGGCATACAATAACCTGATATATATCCAGGCATTGATGTAGGACTGGAAATTATAAAGTTTAGGATCTCAGGCTAGGTAGAACAAGAATAGAATCATTTCCTCCTGTCTCAACCTTCATAATGTTAATAATTTTAGCAGCTCAGTCAAAGTGACTCCATTTTGATTATTCTCTATCTTTATTCTTTCCTCACACCTAAAATTCCAGTACTATTATTATCAGCATGGGCTGTGGAAGCAGATTGTCTGAACTCAAAATCCAGAGCCTTAGTCAGTTACTCAACCTCACTTCGCCTCAATTTTCTTATATATAAACTGAGGGTACCTCACAGGGTTTTGTGATCAATAAATGAATTACATAAATAATGCATCTAGAAAAGTGTGTGGAACACAGGAAAAACGTCTGTTCCTTATTCTGCTCTAGGTTGCAAGGACAGGGACAATATCCTTCTCACTCTGGGAACTGCTCCTTCTTTCTGGTCCTAGACCATAGCCAGCTTCTCTGTCGCTTCTGTGAATGAAAGCCAGTTTCTAATTTAGGACTCTTTTGCTCTCACTACTTTATAAAATTCTCCTCTGTCAAGATATTATTATCAAATAAGGATCTATATTGCAATTTTTGTCTGAGGAAACTCAATTTTTTTAACCCTCATTATAACCCTTCAGATGGATCAGGTGCACTTACTGCATTTACTTATTCTGAACATCAAATTGTAGCAGCTCCAGGAACCTCCACTCAAGCTGAGAGAAACATTAACCCATAAATTTGGAAAGATCATACTGTCTTTTTGGTGTAAGATTAGGCAACTCACACAAATGGCCCCTTTGGGGGGACAGGGAAAAGAGGTTTTGTTTAGCTTCCTTAATTCTAAACCCCTTCTTCAGAATGGGGCTGTTAAATTCAAGTTTCCAATGAAGGTTGTTCTGGAATAGTATTCCAAGTCCCTGGTCCCAGATGAATCAGTCAAGCTGGGTTTGGTTTGGTTGCTATAACAAACAGCCCCCCAAATATCAGTGCCTTGAACAACAAAGGTTTATTTCTAACTCATGCTACATGTCCAATGTGTACATGTCTGGTCCATGGCATGCCCCCACTCCATACTCAGACTGACAGAAGCTCTACCATTTGGTATGTCTCTAAACTGTTACCAAAATAAAGAGATCACAGAATCTTAAGTATTTTACCCCAAAGCAACTAACATCACCTCTGCTCACCTTTCATTGGCCAGAGCATGCTTCATGGCCATATTTAATTTCAGGTTTGGGGAGTGTGCCTCTCCCATGTGCCTAGACTGGAGGGAAACTGGATATCTGATATCGATGGGCATGGTAATGTGTACAACACCAATTATGGCTCCCAAGCCTTGACTGCTATACGGCCTTGGTTCCAATGTATTGGCTTTGCTGTCAGCATTTGAATGGGAGGTAGTTCCATTTCACTTGGTCTTGCTTCTAACTTGACAACATCCCTAATATTATCTGAAATCTGTGGGTAGGAACTAAGCTCCTCAACAGTACAAATTTGCCTCTTCGGACTTCAAGCTTTCTCTAAACAGGTGGCTTTAGTTTTACCAGAAATAAGCTTATTTTTCCTTCCAAGTTTCTGCTCGCCCAGCCTCCACCTGGGTCTAATTGTAAAATGCATCTGCATGTTTTAAAAGCTCATTATGTAAATATATCAGAGTCCATATCCATCAACAGATAATTGAGAAGACTATATACATATTTATGAGTTTGCTTAATATCGCTTTAATGAGGTTTACTAGAAATACCAAATCAAGGAGGCAGGAAGAAATATGATCACCCCAAAGATAAATACAAGTTTTCAGCAGTTCTTGGTAATCCTGAGAGCTGTCAGAACACTCAAAGATCACCTCAGATTTCCTATCACCCTACCATATATGACAGGAAGGAGCTGGGGAAAGAGGGAAATAACCTCACTCAAATCAGACTATACTTTTTGTAAAAGCTATTCGAGGAGCCAAAGTCTCATGTTTCTACCACTCGTAAAAGCAAGGCCACTGTGGGGATGTGGTCAGAAGTCCATTGTGGCAGCCCCCAGATGATTCAAAAACTGCAGACACAGAGCCACCACTCTAGCCCATGTGGCTGCTTTTTGCAAATTAGAAAAAGGCGCCTCCTGGGAGATAAGGAAAACCTATGTCTCCCTCTGGCCAACAAAGCCCTACAGGTACATGGCTTAGTGAAGAGAGGGTGCTTTGTGCAAAGACATGGCAACCTTGCCCCAGGTAGTGAAGCCTAGTGCCAGGACACACTGAGTGGAACATGGGCTAGAATTGAGCCTTCACTACCCTATCAGCCGAGCACCTTTGTACAGCACATAACCTGCCCAACCACAGCGGCCCTGTCCAGACAACTCCATGGGAGTGATTCTCACCAAGAGCTGGCCCAAGTCTGTGGGAACAGAGGACCCTCCCTCATTCTGCCCACCAACTTGTCCCTATAGTCAACCCTACCTTTCAGGTCTCTTTGTGGCACCACTTTACATATTCCATTGGCCAGAACTCATTCGTGTGGCTCCACTAAATTACAAAAACAGCTGGGTGACCAGGAGAAAGAGGAAACCTGATTTCTTGACCACATAGCATTGTCTCTGCCACAGTCCACTCATCTGTTTACCATCTGTTCATCCATTTCATATTGTGTCCCTCACATAGAAAGCAAAGACCTCAACCCAAGTGAGATAAGCCAAAGACCATCCAATGACTGCAACCAGCTCCAAGGCTAGGATCTTGGTGATGTTGTGCAGTCCTCTTCCTCTGGCCGGATGCAGCTCCCTATGATCTGTGACCTGTGAACTAGAAGACAAGTTATCTGGCCACACCACTCCCTAAACATTGGCAGAGTAGAAACAGGATATCCAAAATTAAAACTCCCATTCAATAAAGAAAAGGCTAGGAGAGGCAACCCTTGCCATAGCAATCTGGTGTCTTCATTTGATATAATTTTGGTCTGTGGGAAACACTGCCTTGTCTGTCATCTCCCTGGCTTGTCTGAACTAGATGCTGACAGGATGCTTCCCTCGGGGTCCACCCCTTCAGCACCCTGACCACTCCTACAGCGAGTTTAGCGGCCTGAGACTGTTTTACAACTTGGACAGTCAAATGCTTTTTTTTCTTTTAAATGTAGGTTTGTGGTTTCTTTGGCTTAAATGTAATAGCTGTTCTGTTCTATTTGTGTTTAGTCAGTACCATTTGTGTTTAGTCAGTACCATGTGTCAGGGACCACATCATGTACATTCCTAGATATTCTCAAACCTGATTATGTCTTTGCTTCCTTATACCCCCAAGTCTGTCTGTCTGTCTGTCTCTTTCTCTTTAAAATATATGGTTTGATTGATTTCAGAGGGAGGAAGGGCAAGAGAGAGAGAGAGATAGACACATCAATGATGAGAGAGAATCATTGATCGGCTGCCTCCTGCACATCCCACACCGGGGATCGAGCCTGCAACCTGGGCATGTGCTTTGACCAGGAATCAAACCGTGACCTCCTGATTCATAGGTCGACGCTCAACCACTGAGCCATGCTGGCGCGGCTGTGTGTCTCTCTTTTTAATGAATTCCACTCATCACCTCTTCCCACATTCCCACACTCTATTGGCCAGAACTCATTCACATGGCCCATTTAACTGCAACAGAAACTGGAAATTAGTGTCTTACTACGTGTCCAAAAGGAAACAGAAATGGGGTTTGACTCTACATGATTACTTCTTTCTCATCTGGTCTGGGAGGTAACTTATCCTGGTTGGCAGCCTCCACCCAAAGCATGTATTTGGAGTGAGGTAACATATCTTCAAGAGAGGAAACATTGTTTTTAGACAAAAATAAGAGTAGATGTAGACAAAATAATAGATTTCAACCTGGATAAAGGTTAAGTATTTTGTCAACGTCACTAATCATCAGAGATGCAAATTAAAACCACAATGATACATCACCTCACACCTGTCAGAATGGCTACCATCAACAAGTTAACAAACAACAAGTGTTGGCAAGGATGTGGAGAAAAGAGAACCCCTATGTACTATTGGTGGGAATGCAGATGGTTGCAATCACTGTGAAAAATAGTATGGAGGGTCTTCAAAAAATTAAAAATGGAACTGCCTTATGATTCAGTGATTCCACTTCTGGGTATATATCTGAAGAAACCCAAAACACTAATTCGAAAGTATATATGCACCACTATGATCATTACAGTGTTATTTACAATACCAAGATTTGGAAGCAACCCAAGTGCCTATCAGTAGACAAGTTGATAAAAAAGCTGTAGTACATATATATGATGAATATTACTTGGCAATAAAAAAAGAATGAAAATCTTACCATTTGTGACAGCCTGGATGACTTAGAGCATATTATGCTAAGTGAAATAAGTCAGTCAAAGACAAATACCATATGATTTCACATATATGTGGAATCTAAAGAACAATATCAATGAACAAACAAAACACAAACAGACCCATAGACACAGAAAATGTACTGATGGTTGCTAGAGGGGAGAGGGGTTGGAGGATTGGGTCAAAAAGGTGAAGGGATTTAGAAGCACAAGTTGGTAGTTAAAAAATAGTCATGGGGACATAAAGTACAGCATAGGGAATATAGTCAAAAATATTGTAATAACTATGTATGGTGCCAGGTGGGTACTTGAAATATTGAGAGGAACAGTTTGTAAAGTATAGAATTATCTAACCACTATGCAATATGACTGAAACTAATATAGAATAATGTTAAAAGTAAATGGTAATTGAAAAATACAACTTTATAAAAGGTTATGGTAATTGAAAAATACAACTTTATAAAAGGTTAAGTATTTGGAGAAGGTAGGCAAACCTAGAATGAAATGTTGACTTCAACATCTATCAGCCTAGGGTGTCTACAATTAAGCAAGAGGAGCTTCTGGGCCTCAGTTGCCTCATCTGTAAAATGGAGATAATAACAGTACTTCCTTCATAGATGGTTGTAAACTTAGATAATGTTTGTGTCATTCCATGCACTCAATTGTGCAAGAAATTTAACTTTAGCTACCTATATCTGAACTTAACACCTATGTCAAATTCCCCTTTCCTCGGTCAGTCCATAGCCTCTGCCAGGATTCTGTGTACATTCCAGGGAGCTAATATGGAACCAAGATGGCAGGGGTGGGAGGATGGGCATCTGTCCTTCCACGTTGTTTCTTGTCTGTGGTGGCATCCAGTTAGATGAACTTACATACCACTTAGTCTTTGTTCTGTATGAGTCACAGCTGTGCCCTCCTTGTTCCCAACCACCAAGCATCTGTAGATCCACCAACCCCATGTGTCATGTCTGGGTTACTCCACAGTGCACAGGAAACACTACTGCCTAGGTCATTCTGGGACCCCAGAAACCTCTGTGAGGTTGCCTTGGGCCTGTCCATCTTGACTCATTGCACAGATATGTCTTCTGCTTTAATGCCTTATTGGCTTAGGGACTTCTGGAATCTTCCCATCCCCTGGAGATGAGCTCAGGTCCTTTTTGCTTTTGGGTCCCCAATCTTATCCAGAGATGCCAGCAGTTAGCATCCACCAACTCCCTTCCTCCCATGACTATATTCAGAAGAAAGGTCCCAATGGGATCTAAGATTGAACTTTCCATACAGTAGCACTAGCCATGTGTGAGCCTTCAACTAAAGTTGGGTAACATTAGTTTTACCAGCCACATCTCAAGGCTCTGTAGCCATATGTGGCTAGTGGCTACCATATTGGAGAGCCCGGTCTTTATTATAGAACACTTCCGCCCTCCCAGAAAGTTCTCCTGGAAAACACTGGCTTAAGATCTCTTCTGTGCCTGGCCCTCCCCTCCTCCTCCTCTCAGAATCTGTATGTGGCCTGGGGGCGAGGCCTTACTCTTAACATGACCTTACAATATCACAACCATCCTGCCTCAAGTCCAGGCCTACATTTTGAAACTCAAAAACCATGAACAGATTGTTGCTCTCAGTGTTCTGCTGAGCCATCTCTTCTCTGAGGCTGGGATACCTTTGTTACCAGTAGAGTGACCACCTGTTTCCACTTGCCAGGAACAGGAAGATTTCTGGGACATAAGACTTTCAGTTTGAAAATCAAGAAAGTCTTGAAGAATCCAGGGCAAGCTGGTTGCTTTGGTTACAAAGACTCTCAGGGTACCAAGCACTATGAGAAAAACATAATAGTCTTTATATCTGAACATTTATTTCAACTCTGTAACTAGTATTAATCTGATGAGAATTTCAATTTAACCTCCACAGTTATTAGAGTTAGATATAATATTTCTTCTTCTCTTTCTAGAAGTTTTCCTGATCCCCAGTCCTGTGTCTTCCACAGATTCATTGGTTCCACCTGGAATATATTAGATGTGTATCTTCAGGTCACCTTTCCCCTTTCCCACCCTACTAGGGCAATTATTTGAGTGTCTGATATTTTGCCCTTTTTTTCAAGGGAAAACCATTGGTCCTGAGGTCATATGAAGAGTGAGCCACATAAAAGACTTCCTCAGGGCAAACAGCCATGGCCAACTCCAAAGAACCCTTTTAGGCATTAAACAAAGACCTTCAGTGGATTGTTAATAGTTACCTTTTGGCTCCTTTCTAACTCACATAGTGACAATTTCAAACACAGAGGCCATTGTAAAGCCCAGCTGTAAAAGAAGGGCCATGTGAACTGCTGTCACTCACCTGCTAATTGCCATGTCCCTTCCATCCTTTTTCTGACACATTCCTGCCCTGGCGTATTCATTTGTGTAAACTGTCTAAAAATACCTTGATAGCAGCAGCTCAGAGGGTTAGAGAAGGAAAGGGTCATTTAGTTATAAGACAAATCTTCTTTCACTCAGTTCTTTTCCTCAGTGAGATTCAGACTGAGGAGACACCAGCATAAGTTCTATCAGAGACCCTGAGCCATGAATATGATTTGCACTGCTCTCCACTCCTGAAAAGTCTATCTCCCTTTATTAACCTTAGCCAGTAGGGTCCAATGCAAGTACCACCTCATCCAAGAAACCGGTCATGATTTACCCTGGCCAAATCATTTGTCTCAACTGCCATAAGCCAGAAGATTTTAAAGATATAGGCTTATTGTATAACTTCACTCAAGACCTGAATCAAAATGTTGAGAGGAGGGTATCAAAAATATGCAATTTAAACAAACACTCCAGGTACTTCTTTTAAAAATAAGTTATATTGGTATGTAAGTCACTTGCCATACAATTCATTTAAAGTGTACACTTCAGTTGTCACTCCCCGATTCCCACTCCCCTGGCCCAGCCATAGGCAATCACTGATCTACCTCTGTTTCCATAGATTTACCCACTCTGGACATTTCCTGTAAATGGAAGCATACACTATGTGGTCCTTGTGATTGCCTTCCTTCACTTAACCATAATGTTTTCAAGGACCCTTCAGGTTGTAGTATGAATTAATACTTCATTTCTTTTTATGCCTGAATAATATTTCATGGTATGGATCTATTACACTTTATTTTCCCATTCATTAGTTAATGGATATCTGGGTTGTCCTACCACTATATTCCTTATTATACATAACTAAAGGCCTGGTGTATGACATTCATGCATTGGGTGCGGGGAGAAGGGGGGCCCTCAGCCTGGCCGGTGCCCTTTCGCAATCCAAGCCCTTGGGGGATGTCCGACTGACAGCTTAGGCCTAAACCGCAGTCGGACATTCTTAGCGCTGCTGTGGAGGCGGGCCGCTGTGCTCACCAGCTGTCAGCCCGGCTTGTGGCTGAGCAGCACTCCCCCTGTGGAAGCACACTGACCACCAGGGGGCAACTCCTGCGTTGAGCGTCTGCCCCCTGGTGGTTAGTGTGCATCATAGTGACTGGTTGTTCCGCTATTTGGTCAATTTGCATATTACCCTTTTATTATATAGGATACTATGAATATTTAGATACAAGTTTTTGTGCAGACATGTGTCTTCATTTCTCTTGGCTGTGCCTGTGTAACTATGGGCCATATGGTGGTAATTCTGTGTCTCACTTTTTGAGGAATTGTCAGAGTGTTTTCCATGGGGACTGTACCAATCTTCATTCCCACCTGCAGAGTATGTGGGTTCTGACTTCTCCACATTCTCACTAACATTTGTTATTACCCGCCTTTGTTTATTCCTGTCATCCTAGTGAGCATGAAGTGGTACCACATTTTTGTTTTGATTTGCATTCCCCTGGTGGCTGATAATGACAGGTGCTTCTTATACTCATTAAAGTTGGAGAACCTTCGATACATTGCCCTATAATATAGTAACAGGGTTACCTGCCTATGGCCCTTACTAGACGGTAAGATAGCAGAAGGCCTAGAGCACATTGCATGGTTGCCTAGATCCCCCTCAGTGATTGTCCAGTGCCTAGAGCACTATAGATGCACCATAAATAAGAATTAACATCTGTTGATGCTTGTGCTGTGTCAGGCATAGGTTACACAAATTAATTCATTAAATCATTATAATAACTCCACGAGGTAGAGATTATCATTACAACCATTTTACAAATGAGAAAACTGAGGCGCAGAAAGGTTAAATAACTTGCTAGCATTTGAACTCAGCTTGCTCAATGCCAGACTGGACTGTCTCCTGCAAAAAATATCTATTGAATAAATAAATAAGTTTGAAATGGAAAAAAAGAAAAGAACAGGCTACAGAGGCAGGGCTCAAGCCACCATCCATTCGAAAGCACAGCCCTCTCCCAGGAAGAACAGCCCTAGGATTTGAGCTGCCTTGTTTCCGTGAATGACATCGCGACACTTCACAAAACTTCAACTCCTAATGAAGGACATAGAAATTTTATCCTTGAAATTTTTAAACCAGATAGACACTAATCCTGAGTTACCAAGCCCATCAGGAAGTATTTACAGTGGAGAATGAAAACAGAGACTCATTCTGGTGCATACTTGGATAAAAATGCTGTCCAGGCATTCCAAGATGCACTGGCAGTGAGGTGAAAGGTAAAAAGAGCTCTGGCTGGTGTTCTCAGTGGTTAGAGTGTCGAGTGTTGGCCCATGCACCAAAGGGTCGTGGGTTGGATTCCTGTTCAAGAGCATGTACCTGGGTTTCAGGTTTGATCGCTGCCCTCATGGGGGTAGGTGCCAGAGGCTACCCATCTCTCTCTCTCTCTCTTCCTTTCTCTCTCTCTCTCTGCCTCCCCTTCTCCTTTCCACTCTCTCTAAAAAAAAAAAAAAAAACAAAAAAAACAATGGAAAAATAGCCTTCAGTGAGGATTAACAACAACAATAACAAAAAGGTAGAAGTCTTTAAAGCTGTAAATTGACCTATTCCATAGTACATGTCTCCTCTTGAGAGTAAACATTGCTGAGCATCAGCTTTTAATTTCCCACACAATTCTCTACCTCCCGTACAGGTTAAATCATTCAATGTATCCTCCCAAGAAGGGCTGCTGCACACCCAAAAAGGCACTCCTTCAGTCTGAGCCAGGTTGCCTGCAGAGGTAGCAAGCTGGAGTGCATGGGTTGGCAAGCCCAGCATGGGCTGGATTTCAGACCACACCAACCCATTTGGCTGGAAACCCTTGTGCAGTGCCCAGCCTGAACAACCATATATGGTAGCCCTGATGCCAAGCAGCCTACATTCCAAAGAGTAGGTAGCTCTCTATATATTCAAGTGTCCAACCCTGGTGAATATGGTAGTTTTGGCGATCAGTGAGCCACTTACCATAAATCAAATAATGGATTTCAAAACCTCATAGCTTTTTATAATCCAGATGAAAGAAACAACAGTAGGAGCCAGTAATAAATGACTGATAGAGCCTTTGTCTGACATAATGGGATATAGAAGCCGACTAAACCCAGGCATAAAGAATCCACGCCAAAGCCACAATTTAAAGCCAGATCCATTCATCTTTACTTCAGTGCCTGATTCAGAAAGCTAATGTGCCCTTGGAGTTCTGAAAACC
This sequence comes from Plecotus auritus, assembly GCF_963455305.1. Lineage (NCBI taxonomy): Eukaryota > Metazoa > Chordata > Mammalia > Chiroptera > Vespertilionidae > Plecotus > Plecotus auritus. Next base: position 135,197,622 of record NC_137772.1, on the reverse strand, counting down.
AGAATGTGGTACCAACACAGAACTGAAGGTTTGCAGCTCAGGACTGCAGGCAACCTGCTCAACCATGGAGCCAGGCCAACAGCCGCAACACATCTTGCTTCTTAGGCAATTGACAGAGCTGTCCACGACACAGGCTTTGTGCCAGGCTCCAGTGAAGTCCTGGCCAACAGCCAATCACCATCACCAAATACCGTCCTCCTGAAAGTAGCTCCAGGAAGCACGCCTTGGGGAGTGGGAGTGAGTGAGAAGCTGTGTGAGGTACATAAGCACCTAGCAGAGGAAATGATGACATGGAGCAACACAGCTTGTTATTTGGGTTTTTTCAAATGCTCGAGCCTGTTGACACGACTCCAAATGATTTGGTATGGTGGTGAGTTTCAGAGGGACTGTGGTCACAGATGGAATAGCAGTGTTCAGAGAGAGAGAGACTATGTATGGACAGAGAGGAAGAGCTATATACTGTAGTGGGCAGTATATAAACAGACATAAGTCTAATAATGTTAATAAACATTGAATAATGAATTATTGGTTTTAAGCCTCTGAGCTTTAGGGCTGATTGTTATATAGCAATAGGAAACTGCCTTAACAGAGCTTATCCTTTAATGACCTTAATAAACAAGTTAATAAACACATAGAGGTATAATTACATCTTTATACATAGTAAGCAGGAAAGAACAGAATAGAATTGTTCCTTTATTAAATTTACTCAACACCTTAAAAATCTCCATGGTAGTGTCAGACAGAACACTGGTAACAATATACTCTTTTCCCATCTCTGGCTCTAATGTGCAATGATAACTGGGCAAATCACTGACCTTTCTGGTCCTTGGCTTTCTCCATCTGTGAAATGGGCATGATGTCCCTCATCCTCTCTGCCTCATAGTAGGTGCACCGCTTAATAATGCGGATTTTTTCAATAGATGGAGTTACACATATGTTGATATATATGCGATTTGATATGTATGCTATTTTGTTGTATTGACAACAAGCTTCAAAACTTCATATGTCAAATTTGCTGAAGGTGTTAACATCATAGATATTTTTACACTTAAAAATGTCAAATTTCGTGCCAAAAAAGAGCATTCATGGGAAGTTTTAATTAATTACTTTATTTTGAAGAAAAATTATCATATACTTTGGGAAGCTTATGGTGAACATGCTCAAGATACTTGTGAACACTGGTTTAAACACTTTAAAAGTGATGATTTCAATGTGAAAGACAAAGAATGTCCAGGTCAACCGAAAAAGTTCGAAGACCAACATTTACAAGCATTATTGGATGAAGATGCGTGTCAAACCCAAAAACAACTTGCAGAAAGATTAAACGTTGCTCAGCAAACAATTTCTGATCATTTACAAGCAATGGGAAAGATTTTAAAGGAAGGAAAATGGGCGCCACATCAACTGAATGAACGACAAATGGAAAACCAAAAAGTCATCAGTAAAATGTTGATCAGACCATCAAACCTCAGAGGGAAGGTAGGGGAGGGTAGGGGTAAGGGGGAGAGATCAACCAAAGGATTTGTATGCATGCATATAAGCCGAACCAATGGACACAGACAACAGGGGGGTGAGGGCATGAGTAGGGGAGGGTGGGGGGCAATGGGCGATAAGGACACATATGTAATGCCTTAATAAAGAAAAAAAAATTTTTTAAATGTTGCTTCAATGGCATGAAAGAAAGTCTTTTTTGCATCGAATTGTGACAGGCAATGAAAAGTGGATTTATTTTGAGAATCCCAAACGCACAAAATCATGGATTGATCCAGGTCAACCATCAACATTGACTGCAAGGCCAAATCGCTTCGGAAAGAAGACAATGCTCTGCGTTTGGTGGGATCAGGAAGGTGTGGTGTATGATGAGCTTCTAAAACCAGGTGAAACCTGGTTAATACTGATCGCTACCGACAACAAATAATCAATTTGAACCACACTTTGATAGTGAAACGACCAGAATGTGCCAGAAGACACGGCAAAGTAATTTTGCTTCATGATGATGCACCATCACACACTTCAAAACCAGTTAAAGACACGTTAAAAGATCTTGCCTGGGAAGTATTAACCCACCCGCTGTATTCACCAGACCTTGATCCTTCAGATTACCACTTGTTCCCATCGATGGCACACGCACTTTCTGAGCAGCACTTCAAAACATACGAAGAAGTGGAAACTTGGGTCTCTGAATGGTTTGCCTCAAAACAAGATAAGTTCTAATGGGACGGTATCCACAAATTACCTGAAAGATGGCGGAAATGTGTAGCTAGCGATGGACATTACTTTGAATAAAGCACTTTTGACGTTTCTCTTGAAATTATCATGTTTTCTTTGATTACAAAATTCACATTATTAACCGGTACATGGCATAGGCTCTTGTGAAGATGAAATGAGACAAGAAACAAAAGTGCTATGATTGCTGCAAAGTCCTCGGTGTGCTGCATCGTAACCAGTAAATGGTCCCTCATGCTAAAAATGCAAAATTGCTGTATAGTTTATTGCTGAAATGGAAACATCTGGCCAAGGAAACTTGAAGGAAACAGCAAGCTTTCTGACCCAAGCAATTCCATACTTGGTCTCTGGAGTCTCCTCCTCCAGCACTGCTTTGCCCATTGCTTAAAATTTTACTTTGAAATATATTAGCCTTGGTCTTGGGGTTTGTTTTTGTGTGTGTTTTTGTTTGTTTGTTTTTGCATGTCTGCTTTTTCTGTTTTGACCAGAACAGAGAAAGAAAACTTTACAAATAGTAAATATCCATTGTTGGGCATTCCAGCTAAAGTTTAGAGATCTCTCCATAAATTTATTCACCAATGTATCTTTTGATTTTACTTATAGAGCAAACTTGCGAAAAAGGAATTGTATAGAAATTTTATAAGCAACCTCAGCAAGCTGCAATTAGTCTCTGGTTAATGTGATTTCCACCTGGATTATGAAACAGCAAACCAGGAACCAAATCCAACCATGTCTTATCCATGTTTAAAAACTCCTTAGTGACTCCCCAATGCCCTTTGTATAAAGACAAAACTTCTTGGCATAGCGCTGAAGTCCTTCATGATCTGGCTGTTGCATACCTCTTCAGCCTTGCCTCTCACCACTCACACTTTTAGACTTCATGACGTGTTAATGCAGGTGCCTCATCTCTGGCCTTTACATAAGTTATTTCCTTCTACCTAATACATCACCCTCTTCCATCTTTGCCTAACTAACTCCTTCACCCTTCATGTCTGACTTCATGATCTCACCCTTCATGACCTCTCTGAGAAATCTTCCTTAAGTCCCCAAGACTGGTGCCCTTCATCTGTGACCCCTTAGCACCTTACTTCTAAAGTAGTGTCAACACATTATTTTCAGAGAGTTAAAGGCACAGCTCTTACAATACATCCAGAGCCTATGCCGAGATGTACTTACCTCATTAATGAGGGACCCAGCAGGGTGATAAAGCTGAATCAAAGGAACACAGGAGAGGCTGATAGATGCCATCAGTGAAAGAAAGGGTGCTGACGTAAGCTTGCTAACTTAGATAGGAAACTGAATGTAATGTAATGTAATGTAATGTAATGTAATGTAATGTCCTACAGGCAATAAAATCATGGCCCTTAGGAGCTGTCTTTTCCAATGGACAGAAATCATCTGCATCTCTACCAGACAAAAATCATTTGCAACATCTGCCCGGTTGCAGGCTCAGTCTCTGGTAGGGGGCAAACAGGAGGCAGCCCATCAATGATTCTCTCTCATCATTGATGCTTCTATCTCTCTCTCCCTCTCCCTTTCCCTCTGGGGGAAAAAAAAAAAAAATATATATATATATATATATATATATATATATATATATATATATATAACCTCTCTGAGAAATCTTCCTTATTTCAGCCTTGCCTCTCACCATATATATATATATATATATATATATATATATATATATATATATTACTAGTTATGGTCTAGACCTTGAAAAGTTAGATCTTAATTTGTAGGAAATTGATGTTGCAAATGATTTCATATATATTAAGATCTAACTTTTCAAGGTCTAGACCATACTAGTAGTAATAATTATCCAAATCAAGTTGTCAGAGGATTTGGGCTGGCCTATTAGACAGTGCTGTAGTGTGAACTGAAAGGGCACATCATCCTCTTTCCAGTTAATTCTTCTTACCTGCAGCATTAATAATCTGTATTATAACTACCTGTTATTGTACCTAGCCAACTGAAAGCTTCTTAGGGACAAGAATTTTGTTCAGTTCACTCTTATAGTTTCTGATCTTATTTCAGTGCCTAGTACATAGTAGGCATTCAGATAATTATTGTTGGATGAATTAAAAGGTTTTCTCTTGCCCTGGCTGGTGTTGCTAAGTGGTTAGAGTGTCAGACTGTTCACTGAAGGGTCACAGGTTCAATTCCTGGTCAAGGGCACATACCTAGGTTGCAGGTTCGATCCCCAGCCCTAGTCAGAGTGAGCATGGCAGGCAACCAATCAATGTCTCTCTCTCACATTGATGTTTCTCTATCTCTCTCTTTCACAGCTCAGGTTATGAGTGGTAAGTGTGGGCAGCATCACAGCCCAGGTACCTTTCCAGTCCCAGCCAAGTGTCCCCTGTGGCCCCTTAATCACCTCTCCTGCTTCCCACTGCTGCACAGCCCTAATTGTCACTTTGATGGTCAGACACGAAAGACAAGATGAAAGCAGCTCATCTCCTTTACTGTCTCTTCGTTTAGGAATCATAAAGCATTGGGTCCTTCCCTGTCAAGATCCTGTGGGTCCCCAGTCCCGGCAGGTAGGCTACAAACCACAGCTCTCTCCAGCTGATGGCCTCACATCTCCGCGCTGCTGCTGGGGCACAAGTGCTCATTCTATTCCTGGATTCCACTCCCCACGGACGGCTTTGGGGGCTGCAGTACACTGCTGAGCTCTCTAACAGGCTTAGGAGGGGCCTGCTTTTCTCACAGATAATGAATCTATATGATTTAAATCAAGACTAACTTATGCATTTGAAGACTTGCTGCCAACATGGACAAGCTGCCCTATTTGTGACTTGTTTTTATTAGCACAGGAGGCACTGATTGGAAGAAGGGACAGTGGCAGGCCTAATTTTCAATTATTTGGGGGGCAGGGAATGGGGGTGTGGCACACTCCAAATACATTCAAGTTTTGAGGGGTCTGGAAAGGTCTGGAAAAACAGACTTGAAATAGCATGTGTGAGAGTGACTTTGTCACTTTACATAACACCTCTGTCAACCTTGTGGGGACCTTGGAAAGCTTTCAGAAAAACATGGAGTTATCTGGGTTTGCACAACACACACACACACACACACACACACACACACACACACACACACACACGGAGTGTGAGACTTTTGCCAATTGGTAAGCTCAGTGAGCTCGGGGTGCTGATAGAGGTGACTGGGACTGTGTGAAAAGGAGAGGAAGCAGAGACACAAAGCCTTTGTATGTTCTTAGAAGCAGAGTGAATCCCTGGAAAATCTAGGAAGTGGGAAAAGCTTGCCATTAGAGCTCCCAGCTTCTTATTCCTGGGTATGGTGGGGTCTCTCTTCCGCAACCAGCAAGGAAAGAGAATGATCCGGTTATTCAAGTAGAGGGGCTGGGGATTGAGAAATAAAAGAGACAAGACACAGAGATAGAAGGAAAAAGCTGGGGCTGGGTGGGACCGCTGCCCTCTTCTGATGGAGAGACAGTGACCCAGAGCCGATGCAGCATGTTTATTTTATACCCCCAAATACCAGGAAGCTTTCTTATTCGTTCCTGTTGCTTGGCTGGATTTACATAATAAAACCCACCCCCTGGCACCTGGGCTGAAATGAAGGTCAAGCTGATAACACTTCTGCCTTTTGGCAGAATGTGTTTCCAGGATGTGGCTTTGACGACCGCCCTGAATTCAGCTGACAATTTAAAGAAATGCCCATGTGCCTTCCCAGGCGCTCTCTACACCTGGGCCTTCCCCTCCTCTAGGGAACCCCTTTCCCACTGTGGGCTCATTCATCCCCCTCTCCCACCAAAAAGACCCACCAAATGGTGTTAGCCATTACCATTTCCTGTGAATTGAAGGCTGTGTTCTCCCTTGCAGTAGTATTCACACTAAGCTTTCTCTCTGAAAAAGAAAGAGGGGGGACATAGAAATGACCCTCTGCCCAGAAACATTTTTAACATTTTTAAAAATTACACCAGAACAATAGGACGAACCAGAACTGTACCAGAAGCATCCAAGGCAAACTAGGCCTAAGGTCACCTTGGATATGCGGGGGCCTTGTCTTCAGTTTAAGGATTTGTGCGGATCACTGAGCAGGTGGGAGAGGCCTGTGATTCCTGCCAGAGGAGAGGGTAATGGAAAGAAGTGGAAGGGAACAAAGAGACTCCCAATTGCACATGATGACGTATTCAGCTATTCTAGGCTGAGATAAAAGGCTTTATTATTCTCACATAATAAGTGATGTAGAGGATGGTGATTTCCAGCAGGATCAGTGGCTCGCCCGTGTCAGGGCTTCTCTGAGAGCTATTGGTTATTGCAAGAGGGCTGCCAAGGCTCCGTCCATCATGTGTCCACAAAATCATGGTCAAAGGTGGAAAGGAGAAGATGCAGCTTTTCATCTCATTCCTTTCTTTTACCACATAGATTATATCTTGCCCAGAATCCCCCCCACCCCCCACCCCAGCAGAGTTCCCCTTGGGTTTAATTGGCCAATATTGGGTCACATGACTACAGACAAACCTTGTTTTATTGCACTTCTCAGATACTGCATTTTTTATAAATTGAAAATAAGACCCTCCTCTAGCAAAAAGATGATGACTCATTGAAAGATCAGATTATGGTACACATTTTTAAGTAATAAAGCAATTTTTATTTAAGGTATATACATCGTTTTTTGTTGGTTTTTTTTTAGACTTCATGCTATTACAAACTTAATAGACTACAGTATAGTGTAAATATAACTTTTATATGAACTGGGAAACCATAAATTTGTGAGTTACTTTATTGTGATATTTGTTTTATTATGGTTGTCTGGAGCCAAACCCACAATATCCTTCATATGTCTATATTGCCAGAGTGCCAGGGAGGCTGTGAAAGTGAGAACCTACATTTTCTGCCTTTATGATGGGCAGTGAACTCTGCTGACCCGGAGAAAGGGCGAGAAACGGCTGCTTGGTGGGTAACCAACAGTGTCTACCGCAGACAACCTTCCCAAGGCCTTGTGCTAAATCGCACTGGTCCTGCCTAGAATATAATCTTAAACTGGGCTCTCAGTGAGACACGGAGAGTTCCAAAGCTGACAAGGAATCAATACGCCTGATGAGATCCATTCCCGTATCCCCATGACTGCCATGGTCCTTGCAGAAATGTTTCCCCAATATTTCTGATTGATCTTCTGATGCCCTGGACTCCTCAGGCTTTAGCTGGAGGTTGTTGTCCTCCTGAGCCTGACAAGAGGTCAGAGATCTCCAAATCTGAGCCACACATGAAGCTAACTCATCTTCTCAGCATCTCCATGAAAGAGGTACTCTTGTCAACACCATTTAACAGATGAGCAAAATGAGTTTGAGCACATTTTGGTAACTTGCTTCAGGTCATTAAATCTCCCAACTCCTTACTTAATGCAAATAAAGTAAGGTTTTACAAATTATTGGTAATTTTGTTAGTAAATTTAGTATTAGTAATTATAATTGGAGTTATTACTTACTTCTTATTCCCAAATCCTTAAGGTCCTATGTGATTTCTTCTTTCCTCTTTCCTGTGTCCATTTTCACCCTCAGTCACTATGCATCAGTGACAAAGGGGCTATTTCCATTTCTTGACGGCCCCAAATTCTGTTCTGCCTCAGGACCTTTGCGCTCGCTCTTTCCTCTGCCTGAGATGCTTCAGACCCAGCTCCTCCATTTTCAAGTTTTATCTCAAAAAGCTTTCCATAGCCACCCTAATTAAAGTGTCCCCTTATTGTCTGAGCAGAACCCTAATTATTTCCTTCACTGGGTTTATCACTGACTTTTTTTTTTTTTTTATCTCTCTTCCAGCCCCTGCCAAGGCTTCCCTGAGGTCAGAGACTTTGTTCTTGATTTATTCCCCTTTTGGCTAGAATGATGCCCAACACATAGTAGGTTCTCAATAAATTTTCTGAATGCTTAAATGGCTTTAAAAGTTGAGACCAAATCTAAGTCTGAGTAGCTCAAAAACCTGTCTACAACCACCTTAGAGCACAATTAGAAAACATTGGCCTAGCCCATTTGGCTCAGTGAATAGTGTTGGCCTGCAGACTAAAGAGTTCCGGGTTCCATTTCAGTCAAGGGCACATACCTTGGTCAGGTTGCAGGCTCCTCCCCCGCCCGGGCCCTGGTTAGGGCATGTGCAGGAAGCAACCAATCAATGTGTTTCTTTCACATCGATATTTCACTCTGTCTTTCCCTTTCTCTTCCTCTCCCTAAAAATCAATTGAAAAATATCCTTGGGTGAGGATTAAAAAAAAGAAGAAGAAAACAAAAACATTGGTCTGTTCCAACACCTCGTTTTAAAGATATGAAAGTAAGGCCAAGAGTTTTTTTGTTTCTTTAGCTCCTAAGATTATAAAGTAAATTAGTAGCAGAGTTCAGGAAAGAACATTGGAATGGGGACTGAAGACTCCATTTACAAGCCAAATAGCCTTTGAGAAGCCATGTGAGCCACCTAGCCTCAGTTTTCTCCTCTGTGAGCCTAGCTACAGAGTGATTTTGAGGTTGACATGAGATTAGGAAGGCAAAAAAGTTAACACAGTACCTAGCTCACAGTAGGTGCTCAGGAAAAGATGGCTTCACTTGAATCCCAGGCTAGTGCCTTTCCAGGCCACATGTGCTTGTGGCAGCGTCACTGCACAACATGAAGGCACAGCATCTCGGTAGACAGTGATGTAACTGGGTGTTTTTGCACTAGTTTCTTGCGGCAGGCTCCAGAGGACCCCAGCAGTCAATAAGTGGGGCCCTGACAGCTCCTTTGTGAGCCCCTGGTTCAGAGCTTGGGTGCAGTCCTCTGTCCTGGGGTCCTGGCCAACCTATGAAGGCTAAACAGAACCTACACTGAAGCATTGATAGGAAGCATTGAAGCATTGATAGGAAGCACGAGAGACAGAACTTGCTCCCAGTAACCACCAGGCAGTCTGTGGGCAGACAAAGGGCTGTGAAGGGAAAGAGGAAATGGAAGCAGGTCTGGATCAGCTTGCTTCACGGCACCCAGACTGGGTGCCCTTTGACTTCCACAGTAGGGGTGGCCATTAGGTGCCAGCCATGGTGGGGGAAAGCAACTGAAGATTGCAGACTCTCCTCTCTATTAACAGGGAATTGGAGTCACCAGTGCAGGCCCTCGGCTCACAAAGACCTGGGTTCAAATTCTGATTCTGCCCCTTAGCAACTGTGCTACTTACATCCATAAACTTAACTTCCCTGAACCTCAGTTTCCTCATCTATGAAATGGGGATAACAGCACCTACAGCAGCAAATTGTTGTGAGGTTCAAAGGGATGATGCGTGGGAAGTGCCCTCAGAGTTCCTGACATAAACCTGAGTTCAATAAGGTAAGAAATTTATATCAATTTAGATAGTCCTAGGCAGAGAAAACTGATAAAGTGAAAGAGTGAGAGAGAGGGGTACAGAGCTAAAAGGCATGTACTTTTGCTTTCTCCACTTGTCCTTTTCCATTTTGCAACCAAGAAGGCAAGCAAGATGCACCTGCCCTCAGCCGTGGGGCCACCCATTTCAGGACAACCTCAATCCGGGACCCCTTGGGGGATGTCCAACTGCCGGTTTAGGCCGATCCCCTCAGTCTACAGAGTTGGAGCCTTCATCTTTCACAGAAACCAAACTTTCCCATTTCAGGCTACACAAATGGAGCAGGAGAAGGCCCTGCAGCCTGTGCTGGCTACATGCTTCGATGGAGGCCAGCACAGCAGGACTTCTAGTAATGCGATCAGTAGCCTGAGGAAGAGAACTGAGAAAGCACGTCTGGATTTACCCCGCCTGTCCTGGTCTAGGGAGCAGTGAAGGCATAGTCACAGGAAACGAGGCCTCCTTACATGTTGGAGCACGTCCACACTGCTAGGAACTATTATTAGTAGCAAGTGAATAAATGCTCTGACGTGCAGGGAAGGTTACAGAGCACACCAAGCTGCCTGCCCCGTGGCTCATAGGCTCAGAGGATGCAAGAGAAGGCCCACATGGCAAAAAAAAAAAAAAAAATACAGTGACTGGGGAGGGGTTCTTGTGGGCAAGGCAGGGGGATTTTTTTCATGGCTATGCTGGAGAGCAACAGACTTGGCATCCACTGCCTGGCCACCAATCTCATTGGAAGAACTAGTCTTGGGAAATTCGTGGCAAGATGGTAGAAGACAAATGATGGTCAATTGCAGGTGCTACCTCTCCCGTCTTGGAGGCGTGAGGGAAGAGCTAATGGGTATCAGGCCTTATCGCTGTAACTAAGGTTAGGCGGGACAGAGACTGCTAATATTCCCCAGCCTACTCCCTCTGTGTTACTTCTAGAAACACAACTCTCTAAGTCAGCAGGGAGCTCTTACAAATAGGATTCCTCAGGTGATAGCTCCAGAAAACCTACCCCAAACTCCATGGCCATAGCTGTGTTTGCACAGCTGAGCTCTGGGCAATGGGTTGAAAGCAGATGCCACTAAACTCAGTATATTTTCATGTTAATTATATTTTATTAATATAAAATTTGGTCATTCATACATGGGATTTATCATAATCACCAAATATCAAGAATGCTTGTTTTTCTGTACTCTAAAAGAACTTGAGGGTTTATGTAACATACCAAAAACAGGATTTCAATAAAATGAGAATGAAAACAGACAAAGTTGGATTAAGGGGGAAAAGAAAGCAAATGTTCTGACCACCAGAGGGAATCATAATAATTGCTCTCCTAGAGCATAAAATTATATTTAAAATTTCAGGCGACACAGCAGCAGATACAAACCATCATGAGAAGCAGATTTTCAAGAGACAGCAGATTTTTACCTTGTGTTAAACAATGGAGTTTCCACAGGGGGCAATATATTGGGCACAATTAACCATTGCATCATTCAGGATCTTCCCCAACCGTTTCAAGAATTCAGAGGAGAACTGTAGACTATTTCTTGTACCCAGCATTATAAAAGTCAGGCAGCAACATTAAAACATAGTTTAGTGAAGGTAAGTTTATAGGTGCATGATGCAAAATGAAACCTGCTATCCAAGAGGAGCACTTAGAATATATAGAGGAGTAAATAAGTACCACATTCTTCAATTCTCTCCCCTGAATCTCATTTCTATTCAATTGGGCTCTTTGCAGGAATGCTTATGCATGCAGTAGTTAAGGGAGTTGGACATCTGGATTTGAATGTGGGCTCCATCACTTCTGAGCTGCCTGACCTTAGGTAGGTTAATTAGGCATAATAAAATGAAGATGTTTATTAATTTGTATGTTTGGGGTGAGGATTAAATTAGGTACATGAAGCTCTTAATACAATACCTGACACATGGTAAGCACTTACTAATGTTAGCTGTAGATTATTAGTAGTAGCATATTCCTGGATATTATATATATATATGTGTGTGTGTGTGTGTGTGTGTGTGTGTGTGTGTGTGTGTGTGTGTGTATATATATATATATATATATATACACACACACTAATAAAAGAGAAACATGCAAATTGACCATCACTCCACTACACCCACCAGCCAATCAGGAGGGAATATGCAAATTAGAAGGACAAAGATGGCGGCCGCCCAGCTGCTCCAGGTGCGGAGTGGCCAGGAGGGGCAGGACACCTGCTATGAGAGGGAGGGCAGGGGGCGAAGGGATCTACAGGAGCGGCACTCTGGCGCAGCAAAGATGAAGATAGCAGACTCCAGCCTGAGTGAAGGCCTGGATCCCGGGTGCTGGAGGAAAACCAGTGCGGGAAGCCAAGGGAAGGAAGGCCTATTGCACGAATCTCTTCATACAATGGGCCTCTAGTGTGTATTTATATATATATATATATATATATATATATATACACACACACATACACACACACACACACACACACACACATATAGATACATCTAAAGATATACACACAGATGCACACACTTTGGAAACCAGATGGGTGAATGGTAGAGTACACATTCCCTTATGAAAATTTAAGTGCCCAGCTGGTGTTCCTGCTTAGATGGAAGGCTGCTTCAGGTTCACATAAAGGAAAGATACAGGAGAATCTGCCCTAGTTTCCCTAGAACACACCATTCTCTGGTAGAAAACGATGTGTTGAATCCATTGACAACGTCCCACAGTAATGCCCTCATTATGACCACTAGTTTCATTACTTGGTATTCATTTACTTGATTAAATATAAAGCAAACAGATTCTAAGTTACCCAACTCTAATTACCAAAACAAAATAAAACAAAACAAAACAAAACAAAACCTTGCATAGATAACACATGTATTGTATAATAAAGAATTTGATTGGCCTTTGTCCCTGGGAGGAGGACTCTAAGTCCTTGGAATTTTCCAGGTAATAGGAATGTCTTTGTTATTCATAAGCCTCTTCAGTCACACCTGAATTTAAACTAAAAGATGAGATAATTGAGAAGAGGAAGACTGGAAGTTGATGTAATCATGTGGCTAATGATTTAAGCAGTCATGCCTACAGAATGAAACCCCAAAAAAACTCTTGACACCAAAGCTCAGAGGACCTTCCTGGTTGATGAACACATTGATGGTACGTTATAGGCTCAAGTTAAACCCATACTTAAGATAATGGAACATTATGAGCATTTTTATTAATGGAAGCAAACCACAAGATAAATTATCATTAATCATTATAGATTATACTAGTTATTTTCTTGTTCATTTATTTCATTTCCCTACATGTTTTTCTCTCCCCTTTTTTCTGGTAACAGACTCAGCTCATCTTCCATTCCCCTGTCACAAGAATGGATATAAGGCCAGGCCAGTCCAATCATAGCACTTGCTTTAGTTAGTGTAGGCCAACTGCTATAACTAATCAGCCCTGGTATGTATAATGGATCAAACACAATAGAAGTTTATCTCTTGCTCACATAAATAGTCCAAAGCAGTCAAGATTGAATTGGGGAGGGAGGTGGTCTTGCTCCACATAGTCATTCAGGGATCAGCTGTCAGTGGTTTCTTAACAAGTTTCCAGGGCATTCTGGGCATTAATATCTATTGATAGATGGAGACCAAGGAATGAGAAAAGCCCATTTGTTTCATAACCTCCAGGGCCCAGGAGTAACACATGTCCCTTGTGCTGACACTGCTCTGATAAAAACGATTTACGTGGTCTCATCTGGATGCAGGTGGGGCTGGGAAATATAGTCCATGTCTGGAGTGCTGCTTCATGACAGAGCTCTATAATGTGGGGGACACTAGCCATCAGAGATTGGTTAAAGGGTAGACCCATGAGAGGACCCTAACTGGACCAGTCAAAAAATAGCTAAGGAGTTGATATTTTAAAGCTTAACCGAAGGAAGGATGTAAATTTGGGCTTTTATAGCCATCTTCTCTGCTATGAGGTGAAGGTGTCTGCAAAATGAAGCCAGGCAGAGAGGGAGAATGGGAGGGAGACAGAGAAACAGAGAAGGGGAATTAGGAAGTGAGTGAGTCCTAGTGGCCTCTACTTCCAGTTCTGGACCCTGATGCCCGGGTGCCTTTTTTCCTTCATTGATGCTCTGAGCCCCACTCGCCTTGACACTGCATAAGCCATTGAAGTCCCTTCTTTGCAAGGGTTAAAACTGGGTTTCTGTCACTTACATCATCCTTTAAGCCTCAGCTATTTGCCAGAAGCTACAAAAAGTATTTTATATGTATTTTCAAATGGATTATTATAATCAGAGATATCACTGGTTCTATTTTATAGATGAAAAAAAATATTCAGAAAGGTGAAGTAACTAGAGGAGCAGGGACTAAAACCTAGATCTAGAACAAGAGTTGATGAACTTTTTCTGTAAAGGGCCAGAGAGTCAGTATTATAGGCTTTACAGGACATATGATCTCTCCTGCAAGGACTCAACTATGTCCTTGTAGCACAAAAGCAGACAGGGGCAACAGCGAACTAATGGGTGGGTCTGGGTTCCAGTAAAACTTCTCAAGTCAGGTGGTAGGCTGGATTTGGTCTGCAAGTGAGAGCTTGCTGACCCCTACTCTGGAAATAAACAATACTAACCTAAAGTCAAGAGAACTGGATTTGTCCATAAACTAAACTGGTGATCTTGAACAAATTACTTGATGTCTGAGATTTGTTGAGATCTATTGATGCCAATTCCTTTATTTGTTTCAATACCCTCATCAGCCATTTTTATTTTACTGTTATACTATTATTTATTCTATTATTATTTATTCTGTTTTCCAGTGTAAATGTCTGCATGCATAATAATGCATAATTAATTCATAATGGTTTCATTTTTAAGTTGGAGCTCAATTGAGAACTACAAATATATTTTTAACTTTGCCTTCCTATTATAGAGTAGACAAAACATGAAATCTTCTTTTATCTTTATATCCTCAGTTCATGGAGAGCATCAGTCATTCTGTGATTCACTCCTTCAGCTGTCCCTGAGATGTGCAGGACCCCAGGGACCCCCACACTACATGGCCTCAGACTGTGTGCTATAAAGTCTGTCAGCCTGTTTCTCTGGCAACACTGCCCCTTCCCTCGGCTGTCTGCTGTCATTTCTTGCTGCTGCTAATCTGCTCCCTAGTGAATACTCAATTGCTTAGATCAAGGTCCAAGAATGTGTCCTTGTCTGTCCCCGCTTCGAGTAAAGTACAACTATGTCCCTAGAGACTCTTCCCTTGGACTTCAATGTTAAGATCTAGGTGCTGGGTGGTTGGCATTCCTAAAATATGATCCGAGAAAAGCAAGACATTATTGAAATGCCTGCCTGTTTATCTATTTAGCAAAAATATGACACTCAAGTCATAAGACTAATTTTACAAACAACTTTCTCCTTAAGCCATTAGACTCCCAGAAATCTACAAAAAGCCAATTAGCAGAGAGACTAACCAAGCTGGAGCCTGCACTCCCCACCCTCAGTGAGGGATTGGAGTCCCAACATCGCCTCACACTTGCGTGTTGTCAGCAAGATCAAAATGAGCATCAACTCTCTTGGGGGATATTTAGAAATAGAGATCTGAGGGTTAGGATGAGTCAAGGAAGGTGAAATAGTAACTGTTTATGGGGGAGCTCCCCCTCCCTGATAAAGGGCGGGGAGCTGACAGGCAAGTTGTGTTTTAGTAAAGGACTGTATTTTAGGCTTTGAGGTCCACATATGATCTTTGTTTCATTTTCTTCTTCATTTTTTTTTTTAAACAACCCTTTAAAATGGTAGAAACTATTATTAGCTCATGGGCTGCACAAAAACAGGCCAGATTTGGTCCACAGGCTATAGTTTGCTGAGCCATCTCATGGCGCTGAGACATGAATCCTGGCTTCGCCACTGTGAGCTGTATGACCAGGGAAGAATAAATTTAGCTTTCTAAGCCTCAATTTCATCCCCAGGCCAGGAATGGTGGCTGGCATTGCTGTTTCTTGAATCATCATAGAATCTGTTTTAATGTGGCGGATACACACAGCAGAATGTTATCCAGCCTTCAAAAGAATGAAATTCTGACACGTGCTGCAACATGAACTCTAAGGACGTTATGCTCAGTGAAATAAGTCAGACACAAAAGGACAAATCCTGTATGATTCCACTTGTAAGAGGTACCTAAGCAGTCAAAGTCATAGCGACAAAAGATTAAAGGGTGGTTACCAGGGCGGCGGGGAGGGAACTGGGGAGTTAGTGTTTAATGGGCACAGAGTTCCAGTTTTGCAGGATGAAAAGAGTTCTGGAGATGGATGGTGGTGATGGTCGCACAACAATGTGAATGTACTTATTCCACTGAACTGTACACTTACATATGTCTCAGATATGGGAAAAGTAAAATGGGGGAAGTAGTGTGCAGTTTAAATAGGGTGATTGAGGAAGGACACCCTGAGAAGTAGAGTAGCCCTATCTTATCCGCGGTTCTCCTTTCTGCAGTTTCAGTTACCAGGATCAACCTCAGTCTGAAAAAACGAAATGGAAAATTCCAGAAATAAACAACTCATAAGTTTTAAAGTGTGCATCATTCTGTGTTAGCCTGATGAAATCTCATGCCACCCAGCTCTTTCCCACCTGGGGCCTGAATCATCCCTTTGTCCAGGGTATCCACACCTTATAGCTCCCTGCCTATTAGTCACTTAGTAGCTGTGTGTGTTATCAGATCAGCTGTCACAGCCCTGCAGTGCTTGTGCTCAAGTAACCTTTATGTTTACTAATAATGGCCCCAAACACAAAAGAATCATGTTGCTGGGAATTCAAATATGCCAAAGAGTAGCCATAAACTGTATTATGTATAGGAAGAAAGATAGTATACATAAGGTTTGGTACTATCCATGGTTTCGGGCATCCACTGGGGGTCTTGGAGCATATCTCTCACAGATAAAACTATGTGGGTGGGTGTTCTCAGGAGTGGGTACAGTAAGTGCAAAGGCCCTGAGGTTGGGAGTGTGCCTGAGGTATCAGTGGGCTAGAGCAAAAGAGTAGCAGGAGCTGAACTATATTTTAACAGATTCACTCTGGCCACAATGTTGAGAGAAGACCATGGGGGCCAAAGGTGGAGGCTAGGAGACTAGTCAGGAGACTAGAGCCATTGTCCAGGCTGGGAATGATGGAGTGCACAAGGGTGAAAACAAAGAGGAGAACTGGTTGTACCATGGTTATGTTATGGGATACAGTCAGCAGGATTTTCTGAAGGATTGGATTTGGGTGTGAGAGGAAGAGAAGAGTCAAGGATTGCTCCCAGGTTTGGGACATGAGCCAAAACTCCCAAGGCTATGTCCGTATTAATGATCTCGTTTCCATCTCATAATCAAGGCCCTATAGCGGTTGCAATCCTGGGGTTCAGGCTTGGGAGCTTCCAGGCCTGGGTTAAGTTCCTGTCTCTGGTCCTCATTAGCAAGGTGGCCAAGGCCCTCACCATCTTTGAGCCTCAGGATCCCCATCTGTAAAATGGAGATGCTGATGCTCAATAGATTAGCTATTGTGAGGACTGCAGTACCTGGTGCACAGGAATTGGTCAGTAGTGGTAGCAGCTGTAATTTTATCAGCACAACTGGAATTAGAGCACGGCCCTCAGCCCCCAATCCTGCGCTCTCTCCCCACATTCTTTTTCTCGATTTCTGGACAGCTTTTGGTCAAGTGATCATTCTTGGGAATAGCATTCCATTTCCAAACATTTTCCTTATACTAGCTCTCGTTGAAGAAAAGTGTTCACCTACCAGGAGACTCTTTGCTGAGTAAGACGCGGGGGGTAGAGGAAGGGCAGTTCTGGAGTTAGGGCACGGCCGTGTGTGCTTGAGGGTGGGGGAGGCAGTTCTTGGGTGACTTTGATCCGGTATTGCCCGTCCACGCAGGAACAGCGCGCTCTAGACCGCTCTTCCCTGGAGGAACGCATCGGGACAACTGACCAGACAATGTAACGTTTTTCAAGCACTGATTTACTCTGACCATAGATTACCTAGAATAACAGAGCAGAGAGCCATTTTCTCCCTCTCTTCCCGTATTTTAGTACATAGACAAGGAGAAGGGACCATCACACAGTGGGCCGCGTGGGGCTTGGCGGAGGGGCAGCAGGCCTAACAGAAAGATCACTGCACTGGGCTCACCACGGGCTGTGCATCACAAATCCCAGCCTCTCTGAGCTTCGGACTCTTTGACCATAAAATAAGACTGACAGTGTCCTCCCCGCACCTCATAGGGGATCAACTTAGAGAAAGTGGATGAATGTCAGATGTCATAGGTCATGAATGACAATATTTATTAATTCAAGTACATAGCCATAATTCCAGTCATCTTCTGCTACATCCCAAAGCATGGCCCCTGCACCTCTTTGACTACGATTACCTGGGGCTTAATAAAATGCAGGATTCTGGGGCCCAGCCCAGGGAGCCTCCTCTCCGCCAAGCAAATCCTAAACACTTAGACCCACTGGTCCAGGAGCTAACTTTGAAAGTGTAGAAAAAGGAATAAAAATAATTAAGTGCCCATAGATTCTTGGCTTTCAGAGATGTGCTACACTATAAAATAAATGATGGAGCTTATTCATCACATTTGAATCTTCCCAGTAGGTGGTACATAGAGTTCCATTAAAAATAGCTGACTTAGTCACTGGTCAGAATTTTAAATAGGCAATGTGATTGTTACAGGCTTCCCTTCTGAAGGGAGATTTTTAATGTAGAGTCGTTTTCTAAAGATGAATTTCCAGTGTTTTTTTTTTTTTTTTTCCATGCTTCTGTGCCCCCAGTACATTCAACCTTGGCTTTCCTTGGTACTTTGCTACGTGCCACAAAACCAAGGACTCACTGCTTTATGCCCGCATTTCAGCACTGGCTCTTCTCCCACAGCCGTGCCATCATGCGCCCTAGTAGTGATCGCACCTGCACATTGATCCGGGCATGTGCCCAGAGGACGGACGGCCTGTGCTGGGAGAAAGTAGGTCCTTGTCGACAATGACTCACCAGGACCTAGATGCTTCCAAAACCCAGGCGGGCACTGAAAGTTTATAAACCCTCAGTCTAGAGTCTTTTCACCAGATAACAGGCCCATCAAGTCAGCGGCCAATCCCAAAGCTGTCAGCGGGACATTTCTCCATCCACTCAGGACACACAGAGGCTCCAGAATCCATTCGGAATAAACTGAACACGCAGCAGAGGAAGAGGGCAGGAAGGCTTGTAAGGATGACCAGCAGCTCCTTTGCTTCTGGGAACCTGTGGTTGGATGTGAGAAAACCAGAAACTTCTCCACAAGGACACTGCACATGCACACACGCAGGTGCCAAGAGGCAGCACTAGGCTGCCCTGATAGTTGGGCATTTCATTGGGCCCTAGAAACAAGGTGGAACAGGCAGGCTGCGTGCCAGAGCAGGGCCCAGAGCCTGGGGAAACCTCAGGAAGCTAACACCCTTCACTCTGGAGACACAGAAACCTTGAGAAAGGTGTGGAACACGAGCTTGGGTTGAAGTTATCTAGATATCTGGGAGCCGTGATGCCCCAAAGAACAGCTGGTTTACATCTCTGTTCTTGTTATTCTTCTCAAATTCCCCAGCCCATGTTATCTCCCCAACTGGAAGTCTTTCTTCTCTTTATCTAAGTTTTACCCATTCTCCTCAGGGCTCACCTCCTCCAGGCTGTCTTCCCAGGTCACCAGAAACCTCATTGTCCTCTCACAGCTCCAAGAGCTTCCAGTCGTCATCATCCTGACAGTATGCTGTGCATGTGACCCTTACATTCCCAACTATGGCCCCTCACCACCTAGCATGAAGTTCAGCCATAGCGGATGCTTGCTCAGTGCTTGCTGACTCATTAGCATGGGCTGGGATGTGAAAACAATCCATAAAAGACAAATTGGGTAATACAAGAGGCTTTTGAAAATAAGATGCTACCTGAATGAATGATGAGAAACAAACTTTGGCAAAACAAGCTCATTAGGATTATTCCATCATTCTGCACCTGACAGAATGAAGAGAAGAGCAGAATGGAAGTCACCAGTGACATCAGCTTTGGCAGTACCTAATGGAAAGTCACCCTGCCAGAGCCCTGCTCCCTCATTCAATCTGGGAATGCTTTCCATTAACGTTATTAACCCGTCTCAGCGGTTGGGGCAGAGCCGGCTGCGCCAACTAGCTCGGTTCCAATTGCTGAATCATCTTCGGTCCCTTTTGCCCTTCCTAACACCTTCAAGAATGAGAAGAAGTAAAGGAGGGGGAGAGCAGCACCAAGGACTATCAACTTGAGCAAATCCTTACTAGGAAGCAGTTTGGCCTGTGCCTTCCATCCCTGGGAACTCTTTCCATTAAAAACATTTCCCCACTACAGCTATGTTCTAGACTTCTTATTGTCTCCTGAGCCCAAAGAAAAATTCTCAGCTCTTCATCCTCAATCACATACTGTGAGCAATTTCCTTCCAAGAGCAGAAAATCATTCTTTTCCGTGTACAGCTTGATTGCTTCTCATCAACCAAAAAACTCAGTATGATTCTGACCTGAAAGCAGACTGGAAGATCAGAGAAGGCTCCCGTGCTGTCTGCTGGACTCAGCACCATCAAAAGATACAACAAGACCCCAGGACTGAAGATGGAAGAAAATACTGTGGAGGAAGTGAAAGTCAGACACAACCAAGAAGTAGGCACATTCAATCTCTGAGCTGGAAAATTGGAGCCAATGGAATTCTATTAGGAGAAGCTCAGCAAACCTATTCTCAAGGTTGGATAGGGGCAGGTTGCAAAAAAGGCTACACTGCCCTCTATTGGGGGCCTACTGGCACACAGCTAAAGGCTTTTCATTCATGATCTGAATTAGTCATTGCACAACCCTTGGGAGGTATTATTATCTGAAAAAAACAACAACAACACACACACACACACACAAAAAAAAACATACAAACTGAGATCAGAGATATCAAGTAACTTGCCCAAGGTCATGCAACTGGGACATGGCACAAGCAAGAATGCTAAACCAGAGATAAATGACTTTGAAGTTTATTTTCTTGTCATTTATTTTTATAATTAATTTTTCCTTCTTGGATTCAGATAGCTGCATGCTCTGAGAGTGTGCCCGCGTCTCTCTTGAGTGTGGTGGTTCCCAAAGCCAGCTGCATATTAGAATCACCTGGAGACATGCTCTAACCTGCCAAGAGCTCAAGCCCCACCTCCAGAAATTCTGGTTTACTTGCTCTGGGGTGTATCCTAACTCAAGTAAGTTTTTAAAGTTCTCCCAGTGATTCTAATATATAGCCGGAGCGGAGAATTCCTGCTCTAGTTGCAGAAGAGATGGAGGCAGAAACAGGTGGGCCCCTCACACCTAAGAAGCAGCATTTAATAGTGAGCAAGTCTGGAGGACCTCACTAAAGGGAAGTCACTTTGGAAGAATGTAGGCTCAACAGTGGAATGTTACAGTTATGCTTGGTGAATAATAGCCCCCCACAAAGAGCTCCATGCTCTAATCCCTGGAACCTATAAATATGTTACCTTACATAGAAAAAGGGACTTTGCAGAAGTGATTAAGTTAAAGATCTTGGGCTGAAAGATTATCCTGAATTATCTGAGTGGCCCTGATACAGTCACAACGGTCCTGTAAGGAAGGCAGGTCAGAGAAGAGAAGAGTCAGAGGAGGAGGAGGGGTGATAACAGCTGCCGAGGTTGGACTGGTGTGAGGAAGGGATCCAAGGATGTGGTAGCATCTAGATGCTGAAGAAGGTAGGGGAAACAATACCCTCCCCATGCAGCCTCCAGAAGGAATAGCCCTGTCAACACCTTGACTTTAGCCCAGTGAGACTGATTTTGGACTTCCAACCTTCAGATCTATAAAAACAAGTAAATTTTCATTGTTTTAAGCCACTAGGTTTATGGTCCTTTGTTACAGCAACAAGAGAAACTAACACAGATGTTGTGAAAGTGACTTCATTTGTCTAAGGCTTGGTTTCCTCATCTCTAAGATATGATCATCTTATTTACTTCAGTATGGTGCTTATGAGGATTAAATGCATCACTTATAAACAAATTGCTTGGCACAGTGGCTAGCATGCAGTAAATAAATAAACAGAGCTCACTATTATGATCATAGAAGGAGTTCTCAAGTGGTGGGAAGTGGAATCATGAAAGAAGATGTGAGAAGAGAAAGCCTTTTACCCATCCCCAAATATATTTCTACTAGAGGCCCAGTGCACAAAATTTGTGCACCAGAGCAGGGAGTTCCTCAGCCCGGCCTGCACCCTCTCCAATCTGGGACCCCTCAGGACTGCTGATTCCTAACTGCTCACCTGCCTGCCAGTCTGATCCTCCTAACTGCTCTCCCCTGCTGGCCTGATCCTCCTAACTGCTCTCCACTGCCTGCCTGATCACCTCTAACCGCCGCTGCCTCAGCCCCGCCACCATGGCTTTGTCTGGAAGGGCGTCCGGAAGGTTGTCTGGAAGATTTTCAGTCTAATTAGCCTTTTATTAGTATAAATTCCACCTTGTCCTAAAAATGCATGTTGTTCTCAGGTTTTCCTATCATGGAAGAGGAGCCCGCAGTAGCATCCTGGGTTCTGACCATGGCTTATGCACTCGTGCTTTATCTCAGCAGATGAGATTCCTAGAAGAAGACTCTTAGATGTACCTTGAACATTTCTATTGATTTTGCCAAATCATCCTCCAAAAATGTTGAACCACTTTAAACTCCCACCAGCAACCATGCGTGTGCCCTCTGTCCCACTTTGATACCAACATCATTGATTTCTCCCTAGAAGCTTCCCTCCCGTCAACTGGAACTGCTTGGTACTTGAGCCAACCTCAGTGTTCAGCTGGGGACTTGATTTCCTGAGATAGAATTATGGAGGAGGAAAAATAGTTTTCCTCTACCCTTCTGAGTTCTTAGCAGAGGCCTTTGTAATGAAAGACAGATTACCAAGAGAAAAACAAAAGTTCATTAACATGTGTACCTCATGTATATGTGGGAGATCCCAGGGAAAAATGAATAACTCCCCAAGGTGGCTTAGAATCCAGATTTAAATACCTTCTTCCTAGGGAAAGGGGACAGGAGATGTAGGGCTCTTAGAGGAGAGTAAATGATTTTTAGGAAAGATGAATGGGAGTGGGGGGAGATAGTTTGTAACAAAGTTTGGGTGTGATGTCAACTTCTACTCTCCTGTACTATGACAAGAGTCAGTCTTCGCTGGCTAATGACACTTTTCTCATCAAGGGGACCTATGACATTTAAGCTCCTTTTGGGGTTTCGATTTTAGGCAGATCAGGAGACTTCAGTGAAAGCCTCTCCTTGCATTTGCTGTTTTTCAAGTATCTGCAGCTCAAGATAATCAATATTACAACAACACAGCATATGTTGGGGTGGCATGTTCTCTGACCTTCAGAATAAACCCAACAAAAGCTTGTTTCCTCTCTTAGATGATTTGCTACAGTAGCATTATTCCCTGGAGACAGTATTCTGACCAGACCTTCCTGGGATCTCCCACATATACACGAGGAGTGGTCATAACATACCCTGTGCTTGTAGAAAGGTGTGGGCCATATCACTAAATAAATCAGGGTCAGTTTTCTCATCTTGTGGAAAGGGAGATAAAGTTATGATAGTTTATCTCCCTTTCTACAGGTTTCCTGCAGGCTTGTGTCTCTGCTCCTCCAACCCCAGCACCGCCATGGCCATGGGGGCTTGGGGCTGCTGGGTGCCGGGCCCCTCTGCAGGCTATATCTCTGCTCTTCTGGCCCCAGTGGCCCCAGTGCAACCATGGCTGCAGGGGTCGGGGCTGCTGGGTGCCGGGCCCCCCTGCAGACTTGTGTCTTGCTCCTCCAGCCCCTGTGGCAGCAACAACAAAGCAGGCCCAGAGGCCCTCCGAGGGCCGGGTGGGGTGGAACGCCTGTGTCCCGGCCCAGCCGCCACCGTCTTTGTCGCAGAGTGACAGTCAATTTGCATATTCCCTCCTTATTGGCTGTGGGTGCCATCTTTGTCGCGGAGTTACGGTCAACTTGCATATTCCCTCTTTATTAGATAGGATAGGACAAAGGACTGAGTGAATGGAAAGTAAATTAGCAAAGGCTGGTGCAGAAGAGCAGTGGCAGCAGGATTTCTCAGCCAGCTGGCCTTTGGGGATGTTTGCACCTGCCTGTTCTGAACATCTCATTGTGTTCCTAACACTACTGTGTTCACACCACCTGGAACTCAGCTCCTTCATTGTAAGAATTCACACAGGACAAGAGAAAAGGAATAGGAATCATTGAGACACCTAAAAAGGCCCAGAAATACAGGTTCTTTGTTATTTTAATCACAGTCCAAATACAGCCAACTGGTCAATTTCTAAGTTTATGGACAATTCCAGGTTCTTGAACCCTCCCAATAATAAACATTGTTTTCTCCCTGTTTAGTTTTGGCTGAATTATGAAAAATACTGTGTACTCTACCACTTACTAGACTTGTGGTTGTGGGAAAATTACTCTGTTCTTCAGTGTCCTCATCTGTAATGTGGGAACAAGGATAACACCTACCTGTAAGGTTGTTATGAGCATTAAATGCAAAGGGCAGACTAAGTGCCAGGCACACTTTCAAGTGCTCCACAAATTAGCTATTAATGTTATCAGGATTGATTTTATCCTGGGAAATAAGTGACAATAGGTGAAGGAAACCACCCACTTACAAGACCTGACATAAGACAGTAATTTTCAATATCCTTTAATGGTTTTATTCCATTTCTTTTAAGGAGCTGCAAAAGAAAGTTGTCCAAAATAGGAGCTATAGTCACTATTCACTCAGCTAATATTTATTGAGTGCCTACTGTGTACCAGGCACTTTTCTAGGAACTAGGAACCTATATATAAACAAGATCTGTTTCCTATCCTCAAGGAATGTCCAGTCTATTGGTGGAAAGAAACATGGTGGATTTTTATTGTAAGACAATAAGATACATGCTAGAGTTGGGGGAGTATGGGGGTAAAGATGTACACAGGAAAGACCTAAACCTAGGTCTGGAGGAGGGGTCATGAGGGAGGGCTTCCTAGAGAAAGTGACATCTAAGCTGGCTGAGTGGGTGCTTCCCAGATGAACGGATAGGGATGGGGAGAGCTTTAAAGGGGACCAGATCTTCTGAAAGCTTGAGTCAAGAGTAAACAGTGTTTTTAGGAACTACAAAGAGTCAACATGAGCATGATATGTGGGGGCAGGCCGAAGGGGGTGGGAGGAGAGATTTGGCTGAAGATCTAAGTGTCATTCAGAGCACACTGTGACAAGACACATGATAAGGAGTTTGAATTTTAGCTTGAGGACAGTGAGAGGCTGTTGAAAAACTATAAGCAGGACAATTCTGTAATAAGATTTGAACTTGAGAAAGATCACTCTCAGGGGAGCAGTCAAAGAGGGTCAAGAGGAAAGTCAAAAGACAAACTGGAAGGCTATCGAAATATTTCTGATAGAAGGTAATGGATGATGACCCAGGGTACTGTCAGTGGGGATGTCAGGGACATAGATTAAGGATATCAGGGCAATGGAACTGCAGGTTATGTGGTGGGATCAGGGAAAAGGAGGAAAACCTGACTTCCAAGTTTTTGATTTAGGTGAATAGTGGTACCATTTCTAAGTCAGGAAACACAGAAACCAGCAGTTGGAGTGGCAATTGGTGAGCTTAACTTTAGACAAAGCGATCTAAACACATTGCAGGACCATGGAAACTTCAAGTGGTAATACACAGTTGGCAGTTAGACACGAGTCTGGAGTTTAAGAGCGAGATCTGGGATGAAGACAGATTTGGAAATCATCAGCCCAAAGTGGTCTACTCAAAACCAGGGTGAGTGAAGAGTGGGTAGAGAAAATAGTCCATGACCTAATGTCAGAGAGAGGAAGAAAGGATGGCCAGAAAAAGGGAAACTGAGGCTAAACACCCCAAGAGGAGAAGGCCAGGGCAAGGGTGGTGTCCTGGAAGTTCAGGAAGTGAGTGCTTCAAAGGTGGGAGGGGTTTATGGTGCTGAGTGCCTCATTGAGGTCAAAGGACACCAGGATATGAACTTGACAAAATGAAGGCCACTACCAACTTTGGCAAGAGCGGCTTCAGTAAAGTGATGGGGGTGAAAAAGCAAGAAGGTGGGTGTGGGCAAGAAGTAGAAGACAAGCAAGGGGAGAGAGCAGACAGGGACTCTTTCAACATGGAAACATGACATTCTCTTGCAAGAACTTTGAGATAAGGCAGAGAGATAAGGCAGTAATTGGAGAGTAGCAGGAGGTAGAAGTTATTGTTTTTAACATATTAAAAAACTTGAGGATATTGAAATGCTGCTGATGAGGAAGAAGGGGAAAAAGGAATAATTGAAAGTATCCTGGATCTCCATTATTTTAGGAACCTAACCCTGTATTTCCCCTAAAAGCAGTAGTTCAGGATCCACTAACTCAGTGTTCACGATGTCTTTATAGAGGATAACTGTTGCAAATAATGAGAATAGACTCCATAAGAGAGAAGAAGAACCAGAAATATGTCCCAGAAACGGACTGGGGGGCATGCTTTTGGGTTATGGGTTGGTCATCTAGAGCCCCTCATCTTGTCATCCAATAGGTTTGCTAGACAAAATATTTCTTTCAAATAAGAACACAGGGAGACAGCTGTCCACTGGGCTTCGCTCTGAACAGCAGCCCTGGTATATGAGGAGTGGGAGGGTGGGTGGCAGGAGGGAAGTGATATCAATAAGGGGTCATTCAAACTAAGATGTAGGGAAATAAAGAGAGGTCTTTTCTAGCTCTTTCTCTACATTGTGCAGTTTATCTAGTTAAAGGGGACTTTTTCTGAGGATTTCCCAGGGAGTCTCAGATTTTACATTCCTGCCCCTTCCGGTGATCCAAACTTTTGTTTAACCCTCTATTCTGAAACAGAAGTTTAATCTTTACTTTACCTCTACTTGGATTGAGAAGGAAGTTAATTACAGACAACTGAGGCTTGGCACTACACACTAATCTCATTTTTATTAACTCATCTCAGCAGTTGAAAGCATTGAAAAAAATATTATAAAAACACTAGGGGCCCAGTGCATGAATTCATTCAACTTGAAAGGAACTGTGGGCCTTGATGCTGCAGTGGGCACAGGGGTGTGTCTCGGCCCATCCTCCACACCCCAGCCTGGCCCCTCCCACTGCGAACCCCAGTCC
Organism: Plecotus auritus; assembly: GCF_963455305.1. Classification (NCBI taxonomy): domain Eukaryota; kingdom Metazoa; phylum Chordata; class Mammalia; order Chiroptera; family Vespertilionidae; genus Plecotus; species Plecotus auritus. The sequence continues at coordinate 135,170,913 of NC_137772.1, read as the reverse complement.
CCTGTCTGCTGGCAGCCCCCACCACCACCACTCCCATGCGCTGATGGCCCCAACCCCCCTCACATCCACTGATAGCACAGAGCCATTGGGGCCAGTGTCAGCAGTGGGTGCGAGCGGCAGCTGCTGCCCCGATTGCCCCTCAGGAGCAGGGGGAGGTGGAAAGGCCCTCAGGGGCAATCAGGGCTGGCAGCATCCGCTGACAGCACCGAGCGATCAAGACTGGTGCCAGGCGCTAGCAGCGGGTGTGAGTGCCCGGCAGGACTGCAGCATGGGAGCAAAGAATTTTCAATATCCACCAGAAGCTCATCCCCATGACAGAGACCAGCACCCTGCCTTAGTCTGATGCCCCCACTCACCTGCTCCACCATCCCACCATGGCCAATGCCTGCCATCGCCCACGCGCACCCCCTGGTGGTCAGCTCATGTCATAGTGACTGGTTGTTTGGTTGTTGGGTTGTTCAGTTTTCCGACGTTTGATCTATTTGCATATTAGGGTTTTATATACTGTGTTTCCCCGAAAATAAAACATCCTCCGAAAATAAGACCTACTTACAGGTTTCCTTCTAAGTGAAATATAAGGCATACCCCGAAAATAAGGCCCCCAGGCTCTGTGTCAAAATGAAAATTAATTTACCGAAAACTGGTCGCTAGGGCTGCCCCGACTGGCGTCTAGCAACCAGTGACGTTACGCGGAGTCCTGACGTCACTGCTATGTGGAGGCAGAGCAGAGGTCGGAGTGAGCGGTGAGCACGGGGTGGGAGAGAGGAGGAGACTTTCGCAGAAGCGTGTAGAAGAACAGGAGGATTAGAGTGGACAGGACGCTGCAAAGGTGGTGAGTGCTGGTCTGTCTCTGGTGACACTACCTGATGCTCGCGGCCGCCTTCATGATGACTGAAGGTTCTCAGTCAGTGGCAGACCCTGCTCCAGCCCAGATCCAGGCCCCAGCAAGCCCAGTGACAGTCCCCAGGCAGGCCCCAGGGGGTAAATGTCTGATAAAAAGGTAGGGGGTATGTCTGGTGAAGGTGTTCAGTGGCACAGGGGTGGGGGGAGGGGGATCACTTAAAATGACACAGGAGGATCAGAGGGGGCAATCAAAATGACACAGGAGGATCAAAAGGGGTTACTAAAATGGTAATCCCCCCTCTGATTCTCCTGTGCCATTTTGATTCCCCCCTCTGATCCCCCCGTGTCATCTTGAGTGACCCCCCTCCCCCCACCTTGATACCCCAATTCCTTTTTTTTTTACCCCTAGAAATGAGCGCAAAAAGTAAAAGCTACTCTGTGGAGTACAAGAAAGGAATCGTGGAAGACTCTTGGGGCCAAAATCTTACTGCTTTCTGCAAAGAGAAGATGTTGAGTATCCGATTGGTCCGAAAATGGTGAGCAGAGTATGGTAACCTCATTGAACAAGTGGACAAGGGAAATGCTAAAAAGCGCAAGTGTGGATCAGGTCAGCAACCATTATTTTCCAAGCTGGAAGACCTGATCTGTGAATGGGTTGTTGACAGGAGAGCAAAGGCTTTGGTTGTGAATAGGGCTCAGATTCAAGAATTTGCCCTTGCAATGGCACCACAGTTTGACATAGCCCCCGAAGACTTCAAAGCATCACAACACTGGCTGGATAATTTCCTTCAGCGAAGTGAACTGTCTTAAAGAAGATCTACAACATTGTTTAGGTTGGAAGATACTCAAGTTATTAAGCGAGCACTTGCATTCAAGTCCTTTATTGATGATGCTGACTTCTCTAAATACAATCTTTCCAACATGATTGCTATGGATGAAACTGCAGTGTTTATGGGCCAATCATCTCAAACAACAATTGAACAGTGGGGTGCCTCCTTGGCGTACATTCCCTCCACTGCTTACAAAAGTGCATGTGTTTCCTGTATTTTGGCAATTTATCTGGATGGCTCTAAAATCCCACCTTTAATCATTTCTAAGGGCAAGAAGGAAAAGATTGAATGTGTTTTGGGCGTTTTTATTCTTGAAACTGAAAAAGCCTGGGCCACACAAGCAGTTATAAGGAAGTGGGTCGATTTAATGCTGCCTCTTGTTATGCGAGGGAGCCAAAGAGGTCTGCTAGTCTGGGATGCAGCCAGCACTCACCACGCTAAAGACATGAAGACATTTCTTCACGAAAGAAAAATAGATCAGATAATGATTCCCGCAGGAATGACAGCCTATCTCCAGACTCTTGATATTGCAATAAACAAGCCATTCAAAGACAATTTGCGCATGGAAATTAATGACTACATTGAAAATAGAATGGAGAGAAATCAGCGTGGAAACTTTGTGAAACCTAAACTGCAAGAAGTTGTGACTTGGGTGAAGAATTCATGGGAGAAAATCACTGACAGTTGCATTGCAAATGCACTGCGAGCAGGCTACCTTGACAAGAAGTACTCATTTAAAGACAGTGCTATTGCTAAACATGAGAGATTTGGTCCACTAATTCTGAAAGAAATGGAGTCACAAGAAATTCACCAGGAAATTCAGGAATTGGATTGTTATGATGATGTTCCAGAAGATGATGACATGATTGTCATTGAATAAATGAGTAAATTCTTGGTACTGTAGGATTCACAGTTTGTCTGGTTTGTGTTGACAACTACCGTACTACCGTATCGTATAGAGGTAATAAATTTCCTTTATTCATTTAACAATAAATGTGTACCGTATTCTTCTTCATGGAAAAATAAGACATCCCCTGAAAATAAGACCTAGCATGTCTTTGGGGGCAAAAATTAATATAAGACACTGTCTTATTTTCGGGGGAACACAGTATATACTAGAGGCCTGGTGCATGAAATTCGTGCACGGGGGCGGGCAGTGTCCCTCAGCCCAGGCTGCACCCTCTCTAATCTGGGACCCCTCGAGGGATGTCCGACTGCCCGTTTAGGCCCTCACAACCCAGGACTGCTGGCTCCCAACTGCTCGCTTGCTTGCCTTCCTGATTGCCCCTAACCACTTCTGCCTGCCAGCCTGATCACCCCCTAACCACTCCCCTGCCAGCCTGATTGATGCCTAACTGCTCCCCTGTCAGCCTGTTTGCCCCTAACTGCCTTCCCCTGCAGGCCTGGTCACCCCTAACTGCCCTCCCCTGCAGGCCTGGTACGCCCCAACTGCTCTCCCCTGCAGGCCTGGGTCTCCCTGCAACTGCCCTTCCCTGCAGACCCAGTCACCCCCAACTGCCCTCCCCTGCTGGCCATCTTGTGGTGGCCATCTTGTGTCCACATGGGGCAGCCATCTTTGACCACATGGGGGCAGCCATCTTGTGTGTTGGAGTGATGGTCAATCTGCATATTACTCTTTTATTAGATAGGATAGAGACCTGGTGCACAGGTGGGGCCAGCTGGTTTGCCCTGAAGGGTGTCCCGGATCAGGGTGAGGGTTCCCTTGGGGCGTGGGGTGGCCTGGGCGAGGGGCCTGTGGTTGTTTGCTGGCCGGCCATGCCCCCCGGCGACCCAAGCAGAGGCCCTGGTATCTGGGATTTATTTATCTTCTACAATTGAAACTTTGTAGCCTGGAGCGGAGCCAAGCCTTCTGCTCGCTCCGTGGCGGCAGCCATTTCTGTTGGGATTTATGTATCTTCTATAATTGAAACTTTGTAGCCTTAAACGGAGGCCAAAGCAGGCCAGGGCTTCAGAAGCTTGGCCTCCTCCATTGCTGCAGGCAACCCTAGCCCCCTGCTCTCTCCAGCTCCGTGGCTGCTGCCATTTCTGTTGGGCTTTATTTATCTTCTATAATTGAAACTTTGTAGCATTGAGTGGAGGCCTGGGCCAGCAAGGGCAGGCGGAAAGCTTGGCTTCCTCCATTGCCAGGGAAACCCAAGCCTCCCTCCTGCTCTCTTTGGCTGCAGCCATCTTGGTTGGGTTTATTTGCATATTCCCTCCTGATTGGCTGGTGGGCGTGGCTTGTGGGTGTAGCAGAGGTATGGTCAATTTGCATATTACTCTTTTTTAGATAGGATAGATAGCAAAAAAAAAGGCAAGAAACTTTGCAAGCAAGTGCGAAATATTAAAAACCTTCCCTTCCCACCGCCCTTATCCTGTATTAGAAAAGCAAGGCTTCTCAAACCACTCTCAGAGTGAGTTGAAAATAAAGGGGAGAAAACTGCTTTGTTTTAAATGGTGCTGTGCAAATTTTGAAGTTAGGAACAGGATTTTAGGCAAGAGGAAGACAGGTTCTCAAATATTGGCCATCCTTGTAGGCTAGGTGAAGTTCTGACATTGGGGGAAGCTGATACCTGATATATTTCCATGTCAGGTCATAGAAGCCTGGTGCCTTCTGTTGGTAAGTACTGGAAATCACAATTAACCCCACTGATGTGTGATTTATGATTATTCACAGAGGCTGGACCAAAGCTCACTTCTGTTCTCTCTGAATAAAAGCTTCTCTTAGCAGATTGACAAGTTCAATTTGTTTAACAAAATATACCCTTTGGGGGCAGATTATAAATTTAACAAATTATTAATTCTAAAGAAACTTTTTTATTTTCTTAAATTAATAGACTTTATTTTTTAGTGCAGTTTTAGGTTTACAGAAATGTTGATCAAAAGTACAGAGAGGCCCTGGACCTGCACCCTCAGCCTGGCCTGCACCCTCTCCAATCTGGGACCCCTCAAAGGATGTCCTACTGCCAGTTTACAGGGATCGGGCCTAAACCGGCAGTTGGACATCCCTCTCGCAATCAGGGACTTCTGGCTCCTAACTGCTCACCTGCCTGCCTGCCTGATTGCCCCTAACCACTCTGCCTGCCAGCCTGCTCACCCCCAACTGTCCCCCACCACTGGCCTGCTCACCCCCAAATGCCCCCCTGCCAGCCTGATCACCCCCAACTGCCCCCCGTGCCAGTGTGCTCGCCCCCAACTGCCTCCCCTGCCAGCCTGCTCATCCCCAACTGCCCCCCCCCCCCGCTGTCCTGATCACCTCCAACTGATCCCCACTGATGGCCTGCTTGCCCCCAACTGAGCCCCCTGCTGGTCTGCTTACCCCCAAACGGCCCCGCCCCCCACCAGCCTGATCATGCACAACTGCCGTCCCATCCTGGCCTGATCACCCACAACTGCCCTCCCCTCTTGGCCTCTAACCACCTCTACCTTGGCCCCACTCCCAGTTTGATTAGCATATTACCCTTTTATTAGTATAGATAGAGGTCTGGTGCACGGGTGGGGGCCAGATGGTTTGCCCTGAAGGGTGTCCTGGATCAGGTTGGGGGTTCCCTTGGGGTGTGGGGTGGCCTGGGCAAGGGGCCTGGGGTGGTTTGCAGGCCAGCCATGCCCCCATGGGGTGAGGGTCCCCTCTGCGGGGGCGGGGGGGGGGCATGGCCAGCCTGCTGAGGGGCTGAGGGCTGTTTTCAAGCTGGCCACAGACCCTTCAGGGTGGGGGTTCCCGCTGGGGTGCCTGGCCAGCCTGGGTGAGGGGCTGATGGTTGTTTGCAGGCTGTCCAAGCCCCCCAGCAGGGACCCTCACCCCATGGGAGTATGACCAGCCTGGGTGAGGAGCTGAGGGCTGTTTTCAGTCTGGCCATGCCCCCTGGCAATCCAGGCTCCCAACCCCTCCTTTTTTTCTTTTTTTTTTCTTTTTTCAGCACCTCCTTGAGTGGAGGCCAGGGCTGGCTGGAAGCAGGTATCTGGGATTTATTTATATTCTATAATTGAAACTTTGTAGCCTTGAGCGGAGGCCAGGGCTGGCCAGGGTGGGCAGGAAGCTTGGCTTCCTCCATTGCCGAGGGGCAACCCAAGCCTCCTGCTTGCTCCAGCTCCGTGGCTGCCGCCATCTTTGTTGGGTTAATTTGCATACTCGCTCCTGATTGGCTTGTGGGTGTAGCAGAGTGATGGTCAATTTGCATGTTTCTCTTTTATTAGTGTAGATTATGGCATTATTTATTTGTATTACAGCTGGAGAAAGAGTGGAGAATTATGAGGGATTGCTTATGCAACTATTGCTTAATTATGTAGGCGAAGTTCCACAATCTGCCATCTGCAAGCCGGAGGCAGAGGAAAGCCAGTGGTGTGGTTACAGCTCAGACCTGGAAGCCAGAGAACCAGGGGAACCCTGGTGTAAGCCCTTTGGTCTGAGTTCAAAGGCCCAAGAACCAGAAGCGCCAATGTGTGAGAGCAGGAGAAGATGGCTGTTCCAGCTCAGGCAGAGAGCAAATTCGCCCTTCCTCAGCCTTTTTGTCCTATTCAGGCCCTCAGCTGATTGGATGATGCCCACCTGCACTGGTGAGGGTGATCTTCTTTACTCACCTTCTGATTCAAATGATGATCTCTTCCAGAAACACTCTCACCAGACACACCCAGAAATAATGTCTTGCAAGTTACCTGGGCATCCCTTAGCCCAGTCAAGTTGGCACATAAGGTAAACCATTACAGATGGAGATTGTCATGTGTGAGTAAAAATAACTATACATAATTCCATCTGGAATCACTTCCTGGCAGCTTTCCAGTTACTAGTTCATACGACCTTTTATACTTAAGATATTTTGGTCCTTACAATTTCAACCACATTCTACAATTACAGGATAACTTGAACCAATACCAAATTTCTCAATCATTTTCTTTTCCTGATACATAACAAGGTTCAGACACAACCTATGATTTCTCTTAAGATAATATCTATACCTTTGGGCTGCTTCCAGTACCAAAATTCACATACATATGGACATAATGCTAATGGCTTTTGCCTGGGACCTTCTCATTGGTATGTGTGGTGGAGGAGCTGATGGAAGGAATGCTGGGTAGAGTCAGGAGACCTAAGTCCTAAATCTAAGTTGTGCTCGAGGCTCTTTCAAGTAATGGAAACGTGTTTCATTTTGGTTCCAAAACCACAGCACAGAGATATCATGTGTTCTCAGGACACCCCCTAAAACTATTTTTTCTTATAGAAATGAGCAAGCAAAGGATGTTCAAAAGCTTGGGTATTTCATTAATCTGCATATTCATTTTAGTAAATGTTGAATGAATCCAAGGCCTTAAAGCAAAGACTACAAACTGGTAAGTTGAGGGATCACATTGAGTCAATAGAAGTGTTTTGTTTTTCTGGCAGTGTTGATTTCTAAATTTAATTCAGTTACAAAAATGTTTAAAATTTAAAAGACTTCGCCCTGACCAGTTTGGCTCAGTGGATAGAGCGTCGGCCTGCGGACTGAAGGGTCCCAGGTTCGATTCCGGTCAAGGGCATGTACCTTGGTTGCGGGCACATCCCCAATGGGGGATGTGCAGGAGGCAGCTGATCAGTGTTTCTCTCTCATTGATGTTTCTGACTCTCTGTCCCTCTCCCTTCCTCTCTGTAAAAAAATCAATAAAATATATTTTAAAAAAAATAAAAAATAAAATTTGAAAGACTTCACTTGAAAGTTCTGGCTTTCTTTGATTAATCTGAAGATTTGGCACCCTAGGCCCATAAGTACTGTTTGGCAACAACTGGCCATGCAGACCAGTGGTTCCTTCCGGTAAAGGCCCAGGAGCCCTCAAGGTCACTGCAGCCCCACCAATCGCCATTTTATTACTCCGTCTGTTTGACTCTCTTATGTTACTGTCTGGCTCCTGAAGAGATTGGAAATTGGCAATGACTGATTTTTTAAACATATTTTTATTGATTTCAGAGAAGAAGGGATAGGGAGAGGGAGATAGAAACATCAGTGATGAGAGAGTCTTTGATCAAATGCCTCCTGCATGCCCTTATTGGGGATTAAGCCCCAAACCTGGGCATGTGCCCTTGATCAGAATTGAACACAGGACGCTTCAGGTTGATGCTCTATCCACTGAGCAAAACTGGCTAGGGTGGCAATGTCTGTTTTGAAGGGATATTACACAATCTGCAATTGTCTACCCAAGCTGTGACTATCAGATCAATCCTATTCATGAATATGTTTTAAAGAAGAAATCCATAATATTATTTGGTAATCCACTGGAACATTAAAAATTCTCTTCTATCCAGAAAATTTTTCTCATTATAAATAAGCCAATAAGAATAGTATAATTTTAGAGCTAGATAACATCTGGTCCAACCCCCTTATATAGCAAATGAGAAAATTGAAGAACTAGATGGTGAAGATGTTTAAGGCCCTATAGCCCAACAGAACTGGAACCAGGAGGCAGAACTAAAGCCAGGACTTCCCAAGCGGCAGCTTCTCATTCTTTTCAGGGTGAGCAAAGGAAACAACTTCCTACTTTACTTCCATGAAAATCACATTAGGTTTGAACGCAAGGGCAGGAAGTGTTCTTTTTTAAAAATCTTTTCTAGGCTTTAGATTCTCAGACAGCTTATTTTCCTAATCTTAATTACCATGAATATTCTCTTTTGAACTCTGAATTCATTTCCTAGGGCTGCTATAACCAAGTGCCACAAACCAGGTGCCTTAAAGCAACAGAAATCGATTCTCTCACAGTTCTAGGGGCTAGAATTGTGAAAGCAAGTGTCAGAGGGGCCATGCCCCCTTTGAAGTCTCTCTTGGAGAACCCTCCCTGGCCTCTGCTAGCTTCTGGTGGCTCCCTGAAATCCTGGCATCCTTGGCTTGTAGCTGCATCTTCTGAATCTCTGCACGTCTTCACAGCCTCTACCCTGTGTCTGTCTCTGTGTCCTTCTCTCTTATAAGATACTAGAGGCCCAGTGCACAAAATTCGTGCACTGGGGTTGGGGGCTGGGGGGGGGGGGGTCCTTCAGCTCAGCCTGCACCCTCTCACAATCTGGGACCCCACAGGGGATATCTGATTGCCAATTTAGGCCCAATCCCACAGGGTCCCTGTGGGATTAGACCTAAACTGGCAGTCGGACATCCCTCTTGCAATCCTGGACACAAAAATTTGAACCTCTTGATTTGCATGATTTTGTGGGGTTTTCTTGGTTGAGTGAATAGTGAACCATTTTCAGAGGTTACCTCACATCATTTACCAGAAGAGCTTTACCTGCCATTCTTAAAGTGAATAGGAATCAAGTGTAATGGTCAACACTTGGGCTTTGATGTTGGGTGGGACCTTAGTTAGCAGCCTTTTGGCTTTGACACTCCAGCTTGTCTCCTCATGATTACAGAAGCATATCTTCACACAGTCACACCCATGCATAGGAACTTCTTTCTGAAGGAGAAACACTTTCTCAGATGACCATCCTCACTCATCCAGACTTTTCTCAGGTCCCATTGCTCAAGACTGAGTTATATGACAATGACAGGGACCCAGCTCAGGTTTCTCAAACTTTTTGGTCTCAAGACCCCTTTACATTATTAAAAAACTAGAGGCCCAGTGCATGAAATTCGTGCACTGCGGGAAGGTCCCTCAGCCCAGCCTGCCCCTTCTCACAGTCCAGGAGCCCTCAGGGGAAGGCACCACCCCATCACCCCGCTGCTGCTGCCACTGCCAGCCGCTGCAGCAGCCAAGATGTTTTCATCAACATGAACTCCAGTCCCTTCACCACAAAAAAAATGACAACTTTCTTTAGGCATTTTCAAGATGTCTCTTTCATAGGATATGACATTTCTTTTTTTCTTTCTTTCTTTTTTATCCTCACATGAGGATATTTTCCCATTGATTTTTAGAGAGCATGGAAAAGAGAGGGAAAGACAGAGAGAAACATCAATGTGAGAGGCACACTTCAATTGGTTGCCTCCTGCATGAGCCCTGACCTGGGCCCCAGCCAGGGAGGAGCCTGCAACTTAGGTACATGCCCTTAATCAGAATCAAACCCAGCCCCAAGCCGCTGCCATGGGGCTAAGGCTGGGGGCAGGCCCCCTGTGTGTTGTTCTCTCTGGCTCCGGGGCCAGGTGCGGGCCACCCTATCTGTTGTTCTCTCGGGCTCTGGGCCTGCACCAGGCCCCTCCTCCTGAGCTGGTCATGACCGTTATGGCATCCAAGCCTAATTTGCACCTTATCTCTCTCTCTCTCTATATATATATATATATATATATAGAGAGAGAGAGAGAGAGAGAGAGAACCCTGTATGATATTTGTCCAGTCTCTTCCTGCATCCCCCATACCCCTTCAGTATCTTGCCCTCTCTCTTCTTCTTCTATATATATATACAGTTATATATATATATATATATATATATATATATAGAGAGAGAGAGAGAGAGAGAGAGAGAGAGAGAGAGAGAGAGAGATGGACCCTAAAGAGCTTTCTGTCTTTGCGTTATACCCATCTACCCTGTTAGCAAGTAAAACTGAGACATTTCTAAAATTTGTATTCATTCACTTAAAATAACAATAATAAACCCATTACATGTGAAAATAAATATCTTTTATGAAAAATAACTGTATTTTCCAAAGATAAATTTAGTGAGAATAGTGGTGTCATTTTATATCTTTGCAAATCTCTTCAATGTCTAACTTAAGAACAATAATAGAAACAGCTATGTTCTTATATGTGCTTCTGCACTCAGTCTGTTGTGATCTATTCTTTCAGTTGAAGTACATACAGAAAATCCAGCTCACACAGGTATGTAGTTGGAAAGGAAGAAATATGCTAACAGTCTTTTCAGAAAGTTGTGAATATTCTTCTTTGATATTGCGCCAAACTTGACAAGTAGTTTCTTAAAGGTTAGTTGCAGTGTGAAATCTGAAAACATATCAATGAATTTTTCATACTTGATTACATTAAAATCTTATACTTCAAATCTTGTAACATATGCATTGGTCATTTGGAAACTATTGGTTCACTGAGTTATATAGATCTTTAAAATGTTGACATATTTTACTATAAATATAAAAACACCATATTCATTAATATTATCACCAATCTCATTCTAGTTTCTTTTGAAATACTGAATTTTATCATTGGCAGCAAATATTGCCAGTTGTTTTTCTTGATATGACTAACTCACTTCATTTTTTAAAAACATTTCTATAAAATACCCAAGCCTGAAAAACACTATTTCAAGTAAAAATAGTGTTCTGTGAAGAAAAAAACATACACATGCACAAAACAAAATCATTTGGTTCAACTTTCAACTCAAACAATGGCACCAATGCTTTCCCTCAGGACAATCATTGTTTACTATGTGGTCGAAATACTTCCCAATTCAAGATGTAATAAAATTAATAACTTACTGCTTAATGGACATTCTTAAGTAAAATACTTTTTAAGAAACTCTTTGTGATGGTGAAGAATACAGTGACTACAGTTTGGTGCCATGATTCATATGAAGACATCAGCAGTTTTGACCCTTGCGTTTGCAACATCAGTGCAAATGACAGAGGGAAAAGGCAAATAACATCTTGAAATTGATTCCCCTTCCCACTCTCTCCTCTGGCAAGTTTTGTTTTTAAGTGATTAATTTATTTTATTTCAATATCCTGTGAGATGCAATAGGTACTTCTTTTCCCCCAGAGAAATAGGCTCAGTAACCTAAAATCCCGTACAAATTAGGAGGGAATGACAACATCCCCAGGACAGTGCTTAGTACTGTGGCCAACATGTATCTAATAGGTATTTTCCCCTTAGTCTTCTGGACCCAAGAATCATAGCTGGTGGAATTAGGCCAATGTAGAAAGCTACTTCAGACAGTTTGCCCACAGAACTAGTGTGGGATTCTTAGGTTTTTCCTCTGTGGTGCTAATTTTTATTCCCAGTTAGCTGAATGTCTCAAATGAACAGACTTTAAATTCTACCTTTGTGTTAACTTCAAGGGAGAGCTTACACTCTATATTACTTTACCTCCCTGCAGAAATGTATTCATTAAATGGGTACCACATGTCACTGATATTTTTTTTATTGAATAAATCTTTATTGTTCGGATTATTACAATTGTTCCTCTTTTTTTCCCCCCATAGCTCCCCTCCACCTGGTTCCGACCCCACCCTTTGCCCTTACCCCCCACTGTCCTCATCCATAGGTGTATGATATTTGTCCAGTCTCTTCCTGCATCCCCCATACCCCTTTCCCCCAAGAATTGTCAGTCCACTCCCTTTCTATGCCCCTGATTCTATTATATTCACCAGTTTATTCTGTTCCTCAGATTTTTTTATTCACTTGATTTTTAGATTCACTTGTTGATACATATGTATTTGTTGTTCATAATTTTTATCTTTACCTTTTTCTTCTTCTTCCTCTTCTTAAGGAATACCTTTCAGCATTTCATATAATACTGGTTTGGTGGTGATGAACTCCTTTAGCTTTTTCTTATCTGTGAACTCCTTTAGCTCTTTATCTGCCCTTCAATTCTGAATGATAGCTTTGCTGGGTAGAGTAATCTTGGTTGTAGGTTCTTGCTATTCATCACTTGGAATATTTCTTGCCACTCCCTTCTGGCCTGCATAGTTTCTGTTGAGAAATCAACTGACAGTTGTATGGGTGCTCCCTTGTAGATAACTAACTGTTTTTCTCTTGCTGCTTTTAATATTCTCTCTTTGTCTTTTGCTCTTGGCATTTCAATTATGATGTGTCTTGGTGTGGTCCTCTTTGGATTCCTTTTGTTTGGGGTTCTGTGCACTTTCTGGACTTGTAAGTCTATTTCTTTCACCAGGTGGGGGAAGTTTTCAGTCATTATTTCTTCAAATAGGTTTTCAGTATCTTGCCCTCTCTCTTCTTCTGGCACCCCCATAATTCTGATGTTGGTATGCTTGAAGTTGTCCCAGAGGCTCCTTACACTATCTTCATATTTTTGGATTCCCTTTTCTTTTTGCTTTTCCAGTTGAGTGTTTTTTGCTTCTTTGTATTTCAAATCTTTGACTTGATTTTTGTGATCCTCTAGTCTGCTGTTAGACCTCTGTATAATATTTTTTATTTCAGTCAGTGTATGCTTAATTTCTAGTTGGTCCTTTTTCATATCCTCAAGGGTCTCACTAAATTTATTGGCCTTTTCTAGAAAATTCTTGAAAAACCTTATAACCGTGGTTTTGAATTCTATATCCAGTCATTTGCTTTCCTCCATTTCTTTCATTTGTGACCTGTTTCTTTGTCTCTGCATTTTGGCTGCTTCCCTGAGTTGATAGAGTGGCTTTGTGTGCTAGGTGTCCTATAGGGCCCAGTGGCTCAGCCTCCCCAGTTACCTGAGGTGGACACTCTTGGTGCACCCCTTTGTGGGCTGTGTGCACAGTTTTGTTGTAGTTAAGCCTTGATTGTTGTTGGTATCACTGGGAGGAATTGACCTCCAGGCCAATTGGCTGTGAGGATCAGCTGTGTCTACGCTGGGAGAACTTCTGTGCTGGAAACACCCTTAGGAGACAAGACTTTCAAAAGCCTCTGCACTCAGCTTGGATGGGGCAGAGTCTCAGGGCGGAGCAGACACCATTGGCTTCCCATCAGCCCTGCCCTAAGAGGCCCCTGGGTCTCAGTGTCCCATGGTAATCACTGCAAGCACCTCTGAGAGAAAGCCGCCCTCGAGTTCCGCCCGCTGCCAGACAGTCCAGTTTCTTCCCAAATGAGTCTGAGTCCCCAGAGTCTCACCCAGAACTGGAGTTCAGAGCTGTCAGGAGCTTTTGTCTCCCTTCTGCTTGAGAAAGCCAGCCGCGTACTCAGTTGCCCGCCCTCTCCGCATGTGCGTTTCCATACCTCTGCTTTCTGCAGTTCCTCTGAGTCTCAGTGTGCTTTTCTCTTTCCTTCTAGTTGTAGAATTTCCACTCAGCCAGCCTTCCTGTGGTTCTGGATAATGTCCGTTTTGTCTTTTAGTTGTAGTTTTGAAATTGTTGTGCAAGGCAGCAGTTTAGGTGTTTACCTGTGCCACCATCTTGGTTTCCTCCCCACATGTCACTGACACTAAGATGTACTTTTACACATTTTAAGATTTAGAAATTAGAATGCATATTACAGTCTATAAGAAGTCATAATTTTTGGCAGTTTTTTCCCTTTCTTAGTGATGCATAAAATAGTGATATATCTATCATCAATAGGATCTTAGATTCGACAAAAAATTATATTTAACAATTTAGCTCTGGACATTTCAAGGCCCGATATAAGAAATAGCTATTTGAAGACCACCTCCACACTTTCTGTGGGAGTATTGATATGCATCATGTATTTTATGATGCACTGCAGCTAAAACAAATCTGCCACAATAAATCTCACAGAGTTCAATGCTAAGAAAGAACTTGTCTGTCCCGTAATTGCCATGCCTCCCTTTCTGCATAGCCATAGTAATGGATCCTGGCAACCTTTTTTTTTTAACTAAGACAACAAAGATGCTCCGAGCTAAGTTCTGTGCTATGTTGCAACAGCCTTCTTCAACCCAGGTTCTCCCTTCTGAACGTCATTTGCCATCTTTACCCTTGTTTTAATCATTGTGAAGACGTGGCTATTTTGTTTTTCAGGAGTAAGTGGAGTACAACTAAACAAATAAATAAAATAGGCATGTTTTCTATAATACACCAGTTATGGATGAATCACCATCCTGGATCAATGATTCTCAATTTTTTTATTTTTATTTTTATTTTTTGTCTCTACACACACACAACAGCCTCCTGACAATACCACTTTATTGCCCGCAGTGAACCAGGGTGAGGATGGAGAGAAGGTGAAACCTGACACACCTGCCTGGAGGAGCACATCAGAATCCCTCAGGCTGTGCCCAGGGCCCCTGGTGATGCCAATCCCTGCTTTGGGGCATCTTTCTATGCCCAGGCTACTGACTTGTGCAAAGTAATGGCTTAAGAAATTGTTTCTGAAGATAATTGAAAATAATATAAAATGAGCAATGCAAAATTAGGCATTAACGTTGGGAAGAGACCTTAGTAATGGATGGCTCTGAGCTACGTTTGCCTCTAGGTGTGATCATTTTCACTTTCATTCTGACCACTGAGATGTGAACAGTAGTGCTGTGTGAGATTTCCCAGACATCTCCTTAAAGTGAAGGGACACATCTCTCTTCTTTCCTTCCTCCACCCTGTGGCCTAGAAAGCACCTGCGATGCCTAGGACTCCAGCCACCATCTTGGACCAAGAAAACGATGGTCATAGTAAGACAGAAAGTCAAAACAATCCAAGTCTCTGGTGACTTTGTGAAGCTGCCTGCAAGCCCAGGCCACTTCCCTCCCAGGCTTCTTTTTGTGTGTGAATGCAGCCTCAGGTGTTCACACCACTACCTTGGGATCTCTGTCAACCGCACACAGTTCCGCACTGATACTGCATCTTGAAATGATCCATCCAAGAAGGGCAGGGTGGAGGTCATAAAAGGAGCCCCGGCCTGGAGGTCATAAAGCCTCTTTCTGGTCTTTGCTATGCTAGTTATGCTTTATCATGCTTCATAAACTTAAGTAGCCCACTTAACTCCTATTTACTCAAGTTTCCTCATTTAAAAAAATAGAACTCCCTCCCGCAGAGTTAGGATGGTTAAACGACATGAAAATGAGAGTTTTTTGAGATGGTAAAACCATTCATCTTTGTTATGGTTAGTTGCAGTAGTGATGTAATATGGAATAATCCTTCCATTTTCACACGTCCTGCTAAATGGGTTCAATTCTAGACATGTCCTGGGTGGTGGTGTTGACATTAAAACTGAAATCATGAATAGTGGTTCACAGAGCTAGAATAGTTTATCTGGAGAATAGAAGGTGGGAGTGAAGCAGGCATTGTAAAAGTCTTCAAATTATGAGATATTTGCAAAGAATGATCAGCTGTTTTCTATAACCTGCAAGGATGGAAGGTCATGATTAGAAGAAGAATAAAAGTTTCCTAGTGGGTCCTGTCTTAGAGCCATAGGTCCCTGGGAGCAAAACTTGTGAGACATATTTTTATGAGATTTCAGGAAAAAGATATAAGGGAGTTAGGGAAAGAGGTTAGAGCAGGGGAGGAAGATAGATAAAGATGTGGGTGCAGGTCAACTCTAGCCTCAGCCTGATCCCAGAGGGAGCCCTGGAGCATTAATAGCGCTGAGGAATTGTCCCACCTCAAGGAAAGGGGGCCAGGCTTTCACAGCACAGTATCAGTCAGTCACTGGTACCCACCATCCCTGATAGGGGGAGGGGAACATAATCTCCCAAGCGTCTCTGAGTGAGGAGGCCCCCATTGGCTGAGGACAATCCTCAAGGAAGGGTGCAGCTGAGATCTGGTAGCCAATACTGCAGCAGCTGTGGCATGGATGCACTGGCCCTGTGAAGGGGCACTAAGTGGTGCACCCAGTGTCTACTATGAGACAGAACACTAAAACGCTAGAGTAATTTATAGAGAAAGCATCTGACTACTTCTTTAGAGACACTTAAAAATAGAACAACTCACCAGTGAGGCGGTCTAAATAAATAGCGTGCCATGAAGAGATGGATGAATAGGACTTCTTTCCATTAGTCTTTGGAGCTCTGCAGCTCTGTTTTTCTGCATCCCGGACATTCAACTGCAAACCCCGCAGATGGGAGAATGTGTGAGACCCAAGAGCTCCACCCTGAGAGTGCCCACAACTAGTTAGAGGAGAGACAAACCTTTTCTCCTTAAGCCTATACATCTTTTCCCATAATCAGTGGCACTGTCACAGGCAGTTTGGAATAACCATTTAAAAGGCAAGGGCTTTAGTTAATGCCTTGTTGGTTCTGCCCTTGGACTAGTTAGTTAAGCTCTCTAAGTGTCACTTTCTCTAGCTATCTACACTAATAAAAGAGAAACATGCAAATTGATTGTCCCTCCACTACCCACACCAGCCATTCAGGAGTGAGTATGCAAATTAAGCCAACAAAGATGGCAGTTAATTTGCATATGCAGATGCAGAGTGAGGACTGAAGACAGCGTAGAAGAAAGCCAAGTGCTGCAGAAGGGAGCGAAGTGGCAGAGAAGGGAGCGAGGCAGCAGAGAAGGGAGGGAGTGAGGCAGCGGAGATGGGAGGGGGCAAGGCGGGCTTCGCTCCCTTCTCTGCTTCGCTCCGGCCGGCTGCGGGAAGCCCTATTCTTGCAGGAATCTTCCTGCAACGGGCCTCTAGTAAATAAATACAATTCTTAGAGCAAAAGCAGCGGGCTGGCCACCCATCCACAGTGTAGGCACATGGCCCCCTTGTCTGCATTTTCTAGGCCCCCTTGTAGCCACACTTGACTTATTCCCACCAGAGGAATGTGAGTGGAGGTGATTGCTTCTGGTCAGTGCAGTTAAGAAGTGGGTGACTCCCCCATCCATCCCTTCCCCAAACTACAGTCAAAAGGACTTAAGCAGGTCAGAGCACAAGATGGAAGCGGTGCAGGTCCCTGCATTACAGAGAAGACTGCCCACCCAGAGTGTTCAGAATAGACTGAAGGAAGGAAGTGGCCAACTTTCCTGCTTGTGAAAGCACAGAGATTTGAGGATTTGTTAACCCAAACTAATACAATTATGAATTCCTACTTTAAGGCGGTCATAAGAGTGAGATTATATCTCTATATAATTTTAGGCCCTTTAGTAATTTCCATCATAGTTCCTCACAGAGTACCCCAAATGAACACAGAGCCTATGGAAGGGCACTAGGTTGATGCCTCCCACGCTTTGTTAGAGTGTGCAAATGCAGCTGTCAGACAAATTCTCTAGCCCCTCTTAAAATCTGATATATTAGAAATTCTGTAGTCACTGTTGCTTAGCAACCTGGCAATAATCAGTACTTATAATTGTTAGTTATGGTATTAACAAAGACAAGGGATATAATTTTTTATGGAAACAATAATAAAAGTCAATAGTTATTGAATGCTTACTGTACTAGGACTTGGGTATGTTATTTAATTCTAACCATAAACCAATGATTTATGCACAGATATTATTATCCCCATTTTAAAGATAAGAAGACTGAGGTTCAATGAGGTTAAGTAACTTGCTAAGTTAGTAACTGGCAGAACTGGATCTGAATCTAGGTCTATTCAGCCCCAAAGCCTGAGACAGGTTCCAGGGCTCCCCTCAGAGCCTAAGGGCCCCAGGCCCTGAGGTATTTTAATCACCACAAAGCCATAGCCAGCTCCCTGTCCTTTGGTGGATTTTTTTTATCCCCTTAAAGTCAGTAAGCAATCCCAAATGAAAAGGTTTCTTTTTATTAAGCCATGATATTTTCTAGTTACCTCACTGCAATATTTTTCAATCTTCTCTTAATTTCAACACCTCCCCGTGAATGGGCACATCATGGAAGGAAAGGACCAAGAACCTTACAAAGGCAGAGCTAGAAGGGCTTAGTGACTTTTGGCCCCAGATTAAAGATGCTGTCCTCAGAGGCCCCCTCTGGCCTCCTGCATGAGCTCAGCTTCTGTGATTTTCAGCATCACCAATGAGAGCCGAGCGCGCTGACACAGGAGGGTGGCTCACATAGGCCCGAGGCCCGCTGGGTAAATTAGATGAAATTTAATCTGCTCCATGTCACTCCGAGAAGGGAGCACAGACCAGGAGCACACCTATCACGTGGTGGCCCAGAGTGACAGACAAGGAAAGATGGGCCTGAACCACAGCTTACAGTCCATGTGGGGAAAGGGGGGCAAAGTACTGCCCCCTCCTAGGAACACAGGGGCAGTGTTCTCTCCAGAGCAGACTGGCCCTAACTCCAGTCCCCCAGGTTCCCTAGTCCAGTCATTCATACCTTTAGGCCATCCCAGCCTGCTCTGCTGCACAACTGCGTTTTTGTGAAGAATAGATGTGCTCTCAGTGCCAAATTCTCAACTTGTTTAATAGCAACTCAAGGCAAGGGAAACAAGGCAGGTGTTACTGACACTTATACTTGACATTTCCTTCCTGCATTTCTCCACAGCCTCAGGGATTTGTTGGTGCTACTGAATCACATTTCTCCTACCCTGGGGATTCTGAGGCAATGGAGAAATAATGCATGAGAATCAAAGATCACTCGGCTGCCCTGCTTGAGGAGAAGGCTGGTTTGAAGGCTTGGCTGGGATCCAAGGCCAGAAGAAGCGTTTTCTCTCCCCACTGGTTGAAATCCCGCACTGGTCGCAGGGTGAGCAGCAGCGGGCACTCCCTGCAGCCGGTGGGTAGGCAAATGGTGGTGAGCAAGATGGGCATCACCCCCCTCCCCAGTTCCCCAAGCAAAACAAGAAAAAGCATTGAAGGGCTCCTCTGTGGCCGGCCTGGGGAGGGGAGCAGGAAGGGGTCCTATGCGATAGGGATCATAGGAGTGGGGCGAATAAACTTCCCTCCCCACAGGCTGCTGGGGAGACAGAGAAAGGAGCCTGTACTTCCGGAGGCATCTTAGAAGCCTGAGAAAGAAAGCCGATCTGACCTCCGAAGTAACCACACCGTCTCCATCTGCCCCCTGACCCAGGCCTCCTTTTTTTGCACCAAGAAGCTGACTAGTTTTGCAACTCTTGGCTGAGTAGCTGGGACACATCATCATCTATTGATCCAAAATGCCTGTCGGTCTCCTGCAGCCAGTGCCCGATGGCCGTTTGCCCGTGCCCTGCCTCCTGGAAGCCTTATGCAGCCGTAAGTAAAGGTTGACATTTTGAAGGATTGCTTTTCTTGAATCTGCTCCATATTCTGTTCTAGGGGATAATAGATGGGCTGCTCTGCTTTGCTCAGCTGCAGACGCTGCTCTGCGGTCGCCTTAGCTCCAGAACGCATTAGCAGATTGGGCAGGGGGAAATTACAGTGTCCCGGGCTCCTCGTGCCTTCCTGATGGGCGCAGTGTTTGCCAATCTGTGAGCATTTCAAAAACAAAACATTATTTTAATGACTTTTGGCTAAACCGATGGGTCATATTTTCCTCTGCTTTTTCTCCTTGGCCACAAAACCCCTGTGCATTGCCACTACACTGTCTCCTATAATGGCATACATCTAATTATGGGGAGTGCTATGGGAGGCCAAGGAAAGGGGCCTTCCAGTGCCTTCTCCCAGGGCCTTGGAATCTTAAGAAAGTGGTTCTGGCTTTGTGTCACCTTAGTGGGCTTGTTTGGATGCCCAGAGAGTCACAGATTTCTAAAGCAGGCTTGACTCTCAGGCTCAGTTGATCTGATATTGTACCCACCGTAAATAATCTCTTATATAAAATACTTGCACATTTAAAACTGTTTGGTTGCCCAAGCAGAGCGGGATGTTCCAGAAGAAGCCACATATGTGCCGAGGTTTTACAGGGTGGGTTCAGCCTTTCTGGGCAATGGCTGTCTTCCTGACAGACCAGAATGCTGAAGGGGAGTCAGGAGAGCCAGATCCACAGAAGCCAATGAGAATTGTCAGCAAATACCCTTACGCTGCATAACAGAGATGGTGTCTAAATTTGTCTTACTTCCAGACTTCATAGAACAAAAGAGTATTTTACATACATGTGATCTCCTCTTTGCTGATTTTTTTAAATGATAAAGTATCTTTTAAAGAATCTGTAAAATACCCCCTCAGCCCACCCAAGTTCAGGCCATCACTGTCTCTCGCTGGGATGGGTCTCAGTCCCTTCTTGCCCACTCTTGATCCCTAGCCCTCCCACCCACTGCTGCCAGCTCCAATCTCCTACTGCCCAGTTGTGATCATGTTTGTTTCCTGGCTAAAACTTGTCAGAGGCTCGCCTAATTGAAAGGAGTGCAAGGGCCCCAGGGATGGTCCAGGGCCCTCCAGGAAGAGGTCCTGCTCCCAGGACTTAGCTCAGTCCAATCGGACGGTACTTGTTCTCCAGACACACACCTGCCACCTCAGCATCGCCGGACAGCCCCCGCCCTGCTCCTGTCCGCAGCCTGCCCATTGTTCCAGGCCAGCCCTCAGTGCCACCTTCTAGGCAGCCGCACTCTCTTTGGGCGTCAATGTGGACATGCCGTCTTCTGTTTTGTTCTCTGTCCACCTGTGTGCTCATCCTCACCTTCTGTTTGAGGGGTTTCTCTGTCCATTTTGTATTCCCCTCAGGATCCAGTGTCATGTCCTACACTTAATAATTGTTCAATAAATAGTAATTGGATTGACTTGGAGTTAAGTAGATACTATTTTTTTTATCATGCGCAGTGAAGTGCTATCTTCCTGAATATTTTCTATTCCGTATTTAGAAATTATAGTACCCACTTCCAAATGGCATCAAGATAAAAACACATTTTCTATCTTGACTCCATGTGGAAGTGGGTACTATAATTTTTAGAACAGTTTTTGTTCTTTTCATCAGATTTTAGGAAGCATAGAGGCATGTGGTGGGAGGGGAAGGGGGGGACAGGGACAAGCAACTTAGAGGGAATGTCAAGGACTTTGGAGTTATGTTTGAATTATTTTTTTTAATGTTTGAATTCTTGTTCTGTCCTTGACCATGTGTATGACCTTGAGCAAGTTCCTTAATTTCTCTGAAACTCATCTCTAAAATTGAGAGGAAAAACTACCTATCTTATGAGTTTATTTATGAGAATTAAAATAGAAAGTGTTTTCTGAGCACTAACTTAGTAGCATATAGTAGTTGTAAATCATAATTCTCATCGTCATCCTCCTTTTAGTAGTAAATCAGTTTCCATAATCATCCCATCCTACCCATATTTTACTCCAGAATCAAACGTTGAACCTTTTAACGAGTACCTGCTGTTTACCTGGCATGCTACTGATGGTTGCAGGGGTGGGGGGAGGGGGGAAGGTAGGGATGGAGATCCCCAAAATAATATGATAGGCTTATAAGCTGATTGAGTGGGGGGTTAGCACAAGACCATTTATTGAACCGTGCTACAGACAGGTGTTCAAATATGTGTTAACACAGTGGTCGGCAAACTCATTACTCAACAGAGCCAAATATCAACAGTACAATGATTGAAATTTCTTTTGAGAGCTAAATTTTTTAAACTTAAACTTCTTCTAACGCCATTTCTTCAAAATAGACTCGCCCAGGCCATGGTATTTTGTGGAAGAGCCACACTCAAGGGGCCAAAGAGCCGCATGTGGCTCCCGAGCCGCGGTTTGCCGACCCCGGTGTTAACAGGTAGAAGGAGTTTACTTAAACCCAAGAGAGCGGCAATGTAAGTGTGGCAATGAGGAACCCGTTGCTCGGGGCCTGCTCTCCCACTGCTGTCCACAGGCAGCGGGCGTCCAGGAACCCCCTGGAGTAGGAGGCAGCCTGGCTCCCGGCCGGGGCCTCTGCCCTCTGCGGCTGCACGGCCCTTCACAACCCGCACTCCTCCCCGTGCCTGGTGCAATGCGCTGCTGTTATCACCTTGAAAGTTTTCATAAATTTTAATAGGCTTCATATTTCCATTTTGCACTGGGCCCCACAAATCATATAGGCGGCCCTGGTAATAGGAATTTGAGGGGTTATGCTTAATTCATTTTTTGCCCAACACATCATGGGCTCATAAATATTTCTGGAATGAATGCATTTCACTTCCACAATCATATGGATGACAAATGCTTGCACAGCTGCTTTTACATAACATTTTCCACTTAAAACTTACAACATTAAGTACACTTGTGCTGTAGACATTCATTTTGTGAAATAGGACATTTGGGATTTTCTATAAAATTTCCGTGTGGGAGGAAAAAAGAGAGCAGCCAGCAGCTGGGCCACTTCACCTTACTTCTTAACACCTCAGTTTTACCTGTACTTTTTATACCCCTGGTCATAACCTAGATCCCTCACATTCCAATACATGTGTGTACACACATATCTACATGTGTGCATGCACACACGTGCACACATAGACACACATTTGTACGTGCATGTGAACACACAATACCACACACATTCCTTTTCCTAAGATTGTTTTGGGTCCAACAGGCACTCTGAAATAAACAAATTAAAAGCACATATTTAAAAAGCAATTCGAGTACAGTTTCTGAAATCTGTTGGAGTAATAGTAGACAAGTAAGAAATACATTTGGCCGAAACCGGTTTGGCTCAGTGGATAGAGCGTCGGCCTGGGGACTGAAGGGTCCCAGGTTCGATTCCGGTCAAGGGCATGTACCTTGTTTGCGGGCACATCCCCAGTAGGGGGTGTGCAGGAGGCAGCTGATCGATGTTCCTCTCTCATCGATGTTTCTAACTCTCTATCCCTCTCCCTTCCTCTCTGTAAAAAATCAATAATATATATATATATATATATATATATATATATATATATATATATATAAAGAAATACATTTGAAAAGAGACTCAGATATGCATTTTTGTATGGTAAAATAAGCATACCATACCATTTACCATTTTCACCATTTTAAAGCACACAGCTCAGTAGCATGAGGTGCATTTGCACTGCTATGCCACCAGCACCACCATCTACCTCCAGAACTCGCTCCTCATCACCAGCTGAAACGTGTACCCATTCAACAACTCCCCACTCCTCACTCCCCAGCCCTTGGGAGCCTCCAGGCTACTTTCTGTGACTATTCTGAGAATGTGTTAACAGGTAGAAGAGGTTTACTGAAACCCAAGAAAGAGGCAATGTAAGTGTGGCAATGAGGAACCCGTTGCTCAGGGCCTGCTCTCCCACGGCCTTACTCACCTAGAGACCATTTCCAGGTTATGAGAATTAAAGTAGAAAGTGTTTTCTGAGCACTAACTTAGTGCCTTGCATATAGTAGTTGTAAATTACAGGAAGGGGCTGCAGACCGCTCAGCCTCACCTGTCCCTCACTGGGCATGACCTCTGTCAAAGCTGAGGCCAGATACTATGCTGCAGCAAGAGCCCTGGTGGAGGTGGCAGCCTGTGGGTACGTCTGGATGTCTTTGTCAGGTGTGGTCCATGACTCACTATTAAGTCTGGTGTCTTGAGCAATCCATTGCTTCACACTCCTCTTGGGTAAAATGGGGAGGAAGGGTTTTGTTTCCAGGAGAGCTCCTGAGGGGAACTACAGGAAGCCTCGAGCTGAACGTGCTGTGTGGGAACCCCTGGCTGGTGGGTCTCTCTAGATGGAGTGTGCACGGCACCAAGGAGCAAGCAAAGGCAGAGGCCATTTTCCAGAGGGGCAGGGGTAGAGTTAGGGTGGGAGGGTGTACTTGCATCACTTCCTGTTTGGGAATTGCTGCTCCCTATTCCATGTGTTCAGTAGACAGTTGGACATTCACATCCAAAGCTCAGAAGAGAAAACTAATCTGGAAATATAGATTTAAAAGTCATGGGTGGCACCAGAAGGCAGTTGAAAAGGAATGAAACATCTGGGGACGTGTATATGGAATAATAAGAGAAAACCAAATGGACACAGACCACAGGAGGGTGGGGGCATGAATGGGAGGTGGGGGTAATGGGGGAATAAGGACACATATGTAATACCTTAATCAATAAAGAAATTTAAAAAAAAAAAAAAAAGGAAAAGAAAAAAAGAGAAAACCAAAACCTGATTTCTGGAAAACATCAACATTTCAGGGTGAGCAGAGGAAGAAGAAACTGAGATATAGGCAGTAAGGGGAGAGGCATGGCTAAGGAGGGGGAGAGTCTTTCAAGAAAGAGGATGTGCCCGCCGGAATCCCCTGCCAGAAGCCCCACTGTGACTCCAGCTGGTGATCCAACCATTGGCTGGTGCTCACTGTTACCCAGGCAACGGTATCTGTTCTTTGACTAGGTCTGGCTTTGTGTGTAGAGGTAGCCTGGAGAGAAAGGAGACGCCAGAGGTGTAGGACATAGAATTGGTGAAGGCTTCCTGATGAACATTAGCCTCAGCAAAGCTTGTAAAGGACTGTAGCAATTGGCTAGTTGCCAAGGTAGGAGGAGATAACATTCCAGACAAAGGGGTAGCAAGGGAACATCCTGGGAAATGCCTGTAGTGCAGCTGCCTGGATTGTTGGGTGCATGCAGGAAAGTCATGAGAGATGACGATGGAGAAGACACTAGAGCAAGATGACAACAGGACTTATGATCTTATCAAGGAGTTTGCATTTTCTTTCAAGGCAATAGGGAACTGCCAAGACATTTTTAAGCAGCGGGGTAATACGATCAAATTTACATTTTGGACTATCACCCTGGCAACAGAGAGGCTGCTGCATTAATGCAAGGCGAGAAATTAATGAAGGGCTGTGGCAGTGAGGAGGGATTTGTCATATATTAAGAAAGAAGAATTGGCAGGTTATTTTATACTTAGTGCAAAATTAAAAGGTGACACCCTAAGTCAGGCTCAATGGCAAAGACATCAGTAACAGAATCTCCAATTTTTAGTTGGGCACATAGCTTTCCAGATTAAAAACTGCTTATAACCACCTTCCTTGCAACTTGAGGGGCCATGTGACTAAGTTTTGGCCAATAACTTGTAAGTGGATGAGTCTTATTCTGGGAACCTTCTTTGTAAGTTACCTACTACCCACCCTTTGCACCTCTTCTTTATCCTTTTCTCCTTCCTGCTGCATGTGATGGATAGAACTGGCAAAAACATCCTGGGCCTTGAGATGACCATGACCTTAGGAATGGAGGTCAGGCAGAGCCAGGAAACAAGACAAAAGGAGTCTGAGTCCCTGGGGGCTTCTTGGAGCAGTGCCTCCCTACCAACCCAGGAGTACCTACCTCCAGATTTTCATGGTAGAGATAAACTTCTTTTTACTATCTTGTTTAAGCCACTGTTCTATTGGACCTCTGTTACCTTTTACCCAAATGAACTAAGCCTGATCCTAACTAATAAAGCTCTCAGTTTTAGCTGTTGATAAAATCCCAAACTCTAGGAGACATTAGTCTGTACTACCCCTTCAGTCGTTGGCATATTCCTCCTTTTGTGACTCAGCCCGGGAGTGTGAAGGAGTAGGAAGAAGAATTTCATTCCTTTTTAAGGCTGGATGATATTCCATCATATGATATTCCAGCCCATTGGTCACATATTTGCAGAACACCTGCCACACATGTCCAGGCATCCTTCCAGTCACCACAGAAGTGGGCGTTCCTAGCCCAGTGAGAGGCTTCCTATCTCACTTGCCAAGTCAGCTTTTGGGGCTCATGCTATAGCATGTGTAGGAAGAAGATTCCAGCAAGACTCTGACTCTGGTTTCCTCACCTAAGACGTGCAGCCTTGAAACATGGACTCGTGTGCTCCTGGTCAGCCATGATGTGCATCCGTTTGTAGCAGTAAAAGGAGGGAAGGCAGCATCAGGGGGATGGTGGAGGAAATTTGTGGCTGAGATTCAGGTGAAGACTTCATCTGGTTCCATGCTGGCACCCTGCTGGTTCCCAGCAGCCCCTGCTTCTCCTTTGTGGCATATATCTCATTTATAACAAATTAATGTTTCCTGCATTTATTTGTTCAATATGTCTCCCCTACTAGAGCATTAGCTCCACGGAGGTCAGAAACCAAGACTGCCTTTTTCACCAGGGTACTGGAGCAGAGAGGGCGCTCCGTAAAATACTTGATGGGGGGAAAAAATGAATGAATCAACTTTCTCATGCAAACAGGAAAGAGGTTCACAAATAGAATCCGTCAAGCTTTGCACGGAAAAACGCTTTACACTTTTAAAGGAAATCGATGGATAAGATTCACTTGTGGATGAAATCTGAACCCTGCCAGCTTCCCATCCAGCCAGATAACTTCTCTATTACTCAGCGTTCCAGGAAATGCAATGAATTTCAACATTCACGTAAGAAAATAAAATGGAGAGTAAATCTGCTGGGAGCAAAGGGAACAGGGGGTTGTGCCCAAGGTCAGACAGATGTGACTTTGAATTTATCCCCAGGACAGGGCTGCAGGCATGTGAAAGGCCAAGCGGTGCCGGCGGGGGGCAAGCGCGTGTGGAGGGCGCCCTCTTCAGGGGGCGAGGGAAAGTGCGGCTCAGCAGCCCTCCATCAGCCCACCGCCTTTGGAGTAAACATCAACTTCGAAGGGGAAGGGTGGAAGGGAAGAAAAACCGAGGGAAAATGCCGTCCAGGAAATGCTCTTCATGAGTATGTCTGAGCCCCGAACTTCCTCCTGCTGGAGAAGAACTGCGATTAATTGCGGTACCCTGATCCCGGGAACTCCCACCACTTCCCATCCCTCAAGTTCAAAGAAAGAGGACATTCTTGGGACTATTTGAAACGATAGGGTCTCCCGGGACCCTCTTTGGACCACCTTCCGGGTTCTGGGGCGCAGGGGCGGGGTGCCCTTGGGCTGGATCTCTGGCAGGAAGAGTGCTGCCTGGGCACCTGGAGCTGGTCCTGGGGGCACACCGCGGTGCAGCCCCAGATGCCTTTTAGGCTGAGGGTCGGGATCCACCCGGAGGCTGCTGAAGGGAGGGGGGGGGGGCGCGTGGACCCAGTGGGGGCGGTTGCGCTTCACAAGTCCCCCTCGCCCCCTCTCTGGTTACTCATCTACAAAATCGGAGACTGAATTAGATGGTAGGAGATCCTGACTCTTGTCCTTTTTAGATCAAGAATAGAAGACGGTTTGGAGTGTGAATCAGAAGAAAGGAATGGGTGGAGGTCGTCTAACCCGTTCTCTTCACAAGAAAGGTTTTTAGGACCAGGTCTCCCTTTCCTGAATCGGGAGTGACACCTAGTGGCGCCTCCGCCCCACGGTCACTGCGGTGCTGGCTCTCTGGGTTTCAGAGGCCCCAGCGTCCACCCTTGGTACTCTGCTAAAAAAGCCTTGCAAGCGCGGGTATGGATGATGTTTCCTAGGACTTCCCAGGAAGCACTGTCTGTCCGCCATCAACAGCCCTTTTCATGTCATGTATGCAGCTCTAGTTAAAATGCTCTTGTTACCTGGAGAGCTGGCTTTGGCACATCACTCACGCTCAGGCAGCATGTGTGTATTGAGCTGCTGTTCCATGTGCTGGGGATACCTAGATGGCCAAGAAACTGGCCTCAAGGAATCACAGCCCAGCTGGGGGGAAATGGAGAGGTAAAAAATTATTACAACACGATGGACAAATGTTAAGAGTGTGTGTTGGACAAAATAGAAACAGAGGCATGAATACATGGAACAGACTGACAGCTGTCAGAGGGGAGAGGGGAGGAGGGACTGAATGAAAGGTGAAAGGATTCACCAAAGAACATATATGTATAACCCATAGACACAGACAACAGTGTGATGATGACCAGAGAGAAAGGGGGATACAGGGAGGCTGGGTGGTGGTGGGCAAAGGGGGGGAGGGTGGTATGGAGACATCTGTAATAGTGTCAACAATAAAAATAAAGTTTAAAACAGATACTTTCAGGTTTTTGTCTATCCTATATAATAAAAGGCTAATTTGCAAATCAACCGAACAGCAGAACGACCGGTTGCTATGATGCACACTGACCACCAGGGGGCAGACGCTCAATGCAGGAGCTGCCCCCTGGTGGTCAGTGTGCTCCCACAGGGGGAGCGCTGCTCAGCCAGAAGCTGGGCTCACAGCTGGCGAGCACAGCAACAGTGGTGGGAGCCTCTCCTGCCTCCGCTGTAGGATATCCCCCAAGGACTCCTGGACTGCGAGAGTGTGCAGGTCGGGCTGAGAGACACCCCCCCCGCCCCAGTGCACGGATTTCATGCACTGGGCCTCTAGTTACTAATAAAGCTTTTAGAACTGTTTCTTAACGTGTTTGAATGCTATGGGGATAACAGGAGTGGGCCTAACTCTGCCTAGAGGCATTGAGGAAGGCCATAATCCTTGAGCTAAGGTTTTCATAATGAGATGGTGTGGCAGGCAGAATTCTAAGAGGACCCCCAAGGTTCCAGGTCCCCTCCCCCCATCCAATACCCTCACCTTCTCTGTTATTCTAGCAAACACTGATTTAGATGCAGCTGTAAGAGATTTTGCAGATGCAATTAAAGTTCCAAATCAGTTGACCTTAAAATATGAAAATTATCCTTGTGGATCTGGTCTAAATGGGAGAGCTTTTAAGAGATACTAGGCCTTTCCTAGCAAAAGAGATCTGAAGCATGAAAGGATTTATCATGGGCAAGATATTCTTTTTGTTAGCTTTAGAGATGAAGGAGGCCACATGGCAAGGGATTTGGGCAGCCTTTAGGAGCTGAGAGCCACCCCTGACTGACAGCCAGCAATGAAAGAGGAGACACTGAATTCTGCCCACAACCAGTGAGCTTGGAAGAGAACACTGAGTTCCACATGAGAATGCAGCTCCAGCTAAGACCTTGACTTTAGCTCGTGGGAACCTGAGCAGAGAACCAGCCATGCTGTGCCCAGCTGCTAACTTTGTGTTAATTTGCTATACGGCCACAGAAATCTAATGCAGATGGTATTCTGAAAGAGCAGCAACATGGACAAAGGCTCAGAGGCATAAAGCAGCAAGGTGCATTTGGAGAACTGAAGTCATTCAGTATAGCTGGGCCATGATGGGCAAAGGCTGTGGTAAAATGTAATGTTGAGAACTTGGCTGTGGGTCAGAGAGACTCTGCCCTTGACTAGTTAACATAGCTTTCTGTGCCTCAGTTCTCTCAAAGGTGAAATAAGGCTAATAATAGTACAGTTGACCCTTAAACAAAACAGGTTTGAACAGTGTGAGTTCATTTATACAAGGATTTTTAAAAATCAATATACAGTCAGCTCTCTGTGTCTCCAGATTTGGCGTCCATAGATTCAACAAATTGCTGATCGAATCGATCCACAGCACTTTTGATCCACAGTTGGGAATCCACAGAGGCAGAGGGCTGACTATATATTGATTTTACATTGCTCTACACCAGAGGTCGGCAAACTGCGGCTTGCGAGCCGCGGTTTGCCGCTCTGTTGACTAATGAGTTTGCTGACCACTGCTCTACACCATCTATAATAATAAAAGCGCTAATAAAAATGCTAATTAGACCGGACAGCCCAATGGCCTTCTGGACGTCCTTCTTGACAAAGCCTTGGCGGCAGGGCCGAGGCAGAGGCAGTTAGGGGCAATGAGGCAAGCAGGCAAGCCAGCAGTTAGGAGCCAGCGGTCCCGGATTGCAAGAAGGATGTCCGACTGCTGGTTTAGGCCCGATCCCGCAGTCAGACATCCCCCAAAGGGTCCCGGATTGCGAGAGGGTTCAGGCTGGGCTGAGGGACCCTCCGCCCCCACCCCCACTCCATACACAAATTTTGTTCACTGGGCCTCTAGTTTTATATAACACTGGAGCATCTGCAGATTTTGGTATCCACGGTAAGAGGGGAGGGGATACTGAAACCAATCTCCTGTGCACACCAAGGGATAACTGTAGTTAAAACAAAGAGTTTTGTTTGTAGGAAATAGGCTTATGAAGGGCTCTACACAGTCTTGAGACATAATACATGTTCAAAAATGTTAGGTAGTAATAGTTATAGTAATTGATCATGTGGAGAACAGATTGGAATAAGGAGAGACTGACTAATATAGAGTTTCTTACAGAGTGGCCAGAAATCCCTTTATTAGGATCACCTGGGAAGCTTATTAAAAATGCAGATTCCTGAACCCTACCTTGAGTCCAGACTGAATCAGACTCTCTGGGGGTGGAGCATCAGAATTTGCACTTTCAAGAAGCTTCCCAGGTGATCTTGATGAGGATGACTGAGCAGGAGATAAGACTTGTAACTAGGCCATTGCAATAGTCCAGGTAAGAGTGAGTCACTGACGGAATCAACCAGGGCATTGGCAAGGAGAACGGGCAGGAGGGTGGTGGACTTGGAAGTAGGTACAATCCACAGGACTGGAATAGTGATCAGAAGGGATAGCAAAAAAGAGGGAGGCAAAGGATGAGCTGGGAACCTTTTGAGGAAGCAGGTGGAGATGGTTCTGTTGACTCAGGTTGGGTCAGTTGGAAAAACCAAAATTTAGGAGATAAGTTGGGGCTAGAAATACAATTTTTGTATGCCCATGAGTACAAGAAGTCAAGGGATGATGCCTGTAGAATGAGAAGATGCTTAAGATAACTTAAAATGTAGGTGAGTTTTATAAGTTCTTTATAAATTTTGCATATTAACCCCTTTTAAAACTTAACACCAAAAAAACAATCAAATTTAAAAATAGGCAAAAGACCTGAATAGACACTTCCCCAAAGAGGATATACAGATGACCAATAGTTATATGAAAAGATGCTCAAGGTCATTAATCATCAGAGAAATACAAATTAAAACCACAATGAGGTATCACCTCACACCTGACAGAATGGCTATCATCAATAAATCAACAAACAACAGGTGTTGGCAAGCATGTGGAGAAAAGGGAACCCTTGTGCACTGTTGGTGGGAATGCAGATTGGTGCAGTCACTGTAGAAAGCAGTATGGAATTATCTAAAAAAAATAATAATCAAACTGTCTTATGACCCAG
The DNA here is from genome assembly GCF_963455305.1 of Plecotus auritus. NCBI lineage: Eukaryota > Metazoa > Chordata > Mammalia > Chiroptera > Vespertilionidae > Plecotus > Plecotus auritus. The sequence goes on along the minus strand of NC_137772.1, from coordinate 135,140,004 downwards.
TGATTCCACTTTTGGGTATATATGTGAAGAAACCTGAAACACTAATTTGAAAGAATTTATGTACTCCTATGTTCATTGCAGCTTATAACAGCCAAAATTTGGAAGCAGCCCAAGTGCCCATCAGTAGATGAATGGATAAAAAAGCTGTGGTACATTTACACCATGGAATACTACTCTGCCTTAAAAAGGACAGCATGGATAGGCCTGGAGAACATTTGATAAACGAAACAAGCCAGTCAGAGAAAGACAAGTACCTTATGGTTTCACTTATATGTGGAATCTAATTAACAAACTGAACTACCAAGCAAAATAGAGACAGATTCATAGATAGAAATCAGGTAGACAGATCTGAAGGAGTGGGGGAGTGGAGAGATTGAGAGAGAGAGAGAAAGAGAGAGAGAGAGAGAGAGAGAGAGAGAGAGAGAGAGAGAGAGAGGAGAGAGAACTCATGGACATGGACAAGGTGATTGCAGGGAGGTGGGGTGGGGAGAGGTGGAAGAGGGCATAGAGGGGATAAATTGTGATGGGAAAAATAAAAATTTTAAAAATGTACATGAGGAGCTGGGGTCTAGAATACTGAGAAAGAGCTATCAGAAAGGTTGAGTGGGTGCTGTGTGGGGAGAGGCCCAAGAAGGTGGCATCACCAGTGTCCTCAGCCTTGGAGCCATCCATTGGGAAAGTGTGAGTGCATCCCTGAAGTCTAGCTACTAGCAACTCAATGTCAGAATCAGTGAGGCCCATTGCAGTGGGGTGAGGATGGAGGAGACCAGACTGCAGTCTTGGAATGAAGAAAGGCAAGGGAGGGGGCATGTTTCTTCGGAAATGTGGCTGTGAAGAAAAGGAGATAAATAGGGCAGGATCTGGAGATGTACACAGCCCTTCCCCTCGCATTCCACCAGTGAGAACCTAGGTACACAGCCAACAAACATGGCTGGAGCTGGGTGCCTTTTGCCTGCTGAACCCGGGCTGTGTAGAGAAGGGGGCAGGTGAGGTTCTCAAAGAGAGAAGGGGTGCCTAGATGCTGAAGGTCGAGGGCACAGGTACATTTATAAGTATGGGGCTGGGCCCATGAGGCAGGACAGAGGAGATAGGTAAAGATCAGCTTGACTCCGTGAAGAAGGAAGAGTAGAAAAGATGAGGGCCAACAAGCCAATGGATGGGTGAGCTGTGTGGAGGGCCCAGGTGGGGTTAGAGAACAAGAATCCTGTGGGGAGCAACTGTGCAACTTTGAGGAAAGTGCCATCTTCACTAAGGTCTCAACTCAAATGTCACCTCTTTAGAGAGCACGCCCACCACCACCATCTAAAATAAGCTCCCTGCCATCACTCTCTATTCCTTCACTCTACTTTGTTTTTCTGCATCAAATTTATTCATACCTGGTATTATATATTTGTCTATTTGCTTATTGTTTGTCTCCCAACTAGAGGTCAGCTCCCACAAAGATTTAGATTTAGTTGGTTCACTGTATATCCCAAGTGCCTGTAATCACACTGGTACAGAGTAAACACAATAAATATTTGTTAAATGGCTGCAATATCATTTTTTTCTATTATTATTAACTAGTGGCCCAGTGCATGAAATTCACACACATTTAAAGGGAGTTAATTAGAGGAAATATTTTAATATTGCTATTTGCTTTCTCAATAATGGAAGTGTCAGAGATGAAAGAAAATTAGTAAAATGTATATGAAAATCTCCTTCCTGTCAGAGTCTGGGGCATGCCATGGGACCCAGAGTCAAGTCCCCGCCCACCTGTGCATGCCTGGAATTCATGAGAGACCCAGACCCGGCCAACCCCACCCTCGTCAAGCCCCGCTGGGTAGGGAGTGCAGCCTCAGGTCCCCCTATCAAGCCCTGCCGTGTGGGGGGCACAGACTCAGGTCTCTTATAAGCCCTGCCAGGCAGGGGGTGCGGCCTCAGGTTCCCCAGTGCAGCCTCAGGTCCCCCAGCCTGGCGCCAGAGAGGGGGGTGCAGCCTCAGGTCCCCTACCGGGCCTCAGGTACCCTGGTCCTGGTGCTGGGGCAGGGGGCTCAGCCTCAGGTCCCCCAGCCCCAGCACGAGAGCGCAAGGGCACAAGGGCATGAGGACGTGGTGACCATTTGCATATTAGCTCTTTATTATATAGGATAGTGATATTGGAAAGAAGGGAAGGAGTAGTTGCCCTGTGGAGAGTAGAGCAGAGTGGGAGAAAGTGGTCTTTGGGCAGGACTTCCTAAATGCTTTGTCTACTGGGAACTACAAGAAGGAACAGGATTCCCATGCCCACCCCCAAGACCCTGGGCACCAAAAACATAGGCCGCATCTTTGTTTTTTCCTCCTCTTTTGGAGTGCCTGGGTTGGCACACACTGGTGTTTTATAAGCACATGTGAGGTGAATGCACAGGAACTTTCTGAAACTTTAGAAGGAGCAGAATTGACACCAACATGCAGTCTGTCTGTTCTTATCCAAGCAGCACTTCATTTTCAAAGTGAAATTCCATAGCTAAGGCAAGCTCTGGGGTCATCCACTCAAGAGAGGAGAGCAAGGAAGGAGAGAACAGATGATGCAACCATACTGCCTGCTTCAAACCCTAGACCTACTACCCACTTGGATAATGTCTCTGTGCCTCAGTTTTCTCATCTGTAAAATAAGAATACTAATAATACTGACCTTATAAGGTTTTTATTGGAGGATTATATGCACACACATCTACGCTAATAAAAGAGAAACATGCAAATTGACCGTACCTCCACTATGCCCACCAGCCATGCCCACCAGCTAATCAGGAGTGAGTATGCAAATTAACCCAACAAAGATGTTGGCGTCCACGGAGCTGGAGAGAGCAGGAGGCTTGGGTTGCCCCCGGCGATGGAAGAAGCCAAGCTTACCACCCGCCCTGGCCGGCCCTGACCTCTGCTCAAGGCTACAAAGTTTCAATTATAGAAGGTAAATAAATCCCAGATACCTGCTTCCAGCCAGCCCTGGCCTCCGCTCAAGGAGTGCTGGAAAAAAAAAAAAAAAGATAAAAGGGAGGGGCTGGGAACCTGTATCACTGGGGGGCTTGGCCAGCCTGCAAACAGCCATCAGCCCCTTGCCCAGGCTGGCCAGGCACCCCAGCAGGGACCCCCACCCTGAAGGGGGTGTGGCCCGCTTGAAAACAGCCCTCAGCCCCTCACCCAGGCCACCCCATGCCCCAAGGGAACCCTCACCCTGATCCGGGACACCCTTCAGGGAAACCAGCCGGCCCCCACCCATGCACTAGGCATCTATCTATACTAATAAAAGGGTAATATGCTAATTAGACTGGGAGACCTTCCAGGAGACTTTCTGGACGTTCTTCTGAACAAAGCCATGGTGGCAGGGCCAAGGTAGAGGCAGTTAGAGGCCAAGAGGGGAGGGCAGTTGTGGGTGATCAGGCCAGGTTGGGATGGCAGTTGTGAGTGATCAGGCTGGTGGGGGGCAGGGCCATTGGGGGTAAGCAGAACAGAAGGGGGGCAAGTTGAGGGCGAGCAGGCCATCAGTGGGGGTCAGTTGGAGGTGATCAGGACAGCGGGGGGGGGGGCAGTTTGGAGTGAGCAGGCCAGTGGGGGGGGGCAGTTGGGGTGAGCAGGCCGGCAGGGGGGCGCAGTTGGAGCAGAGCACACTGGCATGGGGGGCAGTTGGGGATGATCAGGCTGGCAGGGGGGAATTTGGGGGCAAGCAGGCCAGTGGTGGGGGGCAGTTGGGGGCGAGCAGGCCGGCAGGCAGAGTGGTTAGGGGCAATCAGGCAGACAGGCAGGCAAGTGAGCAGTTAGGAGCCAGTAGTCCCGGATTGCGAGAGGGATGTCCGACTGCCGGTTGAGGCCCGATCCCTGTAAACTGGCAGTAGGACATCCTTTGAGGGGTCCCAGATTGGAGAGGATGCAAGCCAGGCTGAGGGACACCCCCCGCGTGCACAAATTTCGTGCACCAGGCCACTAGTACACATATATTTAACAAATGTGTGTGTGTGTGTGTGTGTGTGTGTGTGTGTGTGTTTTCCTGGTGTATGCCAAGAACAGTAAAAGGTTTGAGAACTTATCCTACTTATAAGCTAACAAATTAGCTTGCCAACCTTTTATAAATGCTGGCAGATGACACAAGACTCCTGGTCAGAGGCAAAGAATGAAGGATTTTATTACTTACACTAGAGGCCTGGTGCATGAAATTCATGCATGGGGGGGTCCCCTCAGCCCAGCCTGCACCCTCTCCAATCTGGGACCCCGTGGGGGATGTCTGACTGCTGGTCTAGACTGGTAGTCGGACAGCCCTCTCACAATCCTGAACCGCTGGCTCCTAATTGCTAACCTGCCTGCCTGCCTGGTTGCCCCCAACTGCCCCCCCCCCCACCAGCCTGGTCGCCCCATGGAGCCTGCTTGTTCAGTTGTTTGGTTGTCCCTTAGGCCAGTGCTGGGCACTGGGCAGCCGACATCCAAGGCTTGCCTGCGCCTTGGGCCAGCCCTGGGCAGCTGGGGGGCTGAGGGGACTGGGCACCACCATCTTGTGGCTGTGGGCACCACCATCTTTGATGGCATGGCAGTCAATTAGCATATTCCCTCCTTATTGGCTGTGGGTGCTGCCATCTTTGTGAGGGTGTGACAGTCAATTAGCATATTCCCTCTTTATTAGATAGGATCACTAGCAATAATCAGTATATCAGCATATGCCCCAATTCCCTGAGCTTGATTTCCACTGAGTGATGCAAAAACAATACCTGCACACACAGTGGGTCACATTACAGGAGTGGAACCCTGAGCTTAGGGAACCAAATATATTATAATGGGCAGTAAGCATGCCTGCTTTTTGCTCCAGAGGGAGACAATATCTAAACCTTCCAAGGCTGTTTACTAACAAACATCTCTGAAAAGATAATCTGCTAACAAAGGGAATCAGTGCCTGTGAGAGGTGCAGAAATATGAGAGAGCCAGGGAGAGTTGTCTCCCAAGAGCATGTGGTGAGAACTATTATTATTGTTAGTGGTGATGATAGTATGGAAAAATGTACTCATACTATATAACTTCATTTATTTTGGCAACTCTGAAATTGATAGGAATTATAACAGAGCAAACCAAGACATAAACCAAAGGAAGGTTACAAAGACTGATGGCAAGTCATGGCATTTGCGTTAGTGCTCGGTGATTAGACTACCAAATACATTTCACAAATGGGTTTCCAGGGTGGGGGAAAAGCTGCTGTCAGTAATTGATCATGATACTGAGCAAATGAGTTTGCAATTTCATGCTGAATAATCTATCACTCCCTATCTTGGGAACTCAGGCACTCAGTCTTTTCTGACAGCCAGCATGGATATTCCATTGCCAGGAAGGAAGGCAGTCATCAAATTCCTAATTTTTCTCTGTGAAAAATTAACATTTAACTCAAATATAAGGTCTGTAGGAACACATGAAACCTTAATTACAAAGTGCATCCAAGATTTGTGCTAATTAATAAGCTGATGAAAAATTCATTGGAATTCAGAGAAGAATCAAGGGAAAAATTGGCCAGTGTTAACACTGAGTTCTATGAAATGTTTAAGTCTTTCCAAATAGGCAGCCCCCTCTCTGTCATAATTATAATTTAATCATTCACATGGTTATTATATTTTGTAAGACTTTAGTTGCACATCAAAAACTATGCAGAAAGAATATTTCTTTAAACTTTGTGATTTCTAACAGTCATTATACTAGCAAGTTAGAGATTTTTTTAAGACCAGCTTAGCTACCTAAAATACGAATTTTTTTTAAAGATGTGAGAGAAGACAACCGTTTGAATGCTGGCTTTGCCATTCACTAGCTGTGACCTCCAGCAAGTTCTTTGAGCTCTTTGAGGCTGTTTCCCTATTCAAATGGGGATGATAATGATGCATGAGGTTGTGGTGAAGGTGAATGGTTATTGCTGTGAATTAATCACATGCCTCCTCCCTTGCAGATTCTTCAACAAACCAGACCAGGAACCAGATGAGACTGAAATATAGTAACTGGCTTGTTATCAATACAGCTGGATTGGTGAATAAGGTATGAGCCAGGCTTTTTAGGAACATGGCACTGAAATAGAATAAGCCCCTACCTCTCCCAAAGCCAAAGCAAAGGCTTTGAAGGCAAAGAAAGCAGTGCTGAAAGGCGTCCACAGCCACAGAAAAAAAAGATCCGCACATCACCCACCTTCTGATGGCCAAAGACACTGAGGCTCAGAGCAAAGGCAGCCTAGATATCCTTGGCAGAGCACACCTGGGAGAAACAAGCTTGACCACTATGCCATCATCAAATTCCCCCTGATTACCAAGTCAGCCACAAAGAAGACAGAATACAGCAATGCACTTGTGTTCATTGTGGATGTCAAGGCCAACAAGCACCAGATCAAACAGCTATGAAGAAGTTCTATGACATTGATGTGGCCAAGGTCAAAACCCTGATCAGGCCTAATGGAGAGAAGAAGGCATATGTTCGACTGGCTCTTGACTATGATGCTTTAGATATTGCCAACAAAATTGGGATCATCTAAACTGAGTCCAGCTGCCTAATTATAAATATAAAAATTTTACACTGAAGGAAAAAAACGATAGAACCCAGGTTGAAACTGGGCTTCCTGCATCCACCCTCCTTAGCCCACCCCAGCCACCCACCCACTCAGTCCTGGGACCTGGTGGTGGGGAGAGTGGGTCTGCAGAGCAATACCCTGACAGCCAGTCTACTCCACCCCTCCAGGGAGCTGGAAAGAGAACCACCATTGAGAGGGTGAGCCTGTTATTTTCTGTGCTTCATGTAGAATGTTTTGACTTCTTGAGCATCAGATGTTACATTCAATTACATTCATTCATTCATTCATTCATCCATTCATCCCACAATGATTGAAAGTGTATGACATGTCAAGGCTACTTGCAAGCTAAAAAATGAACCAGCCTTTGGTGCCTGCCTCCATGCAGTTTATAATCTCTGCAAGCAGATGGACACATGATCACTGCAGTGTTTCTCCAGGAATCAGGGCTGGGGAGTAAGCCAAAACAAAACACTTACCCAGCCTGGCCAGCATGACTCAGTGGTTGAGCATAGGCCTATGAACCAGAAGGTCATGGTTCAATTCCCAAGCACATGCCTGGGTTGCATGCTCAATCCCCAGTGGGGGGTATGCAGGAGGCAGCCAATCATTGATTATTTCTCATCATTGATGTTTCTGTCTCTCTCTCTTTATCCCTTCCTCTCTGAAATCAATAAAAACATATTTTTAAAAATAATAAAAAAATAAAACACCCAAAGTACCTGGCCTGTACAAAGCACTGTAAGTGCTGGCTATTATTATTTTTTATTATCATTATCATTAACCAACTTTGTGGCTTTGCCATATCCTAATACCACTTGGTCTATTATTAACAAATAGAGGCCCAGTGCCTGAATTTGTGCACTGGTGGGGTCCCTCGGCTTGGCCAGTGATGGGGGCTGATCGGGGCCGACCATGGCCAGCCAGGGGGAGGGACCGTGGGAGGTGGGCTGGCTGTGGGGTGGGGGGGAATGAGGGACCATGGGAGGTTGGCCAGCTACGGGAGGTTGGCTGTGGAAGGTCACTGACCACCAGGGGGCAGTTCCTGCATTGAGCGTCTGCCCCGTGGTGGTCAGTGCACATCATAGCGACCAGTTGACCAGTTGGTTGGTTGTCGGGTTGTTTGGTCACTTAGGCTTTTATATGTATAGATATTTTCTTTAAATCAACTTTACCAGTCTCCTGAGCAAGTGTTGGAAGGACTAGTTATGTTTATATAATACACATGAAGATAAAAATGTATAATTATTAAACTAAAACCTGGCCATCTGAAGACTGCTCCCACAATCATTCCCTCTCGTGACACACCTGGAGAAGCACTGTTTTATGCAGAGGTTTGCTCACATATCCATCTGCCTGCAGAGATTTTAAGCTGCATGAAGGCAGGCACCAAAACCTAGTTTATTTTTAATTTGCAGTTTGCAAGTTCTCGTGACAAGTTGTATACTCCAAATAATTGTTTGTGGGATGAATGGATGAATGTAATTGAGTGCATCAACAAATGTTCAAGAAGCCAGAACATCCTACAGAAAGGACGGAAAATAACGGACAAGTGAAAAATCATAGGTAGCTGCCTTTCCCCCTCTCTGCACCTCTACCCTTGGGACAACTGAAATGACCTGCCCTCCCAATTCTCCCTCCCCCTTTTCAACAAACTAGCCCCCTGGCTCACTTGACAGCAAGTTGGAGGGGTTTCAGGATGGAATGAATGTTGCAGTTGTAATGAACCAGAAACTGGGGAAGGGGAATCAGATTTCAGCAACAGTAGAATATTTTCACTGTTTAAAAAGCACTCGTCCCTTAGGCTTGAAAAGATGAGAAGCTAATAATTTATGTCAAAATCCGGCAAAGCCCTCCACAAAGGCCTATTGCTTGTCCCTGCCTTTTGACTGACAGATATGAAAATAGAGACTGATTTGAAAACCTAGGGCTATTGAACTAGAGCAGCATTAATTTATCCATTAGAAACTAAGAAATGAGACACCACAAAGAAACAGATGTTGCTAGTGGGAGGCCACACCTTTTTCCAAATACAAAACACACCAGCTCTTCATGTTTGACTTAGCTTTCCAAGCCTCTCAGACCTCAAATTGGCAAAAACAATTTTTTCCATGCTAGTTAAAATGCCCTCAAGCTACAGTCATTAGACTTGCTGGACAGCAGCGTGATTCTGATGTTATCAGCTCTGTCTTCCTGTTTTTATGAATAATGTATAAGAAGCAGCTATTAGAAATGGATTCTTCCATGGCTGACAGTATTGCCACCAGACAGGTCCCTGAATTCTCAGGCATTTCATCTGCAGCTTTAACAGATCTCCCTCTTCTCCTTCTGGCTACCTTCTGGCTTCCTGCCATACATGGAGAACCTTCTAAAGATGCCCTAGCCCCTCTTCTCCCTCGATACGAAGGAAACTAGAAGGGGGTATGGGGGGGGGGGGCGCGGGACAAGAAAAGGTGTCTGCCACCTTCCTTCCTTTTCACTGTTGTTACATGTCAGAGGAGTAGTGTGGAAGTTACTGACGCCAAGTTTATGGGTTTGATTCATGGCCCTGCCCCACGTGGGCCAGCCAGCCTTATTCTGTACCCAGATGCCAGATGCCTGCCAAGAAAATGCTTCATCGTGGGCATAGACAAGAGCTGGAAGATAACTTCTACCTGCTCAATTTTCTTCTCTATCTCTATGGGCTTGCATCTGTCATAACTTTACAAGAAGACATCTTCCTGCCCCACCCCTTCATTCACCCATTCATTCAACATCCTATATAATAAAAGGCTAATATGCAAATTGTCCCCTCCACCAGGAGTTCGATTGGGAGTTTGACCAGGGAGTGGGGCTGCCTGTCCCAATCGGAGGTCTCCACACGGATTGGGGGTGAGGCCTGCCAACCAACCACCGCAGATATAAAAATACAGGACTTCTAGTATTTTTATATCTGCGAAACTTCCACTGGAGGAGGCAGGTGGTAAACAAGGATTACAAACATGATTAGAAAATGTATACAAAAGAAGAGCAGTGAGCCCTGGCCAGAGTGGCTCCGTTGGTTGTTGGTTGAGCGTCCTCCTGAGCACCAAGAAGTTGGTTAGATTCCTGGTTGGAGCAAATACTCAACACCCACCCCCCTCCCCTGGCCCCCCGCTCCCAAGCAGGAGGCGTAAAGGAGGCAGCCAATTATGTTTCTCTCTCATAGATGTTTCTCTCTCCCTCCCTCTCCCTTTCTCTCTCTCTCTCTCTCTTTCTCTCAAATCAATAAAAACATATATATTTTTTAAAGGAACAAACAATTTTTTAAAAGGCTGTAGATGTTCCTGAGAGAAATGTAAACAAATAATAAATAAAATAAAATAAAATAAAATAAGAGCATTGATTATGAGAGTGTGTAATAGAGGGAAGTCCCCGAGCCAGGGGAGGCAGTAAAAGGAGGTGAGATTGAGCCAAGAGCTGAAAGACAGGGACAGTAAGCCAGCGGGTGGGGTCCGGCAGCAGGGAGAGTGTGAGCCAGGAGCCAGGTCCCCACAGGAGCCAGGGCGGGGCTGGGGGAGAGCAGGAGGACAGGGGCGGGGGAAGAGCTAGAGGACAGCGGGCGGGGGGGGGGGGGGGGGGGGGGGGGGGGGGGCAGAGCACAATTTGCAAATGGTTGCCAGGACTTCTCTGTCCCCTTTGACAATTTCCACTTTCTCCTTCCAGACACTCTTCCCCTCCTTGGAGTCCGAGAACTGCTCAGTTCTGGCTCTCCCCCGCTTCCTGACGGTTCCTACTCGCCCTGCTTCCTCCACTCTTGGCCCTTAAGTGTGGTGGTAACTTCCAGCTTCCTCCCTGTCTGCCTGGTGTCGGTGCGGTGCCTGCGGCCCAGAAGGAGCACATGGAGTTCAGTGGCCCGTATTGTTCTGAGTCCCACCAAGAACTTGAAAGCATCCTGGTTATCCACTGTGGGAGTGGTTAAGTCAGCTGTTCCACCCACATACTGGAAGGAGTGCAGTCATTAAAAGTGATGTTTCTGCCCTAACCGGTTTGGCTCAGTGGATAGAGCATCGGCCTGCGGACTCAAGGGTCCCGGGTTCGATTCCGGTCAAGGGCATGTACCTTGGTTGCGGGCACATCCCCAGTGGGGAGTGTGCAGGAGGCAGCTGATCGATGTTCCTCTCTCATCGATGTTTCTAACTCTCTGTTCCTCTCCCTTCCTCTCTGTGAAAAATCAATAAAATATATTTTAAAAAAAAGAAAAAAAAAGTGATGTTTCTGAAGACTAATGATCTTGAAAATTTTTGGTGATAGAATATGAATTTGAAATCAGAATATAAAGTTCACCTCAAGCATGATCTCCATTTTATGTGGAAAAATGAACAAAAAAGAAAAAAAACAGAAGCAAATTCATCAAAATACTAACAGGCTATTTATGGTGTAGAATTTTTGTTTTTTACTTCCATTTTCTTTTCTATTTTATATTTTTATGGATTTCGGAGAGAAAGGGAGAGGGAGAGAGTGATAGAAACATCAATGATGAGAAAGAATCATTGATCAGCTGCCTCCTACACCCTCCACCCCCATTGGGGATCGAGCCCGCAACCCGGGCATGTGCCCTGACCAGGAATCAAACTGTGATCTCCTGGTTCATAGGTCGATGCTCAACCACTGAGCCACACCAGCTGGGCTTTACTTCCATTTTCACACTATTTCATCTTCCCCCAAAATGTCTTAACTAATTTAATTATTCATTAATTAAGTAAATTTAGTTGAACTAATATTAGGCACTTACTATTTGCTAGATATCACTTCTAATTCAGTGATGTAAATACAACACAAGCATGGTCTCTGTCCTGAAAAACTGCTTTTATAAACTAAAAGAATTTTTTAAAACAAGATGAAAAAATGAAACAGTTATCATCATTCCTAGAAAATGACTCAGAAACTGCTTTCTCCTGCCCTTGTCAGCAGGAGAGCTCTGTCAGTGGCTTACCGATATTATCATCTACCTACAGTGCCGATGGCCGAACCTTGATGAATATCCACTTGTCACGTGTGCCCAAGGCGAGATGCTGGGAACGAGGCCTCTTCCTGTCCACGTCTATTACTCTGGAGTGGGAAACTCTTTGTGCCATCATCACGAAATTTAGTCCCACCTTTCTGGATGCTTACAGGCACTGCATCCCATTCCACCTGTGGGTCCCCTTCCAAGGATTCCTTCCGGGGGGAACCAGCCATCAAGGACTGTAAACCAGCACCTCTCTCACGTGTCTGGAGCCTGGCTCCACTGCCTGCTGCTTCCTAACCAGTCCCAAAGCCAGGGCTTGTGATTAAACCCCAGAAACAGCACCAGCCTGAGAGAGCTGAGAAACAGCAGGAACCGAACTCCTGTGCACTAACTGTCTGATTGTTTTCAAGCCAATTGTTTTTCATAGTAGGGAGATAACAGGCAAATGAAATATGGGAGACAGGCAGAGGTTTTGCTAAACCAATGTGAGGGGTGGGTTCTTTAATAAAAGCACAGCATCCTTTAACAGTTAAACTACCAAGTTCCCATATTTCTTAGCAAATGGGAAATAATTTCTCTGTACGCTGGCTCCTCTTCCCCCTCTTCCAGCCGGGTATGGTCGTGTCTCTTTCTGTTTCTCCAACATCCCATCTTAGCCTGTCTGAAAGTCAGTGCTTCCTAATGATGAAAAGCCTTGCACTAGAGAATGATCTTAAGGAGTAGACAGAATAAACAATATTAATTCTACTAATTGTCTATTTTAATGCATTTGGGGAAAACTATGTGTAGCATATCAAACCCATGATTTTATTATAGGCTATGGCAGCCTAAGTTTTTTAAATATAGAGCCAATAAAGAGGAAAATATTAAATAAATCATGATGTGTGTGGTATGCAAATACGGTAAAAACCACGATGTGGTGCACATTTGCCGATTAGGAAATACAAGTGGGAATTCTGCGAAGAATCTGAGGCGGCTCTGGTGAAGGGTCAGGAAAATCCATTGGTTCATTAAGATAATTTAGATGCAGACATTTGCATTCAGCTCTGGATCCTCAACAAATCTTTATTCTGAGTCCCGGCACCTCCTGAGGTCTAAGTCTGAGTTCGCAGGCTGGTGGTCTTTGTCTCCAGCAAGAGAGGTACTTGTTTTAAAATTCAGAGGATCTCACATAAAATGCAGGTTTCTTGTTCTCTTTAAAAATTGCAAGGTCTGGCTCTACATCCCTGCATGGCAGTAATCTGGTGACCACAGGCCCCAGGCATCGCTATTCTCCGACATAGACCCTGCCTGTCATTTCTGTGACTGTGGCTGCCCAGGGACAAAGGGTAAAAGAGGATCCCTCCTCCATAAGGGTCCTCTTCCCCTGCTTTGCAATCTTCTCTTTCCTCTTCTCTTCTCTTCTCTTCCCTAGCAACCCCTCCCGTCCCTTACCCCCCCCCCCCACCCCCTTCACACACACACACCAATAAAACATCTCCAGGGGAGAAATTCGAGAGTACAACCCCTATCTTCTCCCATGTCTGTACTTGCCTGAATGGTGGCCCAAAGTCACCGATAACTCCCAGGTTGGTGATGGATTGCCTCTTAGCCATTTGACCGACAGAAGATCATTTGAAACCACCTTACCTGATATTTTTGTGTAGAATGTGAGGTGGAGGTGAAAATTCCATTTTCTTCCTACTTACTACATCACAAGGACAGGGACACATGATCTGGGGCCAGAGGGTCTGAGTTCAAATTCCGGTTCTCTCATTTCCTGGCTCTTTGAACTTGGGCATGTCATTTAACTTCTCTGTACCTGTTTCTTCGCCTGTAAGATGGGGATAGTGGTATCTATTGCATAGGATTCTTATAAAGATTAAAAGAGTAAATCTATATGAAATGCCTGGCACACAGTGAGGGTTGTAAGAATGTGACCTCTTTATGAGCAATAGCTTTCCATTCTATGAACTACCACTGGGATAAGCTCTGCCTCAGCACCCGTGATGTGACAATATTAGGCATATTCCTTTTAGCCAGCAACTTTCATAGCCACCATGTAAGCGCCAGGCACTACCCTGAGCACTGCACGTACAAAGATGTAAGACAGTGTCCTTGCCCTCAAGGAGCTACCTGCCGATACCTAGCTGATTTGGAATGTAAGGTTAAATTAAACCAACATCATCGTATATCGTATGACAATTGTTTAGATAAAGATGAACTTTATAGAGAACAAAGAATTTAATTATTCTGGATTCAGTCTACAAGAATCAGTCTCCCAAAGAGTTTGAGACAAATTGTCATTTTGAAAGGTATCCCTAGTACCTGAACTTATGACCAGAAAGAAGCGTGGGAGCCAGAAGAAGCTGGTTACACACACACACACACACACACACACACACACACACACACACACACGGGCTGGGGACTAGGGGAATAGATCCAGGGTTCAGAACAGCTGGGATCTGTTCCTGTTTCTTTGTGTAATTTAAAATCAATTAAGTTCACTCTAGCCTGGCAAGCATGGTTCAGTGGTTGAGCATCAACCTATGAACCAAGAGGTTACAGGTTCAATTCCTGGTCAGGACACATGCCCGGGTGGTGGGCTTGATCTGAAATCAATAAAAATATCATTTTTAAAAAATTCACTTTACCTATTTTCCCATTAACAATGGAAGCATGTTACACCATCTCTCACTTATTTTTAAGTACGTTAGGATAATCAGCGTGATATAATGCATTTGCCAGGGGTCACCACCAGATGCATGGTCTGAGAGAGGTCGGCTAGCATTGCATTGAGACAGCCAGCTCCCGAGACGGCTGCGAGTCCTTTTGGGACGGATAGCTCAGTCAACAACCAATCACTTGTTATCAGCATATTGAATATCACAATTTGTTTTTTAGTAGTGACTTTGCATGATGCATATTAGAAAAAACTCTCAGAGAAGGTAGTCAAGCCATGTGACTGGGGTAAAATGGTTCAGAGATACAACCCTCCCCCACCTCCACGCCCCTGGAATAAATAGAGAACGAGAATCCAGCCAAGCCCTAAAACCTAGACCATTGGGACAGCTCCTGAGCTTGATCCCTAATCTGTTTCTGCCACTGACTGGGGGAATTCTGATGGCACACAGCATCTTGCCTCAGACACCAAAATGAGCAGAGAGCTGGAGCCTCACCGAGAACACTTCATCGAAGTTTCTGCTGGGTGGCTAAAGAATTTCTGCCTGAAAGTGGCATGCGCCAGCTTGCCCAGGCCTCTCAGAACACTGACATCAGAACAAGGTTCTCTGGCTGAAATCTGACCACACCATTGGAAAGATCGACTCTGTCCGCTCATCAGCTTTGTGAGGCCGGCGAAAGCAGGGTGGTCCAGCAGAACCTTCAGCAACAGCAGACACGTTCTCTACCAGCACGTCCGGCACGGTAGCCACTCACCACATGTGGCTACTAAGCATTAGGAATGTGACTAGTGTGACTGAGAAACTGAATTTTAAATTTTATTTCATTAATTTAAATTGAATAGCCACTTGTGGCTAGTGGCTACAAGTATTGGGCGGCACAGGCCTGGAATTGGGCCAGTCTCCCCTCCTTGGGGACCTTCTCTCCATCAGGAATCAGTTTGACCTATTGCCAGCCTTCCTCCCAGCCTCGTGTCTTCACTGCAGTCACCTGGCTCTCTCTTCTTTAACTCCCTGGAGTGTTCTGGCTTGAGTGGTGAAAGGGAAGGAACCCAATGCATCTCAAATATCCCCAAAACAGGGACAGGAAAGAGGCCAGCCTCCAGGAAATGGGATATTTAAAGACATATGGGGCTAATAGAATACACATGCCTCATTTGGCACTAGTGAATCCAGTGGTGCTATTTATAGGAATAGTAATAATGCATCTATCTACATGTGTACACATATGAACATGTCATTGCAATGCATGCTGCATGTAAAGCAAGCAGAGCAAGAACTAAACTCCCCATTTCAAGGACAAAAATAACCGAAGGTCAGTTCAGCTGATAAGATCACATAGCAGGTAATGACAGAGCTGGGACCAGCACCAGGTGTTCTGACTCCTAACTTCTCACCATTGGAGTATTTGACGAGGCCCTAATTAGAGAGGGAACATGGATGGGAGGAGAAAGACCATATCACCCCCAAGAGATTGACAGTGTATTAAATGAGACTCTTTTCTTTCAAACCCACAGAGAGCCATGTTGGATATAATATGTATCATTTCGTTCTCTAGCATTGTAGAGGCCCGAATAAGTTGGGTGAATTTAGGTGGGTATCTGCCTTGCAGAGCTGCTAGTGACTCATTTGATCCCTCTTGACTCTTACTGTATTCTTCGGGATCTTATTAACAAGTCTCCTTCTAGCAGGTGCTCTGCCCTCGCACAACTCCAGAGGGCACCTTCATATACAATACAACCTGCAATGCCGTGGTTGCTCTAAGGGGCTTTATTCCTGAATCGAAGGAGTCAGGTTTCTTTCCTTACACTTCAGTTAAATTCATTGTCATATGATTTTTCTTGGGTGTTCCAATTCAGCTCTCGTTAGGCTAAAGGTTCACAGCCTTAGCTGTTTACCTGAATTTTGGGTGCTTTTTAAGAAATACATGTGCCCTGGCCAGGTGGCTCAGTTGGTTGGAGTGTCATCCCATACACCTGAAGGTTGCAGGTTTGATTCCCAGTCAGGGCACATACTTAGGTTGTGGGTTACATCCCCAGTTGGGGGGCGTATGGGAGGCAACGTGTACACATGTAGACAGATGCATTATTACTATTCCTATACTTTGAGAAGCAAGTATCTTGTAGACCAAGAGGATCAATGTTTCTCTCTTTCCCCCTTCCTCTCTATCTCTACAATCAACAGTAATAAAAAATATATCCTTGGGTGAGGATTAAAAAAAGAAGAAGAAATACATGCCCCAGGTTCCAACCCTCAAGAAGCTGGGCATCTGCATTTCCTTGCGGTTCCCCAGATGGTGCCGATGCTGAGAGCCGAGACTGTCATTGTTGGAACAGGAATCAGGACACTCACATTCTGGTTCCTGACTTTCCCACACACTGGCCTCCCTGCGCCTGTTTCCTATTTTGTAAAATGAAGAGATATGAGGTTTGCCCTACTTTTACAAGTTTTAAGCATAAGCACTCAAAGGAAAGAATTTTGAAACGTTATCATGTATTTACGGTGGGAGGGAGCTAGTGGCCAGCAGTCAGGCCCAGGTGCAAGCAGGCCTGGAGTTCAGTCCCCAGGTGACATTTCCACATGGGCTCTCATGGCCTGCCTGCCTCCAGCGCATTATGCTAAAAACAGCTGGGAGTGGGTGGAGCTCAAAATACTTTGACGGAATATAATTGTGTGGGCAGTTTCCACTTTAGCTAGGTAATTCTGGACACATGGAAGCTGCCTGCATGCAGTTCTATTTATTTCAAAAATAGCTGGTGAGAGCCCCAGAAATTTTAGACATACATTTCAGTTTTATCTGTTTTGAGACCTTTAGGCCATGGGATTAGAAAGCTCCAGGCATGAATCAGGAGGCAGAAGAACACAAGTTATTCATCCCAACCTCAGAGCTAATACTCAGCGTAAACCCACAGCCATCTGATGTGAGAACATGTTAATCTGGGAAATCAAATGCCAAAGATACAACCCCCCTACTCTTCATTTCAAGCAACACACACACACACACACACACACACACACACACTGACTGCCCAAACCCTAGCTGTATACAAATTACAGATTTACACAAAAACTCAAAGATGCTGACAATACTTCCTTTAGAAACTTCATGGTTTTACCTCTCTGACAAACAGGTATGTTTCATTTCTGTAATTACATTTTGTGCATTCAGTGCACCACAAATTGTCCATAGCAGGAAAAAAATGCATTTAAGGATCATGATTTTGCAAAAGATTGAGAAAGATACAGGAAAGAGGAAGTTAAACTTTTGATGGCCCTGATGCAACTCTTTCAAACTTTTCATGCAGCAAATTCAAATTTCTTCCTCGAAGATAGACATTCTCAAAACTTACTTTCAGAAATAGTTATCAGGATCCTATGCCAGACCTAGGGAACCAGAAAGCATCCCGTGGGGTAGGGGCATCTGCCTTTTCAGTAAGCGTCAAAACCCAGCCACTTGGGGTGTCTGCAGGAAGCTGCTCTGAAGTACCAGAGAGCGATAGCATGGTCAAACCAAGAGCAACCACAGTCGCCATTGTGAGCTGCCCTGGACCCCTTATGCTAAAGCTGCTGGCATGAGAAGGACCCCAGAGCACACCCCTTTGCCTGAAAGGTCATAGTTTGGTACCACTGAAGCACATTAGAAACTCTGGGTTTCTGACAGGATTGCCCAGTACTGTTGTACAAGGTAAGCGCTGAACAAAGGCACCACAACGCGTCCCTTTGCCTACTTATTACCACGGTTTTCTGGCAGAGGGCAGCAATGTGTCCTAGTCCAACAAGGCAGCCCAGGATAACAAGTTTCCAGCAGATGTACTAGTAAGAGAAGAGTTTTAGGGAAGGGGTGAGGGTGCCTTTTGGTGATTCACACATCCATGTAGTTTAGGTTAGCGGCAGACCCCTTCTGGTTCCTGTCCACCGATCTCTTCCTTGGTCATTCCTGGCTACGGAAGCCTGAGTGAGCAGCAGCCTGGGTCTCACAGCCCGGGAGCCTCTCCACCCCCAGCCCCTCGAGCGCAGGCTCCAGCACCCTGCTGGCCACGGCATTAAGTGGACTGGCAGTGCGGCTTCCCAGTAGTCAGATTCCAGGTGGGGCTATTTTTTTCTACTCTATCCCACGAGAACAGAAAACTTCACCTCCTCTTTCTCTTTGCCCTCCATCCCTGCATTCTATTTGGGTTGTCCCTGAAAGGAGACCTGCTCTAGCCTTCCTTCTTCATTTTCTCCTCTTCTCCACTCCTGGCCTTTAAGTTAAAGACATCTGGGCCATTCTGACACTTTACCCTGCGTGTCTGAATCCTGTTTGGGGATTTTAGGAACTGTTGACTACCCAAAACTTTGAGATTTGGGCTTCTGCCACCTCAGAAAGTCTCAAAAAAAGAAAAGTGTTTCTTAGTAAAAGGATGGTGGATGCTCAAATTCTATCTTGCCCCCTCCCTCCACTTTTATACCCCAGCTGCTATCAGGGTAACCACCCCTTCTGTCTTCACCCCTCTCTCTATAAGCCTGTTTAAAATGATGAAATACGTGCTGATATAGGTGTTTAGCAAAATGGTTTCTGGTGCTTGACATGACCGAGGCCATCTTAAGAGGCAAGTTGCTTTCAGTGATTGCCCATAGGGCCTAGAAGGAATGTTCTTGAAAGTTATGTTCTTAGGTAGATATTAAGTTGCTTACTGCTTTGGAATATAGAAGCACCTGCCACTTGTCTACAAGTCACCTGGGTTCCCAGAGGCTACATATACAGGGTGGGGCAAAAGTAGGTTTACAGTTGTTCATATGGAAAAAATGCAATAATCAATAAGTAATGATACAAGAGTAAACTGTGTTTTGTGTACTCATGACTGTAAACCTACTTTTTACCCACCCTCAACCCCCCATCCCCTTTCTGTGCAGAGATCTCCGTCTTGTTGACATCCAAGACTCTGCTTGTCTGTTAAGTTCCCTTCATAAACTCTTTGTTTAATTCTGGAGTTGTCAGTCACTTTCTTTGGTTTTCCTTTGCAGGTGGTGTCTAGTACATCTTGGGATGGTTAAAAATTCTCTGGAGGTGGGACACACAAGTCCTAGGATCCCGAAGAAGCTGTAAGAGAATACAATGTTAAATTACAATACCTTGTGTGTTGGTGGGGGGATCACTTTTCTAAGTGCTGGTGTGCTTTAAGAAGCAAGTATCTTGTAGACCAAGGGGATGCCATGCTGGCTGGAGGTAACCTTGCCAACCAACAGCAGGAACCCTGATACATTTATTTATTACACTTGTGGACAACAGGTACACTGACACAGTCATTCATGGAGCATCTGGTATGTGCTGAGCATTTTGCTAAGAGTTGAAGATAATCCGTATCACAACCAGTTCCTGCCTTGGTGGAGTGAATCGTCTAATGGTGGAGACACTCCATAGATGGGTTAAAATTGACATATTCAATCACATACTGTATTAGGTGCATTTCACAGAAAGAACACTGCAGAATAATATGACGAAACCTACATTAGACAGTGAGTGAGGGGAGGCGTGTCTGAGCAGGACTTTTAAGCTAAGACCTGCAGGATGAGAGAGACCCAGGCCCCTGAAGAGTGGGGACGCTTGTTCCAAGCAAGATAGTACTACAAAGACTGAACTGAAAACTCTAGGATATAAGTTTCTACCCTTCTTCTCTCCCCCAACTCCTCAGGTTTCTCTTCATCCTGGCTCCTTTGTTATTCATACTAGTGAAGTCCGAGAAGCACCAAGCGCCATTCCTGGCATATGTAGTAGCACCCCAGGCAGTTGCTATTCTAAGTGTGTTACAGGCATTAAACTGATTAATCCTCACACCAACCCCATGATGGAGGTTCTGTTGATGTCTCCATTTTGCAGATGAAACAACTACACAAGTCAGAATGTAATAATGGTCACTGTTAATATTACAATCAGTAACTTACTCAACAATGGCATAGCGAGTACTGTCAGGTTCCTGGCAGACTTCCTTTTGTTCATTTCTGACGTTTTCCCTGCTCATTTAGATCCTCCTTACTGGGCTCTCTCCTTCGGCGTGCTTCGCGAATGTAAAGCTAGTTTTTTAGATCCATTGTTCAAGTAATTGGTGGTAAATCTTTCATCACTGCTGATTAGGGTTTATAGGGAAAAAAATCATTTCTGCATCCTCCTTACCCAGTGATACTTCTTTGAATTCCATTCAATTCAGTAAATGTATATTAACAACGCACTCATGGTCCAGCGTGACCCTGGAGATGCCAAGACCAGATCCTGAAATTCCAAATCCAAAAGAGAAACAGACACAAACAAATAGCTGTAATAGAATAGGATCCAAGTGCTGCTTGCCTTATAATTGAAATACAAATAAAATGAAGAAGCAATTCATTCTGTGGCTGTGGATTGGGGAGAATATAACCTATAGTCAGGTAGACAACACCCAGCAGATGTGTTCTTAACCTTAGTTTTATTGTGTGTGTGTGTGTCTGTGTGTCTGTGTGTGTGTGTGTTTCAGATAATAAATGTGTGTAACTGGTCACAAGCCTTTTCAATATGAAGATGTAACATCTCCACATTTTGGAATGTGTCGCCCTAATAAATCTGATTTGTCTGAAAAGAATTTTGGGTTTTTCCCCAAAAAATTACCTGTTTTTTTCCTAATTACCTACTGTTTAGATGTAAATTCACCATCAAATAGATTTTTTTCCTCTTTTTTAAAGAATTTACAGGTATGGAAGCTAATCTTTGAAGATGCATCAACTAAAGGAAATGGTAATTGTTGAAGGAGAATAAGTGCTTGGTGTGCTTATTTCTAAGTTAAGAAGGAACTTAATTTTTGCAACAACAAAAAAAGAGTGATCCACCCTTCCAACAGGGTTAGGACACTTCCCCTGGGCTCCCTTCTCTCCTCTGGATAAGCACTAAAATACACAGAAAAGGGGAACTGTGCTGCTGGCCCCTAGGCAACCAGCCCCACAGTTGTGATTACAGCTTCATATTTTAACCAAAGAGATGAAAAACTACAGAGTTCCTCATCTGTATTTTAATGGGCACAAAATTTCCCTTCCAGGGGGAGCTGGCCTCATCCCTCATCCATCTCAAAGAGCGATTCCATGCAGTGAGCAGACCAAGTGCTTCTCTTAGGAGATCATGTGCATTTCTGCTCTCTGAACCACTACCTCTATCTGAAATGTCTACATCTGATGGTGAGACCACCACAGAGGATGCAAAGGACCCAGCAGCTACTAAGTCAGCCGAAAACGCAGTAACACCAGTGTTAGAGAGTTGCATAAACAAATCCAAAGTGGAAAATAATCATGTTAGCACTGGCCTCTTCAAGCATGAAGGCCTGCTAAGTACTCTCCAAGGAGAGTTGATGGGAATGAATTTAGGCTTTTCCAACTAGCATCCTGATAGGGCCCTTTCTCTCTTCCTGTTGCTGAATCTGTCTAAGAACCTACTTTTTAAAGGAGGAGAATGTAAATTATGATGTAATTTTTTTTAATTTAATAAATCTTTATTGTTCAGATTATTACAATTGTTTCTCCTTTTCCCCCCCCATAGCTCCCCTCCACCCGGTTCCCACCCCACCCTTTGCCCTTACCTCCCCCCACACTGTCCTCATCCATAGGTGTACGATTTTTGTCCAGTCTCTTCCTGCACCCCCCATACCCCTTTCCCCCTGAGAATTATCAGTCCACTCCCTTTCTATGCCCCTGATTCTATTATATTCACCAGTTTATTCTGTTCCTCAGATTTTTAATTCACTTGATTTTTAGGTTCACTTGTTGATAGATATGTATTTGTTGTTCATAATTTTTCTCTTTACTTTTTTATTCTTCCTCTTCTTAAAGAATACCTTTCAGCATTTCATATAATACTGGTTTGGTGGTGATGAACTCCTTTAGCTTTTTCTTATCTGTGAAGCTCTTTATCTGACCTTTCATTCTGGATAATAGCTTTGCTGGGTAGAGTAGTCTTGGTTGTAGGTTCTTGCTATTCATCACTTTGAATATTTCTTGCCACTCCCTTCTGGCCTGCATAGTTTCTGTTGAGAAATCAGCTGACAATCGTATGGGTGCTCCCTTTTAGGTAATTAACTGTTTTTCTCTTGCTGCTTTTAATATTCTCTCTTTGTCTTTTGCTCTTGGCATTTTAATTATGATGTGTCTTGGTGTGGTCCTCTTTGGATTCCTTTTGTTTGGGGTTCTGTGCACTTCCTGGACTTGTAAGTCTATTTCTTTCACCAGGTCGGGGAAGTTTTCTGTCATTATTTCTTCCAATAGGTTTTCAGTATCTTGCTCTCTCTCTTCTTCTGGCACCCCCATAATTCTGATGTTGGTATGCTTGAAGTTGTCCCAGAGGCTTCTTACACTATCTTCAATTTTTTGGATTCTTTTTTCTTTTCTTTGCTTTTCCGGTTGAGTGTTTTTTGCTTCTTTGTATTTCAAATCTTTGACTTGATTCTTACATTCCTCTAGTCTGCTGTTGGGTCTCTGTATAATATTTTTTATTTCAGTCAGTGTATGTTTAATTTCTAGTTGGTCCTTTTTCATATCTTCGAGGGTCTCGTTATATTTATCGGCCTTTTCTAGGATATTCTTGAAAAGCCTTATAACCGTG
Organism: Plecotus auritus; assembly: GCF_963455305.1. NCBI lineage: Eukaryota > Metazoa > Chordata > Mammalia > Chiroptera > Vespertilionidae > Plecotus > Plecotus auritus. The sequence goes on along the minus strand of NC_137772.1, from coordinate 135,117,244 downwards.
GTTTTGAATTCTATATCCAGTCATTTGTTTTCCTCCATTTCTTTCATTTGTGATCTGTTTCTTCGTCTCCCCATTTTTCATTGCTTCCCTGAGTTGGTAGGGTAGCTTTGTATGCTAGGTTTCCTATATGGCCCAGTGGGTCCGCCTCCCCAGTTAACCTGTGGTGGACACTCTTGGTGTACCCCTTTGTGGACTGTGTGTACAGCCTTGTTGTAGTTAAGTCTTGATTGTTGTTGGTATCACTGGGAGGAACTGACCTGCATGCCAGTTGGCTGTGAGGATCAGCTGTGTCTACACTGGGAGATTTTCGGTGCTGGAGACAGCCTTATAGGATTAGCCTTGCCAGATTGCAAAAGCCTCTGTGCTCAGCTTGGAAGGTGTGGAGTCTCAGGGCGGAGCAGGCAGTCTTGGCTTCCCATCAGCCCTGCCCTTGTGAGTGAGTCTCCAGACCTCTGCCTTCTGCGGTTCCCGAGTTTCTGCCTTACAGTCCAGATTTCCCCCGTAAGAGCATGGGTCCCCAGGGGCTCGCCCGGAACTGCGGTTCAGTGCAGTCAGAACTGGGGTTCAGTGCAGTCAGGAGCTTCCGACTCCCTTCTGCTAGGGATAGCCTGTGGTAACCTCCGCAGCCTTTGTGCGCACTTGCACCTCCAGACCCCTGCTGCCGCAGCTCCCCTAAGTCTCCAAGTCTCCGAGTCTCCGTGTGCCTTTCTCTCTACCTGACAGTCCAAACTCCCCCTGTATGAGCCTGGGTCCACAGGGTTTCACCTGGAACTGAGGTTCAGTGCAGTCGGAACTGGGGTTCAGTGCAGTCGGGGGCTTCCTTCCCCCTCCCACCAGAGAAAGCCAGCCAGGCACTCCGCCGCCCTTCCTCTCTGCATGCGCATGTCTCCGTACCTCAGCTCTTTGCCGCTCCTTCTCCGTGAGCTTTCCTCTTTCCTTCTAGTTGTAGAATTTCCACTCAGCCAGCTTTCCTGTGGTTCTGGATGGTGTACGTTCTGTCTTTTAGTTGTAGTTTTGAAATTGTTGTGCGGGGCAGCAGTTTAGGCACTTACCTATGCCGCCATCTTGGTTTCTCTCAATTATGATGTAATTATTCAACCAGGTGGGAAGTGAAATCCTAGACCTGCATCCATCACAGGCCAGGAAAACACGTGCTGCCCCTGGTTCTTGACTTGGTCACTGTGTGGTAGAAGAACCTCGGACAACAGTTTTAACGTGGGCCTGTGAATGTGGATGGCTAGAGAAAATTACATCTTTATTTTCCTGAAATGAAATTTAGCATGTCTTTCATTCACAGATGTAGGTAGCACCCTGGAATAGAAAGTAAAGGTAGCACCTGTGACTGTCACCAAGGGAAATCAGAGCTTTTCAAATCACATGACAATTGTTGCAGATGCTTGGTTTATACTTATCCACTTCAGATCATGATTAAATATTAGAGGTGCTGCTACATCCTGTTATTGACAAGGTTACTAAAGAAGTCCACATGTTACCATGTCATAATTTTACTATCTTGCAAGTGTATCTCAACATAGTTGTCTTCCTTTGTAATTCTACATATTTTACTTTATTATTTTTAATTTCAAAAATGGTTTAAAATCTAAAAACATTCTGATAAGAGTCCATAGACATCACCCAGGCAGTCAAAGGAATCCATGCCTTCTGCCCCCAACAAAACAATGTAAGAACTCATGAGGAGACCCTCGGACTTGCCCTTGCTGTTTTGGGGTGACTGCAGTATTACCCCATTGCAAAATCACAGCTGCTATATATCCAGGGGCCTGTAAAGTTACTAAGTTGGTGCATTTCATATGGTGTTACCTCTTTTCCAATAACACACCTTAACAAAAACCTCAGATGCAGTACAATTGTAAAATATGGAATCATTTGATCTTCAAATTGCTGGTTAAAACTGCGCCAGCTTTCAGTTATTCAGGAGCTGCCTATCTGAATCATGCATTACCGAGGCCCCCTTTCCTCCCTGGCTTCCTCTTTGGCTGTTTACCCTGCAGTTCTTTCACTCCGGGTCACAGGTGCACTGACAGATAGGCAGGGCACCCAGGGGAAATGACATTCAAATCTGACAATTTTCCTATATCACTAAGAAGTCGTGAATGGGTGGAGGTTGAAAGCATTAATTAAATTCAGATTTTGGATTACCTGTGGATTTTAATTACCGTGCCATCCCTGTCCCAAGGCCTTCTGTCTCCCCCTGCCACTGCACTCCTGTTGCTCTCATGAGACTCTTCCTAGCTGCTATTTTGTGTGGTTAGTTATCTTCACAGTGCACATGCTCTTTGAGTTCATGGAACCTGTGTTATTTTTCACTTGGGTTGCCTCTGGTGCTTGGCAGACAATGCACCCACCGTCAGTAGGTGTGGCTGAACTGAAGAGATGTCTACTGTGCATATTTAGTGGGCCTCGATGCTTGAAGAGGCCAGTGCTAACATGATTATTTTCCATATTGGATTTGTTTATGCAACATCTATTCCACAAATACTGAGCACTTATCATCTGCCAGGCATCATGACTAGATATTAGAGCCAAAGATGAATAAGACATAACCACTTCCTCCAAAGAGTCTAGGGCCTTGAGGATGCCAGACAATATTGCCATGGGGTATAATGAGAGCAAAGATAAAGGTATGAACCAGGCATGCTGATGGCATCAAGGTGGGAGTGATCAGTTCTGGAGAATGAGTATCAAAGAAGATGCTTGAGTGGGAACCTGAAGGATGAGTAGGACTTGGGAAGGGGGAGGTGGAGACTTTACAGGAATGGAGAACTGCTTGTCTTTCAGTACTGGAGCAGCAGACAGAATTCTTTACCTACCCATTAGCTCCTCTTCTCTCCTTCTTCCCCATTAACATAACCCTAGTTTTGTATCTGGGACAATCTCAAGGAATATACGCTCCTTCCCTAGACCCAGGCTCAAAAGCCAATCAGGAGCCGATCATGGCCATTCCTTTGCTCTTTGCCACTGACTAGTCCAGAGTGGGCATATGATCACATTCTGATCAATGAGATATAAGGGGATGCCTGCTGAGGGCCTTCCCTTTGCACTTAAAAAACTCCAGAGTTTTTCTGGGAGAAAGATAGTTTTCCCCTTCTCTTCTTGAAAACTATTACAATATCTGAAGCTTTCCTGGCTATCTTATGATAGAAGAAAGATATTAAGAGCCCGAGGGCTCTTTGATAGTAACAATGAATAGCAACCAATACTGGTAACAACTGGACTCCTGGTGTGGGGGAAAAATGAACCCTTATTTGTCTATGCTACAGTATATTCTTCCCTTTTAACTAAACATATTATAATGGATCTACATAGCTTCTGTAAACTATTTTTCAGAGATCTCCCCAGTCGTACCAATGAGATCACATGACTATAACCCTGAGTTGTACTGACTGATTATCCCTGACCTGCATAACTCAACTCTTCCCTCCAGTTTCTCCAGTTGTTTCAGGAAGACCCCAGGGGAACAGCTTTGAGAATGTGGTTTCCTCCCTGCTATTCTGTATCCCACCCCTCACCCCACCCCCGCCATGCTGAGACAGTATTCTATGCAAAGCTAGGAGAAAGCCCTTCTCTCTGACTGTTTCACTCTTTCTAGACTAGCCTCTGGTAGTGTGAATGCCTTGAGTGTCATAAACTTTTGGCCAAAGTGCATCTTCTGTCTCCTGTCTACTCCTGCTCTCTATAGGGGAATGTCTGAGGAATAGGATTCGGAAGTCTCATTGACTTTTCTTTATGTCCTCCTCCAGACAGAACAGAACAATAACAAAAGGTTGCAGGCATATCCACCCATGCCAATAGATGCCTCAGAGTTCAGGCTTACTGGCCCCTCACAACTACTCTCCAATGAGCTCAGCCCAGAGCACAGTTACAGGTGCACATAAAGAAATGGGAACATAATATTGCAAAGATAGGTAGGCAGGGACTTCATATATCAAGTAAGGAAGTATAAGCTGTAATTCCTGAGTAAGTGCTTCCCAACAAGTGTGCCATATGGTGCGTTGAGATACTACTCTGCCCTCTGGGCTGCTGTGACTCCCGGCAGAGCCTGGCAGCCAGAGCCCTTACCAGGGGTCCTCAAACATTTTAAACAGGGGGCCAGTTCACTGTCCCTCAGACCGTTGGAGGGCCGGACTATAGTTTAAAAAAACAACAACTATGAACAAATTCCTATGCGCACTGCGGGCCCGGGACGAGTCGGCTGCTAAGCAGGACAGGCAGCGGCACCCGGTGGGCCGGATAAATGTCCTCCGCAGGCCGCATGTGGCCCGAGGGCCGTAGTTTGAGGACCCCTGTGTCACTTCCAGCAGTGAGCAGCTTTGTGTGGGTCTAGGAGGGTGGAGCCAAGCAGAGGGGCCTGATGAGGCCATGAGTAAAAAGACTGGGAAACAATGAGGAGTCACGGAAAGCCTTTTAGCAGGCAGTAACCTTTCCATTTTGGAAGAAAATAAGAGGGCAGTGCAAAGGCTGGATTGGAGAGGTGGACAGTGGGCCTGGGACAAAGAATGCCAGTCTCACCTGAAACAGACCAGGTATGAAGAGATGAGGGACCAAATGAAGGAGTAGGTGTGAGAAAATAGAAGGAACCTGGGATATGAGGAGTCTTAAGGAGATAAAATCAATAGCTTGCTGACTGGTTAGACAGAAGGGGAGTGGAAATATCCAGGATGACTTCCAGCTTTTGGACTGAGAACCTGATGAACAGTGTGTCAGCCAGAGAGATTGGAAACACACGGGGGAAAGGTGGAGAAGAAAATTGGTTTGAGGTGCTGTAGTGTCCAAGGGAGATAACCAGTGGGCATTTGGACATATGGATCTCTGGTATAGATTTGAGAGTCTTCAGCAGATGAGTGATTGTAGAAGCCCACAGGCACTGGTGGTACTGATGAGGGAGAACAGAGCAGTGGTAAGCGAGTGCCAAAGACAGAGCAAGCAATAGAAGCTAAGTCAAACTGGCTCAAGTCAAAGGACTGGTACTGAGCACTCAGCTCTTCTGGGTCTCAACCAATCTCTCTCTCTCTCTCTCTCTCTCTCTCTCTCTCTCTCTCTTCTCTGGTTGTCTCTCTCTTCTTTTGGAATGTTGGCCTCATTATCTCAGACAGGACTTTTCTACTAGGCAAAGAACAAAGTCACTGGTAGCCCCAGATTTTTCAACCCAGTGATTTTTTTTCTTTCTTTCACCATCTATATAACAACCCTGGAGAGAACTCTGATAGGCTTTTCTTGGGTCACATGACCTATCCTTAGACCAAACACAGTTGCACTTGGATTGGTCAGTTCTGGGTCATGGGCCCTCATCTGGTTGGGGGTAGTGTGCAGTGGCAGGTTCTATTACCAGGAGGAGAGAGGTGGCAAAACTTTCTGGGCAGATATAGTTACCATGATCCCCTACACATCAAAATTTAAAGAGGTAGGTAGAAGAAGGAGAACCAGTGAAGGAGACAGGAAGCTGACATATCAGAGTAAATTATCAGCTTTTCAGAGGCCAAGCACTGTGTCTTGTTCATATCTGTTTCCTCCTCCCCCTACAATTTGGAACCGAATGCTGTGCCTATAATCAAAAAGCATATGTGGAATGGATACATAAACACTCCACATGAAAAGCAGTGGGGATTTTTCAAAAGATGCAACAAAGACTGACACCCAGAAATCTGATTTGGACAATATACAAAAGCACAGTTTTAAGTGTGAATAGATTCCCTGAAAAGAGCTCGTCTTTTCCATGATTTAGATGAAGGCACCATATCAGTTTGGGCCCAAATAGTTACAGCAGCTGAGAATTTGATTTGGGAAATGTCTAATGGAAATCAGGGTTGTTCTTTTAAAGAATGTTTTATTGCTCTGTTCCAGGGCTGACTGTAATTTCATGCTGCATTTGTAAATCTGTAGACAAATACCTTAATTACTAAGGATGTCAGATAGAAAAAGGAGGCCCAATCAAACCTTTATTAATCGGTAACATACTTGCAACTTTAGGGGACAGGTGCCAGGGAAGAATGAAAGCTGGTAAGCCATAGTAAACCACTCTGTAGGTAGTGAATGCGTCATTTTTTTCATGTCAAGTATCTTTTATATCCACTAGGGGGAGTCGTGCTGTGCATCAAAGCTTGGCTGTTTCTATGTATGATGGAATTATATACCCATGAAAACTTGTCTATTGATGGGGTGGGTCCTCCTCTCTAAAGTTCTCAGAGATCTGGCATGTTGTCATTTTGTTCCCCAAACAGATGAGAGAATGTTATTCAAGGCAAGTTAAAGAAAATCAATTGTTTAAATTCTCACTGAATTTAGAAGGACCCACTAACCATTTAGATGAAAGTTTTTATAAGATAGAAAAGTAGGGTTTTTATTTGCTAGAATCTTTGCTTATTAAAACTATAAAATGCTGCATCTGTGTTGTTTCCATTTTAAAGAGTTTTATTTTAAATGCCTGCTAGACAGTAGTGTAATCTTAGTGCTCAGTGGAGTTCTTAAAGTATTATTGGCACTCAGTTGATAATTATAATTATTATAAGCTTGTCTAATGTAATTACAGTAAAGACTTTTTCCTTTTCAACACAAAGCCATTTTAAAGCAAAGTTTGAAAGATGCTGTAAATTAACATAATTCAAATGCAATGCTCAGACTTGCATTCAGTGGTAACTCCTCCTTATTGTCAATGATATTTTTTTGTGGCTGAACATTCCTTTTCTATTTTTGTGTTCTCTGTTTTTGCAGAGATAATCAATTCACAAATTGGTATTTGGAAATTAGGTCCTTAAAGAAGCAAAGGAAGGTCATTAGGGTGGGTCCTAATCCAGTATGACTGGCATTTTATAAGAAGAGCATATTTGGACATAGATATATACAGAGGGAAGACCATGTGAAGATACAGAAAGAAGGTGGCCACCTACAAGCTAAGGAGAGAGGCCTCAGAAGAAACCAGCTCTGTCAACAACCTTGATCTCATACTTTTAGCTTCCAAAATTGTGAAGGAAGATTTTGTTGCTTAAGCCCCCAGTCTGTGGTATTAGTTATGGTGGCTACAGGAAACTAATTCAATGGGTTAACATGGCACTTGAGCCCTGATGTCTAATAATGATGATGATGATAATATGATAATAATGTTATTATTACTTATTGAGCATTTCCTGTGTGCCAGGCATTATACAAAATGCTTTACACATATTATCTCATTTAATATGCTTTAAAATTTCATGAGATAGATGCTTTTTTTTTTTTTTTTTTTTTTTTTTCAGGCTACAATGAGGCTGCTGAAGCTCAGAGAGCCCACAGAGTCACTGCGAGGTGGCCCTGGTGGTGGAACCTAGCCTGACCAGGGCCACTGCTAGCCCACAGAGTCTTTGTACAAAGACAAGGCATCTCTCCCTTTGGACACACCCAGCCCCACGCCGGGATACAGGGCTTGATGAGCCAAAGACGAGCTAGATTTCAGTCCCTCTTGCCCCGATGCCCTTGTGCAGGGTTAACCCTTTGTGGTGGCCCACTTTGCCCCCAAGCACTTAATCGTTATATTGGACTGCCCCAGGGCCTGGAGTGGGCTACACCACTGAGGAAGGAGCATGTGGGTGCACACAGAGATTCTGAGAGCTGGGCATGCCACCTTACCCACTCCACAGTTGGCAATGAGGCATGTGGGAGTTCTAGGTCCTGGTGGGAGGCTTCCAGGGGCCCTGTTTCCATAGGGGGCCTTGATTCAGCCCAGTTCTGCGAATTGACCTCAGAACAGCTCTGTCTCCATTTCTCAGTCAGCAAGAATTCCAATATGCTGTCCTATCACCATCACCCCTGCACCACCCCCCAAAATCAAAGAGACTGAGAACTGCATCTTTGACTATTCAACGATGAATGTGAGTGTGCCTTTCTTCACAATTAAAGCTCCTGAATGTCCCAAATTTGCAGCTTTCTCGGTGGGGGAAAACGCCTGACAGTGTAAATAATTAATCACCTTTAAGAATGTCCAATAAACGAGGGGAGTCAGGTTTCAAATTGGCTGGTTCAGATGATTAAGGTGCAGAAGTCATAGCAGGGTAAAAATAAAGCACCCTCTGAAAAAGTACCTTCTTTAGAACTCAAGACGGTTTCTATTTCTACTGCAGAGAACAGTGTGTGTCACCTGTCCTTGAACCATGAAGGCACTAAGAATATCCGATTTATCTTTAAGTATTAGTCGGTGGGTGAGGTCTGGAGTTGAGGAAGTATGGCAATCTCTCAATAATCCTGTTTTAATAACAATGAGTACAAATGGAATTTCTAGACTGCTGGAGCTCAGACTTAAGGAGAAATGTCTAAAAAGGAAAAAGCATGTTGCTTCGTGTCTTATTTGAAAAGATATTTCAGATGTGCAGTGGTGTTTTAGAGGTCATGGCCACCCCGCCCCCCACCACCTTCTGAACCCTCAGCCCCCAGTAGTCCTCGTTGACTTTTTAAATAAGGCTTTTACTTTTATGACTTGCTGGCAAAAAACATATAATCCAGCCCAGTCAGGTTTCCATTTGTCTGTATCACCAGGTTGTACTTAGTGTAAAAAAAGCCTTTGCAAAGGGAGGGAAAATGTAGCTTTCCCAGGGCCAGATTTGGGGAGCCAAGCATGGGAGAGGAAGACCAGGAGTCCCTAGTGCCCAGCAGTCTTTCATGCTTCCCATCAGTGGACGAACAACGTACAGATTGAAATATCATCTAGATCACTTCTCCAGCCGTGTTTGGAGGGAGGTTGCTTCTTCAGTTATGGTTCTGGCAGGAAGCAGGTGACATGCGCAAACAGATACACTAATGAAGGGGCCAGGGCGGAGGCACGGGCAGGACGAAGGGACACCAGTAAAGGCTAGCAGCAGAGGGGGGCTTTGGCTCCCACAGGCCTGAGGAGGAGGGCGAGGGAGTGGTTATGAGCCAGAGAAGGCTGTGGCTGTGAGAGAGGGCTGTCCACAGGCTCTGTGGCCTCCAGGACCTCCCTCCAGCGGGGAGGCAGCAAGAATAAATATCTGGACACTCCTCTAGCTACTACCTCTGGATCTGGTGCTGGTGCCTCTCATTGAAGCCAAAAGGCAAGGGATATGTCCATAAATGGTGAACTTCTGAGTGTAGAGCAGGAAGGGAAAGAGTGGGAAAATGGTATAGAGAGAAGTGGAGAATATCCAAGCACAGGTGGGGAAGAAGAATAAACAGGGCGAACCAGAGAAGGGGCAGAAAGGCAAAGTAAATGCTCAACCTTCCATGGGATTTGTACCTGGGATTCTGTGCATGAGGCTTCGAGTATCTGAGAGATGCTGTGGGTCCTCCACATCCCCAGTGCCATCCCCAGGGCGGTGCCAAGTGAAGCAGCCCTCACTGTGCGGACCACATGCCGAGCTTCCCAACAGCCACACCCCATGCTCAGAGCTGATGCCAGTTGATTCCTGCCCACCTTGGTGGAAGTACTTTCTAGGGAGTGGAAAGGACATAAGAAAGTGAAGGGGTGCCAGTGTGGCGGCCAGCACCAGACCGCTCACGGCCAAGTCCAGCAACTTTATTAGTCAGCTCAGAGCATCATCTGTCAGAATCTGAAGGAAACAGAACGATGAGTGACTGTGAAGGTATCTGAGTGTTTATCTTATCTTCTGCTATTCATTTCAAGAGTTTGAGTTATTATTAATATGAGGGCCCGGTTTCTGGCAGCTCTTCTCTTTGAATGGGTCTATGCCAAGCTGCCAGTTATCAAAGGATTCAGGGCCTAGGATTATGCTGACAGGGAGCCTCAGAGCTGTGATGGCAGAACAGAGACTTGGGAAAAGACATTGCATTAAAGAGGGATCAGCATTTTGTGTGTAGTCCTTCATGCCCTTTTGGCTTCATATTTCAAAAGAACAGCAAGTAAAATAAGAGCAGGGATAGCCTTGAATCTTGTGAAAATCAGAGAAAAGCTGGTGGCCAAGAAATTGCTCAGCAAGTTATAGAGATTCACCAAATCTGAAGAAATAATGAACTGATGGTTTTGTGTACTTCATGCAGAGTGAGCGCCTGGAAAAGCAGTGATGGCTGATTTACCATATTTTGCTTTCAAGCAGTACAGTAGTGGTCTCAGACGCTTGACCACTGATGGTCTTGGCAAATTTTTTGAAGAAAGGGCTCAAGAGAAACTTCATGACAGAGTATACTACCTGAGAGGTGAGGTACTGGGGTGCCAGGGTGAAGTCCTAGACACCACAGTCTCTTTAAAACATTGACATTCAGCCCTGGCTGGGTGGCTCAACTGGTTGGAGTGTCATCCTGCATACCAAAGCGTTGTGGGTTTAATTCCAGGTCGGGGTGGGGTGGGGATGGGAGGCAACCAATCAATGTTTCTCTCTTACATTGATGTTTCTCTCTCACTCTTCCTTTCTCTCTAAAATCAATAAAAAAAAATGTATATCCTCAGGTGAAGATTTTCAAACATGCTAAATATTAAAACTAAAAAAAAAAATCAACATTTACATCCTTTCCATAGGCAATAGCTCATTTGTCCTAAAGCTGAGCAAAGGCCCTTATTTAGTATAAAGGAAGTCATTTTGACCTTGAGTAAAAAATTATTTCTTTGTATATCCAATCCATCCTCCCATCTGTAATTGCAACTCTACTGGGAATGACCATAAGTTGTTAAGCCATGAGGTGGGAAAAGAGAGCAAGTCATATCACAGGTGACCCCACTTCCACCTACAGAAGGAGCCCCACTGAGCCTCATCACTTTAGCCACAGGCAGGGGCCCTGTTGCCAGGCGTAAGAATGTTCAACATTTGTGGGGCTGTGGGGCTGGGTAGGGAGGATGTGGGGCTGTGTTCCTTCAGTCACATCTTGACTGCGCTGCATTTGACTGACTTCTGTTGCTTGAACTTGTCTCTCAGCATCAATTCAAACTTATTAAATGGCTCTTCATCTTATCTGTGTTCAACCATCTACTCATCAGCAGACTAGAAAGGAGGCTGGCTCGTTTAGTTTTCCTGTCAGTCACCAAAAGGGGCCGGGAGCTTCGATAAGGGCCTCCACATGGATGACCACGTAGGTTTGAGCTGAGCTGTGGAGAAAGAAGTGGCCTGTCTTAAGTCTTAGAAGAATAACACTATTTAACGCACTGGGTAGCGTTTCTCAAATGCTGCCTGGCGGGGGTTGTAACTACGTAGACAAGGCGTAAAGAGAATTCATTGACCACCAGAACTAATTTCCTCAGTTGCTTTCAATCCCTGCTGACCCAGTCATCCCTACAGACCACTGTTAGAGTTTTGCTTTTTTGTTTTTTGTCAGAAATAAAACTGAAGCACCATGATAGCCATCTTGTGACTGTGACCAATTGCCTGCTGAACATTCTTAATGTCCTGAGCCTCAGCAGGAAACCACTGAATCTCTAAAGTCCTGTCCAGCAGAATGAGTCTGATTGTGGATGGTCTGGTTAACCCAGATTGCCTCCAGTGCCTGAGGAAGTTGATATTTTCTCATTATGAAGACTTTCCCATCTAGTGAATGCTACAAATAAAACTGCTCAGAATCAGTCTGAACTGCCTGTTTCCGTGGTAGCGAGCCTCTGCCTGGAGGATAAGTCTGCACCATCTTCTTGGAGGTGGTGGGGCGGAGTGGGGGGCGGGGGGGTAGGAGGTCAGTCAATAGTGTTACAAGGAGTTCTGAGTGTGCAAGAGTGACATCCAAACGGATGGGCTCCATCAGTTGGAGAGGGAAACTTTGTCACCAATGGGATTTGTACCCGTGGCCAGATAGCAGTATCCAAGAAAAAGAAATCAAAGACACACAGCATCCACATGCCTAAATGTTTATTCCGGTTGTTTGTATTTCCCACACTTTTCAAATGTGAACTTGTGTCCTGAAGGTGGAGCTTTAGTTCACAGGAAGATTGGGAAGGGGCAACCGTGCCTGCACAAAATAGGGCAGAATCGGCAAAGAATACATTTATATGCCTCCTAGTCTCCTACATTTTTCATGCCCAAAAGTAGGCACAGATTCAGATTTCTTTCCTGGTAGGAGCCTGCATACAATTAAGTGGGAGGGAAAAGAAGCTCACTTTCAAGAGTGGGGCTTATGGTCCCAGTAGAATGGGGAGAAACTAGCCATCAAAGCCATTTGTACTTCTTGATGGTAGTATTTTTAAGATGTTTCTGCTTCAAAATGAGGCAGCAATGAATTGAGTAGTGATCAAAATGCCACGCTATAGAGTATGTTTAATCCAAATAGCTCTCAAGATGGTCTGCTACTGATTGTAGCAACTCTGTAGGACTTAGAGAAATTACTTGGTTACGAGTGAAGTAAAACCATCTCCGCAGTGGCACTGAAGTGTTCCTTCTCAGCAAATAACAACGCTGCCACAGCCGGTTATGATGGCAGTGACGATCAGTGTGCTCTTCATCACTCACAGGAAAATTTCAAAATGCTAGCACACAAATCCCCTGCTATGCCATGATGGGTTCTATGAGCTTCTGCAGATGTTTCTTAGATACTACTTTTTCCATTTCCAGCAGTGCAAAAATTCTTAAAGCATTTCAGGTGGGCAGGGAGTGGGGCGCACGGCCTGATTACTTTGGAGCAGAGAGAGAGCATCTGATCTGCCTTGTTTATGATCAGATTAACATGAAGCCATATCTCAGGCCTTTCCCCTTCCTCCTCTGCCCTCCTCAGGGCACCCCAACCACCAACACCACAGCAGACACAGCAACCTTGTATCTCATGGGAAAGCATTTGCTGCCCACTGACAGGCAAAGATAATGTTATCCAATTTCAAAGAAGGAAATTATGAATGGAAAGATGACCCCTCTGAATTCAGAATGTGAGAGTCGCTGATGGAATAATTTGATCCATTAATGGCACATTTGGGGCAGAAACTCACGTTTCTTTTCTGCTTCTTGCTTTAGTTCACCCTTCTTTCCTTACGCCTCCCGAACTCCTTCTCCTGCCTTATCCCTCAGCACTGGGGAGAACTTGAAGCACTGTTGTAGAAGTTTAAACCTGGATCAGCTGCTTCTTCAGGAGGGCTCAGCATCCGTAGGAAGTCCACTTATCCACCCTCCCCCTCCCAAAAAAACCCCCACAAAAAACAAAACTGCTCCACATAGATTCTATTTAGAGTTGAGAATTGGGAGAAGACAGAGGATGCACCCTGCCCCTACCTGGGGCCTGGGAACAGCCTGGGAAGGGACAGAGACCATTTTCCACAGATGCCTAGGGTCCCCAGGAGCCCCCAGTGGCCCCCGGGGTCACCTGCCAGACTGTAAGGGTGCTGGTGATGCTATCAGCTGCAGCTCTGGCAGCTGGGAGGCATTTGTGTATCCTCTAGGATGGCCCCTGCTGAGAAACCTTGAACCTTCACCCAGGGGAGGTAGTCATTCAGGTGTGCAGTAATTCAGAAATACAGGGTGGGGCAAAAGTAGGTTTGCAGTTGTGAGTGCAGGAAACATAGTTTATTCTTGTATTATTATTAATTATTGTAAACCTACTTTTGCCCCACCCTGTATACTGTGCTTCAGAAATTCTTGATGGTTGGGGGGGGGGGGTTGGCGGGGAGCAACCTGCTACTTGCCCCTAAGGGAATTGGTGAGACCTCAGAGGGTCCAAAGTAAAGAACTGGGAAGGGGTGAGAGAGAGGGCAGGCCTCTAAGTCTAAGGAAATAAAGGTACCTGTTCTAGGATTAGAAGGCTGGGAAGGGGAGGGGAGGTTGCAGCATTTAACTTGGGGAACTGTTTGGTCACACCTGTGGAGAATGCTCTCTGGGTAGTATTGTAATGGCCACAGGTGGCACTTGGTTAGAGCAGGGAGTGTAAGTGGCCCTAGAGCTGGATATAGGTTAGAATCTTTTACCAGTAGCACCCCTTCCCCCCCACCCCCGCAAGTTCTCTGAGCTCTGCATGATCATTCTCCTCACTACTAAGAATAATACTCACTAATTAATAGGGTTGTTATGGGTATTAAATGAGTCTTCTGTAGTGAATTTAGAACAGCACCGGGTATGTAGTAAGTGTTCAATAAATGCTAGATATGATCAGTAAGGTCAGATGGTGAGTAGGACTTGAAGGGCTGGGTTTGAGAGCCTGGGACTCTGTTGCCAAGGGAGATTTGAAACCCTTTTCAAATATGGGAGCTCCAGCGCCAGGGATTGTCCAGGATCAGAGCTTTGGCGCCTGCCTTCCCCCACCTCACTCTTCTGACCAGGGAAATCCACCCTCCTTGATAGGGGAGCCCTGGTCCCCTGAGCCTCGGGCTCCTCCCAGTCTCCCGCGGGCCTCCTCAGGGCCTCCCTGCCTTGGTCCACACCTGTCAACCGTCCTTGCAGCCTCCCTGTGGCCCAGCCCCCAGGCCTCAGGGGCAACCCTCTGGTACCCGAGGTCGTAGCTCCCGGTGTCTGGCGTCTCCCCCCACCCCAGCCCTGCTCCGCTGCTCTGGTAAACAAAACCCTAGCGTTGGAGCAGCCCCTCCGGCTGCGCGTGCGGGAGCTCTCTCGGTGCACAGTTAGCGCGCCCGGGGAGCCCCGGGCCAGCCAAGGGGCATGGTGGCGGCGGTGGCGGCAGCGGCAGGCGGCTCAGCTTTGTTTTGAATAGATGAAAGAGGCCACCTACACAGTAACCCAAATTATCAGACCTCCCTCCTCCCTATCTCACAGAATCAAGAGGGGAGGGGAGATGGGCGTGGAGGGAGGGCGGGCGGGCAGGAGGCGGAGGGCGGAGGAGGAAGAGGATGAGGAAGGGGGCCAGTTGCATCCCACTTTCACAATGGGAAAGTGAAACGCACTAGCGCACCCAACCTCTCCAGTCCTCCCCGCCTGCCTCGCTCCCCCCACCTCTTCGCCTCCCCGAGAGCGCCAGCGCTGCACAGAGGAACTCTCCGGAGAAGGAGGGCGAGGAGGAAGCGGGGCCGGAGCGCGCAGGGCTTGCCGCCGCGCTGCTGCACAGGCTGCCGGAGCGAGCCCGCCGCGCGCCGCCCTCCCCGCTCTCCTTCCCAGGCGAGCGGCGGGGATGGGGCGGCCACGGGAGCCCGAGCGCGCGCAGGAGCCGCCGCCGCCCGCGTCTCAGTCGCCGCGCGCCTGAGCCGCCGTCGCCACCTCGCGCCCTGCCCGGGGGCGACCCCCCAAGCCCCATGGAGGTCTCCCGGAGGAAAGCACCGCCGCGCCCCCCGCGCCCCGCCGCCCCGCTGCCCCTGCTCGCCTATCTGCTGGCTCTGGCGGCGCCCGGCCGGGGCGCGGACGAGCCGGTGTGGCGGGCAGAGCAAGCCATCGGAGCCATCGCGGTGAGCCGGGCGGACGGCGTGTTCGTGGCGAGCGGCAGCTGCCTGGACCAGCTGGACTACAGCCTGGAGCACAGGCTCTCGCGCCTGTACCGGGACCAAGCGGGCAACTGCACGGAGCCCGTCTCGCTGGCGCCCCCCGCGCGGCCCCGGCCGGGGAGCAGCTTCAGCAAGCTGCTGCTGCCCTACCGCGAGGGGGCGACCGGCCTCGGGGGGCTGCTGCTCACGGGCTGGACCTTCGGCCGAGGCGCCTGCGAGGTGCGGCCCCTAGGCAACCTGAGCCTCAGCTCCCTGCGCAACGGCACCGAGGTGGTGTCCTGTCACCCGCAGGGCTCGACGGCCGGCGTGGTGTTCCGCATGGGCCAGGAAAAGCCCTGGTACCTGGCGGTGGCCGCGACCTACGTGCTGCCAGAGACCGAGACGGCGAACCGCTGCAACCCGGCGGCGTCCGACCGCCAGACGGCCATCGCGATCAAGAACACGGAGGGGCGCAGCTTCCACACGGAGGAGCTGGGCCGCCTCAAACTGCACGGCGGGGGCGCGGGCAGCCTGCACTTCGTGGACGCCTTTCTCTGGAACGCCAGCGTCTACTTCCCCTACTATCCCTACAACTACACCAGCGGCCACGCCACGGGCTGGCCCAGCATGGCGCGCATCGCGCAGAGCGTCGAGGTGAAGTTCCAGGGCCAGGCGGCCCTCGATTGCGGCCACGGGCACCCCTACGGCCGCCGCCTGCTCCTCTCCTCCAGCCTGGTGGAGGCCCTGGACGTCTGGGCGGGCGTGTTCAGCGCGGCCACCGGGGAGGGCCAGGAGAAGCGCTCCCCCGCCACCACGGCGCTGTGCCTCTTCAGGATGAGTGAGATCCAGGCGCGCGCCAAGAACTGCACGCGGGACTTCGAGTCCCCGGAGCCCGACTGCGTAAGTCCTGCCCCGGGACGCTGCCAGGAGCGCTCCTGCTGGGGAGCCGCCGCCGAGGCAGAGAGGGAGGGAGACCGGGTTGGCATTTACCGGCTCCGGGATTCACACAGCCCAGTGGCCGCCCGACGCCATTCTCACACAGTCTACGAGGCCTCGGAGACTCTAAAGCAGGGCCAGAGGTCCCCAAAGGGAGTGTAAAAGGGGAGGTGGAGAGGGCAGGAGTTAGGCTCAAAACTCTAAATCCCAGTGCCTTCCTTCCCTGTCCAGACGTGGACGCTTGTTTGGGGCTGAGCCTCCCAAGCAGCCCCACCCCCTTCCTTCCCTAATCGCTAACTCAGGTGTGTGGTGTTGGCTGGCTTGTGGCTTTGACCTCTTTCCTCAACATGGTTACCAAACATAGTGCCCTCCGCAGAGAAGCCACTTCTTAAAGGACTTGCTACCACACCCCAGGCCTTGTGCCCCCGCCACGGTAACCATGTGATGTGGTCTGAAGAGTTGGTAGCCTGCTGGTCAAGGGGCAGAGCCAGCCTGGGAAGAGGCTCGCGTTCGGCGAAACAGAACCCTCAGCGCGACCCAGCGCAAGGGGGCGGAGCTGTGGTTCTGCTGAGGGTGCGCTGTGGTCTCCCGCGGGGTGGGGGAGCGGGTGGGCAGGCAGAGGTGGCTTTGTAGGAAAAGCCTCGCCCTGGAGGGGAGAGCAAGAGAAAGTGTTGGGGTGCTACAGGCAGTTTCTGGGCTCCAGATTGCCTGACTAAATCGTGGGGCTCAGAGGCACCACCCTTGTGTTGTACCCAACCAGGCAAACAGCACAGGCTTCCCTGAGGTTCCCAGGGCAGCCACAGCTGACTCTTGAGATTGGCATTTCTTTGACTGGAAAATAAAGCAGCGGTTCAAGAGGGTCCGGTTGATGGGGATTATGGAGCCATTGTGCACTTCTCAGAGGCCGTTTTCCTTCCAAGGCTGCTGGCACATCTACTCCACATATGGCTCCTGAGAGGCGAGCCCGCTGAGAGCCTCCTTTATAACTGGACAGAAATCAAAGAGCAGGAATTAATGGCTACAGGTGTTGCCATTGTTTTGGCATAAAAGGCGTCAGGGAGGCAAGGGAGCAGTCTCCACTTGGAAAATGTGTTGCTACAATTGTGTAGGCATACAAGGGAGCATTGGCTCTAAGGTGTATTAATATGTGTATAGAAAGACACTCCCACCCCCACTCACCCCTTTCTCTGCAAAACCCATCTTACTAATTATCAGTCCTATTTCCCAGGGAGAAAAAATAACTGAAGTCCTTTGCAAGGCTCCTTAGAATGGTCATTTGCTTGTTCCACCTTGCCTATCAGTTGCCTGCTGATAATGCCTTCATTTAGTCACTGGTATAATTTTTTTAAAGCATAAATGACATATAATGCATCCTAAAGGACTTAATCTTGCTATACACATAATTTAATATTTACTATCTGTCTTTATTAGATCTTTATATTCTGTAGTTCGAATTTGGCAAAAATTATCACCTTCCACTCCTCTGTTGAAAGACTTGAAAATACCCCCAAATATTACTTTGTGTCAAGCTTAAGGCATAGTTGGTCTCTGGGGCTAATGACAAGACAGCTCCGAGGCCCACAGCAGGTAATAACAGTGGAAGCCCAAGGTTTGCCATCTGACAGCTGTGTAGATGTGTGGAGCCAAAACATTTCTCTTGACTGCCTCTCTCTACCCATTGGGTCCTGGAGGACTTAGTTCCCTTCCAAACGCAGCAGGCATTCTGAATGCACTCAGAATCCGTGTTTTGGCTCGATCAGGTGTTCCTACTGGTGCTGGGATGAGGAGGGGAAGGGGCAGTCGGAGAGCTGTTTATCATCTTCACGGGAGCTTCTGGGAGAGAGCTGCCCATTGGAAATCAAGCGAGGGATAAACACATGCTGCCAAAAATCTGGAATTGGAAAAAGAAATAATTAAAAGAGGTCCCTCCATAGCATTTCTTGCTGCTGTTATTTATTGAGAACTCCCAGTGTGCTCAGAGCTATGTGTTCTGAAAGACGGGGCCTCTACCCCCTGAGCTTGTCATCCAAGTTAAATAATATACTCTGGTTCAAACAATAGCATGTCATGGTCGCACAGGTGGGAGCTTGGAGTTTTGCTTTCTTTTTTTTTCTTCCCTCATTTAAGTAAATTTCTTGCTGCTAGTATGCACTAAAAAGCCTTAGTGGAATGGAATTTCAAGAGGGGTTTGAATGGAGGGGGGGAAAGGTGGTAGTTTTGCTGAAAAAGCTGACTATTTTCTAACCTATTAAATAGGCAGATAGGATACTTCATTCAACAAACATTTGTTTGATGCCTTCTAGTGTGAGCAACGCTCTGTGCTGGGTGCCACTGATTTTGCTGCTGAAAGGACAATGGCAGGTTGCAACCCCATTTAATGGGGTCATGGGATCAGTGTGCCTCCAGTTGTCACTCAGAACAATGATGTCATTTGAATGGCATTTGTTCTGCATTTTATTTTCAGGTTTGATTGTGTTTTGGAAAAGGCAGGCTGAATTATAGGTGCCTGACACAGGAGACAGACTTGAAACACTCTAGAGGGAGCCTCAATAGATTCCAACAGCGGTTCCTTCAGAGCAGACAGTCATTTGAACAGTAAGCCACAGGCAGCGAGGCACAGGCTGCTAGATGTGCTTGCCTTCTCCCTCTCCTATTAGATGGCTTGCTCTGATTTTCCATCTTCAATCAACCATGGGTAGCAAAGTGACAGGAGTGACTGGGTTGTGTTTTCTCGTTTCTTGGCTCTCTTCCTATCAATCACATGTTGCTGATTTTCTTTCCCTTCAGCTCCTCCTGCTAAGGGTTCATTTGTGGGATGCTTGTGCCACGAGCCTTTTACACACTGGGCTGCTGCTTTTTTCTGCCTTGCCACCAACTTTGAATCCCCTTTCACAACTCCAGCAGGTTAGCTTCAGCTCATGAATGTGCCAAGGCAGCCAATTTCTGTAGACCTTAATAAATAATAACAGTCCTATAATAATAATGATGATAATCCCAGGAAATATTTGCACAGTGCCTTGCCATATAGTATTTCTTGTGAGCCCCTCATCAAGTCTGAGGCTGAGTCTATGAGGAACATTCCCATTTATCTGATGAGGAAGCACAAAAGAACAAAACAGCAGGTGTCAGGGCTCAGGATTTGCAATGTCTTCTTATGTATTTTTTCCACTCTGGTGGTTCTCAAACTTTCCCTTGAAAGTCCCCTAACTGAAAAGGCAGCAGCCAACCTCCCCTAATTGTGGGGTTGAGGTTGGAGGGGGCCCTTTGAAATGCATTTTTAAAACTTCATGTGATTTTTTTCATTCTATTTTCTAACATAAATCTGTGTGCTTTGGTTAATATAAAAAATGAATGTTTTAAATTATGTATAAGCTAATTAATTTAATTTCCTCCCTCTCTGAACTCCAGCTACTCCCTGCACACCAATGCACTTGTAGAAAGTGTTTGTACCTGAGGTTTGAAGTCTGATTGTTCCAGGTTTGTTTAGCTGCCATAGTTGGGTCCTGGGATTGCTTGTGGTTTAAACATGGTGCCCCCCTCCATACCCCCCCGGAGACACTGAGAGTGGTGTTTTCTTATCCTGTTGGCCAATGGGACCAAAGCCTGACATAATTTAGCTGTCATGCAGACAACCACAAAATGCTCACATGCTCTCTGGCAGACAGTAACCCAAGACACTTCTAGCCACTGCATGCAGAAGTGATGTCCCAGGACCACTTGGCAGTGCAGCCTTCTTGACCTCAAAGTCCACAGTCTTCCTGTCATGTCTATTCCTTCTTTGGTTTCTGTTATGATCCTGTCTCACCATTTTGCAATCTATAGGCTAGACGGTGATTTTTACCCTCATATATACATTTGATATGCAACGGTGGATTTTCAAATCTCAGTACCCACTCAGAGGGAAAATGCAGTCATGGCTACTATCTACTAGATAGCTGTCACGGCCAGGCTTTGTCTTAAGCACTTTATATGCCTAATTTTTGGTTGATTCTCACAGCAATCCAATGAGCAAGGACCATAGGTATTATTATGATTTTGTAGATGATAAAATTGAAGCCCAGAGAGCAGAGCTTTAATAGGTTCCACAGCTGGTAAATGGCAGAGGTTTTAGGACCTGGGTGGTCTGGCCTTGGACAGTCCGGCACCATGGATAGTGGGTGCTGGTGTCAGTTCTATCCTGTGTGGAGCTAGCTGGGCCCTTGCAACTGCTCTGATAACATCAGCTGTTCGCGGCCATGAGACTTTTGATAGAGCAGAGAATCCTTGACCATGAACTGAGTTTCTGGTTCTGTGTGTTTGACCACCTAAAGTTAACACTCTGGGAGGTTGTAGTTCTGAAACTGTCAACTTCTAGATAGTGCTGGCATTCTTTGTATTCAGGTTTCTAATGACCTCAGAGAGACCTACAGGGCCTCAAGGGAATGCTCCTAGTTTTTGTTCTTGGACACAACCTAGCTCATAATCTAAATCCAGGGATCTCAGCCTAAATCTGGACTACAGACACTCTTTTCTTTATCAGCAGCCACAATTAAAATGTAATCCCCAGAAGGTAAGGGACCTTATAACATTTTATTTTTTGTTGAACCAAGAGTACCTAGCATGTAGTACCTTGTATAGTTGGGGACGTGAGAAGTATTTGTTGAATTAACAAATGAAGTGTCTTGAAGGATCATGTTGGAAATGATTTCTGTACTTAGTGGCAATATTTTCCTGAATCTGGCCATCTCATTCTACCTTAACTATTGTGTTTTCTTAATGTCTGATGCACTCAGGCCTCTTTTTCCCAGTTCCAGGATATCTGGCATCCTCCACTCCTCTGGCTCTTCCTAGAAATCCCTATGCATTGGAATAGCCAGACTTCTGATCTTGCCAATTTGGAGGTTAACTTTGACCATGGAAACCCATGGTTGGATCTTGTATGGCATCCTATATAATAAAAGCCTAACATGCAAATCAACCAAACAGTGGAACAACCGGCGGAACAACCGGTCACTGTGATGCGCAGTGACCGCCAGGGGGCAGACGCTCAATGCAGGAGCTGCTCCCAGCCCGCAGGCCCCAGGCCAGTCAAGGCAGGTGCCAGTGGGGGCCCCCTGATCGCCCTGCCAGTTGCCCCGCAGATTAGCCCTGTTCGCCGGCCAGGCCTAGGGACCTTACCTGTGCATGGATTTTGTGCACTGGGCCTCTAGTAATTTAATAATGTGCATGATCATGCCTTTCAGTGATAAGAGGAAAAGGGCTTTATGCTGTAGGTAGGGCAATGATTCTCAGAGTTCAGTCTCTGACCTAACAGCATAAGCATCACCTGGGAACTTGCTAGAAATGCAAATTCTTAGGCCTTTACATCAGACTTACTAAATCAGAAACTCTGTATTTTAACAAGCCCTCCAGGTGATTCTGATACACACTCACATTTTAGAACCACTGCTGAAAGGGAACACAGTTTTCCTTGTAGTCCAGCTGAGGGACCTGAGATAAGAACTTGTCCATTTTTTCAACTCATCCCGCTATGTCCACGGATGATCTTGGTGTGGGTGTGGTGAAGAAGGAAACTTTATTCAGTGCACACGGCTCAATTGAGATACAGCATGGGGAGGCTCCTCTCTGACTAGACAGCTCTCCTCTCTTCCAGCAAGACATTTAAGGTGTTTCAGCTCTGGCCATGGAAATGCAATCTTCTGTCTCATCTTAAGTGGGAAGGGAAAGTATACTCCCAGAGCCACAGGGGCGCTGACTTATATAGACAGAAGTTCCCACCCCTGAAGCCTCATTGGTCTGTCTTCATGCAAATGAGGACTCCAAATCCTTGAAGTTTGATTAGTTCAAAAGACATTGTCCTAATTGTTCAGAATGGAGCCACTCTGGTTGGTGAAGAAGCTGATGGGCTTATAGCTGCATAGCTCTGATTGGATGTGGAAAGCCTCAGTCCTATTGGTTGAAATAGGATCCAGGAACTCCTTTTTAAGGGCTGGCTCAAATGGCAGAAACACAGTGCAGGCAGGCAGTCCAGTGCTGGCATCTCCCTGAAGTGTAGTTCATGGGAGAGGTCCCTGTGTAGGAATGGCTACTAAGCTCTGTTTTTAAAATTTGTGACCAATTAAGCCACTGAGAGCCTTTCTTAGTAGGTATCTTCTTTTTCAGGGTCCACAACTGCCTTATATTCCTTATTCTCTTCTAATTGCTCAAAGGGAATACCTAGGAAACCTAAAGCCTTTCTATTTTTGAGCTTGTAGTCTGACTCTCAAGAACCTACAGGTCATAGTTTAATTAGCTTATTCATTCTTGCATACAACAGTCTATTTGCATTTCATTCCAGGATGTAGAGGGTGCTTCTAGAGTCTTCCATTCTGCTGTACACCAGAACCAGTTCCACACACATAAAATCTCTCCAAGGGCCAACTCTTTAAAGCGTCAGTTCGAATACTAATATCCATTTTAGACACAGTTGGCTGCATGAAACAAAAAGCTACTTAAGCAAGCTCAGATAAGGGATGGTGGATTTAGTGGGCAGAAACACATGGAGTTACATTGAAATCTAGGAATGGGAGCAGTACTGTGTAGTAGTTACATGCACAGACTCTGGGGCCAGGTCAACTGGGACCAAAGCTGCCACTTACCAGTTGTATGGCCTTGGGCAAATTATTTAACCTTTCTGTGCTTTGGTTTCTTCATTTATAAATAGGCATTCTATTTGCCTCACAGGATTATTGTTTGGATTAATGAGTTAATATGTCTAGGATGAACACTATTTGACCCATAGTAAATGCTGTGTATCTATTGACTATCATCACCGTCGTGATTAGTAATGTAATAGGATAGGGCTCCTTGAGATGGAATTGGGAGATGGTTCTGGACTCAAGGCAGCTTGAAGGAGCTTAGCAGCAACAAATGATGGATGCCCATTCTAAGGTTTCACTGTCAACATGATTAGCAAGGCTGCCTCCCTCAGTCCGGCTACCAAATGGCCTCTGCTTCTTCAAATGTCTGCCCCTCAACCCTTCCATCTGAATGTGTCTCAGCCTGCCTGATCCCCACTCTACCTCTCCATGGCATTGCCCCTTCTGCTTGGGCTCCCCACTGGCAAAAACTTTCTATATTAATTAGTTCAAATCAGCAGGAAAGAGAATTGTGTCCAACTCACCTTTCACACCACATAGAGCACTATTCAGAGTAGGGATTCGTGGCCCTTGCGGCCGATACTGACCCCTGGTCCAATCAGAAGAAGGGGGTCAAACATGTGATGCTCCCGGTAGGCACAGTGGGAAGGTTCTCTTAGGATGGAATGATGGAAGAGCTACACTGGGATCACCATGTTGACCACATAGCATGGTACCACCTCTACCTCCCTTTGAGCTTGATGACCTCTGCCGACCTTGCTACTTAGTGCACATAGCTGATGAAGACTGAGGCCTGCTATGAGAAATCCCAAAGTTTGTGCGCATCAGGGTCTGACCTGTTTGTGGGAATAGGGGCATAGTAGTAAGATTTTTTTTCTTATCAAATGTACTCATAGTTTTTCTTAGTTTAATTTTCTATCTTGATGAAAATGCAATTTTTATACTGTCTCAAAACCAAATAGTCTTAATACTAACAGTTTTATATTATTACAAGTTTTTATATTGTCACAAATTATTTCCTGTGTTTCACAGTTCCTGTAGTTGATTTTCATATCAGTTTGGCTGTCTAGTCAATAGTTACACATAGTGTTCTCCTTGGAGAAGTTATGATAGCTTGACCCCAGTGATCCTGGCCCACTGGCAGGCCAATGCTGTTAAGCAGAGGTCAGCAGCTGTTTCTGTGAAGGTCAGATCTTCAGTATTTTAAGCTTCACAGGCCACATACAGTCTCTGTTGCAGTGACATGGCCACTGTGTAGGGTGGCAGCAACCGTGGGCGATGTTCCAATAAAACTTCAGATACGGAAATCCAAATTTCATTTAATTTTCACTTGTCATGAAATCTTCTTTTGATTTTTTTCAAATATTTAAAAATACGTAATTCTTACCTCTTGGTTGGCCATTCGGAAAAAACAACAACAAAAAAACAGGTGGGCCAGATTTGGCCGACAAGTGGTATTTTGCCGACCCCTGCTGTTGTGGCGTGAGAGCAAGACAAACCTTTAAAATGCAGATGTACGCAAAAAAAAAAATTAAAAAATAAAAATAAAGTGCTGTGTCAGCCACAAGAAGGGGCATCAAACTCGGCCTGGGAGGACCTGGCAGGCTTCCGGGGGGTGAAGCTGGAGCCAAGTGGAGAAGGCAAGGAAGGGAGTTGTGGAGAGAGGGAACAGCTTGTGCACACGCAGGAGATTGAATAGGCTTGTGAACCGCAGGTAGCGCACCCGGCTGGGGAGTGTCCAGAAATGAGTGTGCAGGTCCAGATGGCAAAGGGCTTAATGAGACAGGCAAAAGTGGTTGGATTTAACCTAATGGTTAGTCGTTTTCAGACTTTCCAAACCTGGCCCTTAACATAAATCTTAACCAGAAGCTCGGTATGAGAAAAAGATTGGCACATCATCATTGGCCTGCTGCCCTGGCTGAGACCATTGCCACCAGCTGGGACCCAGGGTGAAGCAGGAGTGGGGAGGTTCCCAGACCCCAACACCCAGGCCTGTCTCTGAGGCATTTCAAAGGACCTTCCAGGACTCTGCTGCGCAGGGTGTGAAAGCATGGCTATGGCTGATGAAGGACACAGCAGGGTTATAAGCAGACAGGATCTGATTGCGCTCTAGAAAGATTACTCAAGACAGAATGGGTGAGGCAAGATTGCAGGCAAGGCAACTGAGTAGAAGGGCAGCCATTGTTTTAAACAAATAATTTCTTGCATTCCTATTATGTGCCAAATACTGTGTGAAAACATTTCACCCACTGGTACAAGAGTAGACAATAAACATGCAGCACACAAATAAGTTATGTTTATATTAGAGTAACTGAGCAGTTCCAGAGCACGTACTGTGTACCAAGTGTTCTAAGTAAGCACTTTACCAATATTAACTTATTTAATCCTCACCGCAACCTTATGAGTTAGGTAACATTGTTACTTCCATCTTACAGATGAGGAAACTGAGGCACAGACTGTAATTGGGGCTGTAAAGGAACTAAACAGGTGTTGGGGACAGTTGCCTTGATGGAGGTTGAGTTGGCACCAGGAAGATGAGAATGGATAGTTAGGGTCATCTCCAGAGCCAGAAGGGAGCCACTCCTCGCAGACAAGTTCAAGGGCCGAAAGGCAGGCATGACTTGGTCAGTTTGAAGAACAAAAGGTTTGTGTGGTTGAGTACAGGAAGGGGGGCAGGGGAGAGTGTTAGGGGAGGAGGTTGCTGAAGGAAGCAGCAGCCCAATCCTCTATGCCTTGCAGGCTGTGGGAAGGAGATTGTATTTTTTTCCTCGAAGCATAGAAGAGCCTTTGAAGGGATGTGAAATGATTAGATTTGCTTCCCCAATAATGGCTGCCCTGTGGGGAATGGATAAGAGATTGGCCCCAGTGGAGGCAGGGAAACCTGCAGGAGGCTCCTGAAGTAGTCCCTGCAAGAAATAATGTCACCTTGGTCTAGAGTGGTGGGGCCCATCATGGAGAGAAACAGGGATTCTGTGGATTGCAGTAATCCATCTGAGGGATGCTGAAGCCCTGAACTGGGTGAGGCAAGATTGGTAGCAGTGAGGGTGGAGAGGAGGCATAGAGGAAATAGCTTACTAAGATGTAGAACTGAAAGGTGTTGGTGACCAATTAGAAGATAAATTTAATTTTTGTTGCTGTTTAGATGCCTTTGGGACACCCAGGAAGAGTCACTAAGCAGGCAGTTGGCCATGACGTTGGGAATTGGGGATCTACTGTGTAACTCTGTGCAGTGCCTCCCATACCTGACAGAGTGCCAGGCTCTGTGTTGGGCTCAGCACGGCCTTTTGGGGGAGGGGGGCGAGCCTGAGGGAGTGGCTGGGTCTGTCTCACTTTGTTTCCCAGGCATCCATAAGGCTGTGTAACACATAGTGGGACCTCAGAAATGCTCATCAGACTAGAAGAAGCTCCTCTTCACCTGGGGGAGAAGATGGTGAGTGCAGCACAGGGAGCTGAGAGCTTCCAGACGCTGGAGCTGTGTTTACAGCCAGAATACAGGCCCGGTCGCTGGAGGGAAGGGTGTCTCCCGGGGCTCCTCACCTTTGAGGCTGGGCTCCTGGTTGTTGCCCCAGGAATGAGCTGGTCTCGAAAGAGTCTGCTGGAGTAGTATATTCTCTGACACACCAGCTGTCCCTAAATGATTGCTCATTGGCCTCCTCCCGAGGCCCTTTCTCCATCAGTGACTGATTCTTACCGTTAGATTCCAAGTGCTGGCCTGGCTTCTCTGGGGTGGCAGGTTGGGGTGGGTGGCCCAGGGAGCCGGGGGTTTTAGGTGTCACCAAAGGCACATCAACCTCCTGTGCGTCGCAGTTCTCCACGCCCCTCAACCAGGGCTTCCGCATCCCACAGAACCTGGTGCCCTGGCGAAGCCTGTAGATTATTCTCAGGATAATGGTTTTAAGCACATAAAACAAAAAGAGAGAATTGCAGAATGAACCAATTACATACATATACAGATATGTCAGAATACTTTTTTCCATTTGAGGTTTAGTAATATATTTTAACACATTAAATAGCAAGATCTACCACGTTTCCCCGAAAATAAGACAGTGTCATATTAATTTTTGCCCCCAAAGACACGCTAGGTCTTATTTTCAGGGGATGTCTTATTTTTCCATGAAGAAGAATACGGTACACATTTATTGTTAAATGAAAATAAAGGAAATTTATTACCTGTATACGGTACGGTAGTACGGTAGTTGTCAACACAAACCAGACAAACTGTGAATCCTACAGTATCAAGAATTTACTCACTTATTCAATAACAATCATGTCATCATCTTCTGGAACATCATCATAACAATCCAATTCCTGAATTTCCTGGTGAATTTCTTGTGACTCCATTTCTTTCAGAATCAGTGGACCAAATCTCTCATGTTTAGCAATAGCACTGTCTTTAAATGAGTACTTCTTGTCAAGGTAGCCTGCTCGCAGTGCATTTGCAATGCAACTGTCAGTGATTTTCTCCCATGAATTCTTCACCCAAGTCACAACTTCCTGCAGTTTAGGTTTCACAAAGTTTCCACGCTGATTTCTCTCCATTCTATTTTCAATGTAGTCATTAATTTCCATGCGCAAATTGTCTTTGAATGGCTTGTTTATTGCAATATCAAGAGTCTGGAGATAGGCCGTCATTCCTGCGGGAATCATTATCTGATCTATTTTTCTTTCGTGAAGAAATGTCTTCATGTCTTTAGCACGGTGAGTGCTGGCTGCATCCCAGACTAGCAGACCTCTTTGGCTCCCTCGCATAACAAGAGGCAGCATTAAATCGACCCACTTCCTTATAACTGCTTGTGTGGCCCAGGCTTTTTCAGTTTCAAGAATAAAAACGCCTAAAACACGTTCAATCTTTTCCTTCTTGCCCTTAGAAATGATTAAAGGTGGGATTTTAGTGCCATCCAGACGAATTGCCAAAATACAGGAAACACGTGCACTTTCGTAAGCAGTGGAGGGAATGTACGCCAAGGAGGCACCCCGCTGTTCAATTGTTGTTTGAGATTGGCCCATAAACACTGCAGTTTCATCCATAGCAATCATGTTGGGAAGATTGTATTTAGAGAAGTCAGCATCATCAATAAAGGACTTGAATGCAAGTGCTCGCTTAATAACTTGAGTATCTTCCAACCTAAACAATGTTGTAGATCTTCTTAAAGACAGTTCACTTCGCTGAAGGAAATTATCCAGCCAGTGTTGTGATGCTTTGAAGTCTTCGGGGGCTATGTCAAACTATGGTGCCATTGCAAGGGCAAATTCTTAAATCTGAGACCTATTCACAACCAAAGCCTTTGCTCTCCTGTCAACAACCCATTCACAGATCAGGTCTTCCAGCTCGGAAAATAATGGTTGCCGACCTGATCCACACTTGCGCTTTTTAGCATTTCCCTTGTCCACTTGTTCAATGAGATTACCATACTCTGCTCGCCATTTTCGGACCAATCGGATACTCAACATCTTCTCTTTGCAGAAAGCAGTAAGATTTTGGCCCCAAGAGTCTTCCACGATTCCTTTCTTGTACTCCACGGAGTAGCTTTTTCTTTTTGCGCTCATTTCTAGGGGTAAAAAAAAAGGAATTGGGGTATCAAGGTGGGGGGAGGGGGATCACTCAAGATGACACGGGGGGGATCAGAGGGGGGAATCAAAATGGCACAGGAGAATCAGAGGGGGGATTACCATTTTAGTAACCCCTTTTGATCCTCCTGTGTCATTTTGATTGCCCCCTCTGATCCTCCTGTGTCATTTTAAGTGATCCCCCTCCCCCTACCCCTGTGCCACTGAACACCTTCATCAGACATCCCCCCTACCCCTTTATCAGACATTTACCCCCTGGGGCCTGCCTGGGGACTGTCACTGGGCTTGCTGGGGCCTGGATCTGGGCTGGAGCAGGGTCTGCCACTGACTGAGAACCTTCAGTCATCATGAAGGCGGCTGCGAGCATCAGGTAGTGTCACCAGAGACAGACCAGCACTCACCACCTTTGCCGCGTCCCGTCCGCTCTAATCCTCCTGTTCTTCTACACGCATCTGCGAAAGTCTCCTCCTCTCTCCTGCCCCGCGCTCACCGCTCACTCCGACCTCCTCTCTGCCTCCACACAGCAGTGATGTCAGGACTCCGCGTAACGTCACTGGTTGCTAGACGCCAGTCGGGGCGGCCCTAGTGACCAGTTTATGGTAAATTAATTTTCATTCTGAGACAGAGCCTGGGGGCCTTATTTTCGGGGGATGCCTTATATTTCACTCAGAAGGAAACCTGTAAGTGGGTCTTATTTTCGGAGGATGTTTTATTTTCGGGGAAACACGGGTAGGAGCAGTAACAACCATAATGTCAAAGTAGAGATAGAGTAAACAATATTTTGAGATATCTGAAACAACTACAAAATGATATGAAAATATCTGATTTCTCCTAGTGACAAAGTCACAGGCTTCGTTAATACCACTGTGGCCTGCATCCATAATGAAAGGAAATGCTAAGTTTCCATTAGAGTTTGCTAAAATAAAGATTTTTTTTCTCATCCAATTTCATGGATCCTCTGAATTGTATTCATGAACTGTGGATGTCCGTGGAGACCTTCCAGCCATTCATTTCAGTTAGCAAGTGTTTCAGAGACCAGTGGCATAAAGTGTCAAGTGTTGCATTTTGTTTCAAAATGTATTTGATTGGCTTATTTTGACAATCCCAGCTTTATTCTCCTCTGTATTTTACAGATCAAGACTTGGCCAAGAGCGAGTGCTCCATAAATGATGTGTGGATGGGCAGATGGAGAAACTTCAGAAAGTTTCTGACTGCCCACACTTTTAGCCCATAACAGAGCTTGAACTTGAACCCAAATCACTTTTTACTTAAAATCTCTTGTTTTTCCTATTCTTCAACGCTACCATTATGCTATCGTTTTAAAGAGCTAACTCAATGCGAGGCATATTCATAATTTATGCTACTCTGATCACGGGAAAGAGCAGTCAGAGAGCACCCGAAGTGCTTTGCTTACTTCTCAGAGCCACGTGCTCAGTACCCTGGATCTGTGGACCTTCAATGGCTGGGATGGCAAAAGCCCCAGGAACTGCCTCTCACAGACTGTCAGGGAATCGTCGATGTGAAATTTAGAGAAGGCCAAGATACACGGGAGTAGGAAGTGTGGGGTAGTTTAGTATTGCTCCCCAAGGTAGAAGTGTGGCTCAGAATTTACAAGGGACAAGTGTTGATTCAATTGAAGAACTCTGTAATATTTAGGCCTCCTCAGTGATGTGCCAGCATCGCCTGATGTGATATTGATCGAAACCATTCAAACATTGATTCGTGCATTTGTTCATTCATTCAATAAATGTTTATTGACAACCTACTACATGCCAGATGCTGAGGTGTAGGTTGCATTTAAAGTGTAGTCTAAAATAAACTATTGTAGAGCTTAGAGTCTATTGAGAGACGGACAATAAATAAAAATCTAAAAACAATAGTTGTAATAAGTGTTTTGAGGGAAACAAATGGAGTGCCATGATCCAGAATAACAACTGGGGTAGGGATGGAAAGATCTATAGTTGTATATCCATGAGGAGGTGACTGAACTTGAAACCTGAAAGATTAAATGGGCCTACAAGGGAGTAGAGTGGGGAGAGGACATCTAGAAGAAGTAGCAGATGCAAAGTCTCTGAGGCAGAAAGATGGTAACATTTGGAAAGGCTGAAAGAAGGCCACCGTGGGAATTGAAGCAGGGAAAGAGGGGGACAAGGAAGATTGAAGAAGTAATCAGGGACCAGCTCATTGAAGACCGGGGGGGGGGGGGGGGGGGAGAGGAGGGAACATTTGGATTTAATTCTAAGTGTAATAGGAAGCCATTGAAGAATTTTAGGCAAGGGAGTAACACGTTGGGTTTTATATTTTAAAGGATTGCTCTAGCTATTGGATGGAGAATAGATTTTAGGTTAAGAGAGAGAGACCAGGAGGCCCTTGGAGTAGATCAGGAGTGAGATGATGGGGGCTTGGATGGGGTGGAGACGTGGAGATGGAGAAGGTAGGTTTTATATTGTTGGGAAATTCCACTGAGATTTTTCATGTATTGGATGTGGGGAGTGATGGAGACAGGCTCTGGTGGTGATTGATGGTGCTGTTTGCCATGATAGGAAGACTAGAGAGGAACAGGGCTGAGGGAAGAAGCGTCTGGATAACCATTTCCCAGCAACTCTGAAACCTTGTGACAGACTCTACTGGTTCTTAAAAGGGATGATGCCATTTATTTAGAGGGAATCTAGAAATGTGGGGACCGGGCTTTTTCAGTGGTCGCCATGATGGGGGGCACTGCTGGCATTTTGTGGAGAGGGTTCAGGGATGCTAAAAGTCCTGTATCACACAGGACAGCCCATAGTAAACAAATCTCTGAATTCAACGCCAATAGCTGGCAAACTGGCAGAGTGAGTCTCTTTCAACTCCAAGAATCTACGAAAATGCATTTTTCACACTATCAGCCATTCATATCTTTTTGTGAATCAGTTGAGTCAGGTATCTTTTCATAAGTAATTGACTGAAATTAGCTATAAGGAGGGGATGAAGATTTAGATGGGAGATGGTGCATAAAGCAGGAAAAAGGACGGATAAATCTTGGGGGGTATTTGGCGGCAGGGAGGGCTGAGAGGCTGGAGTGCCTGGGGCCCTCCGAAGGAGGAAGGAAGGTGGAAGAGCAAGTGAGAGGGTATGAAATACCAACTTTGCCACTTTTCACGTTTCCTGTGCTGCACTGCACGCTGCCAGATCCTGCCTGGTGTAGAGGTACGTGCCTAGCTGTGTCCCCAAACTTCCCTTCTCCATTCCTCCTGCACACTTTGAATTTTCCCTTTTTGTCATTGGAGTCTCCAAAGTAAGTTCTCCCTTCAGATGGTCAGAGAGATGCCACGAACTTAGTCAGAGCCCGATCAGTGCTGTGTGCTGCAGAAGAATAAGGAAAAGTGACAGGAACCTTAATGGCTAGTGAAATCACTGTCTAAGCTGAGTGAATAATTGTTCTTCCCATCTCTCTAGCATAATAAAGATTATTTTCTAGTTATTTCCATACAAATGATTTCATTTTGGCCTCCCAACCATGCCAATGGACAGGCATGTGTGTTATTGTGTCCATTTTACAGATTCCGTCATTGAGGTTCAGGGACTTAACATGCCAAAATCAAGCATCCTGTAAGGGACAGAGCAGGGGCCAGAACTTGGATGGAGGGCTCCTAGGGAGGTTTCCTACATGCAAGTGAGCCCCTGGGTTAGTAATTTAGGAAGTGATGAAGAAACTGTTCCAAAGTAAGTGTATACTAAAGGGTAGCAGGATACAAAATGAGCTGCCCAAGAGGCCTTTCTTCTGTGTAAGAAGTTCAGAGGCACCCAGTCAGTGTTGGCTCTGGCCCCACAAGGAAAAAACAATTTAAGAGAGTCCTTTTAGCCCCTTGGAGTAGAAGACTTGCTGGGTTCCCAGCACTTGAGGCCCCACTTTTGGGTACATTTCCTCCCCTGTTCCCACAACAGCTGTAGCATGTTGAATTTTCCTGCATGAGCCTTGGGTCAGGCCAGCTTTCACACGCGAGGGGCTGGGACACGGTACTACTCAACTCCAGGGGGCGCCATTCACACCCTGGAATGCATGACTGGCGCACCTGGGGTTGTGCAGCGCACGCTGAGGGTGGGGACTGTCAATGAAAGATGGCATGAAGGAGGTCCAGCGCTTTCCCTCGTGATATGCCCACTACTCTGTGTGCTCACACGCACTCACACACACACCAGCGCTAGCGCCTTCTTGGTAGCCTCCATTCCACTTTGGCATGTCTGGCCCAAGGCTCTATCTTTTTCAGTGCAAGCATTGTTTGAGACAAGGTAGCTTTTTCTGCAAACTGAAAAAAGTTTCCCTCGCAGCGCTGCTGCCGTGTAGGCGTGACGCTCCGGTTAGACATGGCAGGCAGGAGAAGCAGAGTGACAAGTCTGAGGGACCCAGGAAAGCCCAAAGGGGAGACAAGGTTTAGAGTTAAATCAGGATTGGATTTTGTCATGAAAGGCAGAACTGGCAAAAGCATCATTACAAGGCATTAACCTTGTTACACACAGACGAACAAGCAGAGGCTGGGATTCAGAAATAAATTACACATAATAAACTAGTCAGAATAGGCTGAGGGCAACATTAGCGATTACGCTCCAAGAGGAGAGGGGGGCAAGAGAGAAAATAGGTCAAAAGAAGAGTCAGCATAGTCTCTGGACGCGGGGGCCGACTGTACTATTTCCCCCCCTTTTCTGCTCGGCTCCCTAGGTGTTCACTTCACTTTTGTGAGGAGGTCTCTCTGGGGCCTTTCTTTTGTTTTCAGTTGCTGAAATGAGCGTAGGAGAGCCATTCATAGGGCTCCTTTCTTCATTCATGGGGACCTGTCCATTTCTGTGTGTTTCCAGCACAAAAGAATCCATTTCCATTCAGCCACAGCAGCCCTCACGGGAGGGCCAAGCTCGGCTTTCTTATTTTCTCCCAGGCTCACTGCTGTAATTGGCTGCACAGTCCTGACTGGCCAGCGTCCTCGAGGGAGAGAGGACGGAGCTCGGCTTCCCGACTCCTGGGCCTGGCAGCTGAGGGGAGCTGGTGAGCAGGGCCAGGCCCCCAAGCCAGGGCTCTCCTTGTGCACACAGTTGCAGGTAACGGAAGACCTAACAAGAGCAGCCTATGAAAGCGATTGTTAACTTAGTAAAAAGTTTAAAGGTTGGACATCTGTGCTCAGTCACGTCCTAGAGAGCCGAGGGCCTTTTACCATCACCCCCACACCAGCCTCAGCTGTCAATTTTCACCTTCTACCTTGACTGTCATGGAAACCAAATGTGCAGATGGCCTCACACCACCAATTTCAGGGGGAGGTGGCGCGGGAAGGGGGCCAATGGCTCACGTTAAGAGCCTCCTCTTATCAAGGAGGAAATTTATTCCCAGAAGCCCCTCAAGCGGACTTCTGATAACTTACTGGGCAGACCTGGACCACGTGCCAGCCCTAGCTCCGAGGGGTGGAAAGCTGGTATATGGCCCTGGGGAGTGGGGTTGCCATTTGGCTCGGCCCCCCGTTGTGGTTTTCCCAGGCTTGAGTTTATTGCTACCTGAACAAAAGTATGGTTCTGGTGGCAAAGAAGAAGGTGGGAATGCTGCCACGGGGTGGCAGGAAGCCTTTGTGATTTTAAATAAGGTAATAAGAGCAAACGTGTGTTGCGTGTCCCTCTGGGCTAGACACTGTCCTAAGCTAATTCAGACCTCATAACAAGCCTATGGCATAAATGCTTGTTGCCACCACTTCTGTTGTGTACAGGGGAAACTGAGTCACAGAGAAGTTAAATGACTTGCCCCAAGTGACTTAGCTAGGAAATGACAGAGCCAGGATTCCAACCCAGGAGGTCCACTCACTCCCCTACATGGCTCCTATTAGGTAAGACGATAAAATACTCCTAGTAGCACACAGTAAGTACATGTTACTGATAACAGTAATACCAGCTGAAACTTATCAACATATTCTTATTACTACTACCATTATTATCTCTTTTTCATAACCACTCTACTAATCAAGCTGCATTAGCCTTAATCACACCCAGGAAAGCCAGCCCCCAGCAGGGTGAAATACACTGCCCCCACCCCTGGTGGGTGAGAACCACGCTGCAGTCCTAACCTCTGGCCCCTGCTCCCAGGCGTTTTGTTCTGTGCCACCAGCTCCCCAGTTGGGTAACATGGGTTTAATGGCTGTACTGCTTACCTATGCTATTGATTCAGAACTTCATTCTGAAAACTGCAACTATTGAGGGACACTCAGAAGTCAATTTTCACCTTGTTCCCTTTCAGCAGGCATCCTCAAACTACGGCCCGTGGGCCACATGTGGCCCGCCGAGAACATTTATCCAGCCCGTGGGGTGCCGCTGCCTGTCCTGCTTAGCAGCCAACTCGTCCCGGGCCCGCAGTGCGCATAGGAATTTGTTCATAGTTTTTTTTTTAAACTATAGTCCAGCTCTCCAACGGTCTAAGAGACAGTGAACTGGCCCCCTGTTTAAAAAGTTTGAGGACCCCTGCCTTTCAGCTTTTGAGCTGCCTCTTTTTCTTTCTGTCTTTCTTTCTTTTTTTTTTTTGGAACCAATCTTTCACAGACAGAATATCTCATCCCACCTCAGCAAAGGCTGCTGTGACATCATGTTCTTGGCTAATCAGAATAGCTACAGTAAGTAAGCACCTTCTATTCATCAGACATGGGAGTGCACTGTCCCATTTGGTCCTTGAGGATGCACCACTGCTATTCCTCTTTCTATGTCAAGAGATGGAGAAGAAAGGAGTTCTCTAGCCAAAAATAGTGGTATTAGAATATACCAGATGCCCAGACAGAGGTGATATCCAAATACTCTGAGTTAACCTCTCAGTGCTGCTCAAATCCTATATAATGAAGGGCTAATATGCAAATTGACTGAACGGCAGAACGACCGGTTGCTATGATGTGCACTGACCACCAGGGGGTAGATGCTCAATGCAGGAGGTGCCTCCTGGTGGCCAGTGCGCTCCCACAGGGGGAGCGCCGCTAAGCCAGAAGCTGGGCTCATGGCTGGTGAGTGCATCGGTAGTGGCGGGAGCCTCTCCCACTTCCACGGCAACGCTAAGGATGTCTGACTGCTAGCCATCAGTCAGACATCCCCCGAGGGCTCCTGGACTGCGAGAGGGCGCAGGCCGGGCTGAGGGACCCCCCTCCCAGTGCACGAATTTTGTGCACCAGGCCTCTAGTATTTAATAAAAGTAATAGGCATAGGTGGCCAATGTTAAGTTTGAACAATTCTGGTTTTATTTTAAAGCGAGGCATTGTCTTCTGGTTTTATTTTAAAGATGTGTGGTGTATTATGTGTGTGTGTGTGCTTTTTTAATCTAAAGGTCATCTGATTTTTCTTTTTCTGCTCATAGTCACAAGGTATCCTTGTCTAAAAACAGTGATCTGTTGTTCTGATTCATAGATACTTTTTCTTAACTTCAATTTTAACAGAACAGGTCCTCATCTTCCCCAACTGCATGGAAAGTATCTTTTAACAGGAAGGAAAGCTGTAATGGGCTTTCAAAAAGTCTTTTAAAACTGAGTTTACTATGGAATATTTTATGCAAATAAGTCGCTTTCTCCATAGGTTATGACATCTTTCCCTTGAAAAAAGATCATGGCATTGGCATTGGAGGAAATCCTTCCCAGCTTATGTTCTTCACAGCACAACTTCAGCAAAGCGGTACAGGCGACACTTCTTAGTCCATGGATCCATTCATTGTAGATGTTAATGAAACTTGGTGGGTTTAAAAATAATGAATATTTAATAAGACATAAATTGAAAGACATAAACACTGTTGGCAATAATATGATGAAGTTAATAAGTCTTAGCCTCCCTTGCCAACCTCCCCCTCCCAGATGGGGCGATTTGGGGTTTGCGGTGATGCTCACTGAAGTTTGCTCTCTCATTGGCTAAGACTTAAATGTGCCTTTGAAAACTTTCGCGCAGTTGGGAACTGAGCGCTGGCAGATAAAGTGCGTATCACACTGTGTTCAGCAGCTACAGACAGCAGCGACTCTTTCTAGCTCCATATCTTCCTGAGATTTGTGTAAAACTCAGTTCTCTGTTGGTGAAGGCAGGGAGCAACATAAAATACTTCATGTCTTTAGACGAGAAAGAAAGAAGACATTTTGGTCAGCACTCTGTCTGCTCTGGGTTTAAAACGGGGCTTTCTTTAATGATCAGGAGCAAACATGCGAGTCTATGTGCTCAGACCTCAGACTATTTAAATGCTTTCTGGTGGGAAGTATGCTCTTCGTTTCCTCGTCAGGAGCATCAGCACCAGGTCCAGCCCTTCCGCTCAGTTCCTCCTCAGTTCTGTGGCTCGCTCTTTCCCACCATCCATGACCATATCTTCCCTTTACCCTCTGAATTAATTACTCTGTCTTTGGGCTTCACATTACACCCTTCCTGGAAATCTAGAACCCTTCCTTCTGCCATCACACCCAATAGGAGGGATGGTCTGTCTCACATCTTGGGAAATGGCTTGTTGAACCTTGCAGAAGCCAGTGCCTCGCTAAAACAAACGGCAGCAGGATCCTGCAAACAGCCAAGTGTAAGATTGTCTCCCTCCCAATTCAGCAGTGGGCTCTCTCTTGGCAATACAGTGGAACTTGGCTTCCTATATCAGCTGGGGGAGTGTTAAATGGATGGCTAGCTCACTGCTGGCAATCAATACGTGTTAATACATAGTAAACAAATGCCTTTCCATGGGCTGGGCAAGCACGGTGATTTTGCAGATGAAAAGGATAAAAGGTTGTTCCTGGGATCTTGTCGAAGAGATTATATTTGGGGCTCAAGTAGGAGCCTTCCCAGGTGGGCGTAAGAGACATTTAATCATCATGAATTATGGCTGTTAAAAATTAACTTTTCCTATTCGTGCATTTTTGTGCATATTCAGAAAGAAGATCAACCTGAGAAAGTGCAGCCAATCGCGCCATCTACCATGATCCATTCCGACCTGACGTCTGTTTAT
Organism: Plecotus auritus; assembly: GCF_963455305.1. NCBI lineage: Eukaryota > Metazoa > Chordata > Mammalia > Chiroptera > Vespertilionidae > Plecotus > Plecotus auritus. The sequence goes on along the minus strand of NC_137772.1, from coordinate 135,079,917 downwards.
GGCACCGTGGTGATGAACAGAGCCATTCTGTTCCTGGGGACTGGAGACGGCCAGTTACTTAAGGTGGGTGTTTTGTGCCTTCTTCAATGTCGATGTTAATAGTGATCTAATTTTGTGCTTTTTTATTATGTTTTATTGTGTCTGAGTTATGCACAACACCATACCAACTGCTTTTATGAACTTTTCAGTGACCCCCAGAAATGGCCTGAAAGAATTTTCTAGAAGTCTGTTTGTAATTCTTCCCCTAGCTATGTGACAAAGCACCAGCCACCTTCTCTCCCAGCTCCTGCCAAGATATCCCCCCTTCCTTACTCACTGGTTGCCTAGGTGAGGTAGTTGAGGGTCTGGCCCCTACCCCACCCCTGACTCACCTCGCTGAGACATTTAACCTTTCAGTTCTATCTCCTTTTTAATGAAAATGTACAAAGCGCCTGATTTCTCACAACTTCAAGAAATAAGAGATTGGAGGGCTTGAAGAGAGGAAAGAAGCAGGTGCTCCTTCTCTCCAGAGAGGTCGGAGACCTGAAATCTGTGAGACTCCCCTTGACTTTGATCTCTGAGACTATACTTTCCCACTGCATGGATGCACCCCTAGTCACGTTGAGATTTTTTATTCACTTGCGGGAGGGCCAGTGGGAAGGAGGAGAAAATAAAGTCAGAAATACCTAGTAATTGGCCTGAAATTATATAGCACTTACCTTCTCAATTTCATCAGCAAGCATGTATGGAACACCTCCTGTGGCCTCCACCAACATTCGTGGTTGGGAACCACACTGTTTCTGTCACCCTAGGGTGACATTCCTTTACCTCTCTGTAGCCAATTTATTGTCAGCTCAGATTCCAAATGGGAGGTTAACAGATTTCTTTTCTCAGCTGATCTCCCACCGATAACTAGCTGTGTGGCCTTAGGTAAACTGCCTGATCTCTCTGAGAGTCCATTTCCTCATGTGTAAATGAGATGGCACTAGACAGCCTGGAAAGCCCCGTGCTCTTCAGAAGGCCTCCAGTCCTGCCTTCTGTGTCTTATCCCCACTCAGCCAAAGCTTTGCTCGCTCTACTGCAAATGTGCACCACAGTCTTGTTGCCATACCTTTGCTCACACTGGATTGCTTTCTTTTCTCTCTCTGCTTTACTGAATGCTGTGTCTCTGAGCTTTGGCTTAGTTTAAGCTCCATCTCATCTCTGAGGACTTTTGTACTAAATCTGTAGTGATTAGGTTTTTTCCTCATCTCCTGAAATACTCCTATCTGTATCTTTTTTGGCTCATTACAAATGCCTTGCTTTGATGCCTAACCTTTTCTCTTGTATTTGTCTGGCCTTCTCAACTTGATTTTAAGTGTCTTGAGAAGGGGGCCCTGGAGCCCCACAGCCTGATGCAGTGCCAAGTGCCTGGTAGGAATTTAATTTAATCTGTTTCCTTTGGAGGAAACCCAGTAACATATGGGAGGGAGTTTGTTTGTATACACATTCTTTTAAAGTATACATTGATCCTGTTTCCTGTTGTGTTAGCTTAATTTCCCGGGGAAAGGTAAACACCCATCAGTCATTCTGCACAGTTGCTCGGTGCCATGAAGTGACGTCTGTAGCTACACCAACCTGGTCAGGCCAATTAGAGCCATTTACCTGGCAGAAGAAGTTCCTGTCAATCCAAACTGGGCCTCCTCACCAATGATCTCTTCGGATTTGGGATATTTTTGACGAGTGTTTTGACAAGAACACTGTTTCCCCAAAGCTGAGCCAACCAAACTGTTACATGGTAAATTGGAGGTGAAGGAACACTTGGCTCTAAGTAGTTCCCTAGGGAAGGCCTGGCTAGCCCTCCTGTTTGTTCGCCCCATCAGTTCGTGTGCAGCCGGCCAGTTTTTAGAGATTTGTGGCACCAGAGGGGTGGGACCAAGCTCAGCTTCAAGCTGCTGAGCAAGAGGTGGCCCACTGAAGTCTCCCTTCCCTCAGCATTTGGAAGGGGTACCCCTTCAAAACCACATCTGGGGCCTTGTCTGAATAGCAAGGCAGGTTGATTTTCCATTTGTTGTGTGACTGCTAACGTTTATCCAGCGCTTCCTGTGTGCCAGTCACGCTACATGTTCTAGCTAATGCAGTCCTCTCCAGAACTCTGAGAAGTAGGGATGCTATTCCCATTTTACAGATGAGGGAACTGAGGTCCAGAGAAGTTGGATGATTTGCCCCCGGTCACACAGTGGCAGAGCAGAAATTGGAACCTGGAGCGACTTCAGAGGCTGCCCCTAATATCCCCATGACTTTGTCACCTCTGCCCAGGCAAGGGCAACCGCTCCCTGAGGGTTCTCTGGGGGGAGTGCGAAGCATGTTGATATTGAGATTGATGTGGGGGACCAGGGCTCCTGGGGTGGGTCCCAGGTCTTAGAGACTCAGAGAAGAACCTCAGCTTGAAAAGGCAGACCATCTGACAGGGAATACCTCGCTGGCGTGACAACGTGTTGGAAATTAAGCCCCGCCCCCAGCTTCCCTCAGGAGGCGTTTATGGGGGGAGTGTGAGCTGACTTGTCCCCCCTCCCCCACAGGCTCCCTAGAATAGCCCAGTAATTCCCAAGATTCTGCCATGTAACCTGTGTGCAGGTCCTTGGATGCAGCCCCTGCCACTGCCCGGAGTCCTGGGTCCTCGGGACTGTGTAGATGATTTGGAAGACACAGATAATCCCCAAATCCTTTATTCACAAACTTCAAGCTTCTCGCTGGCCAGACTTGTTATCAGAACTGTTAGAAAAGCCGAGCATTGATAGACACAAGCTTGGCTTCCTAAGGCCCAGAGTGGCGGTACTAATGAGCAGTGAAAAACAAAACCCGACTCAGGCCCTAACCGGTTTGGCTCAGTGGACATATCATCGGCCTGCGAACTGAAGAATCCCAGATTCATTTCCGGTCAAGGGCATGTACCTTGGTTGCGGGCATATCCCCCAGTAGGGGGTGTGCAGGAGGCAGCTGATTGATGTTTCTCTCTCATCGATGTTTCTAACTCTCTATCCCTCTCCCTTCCTCTCTGTAAAAAAATTAATAAAATACATATTAAAAAAAACCAGCCTGACCCAGGGCAGATCAGCCACAGGTTAGGGGGCCTGTTGCTGTTTTTGACCTACACACACACAAATCCTGCTTCTTAAATCTTTGAAAACCTCGTGAGTTTTCATATCATTTGGTGCAATATTAAATATCATGTTATTATTTAGTAATTTTTTAATTATAAAAGTGATATATGCTTGTAGAAAAAGTTGCAAAGTAGCAGGGATGAGGGGAAGGCAAAGAAAAAAAATCCTCCAGTTCTGTTGGAGGCAACTGTTGTTAGCAGCTTAGAGTCTTTTTTTTTTCCACATAGCTGAGGTCAGACTTTATCCATTTTTGTATCCTTTTTCTTTTCTTCAGTTAATGAGAGAAGATGTGTATATTAAAATGTTATGGTAAACCTTTTGTAAACAGTATTTTTAAATAGCTGTATCATGTTCTGTTATGTGGAAACATTATTTTGAATTTAAGCCAAAATAGTGAATCACTTTTAAAGTGTCTTTAAAGACATGCACTTTTCCAAGTAATCCTGCCCTACTTCCAAGGGTAAGATTCTACTCACGATAAGTGGAAAAACGAAAGACTTGACAGCGTGCTAATACCATTGCTGCCTCTTTCTCCTGCCTGTATTCCCAGTTCCTTCATCAAATTTTAAAAAATGGGAGTACTTTAGAATGGAAAGTGTCCTCTGAGAATATCTAATCTGCCCCCTTATTTTATCAACGTGCAGTCCTTGTGGTTATAAGACAGGTTATGCTCAGTCGCCCCTGCACCCCGTTATTTCCTCATTTGACTTCCTTTCTGAACACGATGGCATTCTGTAGTTTTTCACTTGTCAGTGTCTCCACTGGGATCAGCTGAAAAAGTATGGTCACACTGAACTCAGATTTGGGGAATTGATATCACACGCGTTGCCAGTCAGGACACTGCTAAGTGTACCCGTTTTCATAAACACATGCGGAATCTTCCTCCAGGTTGTGGTTCAGCCTGTCATGTGGTTTGGATTCCTCTAAGCTGAATAATGCATATAGGAGTTTGTCCTGCCCTGGCCAGTGTGGCTCAGTTGGTTGGGCATCATTCCTCCGAAGGGTTGCTGGTTAGATTCCCTGTCAGGGCACATGCCTCTGTTGTGGGCTCATTCCCATATGGGGCATGCAGGAGGCAGTTAACCGATGTTTCTCTCTCTATGTCTCTTCCTCTCTCTCTAAAAATCAATTAAAAATCTTTTTTAAGAAGAAAAAGGAAATTGTCCTTTTTGTAAGGGCAGAATTGGATATGTTGAGGTTTTCAAGGTGGTTAAATAAGTGATAACAGAATATGCATGAAATTTGTAACTTTACTTATGCCCACTAAACTTTCTTGTAAGCATAAAAGATAACAAGGCAGTAAGCAAGGAATAATAATAGCTAATATTTCTGAGCTCTTACTGTGTGCCAGGCATTAGAACTAGTGTCTGCATGGGTTAACTCATCTAATCCTCATGAGTCAATCCTATCACCATACCAACTTCATAAATGAGAAAACCCGGGCCTCAGAGAAGTGAGGTAACTCGCTCAAGGTGATTTGGACTCAAGCAGTCTGCCCCCAACCAAACTACGCTGGTAATGAAAATGTGGTCTGTAGAGCTTGGCAGAGTTGGAGGAACTGGTTTTTATTTTTATCTTGTTCCTAATATTGGAATATCTGGGTCAATACCAAGACACCACTATTTTGGGGTTTCATGAGAAGGAGCTATGGCTTCTGTGGTTTAAGTTTGATCCTACTTGTGGATAGACTTCTGTATTAGAAGGAGAAAGAGTCCTTTTCTCTCAGGGTTGCACGTAGCTCATAGGAGCCTCTGGTCCCACTTAGGGGCCCCTGCTTTTCCTCAGTGGATTTCTTTAGAGCAAAAGTAGGAAATCTGTATTCGAGTTGATTCTTGGGATAGCCCAGTGAGAGGAGGCTGGTGTTGGGTTCTTCAGCATCCCTAGGACTGAAGGAGGGTTCCGGGTGAGGAGCCATAGTATGCCCTTTCCCCCGTCCAGAGAAAAGCACTGCTGCCCTCAGAACCTACTCCCACTAGTGGATTTCAGTATCCAAACCATGGAACAAACTCCAATTCCAGAAAGTTCTTCCTGCATCCTAACACTAGACAAACGATGTAACACCTGCAAAGCCTTTCTTGACTCTGGTTTCTAAAGTTTTTGAGTGAAAGTAAGAGAAAACAAAAATAATAAAATCCTTTATAAGGACATGCTCATGTATATATATATATTCACACAATGTTCAAATAAGAGAACAGAATGGGCAAAGACGGACAGTACCTGGGCTCGGAAGTGGGGCTGGTGGGGATGGCTGAGCTAAGGCAATGGATCAAAAAGCAAACACAGCAGAGGTGTCAAAACTTGGAAGTGGCTCAGCCGGCATGGCTCAGTGGTTGAACATCGACCTATGAACTAGGAGGTCACGGTTTGATTCCCAGTCAGGGCACATGCCTGGGTTTTGGACCTGATCCCCAGTGTGGGATGTGTAGAAGGCAGCCAATCAATGATTCCCTGTTATCATTGACTAGTGGCCCAGTGCACGAAATTCATACACATTAAAAGGGGATTAATTAGAGGCAATAATTTAATATTGCTATTTGCCCTTTCTCTATAAAAGAAATGTCAGAGATGAAAGAAAATTAGTAAAATGTATATGAAAATCTTCCTCCTGTCAGAGTCTGGGGTGCATTGCGGGACCCAGAGTCAAGTCCCCGCCCACCCGCGGTGCCTCAAAATTGCACAAGATCCAGAACCAGCTGTCCCCACCCCCATCAAACCCCGCTGGGTGGGGGGGGTGCAGCCTCAGGTCCCCTGGCACACCCTCAGGTCCCCTGGCCTGGCGCCTTGGCGGGTGGCACAGCCTTAGGTCCCCTGGCCTGGTGCTGGGGTAGGCGGTGCGGCCTGAGGTCCCCCGTCAAGCCCTGCTGGGTGGGGGGCATGACCTGAGGTCCCCCGGCCTGGCTCCAGGGCAGAGGGCGCAGCCTGAGGTTCCCTGGCCTGGCACTGGGACAGGAAGCGTGGCCTGAGGTCCCCGTCAAGCCCCGGTGCCACGCAGCCTCAGGTTCCTGCTGATTGCTTGTTAAGGCTCATTATGGGAACTCAGCTTCTGCTGTGGGTACAGCCATCTTGTGTTACAGAAACCCCCCACCTCTGCTGTGGGCACCCCATCTTTGTTGCGGCATGATGGTCAATTTGTATATTCCCTCTTTATTAGATTAGATGTTTCTTTCTCTTCCTCTCCCTTCCTCTCTGAAATCAACAAAAATATATTTAAAAAACAAACAAACTTGGAAATGTGCTCCATGGTTGGCTATCTAGAATGTCATATGAAGCTACTTCAAGTTCTTTCCCAAGTCATTCATTTTAATTTGTGAGTTCTCAGGGAATCTCCAGTTTAGGGATATTATTCCCTTGTATTCCACAAATCTAGAATTTGTGATTCAGTTGTATGCTTCTCTCACTACTAATGATAAAATAAGTAGATTGGAAACAAGAGAGGAATTTCCTTAAACTTTATATATCATCATTATTACACATAACTATTAAAGCACATTAAATGCTATTGGATAATTGCCTTGTTTGCTTGTGTGTTGTGTGTGTGTGTGTGTGTGTGTGTGTGTGTGTGTGTGTGTGTGTGTTGATGGGGGAAAAATAAGTGAGAATATTGGCCTGTTTGCCCTTCAACTACATAGCCCCAGAGAGTGAAGCATAAGGAAGGAGATTTAGCATCTTTGAGCTTTTTTAAACGTGGTAATACTAAAGAAAATAAGAATTAGTCTTTTGTTCAATTTTTCTCTCCCCTCATTTTCTTCACCGTGCTTTCCTTCCCACTGGTGGTGTCAAACTTGTAATGTAACTAACCGTGTGGTGTGGAAGTCTCACACACCATACATTTCGGGACTATAGTTGGGTTATGTTTTGTTTTGTGTTTTTTGTTTGTCTGTTTGTTTGCTTTGTATGCAGCAAAAATCCCAAGGCTAGTTAATAGCCTACCATGAGGCTTCATGAAGATGTCAACAGAAACAACATGTTGACATAAACTGAAGTTCTCCATCAGGGAAAATATATTTTCTACACAGGCTTCAGCTGGAAAAAAAATGTGAAGAGCCTTATAAAATATTGAATGCTAATAGAGTATTTTTTTCATTTAGTAAATATTTATTGGGCACCTTTTATGTGCAAGGTACTTTCTGGATGCTGATGATACAAACGTGAACAAAACAGATAATGTCCCTGCTCTCATGGTGGGAAGAAAAAGACAGAAAACAAGTAAATGGATTAATCAATATAAAGTCATTTCAGATAGTGGTAAGGGTTCTGAAGAAAACAGTGATAGGTGGAGAGTGACACTGGGGTTAGGTAGAAAGAAGATCAGGGAAAGCTTCTCAGAGGAGGTGACCTTTGAGACTTGAAAGATGAAGGGGTGTATCAGAATATACATGACTCAGGTTGACTTCAAGTTAGATCTATATTAAGGGCATATCCTGGAAGCAATAGATAAAAATCCGCATCATGCCCAAGAAGTGTGAGTTGGATGAGGTTTCTCTTATGCAAAATTCAACCCATTTTGGGTTTCTGTGACTCACTGTTACTTCCTGCATCGCTTCACTGATCATGTTTTTTTCCGAGGCTGCCCAGCTGAACTGAGCTGAGGAGGAACCTTTCCCTTGCTCCAGTCTTACTGGCTTTCTTCCCGGTGTTGATGTTGACATGAATTTTGTGGTTGGAAGATCCAGGTGTCCATTGGGGCTCCTGGGCTGGGCTGTGGGGTGGGGATGGGTGAGGTGGAGGTGTTATTAATAGAAATCTGAAGGAGGAAAAGAGCCCTCTCTCTCCTGCCCTGTAGTCATCTGAGAGAGATGAGGACCACAGCTGCAGGGACACCAGTGCCTCCAGGTAGCACGTTTGGGTCCCTTGTAATGAACATGAGAACTTGTCCTCTCCTCAGGATTCTGGAGACCATTCTCTGTATAATCTAGCAAAAAGGAAACTAATTTAACCCACTCTTCCTCAAATACTTTTAAAATTTAAATAGGAGGTATTTATTTTTTGAGATAATACATTGGTATTGCTCAAAATACAAAAGAGCCAAGAGAATATACAGTAAAAGTCACATGTTTCTACCCTCTGGGGCAACCAATGATATTGGCTTCTTGGGTGTCTTTCAAGAAATGTTTTATATATGTCTGCAAGCAAAGGGGGCAAGATAGTCTTTCCCCCCTTTCATTAAACATATAAAACATATACATGTATTATGCTACATGCATATGTACATAAAATATAAATGTATGCAAATATATACATGCATATTTAATATAACATGTTAAACATAACATACAGAGCTTTCTAATTATTTTCTTGGCTAAATAGAATTCAGTTGTTTGTACTATAGTTTACTTGTTCCCTAAGGTTGGACAATTAGGTTGTTTCAGTCTTTTGGGTATAACACATGATGCAATGAGTATCCATGTACATGTATCATTTCACGTATATATGAGGAGCTGCTGGGCCTAGGGTTATATGCTTTATAATTTTGGTAGATAATGGCAAGTTACCCTCCAGGAAGTCTCACTCCCACTATCAATGAAACATAGCAGTTTAACCCCAGCATCTGTGGTTATCAGGATAAGCTTCAGTGTAGGCCACTCTAGATAGCTTGTTCAGGAAACTGGTTGATAAACCCTGGCATAGTGCACTTTAGTAATTTTTTTTTAAATGCAAAAAAGAAAAACTTTCCTGCCATAATTCAGAGTTCTAGAGAGAATACTGGTATCTCATTTCTAGTGTATCAAGCAAATAAAGTTGCTCAAACTAGATCTTTCTAGCCCCTCTCCATCTGTATTAACCATGCTCCAATAAGCCCCAAGAACAACTACAGTGCAGCTCTTAACTCACTTAAAATGGATGAGGAGTGTTTTATAATTATTTTTATTGAGGTGTAATTGACATATAACATTATATTAGTTTTGTATGATTTTAATATAATGATATTTGTATATATTATGACTGATCACCACAATAAGTTTAGTTAACATCAGTCACCATATATAGTTATACATTTTTTATTATTATGAGAACTTTTAAGGTTTACTCTCTTAGCAACTTGCAAATATACAATACAGTATTAGTAACTATAATCACCATGCTGTAATTACTGGAAATTATGTTTTTATTTACTTTTTATTTTAAAGCAAATCCCAGACACTGTCATTTCACCCCCCTCATTTCATTATGCATCTCCAAAAAAAACTATGATCATTTTCTTAAATAACCATAATGCTGTTATTTCAACTAATAAAATCATTAATAATTATTTAGGGTTATCTAATATTGAGTCCATATAACTGAATTTTCCTATTAGCTAAAAAATGTCTTTTAAAAATTGTTTTTGTTCAAATTAGTATCCAAACCAATATAGGTTCTCTAGTCACATTTTAAGAATATATTTTTATTGATTTAAGAGAGGAAGGGAGAGGGAGAGAGAGAGATAGAAACATCAATGAGAGAGAATCATTGATTGCACGCCGCACTGGGGATCGAGCAGGCAACCCGAGCATGTGCCCTGACTGGGAATTGAACAGCAACCTCCTGGTTCATAAGTCAATGCTCAACCACTGAGCCCTGCCAGCGGGGCACTCTCTAGTCACATTTGGTTGTTCTGTCTCTCTTCTTCTGGAGTTGTATCACCATTGACTTTTTGAGGAATTCACTCCTTTTATTCACCACCACTCTCTGAATGAGGAAGCAAGTCTGTTGACTGCCTCACGTTGTGGCCTTGGCCCTTTGCTTTCTTGTGGTATCATTTAGCTTGTTCCTCTATTCTTTCCAATGCTAAATGTAAACTAGCACTACAGACTTAACTAGATTCAGGTTCAGCTTTATGGGCAAGAATACTTGTGGTTCTACAGATGATGCCTTCAGTGTGACAAGAGAAATCTGGGCAGCAGTCTTTCGTCTCTTAAGTCTCAATTGAGAATATTTCTATCAATCTTTTTAAAATCAGCTTTCTGTTTCTTCTCTATACAACCACTTTCCAGAACTGGATCAACTCTTTGAATCTGAGCTTATAAAGAATGTGAATTTGTTGATGTAAAAAACATCCAAACCTGCTGAGAATTTTTATGAGTTTATGTGAGCCAAACTGATGACAAGTTCCAGGAAGCAAAATCTCATTGTATTGAGAAAATGCTCCAGAGAGTGGCAGTTTTGCCTCTTATTTTATAGATTAGATCAAAGGAGACATAAGGGGGTTACATGAAATCCACTGGTGGTAGGTTAAGGGGGTAGGAGAAAGCAAAATGGGGAAATCTCTGGGATTGGATAAAAAAGCAAAACGGATAGACAGATACTTTTTTTTACATTGGTGGGTAGGGGGTAGTTAATAATTAATATTTACAGCACATAGAGATGGTATTCGGGGAAGAAGATAACAATAAAGGGTTCTGTGGTCTCCTACTCTGGTGCTGGTAGCTTTGCCCTGAGGGGTCTGGAAAAGGAGGTTACTTTGATATTTCAAAGGTATGTTATCTTAGATCCAAAAAGACAATAGATAGGTTTACTTAAGGTAAAGGTTGGCTTTCTCAAAGAAGCTACAGGCCTAGAGTATGACTCACTGTGCCCCACTTCTGGTTAGGAATGTTTATGTTCAGACCATCTGGTTATTTTTTATCTTAGAGTTTGTAAGGCACACCATGCTGGCCTCCCCTGAACTTCTCAGGTTTAGTATATGACCCCTTTTTCATCCATACCTCCCCCTTTTGGTCACAAATCAGTCTGAAGGATGCATTAATAACCAACCTCTTGGTGGATAATGTGGTCCCATGGTGCTAGGAAGGTTCATTCCTAGGAAGTCTTAGTATCATCATTTGTCTTGCTGAACAGTGGGCCATTGGGAATGGGATAAGACTGTAACCTTTGATGGAAGTCTAGGCTGAATTTTTCTCAAAAGGGAAAGGCAGGTAAATGGGAGGCAGTCAGGTTTTATGGGCCTTCATTAAGAAAAACACTATAACTTATAAGCTGTCATGATCCAGGTTTTGTTGTCTGTCTCACTTTTCTGTATTTTGCAGCTAGTATAAGATTTACTTGTAGTTTGAGGGCACACCATACACCACTTTAATTTTTACAGTCTGACCATGAGATGGGTTCCCATTTACTGTGGCCCATCTACTTTCCATTGGAAGCACTCAAGTGCCCTTCGTTAATAATCTGATTCCCACTAGTTGTGCAATTGGGAACTGTAACCTTAAGGTTTAATTGGGGCCAAGGCTGTAAGAACACAATGGTGTAAATTACAATTACCACCTAAAAATTTCCAGAGGCCAGGAGGACAGTAAGAGTTTCATATGTAAATTTCCTGTGCCTCAGCAACAGTTAAAGAGGGCCTTTAAAAAAAAAATCCTCACCTGAGGATGTTTTTTCCATTGCTTTTCAGAGAAAGTGGAAAGGAGTGAAGGAGGATAAGGGAGAGGGAGAAGGAGAGGGAAAGGGAGAGGGAGAGGGAGAGGGAGAAGGGGAGAGGAAGAAGAAGAGAGGGAGGGGGAGAGGGAGAGAGAGAGAAACATCCATGTGAGAGAGACACATCGACTGGTTGCCTCCTGCATGCACCTGGAAATGCGGCAGGGAGCAAACCTGAAATGCTTCAGTGCAAGGGCCAACACTCTAACCACTGAGAAATACCAGTCAGGGCTAGAGGGCCTTTTTTTAAACAGCCACTTCAGCTTCCATCTGAATTAACATACTTCATTCAGTCCTTGTTTGGTTAGGGCAGTGGTCGGCAAACTCATTAGTCAACCGAGCGGCAAACCGCGGCTCGTGAGCCGCTTGTGGCTCGCGAGCCACAGTTTGCCGACCACTGGGTTAGGGGATAAGTACATTTCCATAATTGAGTTCTAGCATTTATACATACAATTCTTTTCTCAATATTCTTTTCCCACTAACCTTCTCTAACTTCTCTTGGCCTTGTTAGTTTTCTCTTTCTACTCATTCAGAAATAACCAGAATATTAGGACAAACTACTTCTTTTTAACTTCTCTCAAAAACACACACATCCCTTTTCTTCCTTCTGCAATAACATTCTTGCTAAACTGTAAAAGAGAAAAAAAGAGTATATTGATAATACAATAATTATATTATACACCTTTATTAATTACTAGAGGCCCGGTGTACAAAATTTGTGCACAGGTGTGTGTGTGTGTGTGTGTGTGTGTGTGTGTGTGTGTGTGTTTTCCTCAGCCTAGCCTGCACCCTCTCCAATCTGGGACCCCGGAGCGGGCCTAAACGAGCAGTCAAACATCCCTCTCACAATCCAGGACTACTGGTTCCCAACTGCTTGCCTGCCTGCCTGCCTGTCTGATTGCCCGTAACCACTTCTGCCTGCCAGCCTGATCACCCCCTAACCACTCCCCTGTCAGCCTGATCAATGCCTAACTGCCCTCCCCTGCTGGCCTGGTCCCCCCTCAACTGCCCTTCCCTGCAGGCCTGGTCCCCCCCAGCTGCCCTCCCCTGCTGGCCTGGTCACCCCAACTGCCTTCCCCTGCAGGCCTGGTCACCCCAAACTACCCTCCTCTGCCAGCTCAGTCACCCCTAACTACTCTCCCCTGCAGGCTTGATCGCCCCCAACTGCCCTCCCTTGCAGGCCTGGTCCCTCCCAACTGCCCACCCCTGCTGGCCTGAATGCCCACAACTGCCCTCCCCTACTGGCCATTTTGTGGCGGCCATCTTGTATCCACATGGGGGCAGCCTCTTTGACCACATGGGGGCAGCCATCTTGTGTGTTGGAGTGATGGTCAATTTGCATACTATTTTATTTGATAGGATTAACAGTTTGAGAAAAGCCATAAGAACAATTATAACTATTATTATGACTAATATTATTAGCAGACAGGTAAAGACAATCAAGTGGTTTTTTAAGTTCAAGATGAATTTGTGGGTATACAGGCCTTATCGATGTCTTGGGATAGCTGTCTATCTCTGATGTCAGTTGCTTCTGATCCCAGAGGAGTCTTTGATCTTCATTGTAGGTGGAGGCGAGTGCCAGAGACAGGGGTACATGTCCATTCACGGTTAGGCACTTTTTAAAAAAATGAGAAATGTGAATCCTTGAGTTAACACCTTTGTGTTAGCTGGATATAAATAAATTAGTAATACCTGAGAAGGTCCCTTCCAATGAGGTTGGAGTCTTTAATTGATGTCTTCGACAAGGGACAAAATCTACTGGTTGTAAATCATGGTCTTTGAAGTCTTCGTCTCCCAGGACCACATTGTGAAATGAACCAGCTACGAATTTATCAGTTTTGAAAAGCTGATTAATATGTCCTTGATAATAATGCAGAATGTCTCCTTTTAGTAAGGTTGGTTCATATGTCTCTTCACCTATATGTGTGGGGTTACCAGTGACTAATGAGGAGAAAGGCTGTATTTACCAAAAGGAGTAGATCTCAGGTTAAGGAGCACTATAGGGAGAGCTTTTGGCCAAGAGAAATTAAAAGCTTCTGAAAATTTACCTAGTTGAGTTTTAATTGTACCATTTGTATATTCCACCAATCCTGAGAACTGGGGTGATAAGCACAATGAAAATGCTGTAGAATAGGCCAAATATTACAGATAGATTGCATAATTTGCCCAGTGAAATGAGTCCCTTGGTCACTTTGTAACTTAGAGGGAATTCCCCAACTGGGAATTATTTTTCCAATAATAAGTTACCTACCGTTAAGGCTGTTGCTTTCCTGCAAGAGAATGGCTTAACCCAGTGAGAAAACATACAAATCATAATAACACATATTTGTATCCTTGAGATGGTTGCATGTGCATAAAACCCAATTTGCATATCTCAAATGGACCTAAAGGAAGCGGGAAATGTCCTTATGACCTGTGGAGTGATATTCCAGGGTTATATTTTGGACAGATAGAACATCTGTTATAAACTTTATGAGCTACAGTAGGAGAACGTTTCCAGCAATATTGTTTACTCTATGAAATCATCTTTCAGGACCCCAATGTGTTAGCTCATGCACATGTTGAAGTACAGGTAATTAACCCCCTGTAGGTAGATTGGTCTCTGATTGGGTCCAAACCATATCTGTTTGAGTCAAAGGTTCCCTGCTTTTTGTTGCCATATCTTTTTTTCTTCTCCTGCAAGCTGGTCATTGGAATTAAAAGCGAGTCTTTTATTGGTTTAATAGAAAAAAGAAACATTCTCAGGTCTGGATAATTTGGCTGCTTATTGCTGCTTGTCTAGTTGCAGTGTCAGCTAAATTATTTCCTTTTGCTTCCATGGTGGCAGCATTAGAATGTCCTGGAATTTTTATAATTGCCACTTGTTTCGGTTGTTGTATGACTTCTAATAATTCTGCAACCTGTTTTCCATTCTTTATGGGCTGCCCTGAGGAAGTTAAGAAACCTCACTGCTTCCACAACATCTCGAAGTTGTGAGCTATACCAAAGGCATAACTACTGTCAGTGTAAACATTGGCTATTTGATCTTTGGCCAATTGACAAGCTCAAGTTAGAGCAATTAATTCAGCTTGTTGGGTAGGTCTTATTCAGGTAAATGAGAAACTTCAGTTATGTCCACCATGGAAGTTATTGCATATATATCCCTGTTCATCTTTCAGATAAGATCCATCTGTGAACCAAATTATTATAAGTCAGCATTATCAATAGGAGTTTCCTGTAAACCATTCTTAGAAACAAAAGGGTGATCAGTAAGCAAAACAAAATAGTGGATGTCTTCATCCTTCAAAAATGGTAGCAAAGTTGCTGGGTTAAAACTGTTATGTCAAGTTAAAGTAATATTAGGCGCAGAAAGCAAGAGTATTTCATAAGACGCCAGTTGGCTGACAGAAGTGTTCAGTGTGATGAAAGTTCAGTGGAAATTCAACAGAATGCGGAACATAAATAAGTAAAGGAGAGCCCATAACCGTCTCTTCTGTTTGTTTGCATAGCATGTCTCTGCAGAGATGGCTGTCATGGAGAGAGGGAACCTTTTGGCTACTGAGTCTAACTGCTGACTATAATCGCCTGTAGGTATATGATGATCTCTAAGTTTTTGAATTAAAACTCCTAAAGCATTTTCTTTATTTTCATGTATAAAAAGGAACAAAATTTATAATTAGGGTGTCCCAGATGGGAGCTTTAGATAATACTCCCTCTAGAGCTTCTTCAACTTGTTTCCCTGTGGGGTTCTATTGAATTGGATCAGGTCCATCTGATTTTAATAAGACATATGGAGGCTGAGCCATTGATGAAAAATTTGGAACCCAGTTGGGACAGTATTCAGTCAGACCCAGGAACCCTTTAAGCTGTTTCTGGTTTATTTGTTTTTAGAAGAGGAAAGGATATTATTCCTCTAATTCTTTCTGGGTTAATTAGCAGCCCATCTTTAGATGTTAGATGACCAAGGTATTTTATTTACTTGGGGTAAAATTGAGTCGAAGCTTGTCCTTTGAGATTCTATGTCCCTTTATGGCTAGCTATTGTAGTAGGTAAATTGTGTCCTCTTGTAGTCTAATGTACAAGAGCATAAAGGTAAATCATCCACATATTGGATTAGAATTGAATCTCTGGGAAATTCAACATCATTCAAATCAGCTTTCAGTATCTGAGAGAAATAGGTGGGACTCTCTGTATATCCCTGGGGCATTACTGTCCAAATAAACTCATGATCTTCCCAGGTAAAAGCAACTTCTATGTTTTGCTTACTGACTGCCGTCTTTTTTCCTAGGAATGGTTTACAGGAAACTCCTATTGATAATGCTGACTTAATTTGGTTTACAGATGGATCTTATCTGAAAGATGAACAAGGACATCACCAAACTGCCATTTCCTCTCCTTACCTTTTCTTTTCTTTTCTTTTCTCTTCTTTTCTTTTCTTATCCTTTCTTTCTTTTTCTTTCCTTTCCTTTTCTTCACAGGAATACTGAAAAAGGCACTACATAAATCTATCCCTGAAAAATATTGGCAGTCCATAGGAGTAGCTGAAAATAGATGATTAAGACATGATCCCTACCCAAAAGGAGCTTGCAATCTAGTAAAAGATTATTATCTATTGAGTGTTTATCATGTGCTAAGCATCTTCCACAAGTTTAATTTGATCCTCCCAACTGCCGTGTTTAAGGAAGAAGTTATTAGTCTCATTTTCAACATGAGGAAATTGAGACCCAAGGAGGTTAAGTTACCAGTTCAAAGCAGCATAACCACTTAAAGGGTAGAGTGGGAGGTGGAAACCTGAGCCCAAGCTACCATTATATTTCTCCAGGATTATGGTGAGAGTCTCCTGATGAGTCTTCTACCCATGCTTCAAACCCTGCCCTCTCACCACACCACTCCTCTGCTCCAAGCCCTGCAACGGCTCCCTCTTTCTCACCCAGAGTAAGAGGCAACATCTTTACACAGGGTGTGTGGATTTGGGACCACAGGATGTCTTTATTTATAGCTATGACATCCTATACAAATCTCCATCCTTTTCCATTGGATTTCTTTACTGGAAGATAGGAGAATTACAGGGGCTCACACATAGCATGAAAAGCCTGCCACCTTTAAGTAGTCTTGTATAATAGGCTTGATTCCAATAGGTCTTAAAGGATATTGGTGAATATTAGGTGGAGGCAAAGTATTGTCAATGGTTATTTCAATAGGAGTGGGTGATTTAGTCTTGCCAATACTGGACTGGAAAAGGCCCAAAGTTGCATTGGAACATCCTGTAACAAACATTCAGTCAGCCTTAAGATCAGTTTCTTCTTGTGGAGTTTTCTTTAAAATCATTGTTTTCCCAGTTGGTTTAATGTCTGATTTATTTTGTTCTAAATACAATTCACCCTCTGGGAAAAGGATATATGGGTATCTTTGATTTCAAGAAAGTCTAGCCAGTTTGGCTCAGTGGATAGAGCATCAGCCTGTAGACCAAAGGGTCCTGGGTTCCATTCTGGTCAAGGGCATGTTGCAGGCTTCCTGGTTGCAGGCTCCTCCCCAGCCTGGGCCCTGGTTGGGGCTCGTGCAGCAGGCAACCAATTGATGTGTTTCTCTCACACTGGTGTTTCTCTCTGTCTTTCCCTCTCTCTTCTAATCTCCCTAAAAATCAATGGAAAAATATCCTCTGGTGAGCAATAACAAAAAAGAAGAAAAAGAAAAAAAAAAGAAAGTCTCACCCTGCCAGGTGAATTTGGTCAGATTTGACTAGTAAAAATATCTGTTGCCCCGAAACATTCCCTAGCTGGAAGGGAACAGGTTCAAACATTCTCTAGATGGAAGGGAACTGGTTCTGACTAAAAAACATTGGTGGTTGCCCTAGCCGGTTTGTCAGCCTGTGGCCTGAAGGGTCCCAGGTTCAATTCTGATCAAGGGCACATGCCTGGGTTGCAGGCTCGATCCCCAGTAGGGGCATGAAGGAGTCAGCCAATTAATAATTCTTTCTCATCATTGATGTTTACCTCTCTCTCCCTCATCTTTCCTCTCTGAAATCAGTAAAAATATATTTAAAAAAAACAAACAAAAAAATTGGTGATTAGATGGCTCTAGCATTTTTACAGAAGCCTAGAGGGAGAGGACAGCTTAGTTGGGCATGGTTAAGAACAGACCAAGTAGCCCCAGCACCTAGATCTACAGGGGCCTTAGTAGGTTCCCCTTTTATGGTCATTTCAATTTCTTCTAAAGTATTTAAGGAGAAGGGGAAATTACTGTTTCTTTTCTTTTTCTAAAGTCCCATTTCAGTTTTCTACAATCCTCCTTAAGGTAACCTGGCTTTCTACATAAAATAAAAGCAGACTCCTCTGAAGGAGTTTCCTAACAAAACGTAACATGGTAATTCTGTTGCTTTGCTCTCAGAAACCAGTAAGAGTATTAATTGGAATAGGTCAGAATAACCAAGATCACATGTCCTAACAGTTAAAATCACATTCCTTTGCAAACCCAGCATGGTCCTGAAGAGGTTCAGCAAATGTTTAATTAGATTCCTTAGTTCTGTTCTAGTACAAGGAGAAGTGGATTTTGGTTGGTTTTCCATGCCTGAGACTGTCTTTTTGCTAAAAGGAGCTGTTAGAATTTCTAGCTTGTTTTGTTTTGCTTTTCTAGTCTATCCTGGTCTGGTTTTCTATTCTGAGTGTCCCCTCTGTCAGTAGGTAGCTGTGGTGGAGGACACGTAGAAGAGAGAGAAGGGGGAGGAGGAAAGGAGTGTAAGTCAGATAGCAAAGTAACCAGCAAGGTGGGCAGTTGGAGAAGAGAAGAGTGGGTGCTGGCATTGAGTAGCTTGGGAAGCTTCTTTAGTTCAGGAAGAGCCTCTAAAATTGCCTTATTAAGTTCCTGGAAAGAAGAATGTCTCTCTGTGCTCTGCTTCAGAGCCTTCTATTTGCCAATTGAGGGAAGCTTCTCATTCATTAAATTTGATTTCGGAGCCGGCTTTTTTTTTCTATTGTAAAAATCAATTCAGGTGTCAAAAGAGCTCTATTTTGGTCATCTTAAGTTCATGTCAATTCCAGTTGAATCCTCCCATTTCTGTAAGTACTTGCAAGTAAAGGCTCCCTATGAATTGTACATCTGCAGGAGTATTAAGGGGGGCCGAGGGTGGGGGCTTGTCAGCCCTGGAGGCATGATTTCCAAAACCCATGTTAATTTAGTTTTATTTTGAGATCTGTGGAGTCTGAACACATTTCCAGGGATATTGTGTGGTGGGTTGAAGTGTGGCACTTACGGGCTGAGCTCCAAGGGGCTGTCACCTCCCAAGTTGCTCCAACCTTCTGACATGTCTTGGTTTCTCTCCCGGCTGTCTAATAGAACTGTGAGAGCTAGGTAGCCAGCCCTTCTGTGTGAGTCCTGGGACAAATCAGTTATTTCATTACAGTTGTATTGGAATTCCCTAGGGGGCCCTGTTCGTTTTGAGGGCTCTGACACTACACTGATTCTTAGTCACTAAGAATACTCAAATTTCAAGCTGGAGGGAGTAAATGCCCCTTATCTTTGGAGCTACATGAGTTCAGAGTCTCATTTACCCAGCAAAAAAATTTGTTCAGACTTGCAATAAATGGTTCCAATTAAGCAGCTCAAATATAAAACCATCCACTCATTTTTTTTTCACCTATCCCTGAGTTATCTCAACCCTTAACCTTCAGTGCCATCTCAAGGATTTTTATATTTTAAAGGACAACTCAAATAAAATTAAGAGCCTCCTACCTTAAAACAGAGAGGTCTGGATTTTCAAGAAAACTCACCCAAATTCACCTGATGCAGAGTAATGAGCCCCTGTTGGTACCTAGCACCAGGCCTGCGCATGCCAGGTGGTCCCAGATGGGCTTCTTTGGATAAGAAATGTCCAAACCTGTAGAGAATTTTTATGAGTTTATTTGAGTCAAAATGATGACAATTGCCAGGAGGCAAAATCTCAAGGAATTGAGAAAATTCTCCAGAGAATGGCAGTTTTGCAGTTTATTTTATACATTACAATGCAAGGAGATGTAAGGAAGGTTACATAAAATCCACACATGGTGGATTAAGGGTGTAGAGAAAGCAAGGCAGGGGGAGGGGACTTCTGGGATTGGATAAAAAGGCAAAATAGAGTAGCACATACTTCTTTTACATTGGTGGGTACAGCACATAGAGATGGTATTTGGGGAACAAGATAACAATGTGGGGGCTGGTTCTGTGGTCTGTTCTGGTGCTGGCGGTTGGGCCCTGAGGGGTCTGGGAAAGAAGATTACTCTGAAATTTCAAGTATGTTATTTTACATGTAAAAAGACAATGGACAGGCTCAGTTGAGGTAAAGATTAACCTTTGCCAATGGAGCTACAGGCCTAGAAGGTGACTATCCGCCCTGACTCACTCTTACTTAGAAATGTTTCTGTTTGACCCTCCTCTGTGGTTACATTCAGTCTCTGAGTTTGCAGGGCCCACCATGCAGGCCTCTCCTGAGCTTGGCAGGTTCAGTATGTGGTCCCTTTTTCATCCACAAATTAGAGATGGGAAGACAAGAGCCTGGCAAGGCCACGCTTGGTCAGTGCTTGCCGGATGTCTCCCTTCACTCAGTTTTCTGCAGGCCAGCGCTGTCCCGTAGAACTTTCCATGACTATGGAAGTGTTCTCTATCTGTACTCTCAGTGTAGTAGCCACCAGCCCCCTGTGGCTAGTGAGCGCTTGAAAGGTGGCCAGTGAAACTGAGGACTGAATCTCTAATTTAATTAAAACTTAAATGGCCAGATGTGGCTACTGTATTGAATGGTGCAGCTCTCGAGTCATTTTAAAATGAACTGAGGCACAAATCTATCCCACCTCCCTTGGGACCTAACTGTTTCTGTTCCTTTTTTTCCAGAGCTGCTACTGAATTTAGTGAGTAGTTCACAGGCTCCTAGTGAGCCACTTGCACTGGGAGTGACCCAGAGCAGATGATGGAAGGAGGTCACCATCGCAGGACAAAACCAGACTCAGGCCCAGGTTCTGGGAGTGGGGATGGGTGTAGGAAGATGCTCCATATGCCAAACTGATATGGAGCTTTTGATGAAATATCAGTATGTAATTGCTATCGGGTTATGTGGGTTTGGGCATATTATTGATCAGTAGATGCACAGATGTTGATTTTTGTCTCAAAAGAATGTAGGTGCCAAGTTTTTTCTTTTCAAATCATGTGCCCGTATAACTGCTATCCACAGTGCTAGAGATACGAATGTAGATATTCTATCTGGATATGTTCACACTGACAAAATGTTGAACACCTTCACTTTTGAAGGTATTGTATTGGGCAAGAGATAGGTACAAAGGTAATTAAGACATGATCCCTACCCAAAAGGAGCTTGCAATCTAGTAAAAGATTATTATCTATTGAGTGTTTATCATGTGCTAAGCATCTTCCACAAGTTTAATTTGATCCTCCCAACTGCCGTGTTTAAGGAAGAAGTTATTAGTCTCATTTTCGACATGAGGAAATTGAGACCCAAGGAGGTTAAGTTACCAGTTCAAAGCAGCATAACCACTTAAAGGGTAGAGTGGGAGGTGGAAACCTGAGCCCAAGCTACCATTATATTTCTCCAGGATTATGGTGAGAGTCTCCTGATGAGTCTTCTACCCATGCTTCAAACCCTGCCCTCTCACCACACCACTCCTCTGCTCCAAGCCCTGCAACGGCTCCCTCTTTCTCACCCAGAGTAAGAGGAAACATCTTTACACAGGCCTGCAAGAACCTGTATTATTCTCTCTGTTGCCTCACTGCCCACTCTCCTCTACCTTGTTTACTCTGCTCACATCATACTGGCCTCCTCTCAATGGGGGGCCTTTGTACCAGTGGGTCCCTCTTAGACATCACACTTTGTCTAAGTGACGCCATCATCCATTGCAAGTCTCTAAGTAAGTGTCACCTTCTCAGCGAGACCTACTCTGAGCATGCACTCTCCAGCTCCTTACCCCTCTTCATTTTGACTTTTAGGACCCGATATATATTTATAAATTACTTACTTTTTGTTAACTGTTGCCATTTCCCTGCATGCATGTTAGTTTTTTGAGGGCAGGATTCCCTGCCCACCCCTCCTCACCCCCCACTGCATAGTACAAACACCTAGAAGATGCCTAATACATAGTAGATGTTCAGTAGATGTTTATTGACTAAAGATGATTGAAGCTCATGTTTGTCCAATTTCAAAGTCAGACTCGCTTACATTTTATATATACTGTACTAGTAAATACATACTCCTTGTTTAGGTCTGGTAAGTTGTCCTGATTGATTTAAAATGCATGACTGTGTAGAATTACATGGGAGAACCAGAATAACCCACACAAAATATATGTTGAGCTGATTTCCTTTAGTTTTAAGATAGGTCTTGGCCAAGTACTAAAGAAGCTGTTACTTGCAGCTTCACAGAAGGCCAGTCAGCCATGGTCAGGAATTGTGGATGAGCTTCCACATGTGAGTATATTGCCCAGCATTGAAGAGTGGCTGTGTGTGTGTGTGTGTGTGTGTGTGTGTATGCATGCATGCATTCTTGCATGTGTATGTGTGACTTTGTCTCATACAGAAGCAGAAATACTGTGCTTATTATTACCAGCCCTGTTGAAGGCAGACATGATGAAAGAACATAGTACCTTAGCCAGTATATGTAGTAAGAAAGGATGTGGTTTTAGAATTAAGATACAAGTTTTGCCACCCTGCTATTCAAAATATTTAATAGAAATCATATTTCTCTTTTTGGAAAAAAAAACCCCACAGGTTATTCTCGGTGAGAATTTGACCTCAAATTGTCCGGAGGTTATCTATGAAATTAAAGAAGAAACACCTGTTTTTTACAAACTCGTTCCACATCCTGAGAAGAATATCTACATCTACCTAACAGCTGGAAAAGAGGTAGGTAAAAAACTAGTTACTGCTTCTGACTTATGAATACAGAGTGTTTAATTAATGTCATTATCTAGTAGTGAAGCTTTTACTTTGAACTACTGAGTTCAACCATCGCTGCAGGCAATGGTTCACAAGCACAGAATTAAAAACATTACTGTCAGTAACTAAGCAAGAAATATTACCTGTTTAGACAATGTTATTATTGGCTATATTTCCAATGCCAGGTTTTGCAGAGGAGGATGTGCTTGCAAATGGCGCACCATCAGCAAGGTGACTGAATTTACACATTTATTGTGTGGGCTCTGAACGATTAGATGCATTTATGAATATACCCAATGGGATTAGCTTTGGAATTTGGGGTTAATATCAGTTCACAGTCTCATACACATTCATTAACCAGGAAATATATGGCACTTGTCCTCCCTCTCTTAATTTAGTTGGCTGTTTTTTAGTTTTTCTTCTTGCTTCTGCTTACTGAATTACAAAGGATACCTTTCTACATTTTCTTCGTTTTTACAAAGTGCTTCACCAAGGGAAGGGGGAGATAAACTAATTTTTACTGAGTCCCTCCTGACGATGTACTAATTATCATTCTACATATGGTCTCTAGATGAGACACATAGAGTTGTGTACACACACTTATAATAAATAATGTTAATGAAAAGTATTAATAATTTACTGGTATAAAAATACCTTTGTTTTCTATATGAAGAATCTAAGACTTGGAAAGGTTAAATAACTTGCTCAAGGATACATATATAGGTTAGGCCTGTCAGAACTAGGATTTAAATTATGCTCTGATCTTTTAAAGCCCATGATAAATGAGATCAAATCACAAATTTGTAAAAACTGAAAGGCCATTTTGGCACAGTAGTTTTGACCCATGATTATTTGAACATAGAAAGTACAAAGAATATAATTGAGACTTACATAATTATATCAAGGATATAATTATGATGCTCGTGGCCTACCCCAATTTTTCATTCTTTTCCTCTCAAGCACTCTAAGGACTGTAGCAATGGCATTAATCGATATGTGTTGTTAGAGCCACAGAGTAGCTTTGCGAGCACTTGTAGTTCCTAGAATTCCTAAAAAAGGCCTTATTGCATGTTGAAAAGTCAGTTATGTCTAACTGACCACATCTCAATGGCCACTGGACCTCATATACCTTTGTAAGCCAGTTCTTCACCATATGGAATCTTCTTGACCAGCGTGATTCCCCATTCCAAAACTTTTTACTATATCTCTTCCCCAGGGTTCCCATATTTGAAAGATTTTTGTCTACTCAACAAAGTGCATATATTAAGTAACAACTCCCATTCTCAGGCTGTATTTATCAAGGGCATCTAAAGCTAACAGTCAGGGGACCGACTGTGCTGCCACAAAGCTGATAAAATTCCAGCCCAAAGCACTAACACTTGAAGTCTGGCTTAGTTTGTGCGTGTTTTTCCATTCAGCTTTTAAAAACATGGCAAATCGCTCAGAAGTCTTCATTACCACCTTCCCTGGAACTCAAGACCACAGGGTGGGAACCACTGCAAGAGCCTCCAAGCTGACAGGTGTTCACTTTCTGAAGGTGAACTGCTCTGGTCTCTGGTCATCCCACTGATGTCCTGAGGAGACTTTTCCACTGGGCATCGAAGCTGGTTATTCTTACACTCTTCACTTGAGTTTCCTGCTAGAGATCTTATCCGCAAGATTCTGGTTGGGCCAATATAACCCCAACGGAGGCAGACCAAAGGAAAGTCCGTTCTTAGATTCTTGGGCAAATACTGGTAGTAATAGCCAAACTAACACGCCCTCATACATCCATAGAATGGTATAATATGTAGCCATTAAAAATAATCACATGGAGATCCATGCATTGCTGTGGAATAGTCACTGTTGTGTGTTCAGTTGAAGAAGCAGGTCTAAAGTAGTATTTATAGTGTCCTCTCTTTTATATGGAGTTATATGTTTGTTTAGGTATATTGTATGGTAATTCTTATAGAATATTCTAGAGATTCATATTCCATTAAATGCTCTGAGTAAAAATTGTCCTAGGAGCAACTGTTACTGACTATCCCCCTGCTGGAGTATCATGATCTCGGCATATTTGAAAGCTCTGAGTCTTGTGCTAAGGAAACCTATTTTGCTTTTTCAGTGTAAGATTTCACATGTTTGTTGGACCGTGGACACTTTTCTCACATAATAGCAATAGCCAACATTTATTGAGCACTTAGTATGTGCCAGACAATGTTTGTAATAGCCCCAGGAAGTCTGCAGCACCATCACCATTTCACGGATGAGA
Source organism: Plecotus auritus (assembly GCF_963455305.1). NCBI lineage: Eukaryota > Metazoa > Chordata > Mammalia > Chiroptera > Vespertilionidae > Plecotus > Plecotus auritus. Next base: position 135,055,260 of record NC_137772.1, on the reverse strand, counting down.
AAACAAGGTTAGAGAGCTTATGTGACATTTATGAACCACCACCCCGCCGACCCCCCCAGAATTACACAGATGTTTGTGAACTACAAGGAAATACCCACATGCTGGTTACCACTGGCTCGGGCTGGTGGTCCGTCAGCAGCACCGAGAACTGTGAAGTGGACGGGCGTGATTATCCTCCATGAAGTCAACTTAGAGTCAAAAGATATTCCTCAGGATCACTCGTTTTCCTCACAGACCCCTCCTGGAACTCTCTGTATCTCTAACCTTTTAAAGAAGTTACTTATGCTTTCTAACAAATATAGCTTCCTGGCCTCACAAGTCCCACAGGATTCTTCACTACCTTCTGTGGGTGCTGGGTGGCCCTCAGGTCCCTGCCTCCCACTGCCTGCTTCAAGGTTCTGCCTGCCTCCACAGCCTGGGTCTGCCCAGCACTACGCCCTGTCTGTGGCTTTTTCTGACAACTGGAAGAAGCAGCCCTAGAGGCAGGGAATGATTGAAAACTCCCCTGTTTTGTTTTGTTTTTACTTTCAACTCCAGGGTGGGGAGGGTGTGAGGTGATGGAACCGCCCCCCCCCCCACCCCCGCCACTCCCCTGAGAGAGGTGGAGGCTTCTCCTCACTTCCTTGTCCAGGGACAACCTGGTGCTACTCCGGGTCAGAGCCTTTGCTATTTCCAGATGCTCATTTCCAAGTACCGTTGACTCTGTATGAAGCCAGCTGACCTGATTCCACAGACCAGAAACCTGACTGCGTATCAGACTCACCTGAGGGGTTTAAAGGTGCAGACTCCTCAGCTGGCCCTAGACCTCCTCAGCTGGAGTTCCCGCAGGGGGCGGCTGGGAATCGGCACTTTCACAAGCTCCCAAGGTGATTCTGATAACCTGTTCCCACCTTGGGACTTGAGACCCCTGCCCACTGTCACCATGGAGGCATTCAGAGTGTGAGCCCATAAACGTCTGTGGCCCTTCATCAGATAAGGTGTGGCGGTTTTCCTGGTGTTGTTTATCATTCTGTCTGAACCGCTGTCATCTTTCTTTTTAGGTGAGGAGAGTTCGAGTTGCAAACTGCAATAAGCATAAGTCCTGTTCGGAGTGCCTAACAGCGGCAGACCCTCACTGCGGTTGGTGCCATTCGCTACAGAGGTATCTCTGAACGCTTTCTCACCAGCTCACATCTTCAGAAAAGTGTCACGCGCAGAACACTTGTTGCCCCACTTAAACAATTTGTTCCAACGACCTGGGGGCACTGACCTCTGTGCGACTAAAATATCGTTGTGTGATCCGAATTAATTCCCAGAGATGTTCCCAGCCAAGTCAGTGCTTCTCAATCATTTGACCCAGACCATTCAGGGTCGCCCACTCTGGGGGTGGGAGGGGCAGGCATGTGACATAAGGGAGGATGGGCTTGAGCTGTCAGTCTGCTTTTACTTTCTGCAGAGTTCTCCAAGACTCCCAAGACAGGCGGAAGGTTCTCCCTCAGGGAAGGTAGAAGAATAGGGCTGTTTGAAATTTTTCAAATGAATCCTCATAATGTCATGTATTTGGTTGGTGCAGCGGAAGCCTTATTATTGATGCTGTTGTCTCAATGCGCCATACAGCTGTGGGCCTGATGTACAACCTCAGGCTCCCGGCAGAATCTGCCCAGCCTGCTCTTGAATTACGATGCTCACGACCCATCTAGGCTCAGGGGCGACTTGGAGCTGCTTCCTCACCATGGCAGCTCGTAGCATCACTGGGACCCGCCTGGTTGGATTTGCTGTTTCCATGGCAACCCAGTACTCGCTCTCTATAGAAGCAAGGAGGAGAGAGCCTGAGCTGCAGCTCAGGCAGGGGAAGAAAAAAACAAACCATAACAGTGTCTGTCAGTTTGGCGCTTTCTGTTTTCAAAGGTAAAAAAGGATAAGAAAGAGTAGAACAGGTGCAGAGAAGCTGAAGGCTGAACAAGGGGAGGTTTGAGGAAAGAAAAGAGGACTAGGAAGAGAATTTGGGAGCCTCTAGGGGATGAAGCCAAGAGCAGTAAAGGGAGAGGGGGGAAATACAATGTAAGCAAGAGGTCCAGAAAACAAACCGAAAATATAGGGGTGGAATTAATTAAGAGTTCACGGAGGACGTCCAAAGCTGAGATGCAACAAGACGCATAATTGCCTGTGCCTTCCACTGTGCCTCCTTACTGGGCTGTTTCCGTAGAATCGCTGGCAGACAAAAGAAGCAGGGCCTGGAGAATTCTCATGAATAATTGTAACTGGGTAGGAACGTTTTCTTCTTGTTGCCTGCCCAAGAGTAGAGTTTAAGGAATTAGCTGCTTATGAACAGCATTTCATTATCGCACACCCACTAAGCAGTCTTGCCGTAATCTTTCTGATCCGTTCCACTTATGTAGGTTCCCTGTCTGTATCTGTAGAGCTACATGCAGGAGTTAATTCAGTGCCTGTGGTGGTGACGGTGGTGATGGTGATGAGGGTGATTAAATAGCCACACATAGCTAGAGGCTACTGTATTGGCGAACACAGGACACGGGAGATGTCCAGGTTGGTGATATGAATTTGGGGGTTAGTAGTGTTTAGATGGACATAAGGAAGCCTTCAGACCATGTTGGAGAGGGAGTATAAATTGAGGGGAGAAGTAGTTGGAGAGCTAAGCATAGATATGGGGCAGTTCTTAGGGGTCAGGGAGCTGAAGAGGAAACAGGACAGGGGAGGGAACAGCCAGAAAGGAAAGAGGAAAAACTGAAAAAGGTGGTCTGGGAAGCCAGAGGGAGGAGGGAGCATTCACTGTGCCAGATCGTGCTGCGAGGTCAGGCAAGAGAAGGGAGCTGCTCCACTGGACTTAGCAGGTGCTGACTGGTGACTGTGACCAGGACAGTTGCGGAGGTGGTGCTAAAGCTGCCAGAGAAGATAACAGGAGGCAGAGCAGAGACAACTCTTTAGAGGAGCTTTGGTGAGAAAGTTAGCAGAAAAGGGAGCCGACGCTGGGGGAGAAAGTGGAGTCCAGACAGTTTTGTTTACGAGAGGCATGAAACCACAGTGCATTTTGGGGCTGTTGGGAAAGGTCCAGTAGAGAGGGAGAAACTGATGATGCAGGAGAGAGATGAGAGCTGTGGAGTGTGTCTTTCAGCAGATAAGGGAAAACATGATCTGTCTAGTACACCAGTGGGGAGGCCAGCCTCACACAGGAGCGTGGGACAGTCCTTCTTGATCCTGGGAGGGAAGGTGAGGATATGGGCGCGGGAACAGGTGGGTGATGTAAGAACGCACCATGACTTTTCATATTGCTTACATCATTTTCAGTGACTTAAGACAAGTGAGAGTGAGGAGAGGTGGGGGAGAAAGCCCTGGGGTTTGAAGGGAGAAGAGAGAGAAGGTGTGAATTAGAGTGGGAGAGAGAAGGAGATGGGAAATAAAGAATCACTACCAGGAAGCTTTAGGGCCCACTTGAGGTGCGTCATCTTGCTTTTGAAGTGAGAGCAGTACACGTGGTTTTGCTTTCGTAAGCCACATTTGGGTCTGTTGGCGTAGTCATAGAGCAGGTGAGAGTTAGACCGAGCCAGAGTTGGGGCTTTGCCAGGAAGTACTTAAAGAGGGGGCAGAGGGACCTGGATGCTGAGGGTGCATGCTAGGGAGGGACCATGATAGTGATATAGATATTGATACTTATAATAGTAGACTTGGGGCCTTAAGCTATAAGTGAACTCTAAGGAGGGGGGTGAGGGATGTGAGAAGGCGGTTCTGTGCCCTGGGGGTTGCAGCTGGGGGGAAGACTTATTGAAGCTGGAAACTGGAAAAAGGGTAGTGGTTGGACTATGGGAACTTGAAATTAAGGTCATGGAGGGGGTGGAGTTACTGGCAATGACAAGATCTAGGGTATGATTATGTAGCTAAAGTAGGATGGAGGACAAGATTATTGGTAGAGCGGTCAAGGAACTGAGGTGTCAGCGTGTTAGGTGGATTGATTATCTGTGTGAAAATTGCAGTTACCAAGAAAGACTGTGGGAACAGTGTTGGAGAGCGAGGAGCCAGATATTCAAGAAAAGGAAGGCATAGGCCTGTCGATGGGGGTGGTTTGCAGATGGTTACCACAGGAAGGAATTTGAGGTGATGTGGACTGATGGCATGAGCTTCAAAGATGGGGGTGGGGGCTGTGGCAGGCTTAGAAAGAAGGGAAGAAGAATTGTCCAGAAGAGAAGGTAAGATGCAAGCAGGACACCTACCATGGGGGAGAGGAAGCAGCCAGCCCTGAGCAGGCACACGGAAGCTGTGTCCTCAGGCAGAGCCAGGTTTCCGAAAGAGCAGGTGAAAGGAAGAACCGGAGAAGAGGTTGAGGACACGGGGCTTCTATAAAAGCCTGCTCACTGCTGCCCCTGCTTCTGCTCTTCCTCCCCCACCTCTGCCTTTTAAACTCTAAACCAGATCATGCCATTTCCCAGCTTAATAACCTCCACTGGCTTCTGTCTTAGAGTTCAGCCTGACTCCCTTACCCCCAGGGCCTTCAGATGAGGCTTTCCATAGTCTGGCCCTGCGCTACTTCTCAGACTCTAATGCCTCTCTCTTCCATCTCCACTAGCCACACCGGCTTCCTTTCTGACTTAGGAACATGCCAAGCTTGTTCCTGCCTCAGGGACTTTGCACTTGCTATTTTCTCATTCTAGAATACTCTTCCCCAGATCTTTGCACAGTTGGCTCTTTCTTGATTATCATATCCCAGCTCACACATCTCCACGGGATCATCCAGCCTGAAGTAGCCTCCCCTCACTCAGTGGCATCACTACTTTATTTCCTTCATGGCCCACCACTATTGGAAATTATCTTATTTCTCTGCCTCTTCCTTTATTAAAATATAAGTTGCATAGGGACCTAGTCTTGTTCATTATCATATACCCCAGAATCTAGAACAGTGCCTGGCACATAGTAGGTATACTGTATATTAAATGAATGGAGTAAAATGATTGGGAAACTCTACCAATTGCAGAAGGCTTGTGCATTAAGTATTATAGAGCACTCTGGATTTGTGGGCTGACGGACCTTCCCACCCATGTCAGATTATTTGGTTTCACACTGGCTTGGTTCTGGCCTGAGATTTAATAAAACTAAGCTTCAGATCTCTGACTCACATGAAGCTCCAGTACCATTCAAAATTAGAAATTCTAAAGGGGGATGTTTTCTTATAACTATAGAGCATCCCACTGTGTTTATTTTAAATGCCGCAGATTTATTTAGAAAAATAACTTATTTTCTCTGTTGAGAAGGTGAGCTTTCTTGCATATGTGTCTAGAAAGTGGATTTCTTTGGGGGTGGGGCAAGAAAATGATCTTAACTTCCTTTGGTTGGGGTGTTAATAATAGGCATCCATTATAAGCAGATAAAAAGCAACTAGATAAACAATGAGCTCTAAAAAGTCTGGTATTTTATTGTTGGAACTTCACATCCAACCTGTGATGAATTTGCCTGTGTGGGTGGAAAGTGAATTTTTGCAGGCTGAATATCTTGGGTTGGGAAGAGGTTTCTCAGTTTCTCCCATATTGCAAAGCATAGCACATGTGTTCAGTTATGGATTTCCACAAAACTGGCAATCCTGAACCAATGAACGGATGAGGTTCCGAAAGTTCACGTGTATGTTTGGCACTCAGAATGCATTTTCCCATAGAAACAATGTCATCAGTCAAGGGCTGATTCCCAAGTCAGCCCACACAACTCAATTTAATTTCAACAAATGTTTATTGAATATCTACCAAGATCCCAGTGTGGGAAGTCAGATAATTAGCTGATATTGAGGAAATCAGTTGCCACTCTTGGGCTTAAGGAATTCACACATTAACTAGGAGACAGACGTGTCAGTGTTCAAGGTTCATTCATTCAGTTGTACATCCAATCAGGTATTTTTTGAGCACCTGCAATGTGCTAAGCCCTGTGCTAGGTGCTTGGGATGCAGTCTTTCTTGCCTACGTGGAGCTTGCAACCTAGTGAAGGATGTAGACAAGTGTAGTAGTCAGGGTTCTGCTCCAATAATAGTGAGTAACAAACTCTTAGTGATTTACAAGAACAAACATTTGTAGGGTTATATTTTGTTTGTTTGTTTTGTTTTGCTCCTGGGTTAGCTTCAGCAGGGGTGGGGGTTAGGGGCCTCAAGCTGCAGGTCAAGAGTTTGATTCAGGTCTGCTTTACATATCTCTCATCCTGCACATGCTCTTCTCAAGGCAGAGAGATGAAGCACAGAGTCCAAGTTAAACTCTGCAGCACATTCAAAGCCTCTGCTCACACCATGTTTGCAAGCAAGTCATATATCCAAGCGCAACATTAGTGGGGTAGGTTGTTATCTTCTGCCCATTCCAGTGGGAGACAATGCAAAGGGCATGGAAAAGGCTATGGAGGTGTCATTTCAGTGCAAGAGAGATTGAAGAACTGGGAACAGTAATCCAATCTGCCTTAATCAGGAGCTACCACCAACTTACTAGTGAGAAAATAGAATACAATAAGGGTTAGTACAGAGGAAGCAAAGGTTTACCTGGGAAACCATCTAACCCAAACTTAAAAGGTCAGGGAAGGCTTCCTGGAGGAAGGGATGTCTAAGCTGGACCTACCTAAAGTGTGAGCAGATATCAGCCAAGTAAAGAGGAGCAGGGAGGGCAGAGCTGGCTAAGAGACCAGGCTGTGCCAAGTCCAGGAGCTATAGGAGAGCCTGGTGCTCAGTATGGATGGAATGTAGTCTAGCGGAGAAGTGCTGGGAAATGAGGGTGGCATGCTAGGCAGTGCCACGTGAGGCTGGGTCTTACAAGCCATGTTAAATTTGGGTTTTGTTGGAAGGACTTTGGGGAGCTATTGCTGGGCTAGAAGAGAGACTAGATCAGATGTGTGTTTTAGAACAAGCAAAATAGACCAGAGGGGACACTGCTGGAAGCTGCAGATCACGTAGAAGGTGGCGGTAAGCCAGCAAGAGACTCGGGGCTGAATTAGAGAGAAGACAGTGGCAATAGGAAGGAGTGGGTGGATCTAAGAGCTAGGTGAAAGATAGTTTTGACAGGATTTAGCAATTAATTGGATTCCCCCTTGAGTCTGATATGCTAAAAATAGGGCCATACAATGAAAAATAAAATATCCAAGTGGCCACTGTTTTTCTGGAAGATGTATTCTTTCTCTTTTGATATAAGTCCTCACAAAGAAAATAAAGAAATGATACCCAAACATACTAGTACACTGGATTCCTACTGTGTCCCAGGCACTGGACGAGGCACTAGGTTGGAGCCCAAACAATGAGCACCTAAGTCAGATGGGGAAGGACTCCTAACAGAGCCTGGGCTGAGTGTCAGAGGGTGCAGTGGGTGGGTTATCGCTCTTTTCCAAGCAAGGCAGGACTTTGGTGGTGAGATTATAGGAGGAGGAGTGCAGGTGTCTGGCTTGGGTGCCCAGAAGGACAGAGTTGTCATTGCGGAGTAGGATGGAAAAGGAAGAACGTTTGGGATCACAGCAGTGCAGGGGTGACTCTCCCACAGGCCCCGGGCGTGGTACAGTAGGAGAGGAAGAATGCAGGTCCTGGGATCAGCTTGCTTGGGATTGAATCAGGGCTTCAATGCGACCTGCAGGTTTCTTTTTTTCTGCCAAATCGCCTCTTCTATACAGCGGGGTTCTAATCTTGTAGGGTTGCTGAGAGGATTAAATCAGATGATGTGCATGAAATCCTAGGCACAGGGCCGGTTCACAGTAAGCACTCAAGTAACGTTTAGCTATAAGATGGTGGGACCCCGGAGTGGGGAGCCATCACTTGTAACCAACGTTGAGAAGGCTTCTGAGAGGAAGTGGCATTAAAATTCAGCCTTCAGCCTGAGTAGACTTTCCCGAGGGAAGAGGGTGTGGAGGCACTTCATGCAGAGAATCCAGCCCAAGAAGAGGTCTTTGAGGGAGTGGCGGATGAATTGTATCACTCCAGCTTTGGCTCAAAAGGCTGGGTGTGGCCAGGATGAGAAGGGCTCTGAGCTTGGACTTATTGGTTGCTGCTGGGAACTTACTAAAGGGATTTAGCAGAGGGCTGCCATCATATTTGTGTTTTAAAAAGATTGTTCTCATGGCGGTAGAGAAGATGAACTGTGTTAACCTAAGCATCAGCTCTACCGCACTTCCCCTCCCTACCCTTCCAGGATCCCTGTCTCTCGGTACATTTTGTAAAGGGTGAGTTTATCTCATGTATCTTCCTGAGTCTTCTACTTGGCAGCTGTTTCTCCAGATTTCACGAACCTCCCCACCTCTCCTAGCACCACCACAGGGCTCTGCTTGCTTTGGCCCCAGTTATGTAAAGGTCCCAGGGCTCTTTAGAAAAGGGGCCACACTCGTCTTTATTGTCCCATCCTATAGTGCCCCGCCCTGCACAGGATGTGTACAGGGTGGGGACAGAGCCCCCATGCATGCTAATTATAAGGTGTTTGCAGGCTCCCCTTGATTATTTATATGAATTTAACATTTGCCCATATTCTTCATGTTTCTTTCATGCTGATAATTATAGACAGCCAGCCCTGGGGGCAGTTGTTAGGTCTTCAGCTGCTGGTCATCTATTCTGCACATGAGACTGTGAACACAGTCACTTCTCAACTTGGCCTAGCAACAGGGCTCTGTGGCCATTTCCCCATCAGACTTTCTGAAAGGCTTGGGGGTAACAGAAGGGGGTTTTGAACACAGAGAGAAAACTGAAATTTGAATGCTAAACATATGTGTACCTCAGAATAATAATCAAAGGAGTCAAATAATTTGCTTATGGACACATCCAGTTTCTTGCATTGCTCTCCTGCCTTGAGGTCTGCCTTTCTTCTCTCCTCCAAGAGACACTCCTTCCTCAAGACTCCCCAGGGCTAATAATTAACCCAAAGCAATGGGCTGTTGTTGCCCTAAACCTTGACCAAGACAACCCCTGGGGCCTGGTAACCTTTTGCCACATTCTCCTGAAGCCTGAGTCACTGCAGTCCAGTCTGCCATCATGAGAGGTGGACAGTGCTGCAGAGAAGGCCACTGAGGGCTTTTCGGTAGAGGAGTCCATCAGGTGTGCCCATTTATTCTCCAGAATTCAGTTGGGTGCCCTTCCCTCAGGGAGTCCGCCTTGAGCCAGGCCGGGCCAGGGGACAGGTCTGCATGCATGAAGAAGAATATGCTGTGTCATGCACATTCTAGCCCATGGTCCATTTAGGTCTCCTCGAACCTTATGAAGTAAGGTCTATAGGAAGAGTGAGTAACCCATTGGGATGCACAGCAGTGCCGGGGGTGACTCTCACGCTGTCAGTGGGAGCGGTCCATCAGAGGAGGGGTCCATCAAAGGAGGAAGAATGCAGTACCCACTTTACAGCCTTAGGTTGTGTATTTGTTTTGCACTGCTGCTAACAAATTACCGCCATCTTGATAGCTTAAAACAACATATATTTATTTATCTTATGGTTTTGGAGGTCAGAAACCTGCAATGGGTTTCACTGGGCTAAAATCAAGTATATAAAGGGCTGTGTTCCTTCTAGGAGCTGTAGGGAGAATCTGCTTTCTTATCTTTCTCTAGCCCTGGAGGCAGCCTGCATTCCTTGGCTCCTGGCTCCTTTTAGCATCTTCAAAACCAGCAGTGTAGCATCTTCAGATCTCTCTGCTTCTGGACTCTGTTTCCATCATCACATTTCCTTCTCTGACTCTGACCCTCCTGCCTCCTCTTATAGGGAACCTTCTGAGTACTTTCGGCCCACACAGATAACCCAAGATAATCTCCCATTTTGAGACCCTTAAATCTTCTCCGCAAAGTCCTTTTTGCCATGTGTAGTAACATATTCACAGGTTGCAGAGGTTAAAACATGGATATCTTTGGGGGCCATTATTCTACCTGCCACAGGTTGAATAAGTACTAGTAGTGCAGGGATGAGGAACCATTTTTTCTGCCAAGGGCCATTTGGATACTTTATAACATCATTTTCAGGCGATACAAAATTATCAGCTTAAAAATTAGCCTGCTGTATTTGATCAAACATTTAATTAACTCACTCCTAATGCCTTGGCAGGGTCAGACCAAATGATTTCACAGGCCCTCGGCCGGATGTTCCCCACTCTTGAAGTCGTGGAACCAGTATTCAAATCTAGGTTTAGCTCTAACTGCCAAGCCAGTACCATTGCCTACTCTGTAGTAAAAGGGAAGAGGAACAAGAAAGAGACACTGTCCCTCATTGCCATGGGAAGTGAGGGGAGAGCCTCGTCCAAATGGACCCTTCATGAATGACTGATTATGCATAAGAAAGATAATGGGACTCAAGGCCAGCCTGAGTTAAAGAAACCCTTCCACCTTGAAAGTTAAGCATCCACACCTTTATTTATTGAGCACCTTGTATGTGTCAGACACTATTTCAAGAGGTAGGATTCTCTAGCAGTGAAAAACGTTGCCCTCTTGGAGTTCTTCTAGTGAGATGTGTTCATTTCCCAGGGCTGCTGTAACAGATGACCACAAACTCAGTGGCTTAAAACAACACAGATTTAGTCTCTCACACTTCTGGAGGCTAGAAATCCAAAATTAAGATGTCAGCAGGGCCATGTTCCCTCAGGTTCAGGGGAGAATTCTTCCTCTCCTCTTCCAGCTCCTGGTGGCTCCTGGTGTTCCTGCTCGTGGCTGCATAACTCCTGTCTCTGCCTCTGTCTTTACATGGCCTTTTCTCTTTGTGTCCAAATCTCCTTCTCCTTTTTCTTATCAAGGTACCAGTCATTGGATACCTTAAATCCAGTATGATCTCATCTTGAGATTCTGAACTTATTGCATCGGCAAAGATCCTATTTCCAGATAAGGTCACGTTCTGAGGTTCTGGGTAGACATGAATTAAGGGGCAACATTATTCAACTTACTATGTGAGGGAAGATGGACAGTGTAAAAATTCAGAAAGAAATAGCATGCTAGATGGCGATCAATGTCATGAAGAAAGATAAAGCAGAGGAAAGGAATGCTGGCTGGAAGCAGGGGAGGTGGCAGCTTCCAACCAGCGAGGTCCTGGAAGGCCTCACCGAGATGGGGCAGCTGAGCCAAGGCCGGAAGGATCACGTTCAGCTTCGGGGACGTCTCCCTTCACCAGGGTATGGCCACATCTAGCTGACTGACCAGGAAGACAGTTGGAGACAGACGATCATTCTAATTCTGCATGCAGTCCTCCTCCGCTTCCAACCCGGGATGTGTTCTTGTGTTTGAAGGCTATGCAGTGACACTCCTTTACGGTCCAGTGAGGCTCTAATGACAGCAATAATGATAATAATGGGATTTGGGGGCGGCCCCTCCTTCCCGCGTAAGAACCCCATTGTGCCGACTAATTGTGTAGAAGCAAGTAGGACAACTGTCTGTGGGGTGGAAGCAGTGGGGGGAGCAGAGAGGAATATGTTATTTGGGCCTCGGGCATTACTGAATTACCCTGGCAGAGGCCAGACTGTGCATATGGGTTCCCGAGAATGCTGGAAGGGATTAGGGGCCTTCTAACCCTGGATAGGGGTCTTGGGTGACCCTGAATCCCCTGAGTTCTTCACTTCTATTAGCTGTTAGAGGAGCTGTGAATAAATCCTACTTACTTCAAAGCAAAAGGTGAAGATGGGAAGAAGCCAGTAAGGGCCACTGGTCCACCCTGGTGCTCCGACGGCTGACTGCCAAGTGGCGGCACAGGGAGATGTGCACCTTCCACAGAAGCCTGTTTTGTTTGGAGAGCAGTAACTGCGGCTCTCGGCGTCCAAACTGCTTATCGGTGCCATCTCTTAAATTGATGCTCTCCGACTTGGAACAAGTACCATTAGGAACACCCCTTTTAGTAAATATATATTTTAATGGAATAGATTTTTTTGAAATGACCTTATCTCCGGCAGCAGGCACTTTCATAAGTATGTATCGATTGGCTTTAAATCCCTCAAATGCTCTCACTTGTCCTTGTAACCTAGCATTTGTCCTGTTCTCAGCAACTCCTCCATGTTCTTTCTTTTGTAATGTTTTATTACATTTAAATGCTTGTATTCTGCTATATTGAGCATGGGCCATTTCTGATATGCAAAGGGTGGTATTTAATTCTGCTTTCAGGAAGATGAGGTTGTTATTGCCACCTGTTTACTGGTGGGGAACCTGAGGCCCAAAGAGGCTAAGAGATGTGCCCCATTACATGGAGAATGTGTGGGAAAGCAGCTTTGAACCTAGATCTTCTGACTCAAAAGGCATCATTTTCCCATTTTTAGTTCCATGCTACCTGTTTTGTTTAAATGCCTCACTTAGATTCTCTAGTTCATAGTTTGCATTTGGAAATAAAATTCCACTTTTAGTACACTCATCACCCACAAAAGAAACACATGGGGTGAAGGCCACAGATCCCTTTTATGTGAGTGGTTCAGTTTGCAAATGTGTTTTCTGTGTGCTAAATAGCTCAAAGCTTTAAGACAAAGGCTGGTTTTCCACTGCGCCAGTTAACAGGCAGACCAGTGAACAAAAACCAATGGAACAACTTATGCTGGTATCATGGAGACATAGACAAGAATTTAGTCACTTTAAAATTTAATCCTTAATCCAATTCAGCTAACGTTTGTTGAATGCCAGCAGTGTGCCAGGCCCTGTACCAGGCCTTGAGGGAAACAAAGATGAATGAGACTCTGTGCTGGAGAAGTTCACAGGTTAGTATAGGCAGCAGACACTGAACAAATAATTTCATTACACCGTGGAAAGTGCTCTCATAGCTGGTGCTCAAGGAAAGACCCCAAAGAACGCTTTGGTCTTAGGAGGAAAGACCAGTGTGATTAAGAATCTTCCAAGAAGCCTTGAACTGTGTGTGCCTTTATACATGGAAAAGGCATACTAAATGTTGGCTTGGTGTCTGTGAGCAATGCAAATGGGCCGTCTGGTCAACCTTAGTGCCCAAATCCCTGTCTCCTCACTACCATTTTGTGTTTGTTTGGCTTGTGTCACCTAAATGTTTGCCTAAATTCTTTTTACTTGCCTGTGTAATAAATATAATGCTACTACTAATATTTATTGTAAGCCTCAGCTAGATAGGTATATGTTTTTGTATAACATGGTACAGAAACTAATGTTATCTGCCTCTCTGCAGATGGAAAGCCCGAGACACAGAGACAACACGTGATTTGCCCAAGGTTACCAGCTTGTAAATGGCAGAACCACTCTCTGCTTCCTTCGTATATTCTAGCTAGTCTGGTCTTTAACCAGTTCCTTGCAGAGATCAAGCTTTATGTGAACTCAAGGCCTAGGCACATGCTGTTCCTTCTGCCTGGAATGCTATTCCCACTCTTCTTGATGTGGCCAGATCATTTCATCCTTGAGCTCTGAGCTGAAATGCCACCTTTCTTGACTAGCCTTTCTAAAGGGGTTCCTCCCTGCTATATTTTCAGTTTCTGCAGGAGACTTACTCAGTTTGAAATTATTTTAAATTATTGTCTGCTTATTTGGTTCCTGTTGGTGTGCCTCGCTGGAATGTAAGATCATTAAGAGAGGGATCTTAAGTGACTTATACACTGATGTGTACCCAGTGCCTGCTACAGTGCTTGGTGTCTGGTGGCACTAAGTAAATATTTGTAGAATGAATGCCAGATATGGTAAAAGCTCTGGGGGCGCCAAGATGAATAAGATTGGCCTTTCCCCTGGGGGACTTACAGTCTAGTCAGAGGCAAATCAGCAATTAATGCAATGTGCTGTATATACCGGGAGCATGGGTAAGGTGCCATGGGGACACAGAGGCGGGAGTGACTGTTTTGCCTGGAGGCTGGGCATACATGGAGGAGGTGACATTGAACAAGTCTGAACAAGGAACACAATCTCACCAAGTATTGCGGGCGCCAGGGCATTCTGGACAGTAAGGGCAGACCTGCTAGGAAGAGCTGGGATGTTTGCACTGCATGTGTTTATCAAATAACTGCTCTCTGCTAGGTGTGATGTACTAGATATTAGGATCTGTGTTTTTAAGAGCTTTCAGGCTAAATAGAGAGACAGACTTATTAACCCACAATTACCTGGGGTGCATTTGGAGAGGAAGGGAGGGGCTAGATTATAGTGTGTGGGTAAAGAGAGAGGCGTGGAAGCATGTGTTCTAGGCTCCAGGTCATGAAAAGCAGGCACAGGGGTAGAGGAGTTTGAAGTAGGCGAAAGGGTGCCATTGAAAATTTTTAATCAGAAAGTGATGGAATCAGCTTTGTGCTTGAGCATGACCTAGATATCGGCGTGGAAGCTGATTGGAGCCACTGGAGGTGGGAAGGAGGAAGACCAACTAAAAAGTTGCTGCAGGGGCCCAGGTGAGAAGAGATGGGGGAGGGTGGGATGCAGGAGATAGCATGGAGTGATGCTTAGAATTAGTAGATCATGATCAATTGAGTATGACAGTTGAGAAAAAGAGCCCCCCAAAAGGCCAAAGTTTTCTAATTTGATCCACCATTTGGATTGCTGCTCATTAACCAAGATGGGGCAGTGTTTTCCAATGTGTGTGACTAGAACTTCTGACCCTCAGTCAAAAAGTTGGAAGACAGTGCATCATTCAATCCTGTCTTGGGAAGTTACAAAGCACACTATCATATTCAAGGCTCTGAGAAGTCCTGCACCAGAGAAACTTAACTAGTGTTTCCCAAACTTCTTAGCAATAAAACCCTTAACGCGAACACCCCAAACAACCCATAGAACACGCTTTGAGAAATGAAACAAAACCTATGTTTTCCTGGATGGCTCATGCTCTGGGTGGACCTATTTACTGTTATCTTGGCATTTATGGTGTTGCTATCCTGGTACAATTTTGAGGAATTTGGCATAGCAGTGAGATATGGACACCAATGCCAGACTGCTAAGATTCATGCCATCCTGTCTAATCTGTCTTCATCTCAGTTTCCTCCTCTCTGAAATTTCCCCTTTATGGGGAAAAGGTTGTGAGGATCAATGAGTAAATTCCCAGAAAGCCCTAGAAACAGTGTCTGGCCCATGGGAATGGTTCAGTAAGTACTAGCTCTTGTGAGAGACAATTTAGGATAGGAAGTGAGACCATTGACTTGGAAGCTAAACTGCCTGGATTTGTGTCTCAGCCCCTCTGCTTACTAACTCTGTGACCCTGGGAAAGCAATATGGAGCCTTCCATGACTCTGTTTCTCCATCTGCAAAGCAGGGGCAATTATTATACCCACCCATAGGTTTGTTGTGAAGAATAAATGAACCAAATCACATGAAAGAATGTTGCCTGGCATGTTGGATGTTTTTGCTTTTGTAAAAAAAATCTAAATTGCCTCTGTGATTAGCATAATTTTATCATGACTTTCAGCCCCAGCTATGACGATCCAGTTTTTCAGCTGTCTCAGCAGCATTTTGGTCTTGTGTTTTGGCATTCCCTTTCCCTCAGTCTGGAGGCCTCTGGACTTCAGACTTAGTTTGTCACCACGACTTCCTTTTTTTTCTTTTTCCTATTCAATTCAGTTTGGTTTCTTCATCGCATGGACTGACAATGTTAATGAAAGTCCCCTGATTCCGGGGAGCACCTGGCCCTCCTCTGGGCTCTGTGCCTTTCCTAAAAATACAGACGTCTGTTTTAAGTCACTTGGCAGAGACCTTGGGATGCTCTTGTAGCGAAACGTCCCCCCAGTGTGGACACCGTCTCCTGTCCCCTGAAGGAGAGGCTGGATTGTTTCCTTGTTACAAGTTTTCTGATATTATATCAGCATAGACTCTTTGGAACGGGGTCTCACCAACCCCCACATTCAGGCCAATTACCTGATATTTAGTTATCAGTCTCCTCATGGTGAACAATTACATTAAAGAATGCTGATGAAATTCCAGGGGCCCAAAGTAGAAGTTGTATTTCTAAGTTCAGAGTTTCTATTTCAAGGTTGAGTAAGTGGTAAATTTTTACTGAGAGATTCTGGCCTAATAGAGTGAGGTCCTCAAGGTCCCCCAGCCTGGCCCACGGGCATTTCACCTGCCTGGAAGCTTCAGCTCCTGCTCAGAGGTGGGTCTCCCAGTTCTTTATGTTGGCATGGAAACAATTAATAATTTAAGCCATACTTATTAAAAAATAGAAAAACTGTATAAATACAATACTATAATAATAAATGTAAAAGTCAATCCAGCTGGGCACTGTTCCCAGGTTACCAGCTGAGCTGGTAAACACAAATAAGTAAAGAAGAAAAACTACTATATAATGCAAATGGTGCGATCTCATTGTTTTCTGTTTCTCTTTTATTGCAAATATATACTATTGAGGTAACATTATGGATAAATGGGTTTTATGAACGAACCTGAAAACCTAATCACTGTTCATAACATTAGTTCTATGGGGAGAAAAGGTATTCCATATTACAAACAGATGGTTTGCAAGCAAATTTTTAAAAGCACAATAGTTTTTTAAGCTGGGGCCTCCTGAAATTTGAACCTATAGTTGGATATTCTGTGTTTGGGGTGATCGGTGAAAATTAGAGACCTCTCAGAATCCCCACCCCTCCTAAATCCTTGCCGCCCTTTTCATCCTAGAGACTATTCCTCGCTTTCTTAATTCTCTGCTGCTGCAGTCCTCATCTCCATCGCCTTGTTCTAGCCAAGTCCCAGCCCCATCCTGCAACACTGTGGAGACCCCAGTAATCCAGGAGGAACTCTGACTGTCTTTATCCTTGTGCACCTTAAGAATGGCAGCTAGGGTTCATAGGAAGCCATGCAACTGAGTGGCCAGGTGTGTGGCTCTGAAGCCAGACTGCTGTCTCTTGGCTGTGTGACGTTGGCACAGTGTTGCAGTTGTCTGAGCCTCAGTTTCATTCCTATACAATGAGGCTCTGTGAGGACGAGCGGGGAGGTACTAACTGCCACCCCTCAGACCAGTACCTGGCATGGGGCAGCATCCTGTTCATGTCCATGCAGCTGCGTGGTGGGGTAGTTACTAGCGGATGTTAGGTTTTAGACAGATTTCCATAAACTGAGGAAGCAAACCCACAGAATGAAAATATTTTCTGCGTTATAACCAGCAAACTTAGAAACAAATGTCTGGAATCTCCCTGTTCATGAGTCGGGGCCTGGGTAGGTTTTGAACATACTTTATTAGGAGTTAGGGGTGGGGGAGGGGTGATCATGTACACATAGTTGAGTGGGATATCAAACTCTTATTATTTAGAAAAAATTAAGCTCTACAGCAGATTTTATAGCAAACTGATAAGAACAAGCCTTCTTAAATAGTTTCATTCACTAAATTGTTTCCGCATACAATGTTTTTCACCTAAGGAAAGCTTTTATTAATTAACTTATTGGTGGGTGTTTTTTTTTTTAATTCAAGCAATTTTTTTTGCATTTGAGATTGTTTCATTTCCTAATTTGTGAATGGGTTAGTGTTGCACATTGGCCTTGTCATGTGAGCATGAGATCTAGCTGGATAAAGGACTAAAAAAATAAAATGCTGGTTGGGATCTTAGGTCTTTGGGGTGGACTTCCAGCAGCAGCTGGGGCAAAGGCAGTGGTGTATGGTAATGTCTCTGCCATTTTCTCCAGAATGAACTCATCCCAAAGCGAATCCAATTTCCCTCCTAGCTGTGGCTTGAAGAAAATGAAATGAAGCCAATTAAGAAATCAGTCTATCTGGGAGTGACTCATTGAGGATCCCCCGCACCAAGCCTCGTGTCTGACTGAGATTTTAATTTTATTTGAGCAATGGCTTAAGTGTTTATGCACTTGACCATTGCTTTTGTTCATACATGGGAGTCAGAGGGTTAGCTTTCAAAAGGGATCATTTCAAAGTAACTGGTTTTGTTTACTAAAATGTAGGAGCTCTAAGGTCTACTCCCCTTTCGTAAGAAGTTTGAATGTGTGGGTAATGTGCTGTCATGAAGATTTTGTAGCTTGCAATATTGGAGAAGTAATAAGGCACTGTTGTTGGTTGGCCATCTGGTTATACATTCTTGGTGTCACGGTTTTTTTTTAATTTTTTTTCAATTTTATATTTTAAATGGTGAGAAGCAAGGGAGTTTAGACATTTCAAAAATGCTTTATAAACAAGGAATTCATGTTTAGTTGCTTAACATGGTTAGATTTTGTTTTTACCTTATGCAAAATAGGAATTGGAAGGTCTATTTCATACAGACACAGACACACACACACACACACACACACATTTTTTTACAAAAGATAAACTAAAAGCTTCAACTCCTATTTGTTCCCTCTCCAACCCCAGATGTGAACTTTTAGCTTACATTAAAAATAGTCTCCTTACTGTAAGTAGGAGTCAGACATAAATCATAGGGAAACTCTAGAGAGGAAAATCACCAACAGAAAGGACCTATAGAGATTTCATATTTCATCCATTTATTCAAACATATTTATTGAAACCCTAGTATTTGCATATCATGCTGCCAGACACTGAGGGATTTGCTGAAGAAATATTAAAGACATCCTCTCTTCCTTTGAGGAGCTTAGAGCTTACTCAGGGAGAAATGACATAGACATATGAAACAGTTAAGTTGTAATTCAAGGCAGCATATGATTAAATACCAAAACGTGTGCTTCCAACAAGAAATGCTATAGGAGTTCAGAAAAGAGAGTGATAACTCAGTGGCACCACTGTTTTCTGCCTACAAATTGGCAAATCGTAGCACTATTTGTATGAAATATTTTACACTTGTTTTTTTGGCAGCCTTGGGCCTTGACTCCCAGGCAGCATTAAGAGCCTACAAAATATTTGTACTCCCGTCTCTGTAAAACTGGCTTTTTTTCTTTCTTTCTTATCGGCAGAGGAAGTGCCTTGTACAAATCAGAGAGCCCCTGAGAGGCAGTTTGTTCTTGCCAGTCATAATCTTTTCCAATTACAGAATTAGAAACCAGCCTCATCAGTCTCTGATTTCCAGTCCAGTGGTACATGTCCCTTCATTGCCAACTCCCCCTGACTTTGAGAGGTGACTTAATTTGAACTAAATGTCCATGACAGACGAGCTAGCCATCAAGGGTCAGATAAATGTATGGCTTTGGAGAATTGCCGGTGAAAATCCCCATGGTCAGGTGTTAGAGGAGGAACTGGCACAGATGTAGGTGAGTTCAGACACAGGCACACTCACTGGAAACAGGGCTCCCCAAAATGTCATAATATGACATGCTGAGAATATTGTGCTTGCGGATGATGTTTAATGAAACTCACTGGCTTCCTGTTCTATTTTTGTCATATTCAAATTAGCACAGAGCTCAAAGACAAAATCGTGGGGCCTAAATTCTTAAGAATTTTTAAAGAGAGAAGGGCGGGGAGGGAGGGAAGAAGAAAGAAACACCTGTAAAATGTCAATGCATATCAAATACACTGTTTGGGCCCACATCTCATTCTATTCCGATCCTCTCAGGGACTCCCACACTGAATGGAGTTACCATCGGGTTGCGTTTCAATCTCATGATTCATGAATTTTCAGTTCCTTTTACAACAGTGTTACTGGTTCTCTCCCAACTCTTCATTTGAGCCGCCGTCCCTCAGGAGACAGAGATAACAGAGAGGTTTTCTTCTCTCCTTGACATTGTTTGATGAAATGTCTGTGGAGTCCAACGCCCCTTGGAAATAACGTGGCCCTGGACGCTTGTCCTTTCTATCGGCTATCAGCCCTCTGGGGAGGCAAGAGGTCCCAAGTCAGCATGACCTGGAGTGACCGAGACATCGAGCAAACCAAGTGATCTGAGCACTCCACTTCTGATCATGTTTTCAGAGTAGCTGGCCCTGAACACAGCTTGGTTCATTGGAGGCCTCCTCTGAGCTGACTGACTTGGGAAAGTGGCCCTGGAAAGTGCCTCCCCCATGTCTTTTGATATAATTTGGTATATCAGAATAAATAAATATTATGTAGCACACAGTTATGGAATATCTTATCAAATTCTTGGGAAGACTCTGCCCTTGACATATTTTTATTTCATTATCATACTGAGAAAGTACAAAATAGTAATATATATTGTGTGTGTGTTTGTTTGTTTTTACTACAAAATAATTTATGCAATAGGTCAGTATTCTGGGAGTGAATTGCAAACCTAAAATGTGTATAGTATATAAACCCTTTCTTGGGCTTACTTTGCTAGGCTTTTCTAGGAGGGAGCTCTTTAATTTCAGAATCCGTGACAGGCTGTGCTTGTGATGTATTTGGAGATGGCAACTAAAGAGATGGCTCTGGAGTCCAAGTTCAACATGTTGTTTGCATTTGTTCTCTGCTCCCAGACATGATGGGAAACACGCTCTGCTGTGTTCCTGTTGCTTTTCATGGTTTTAGCATCTCATTCCTATTCTCTTTTGCAAAATCAATAATCCACTATACAAAGCTTGGGATTTTGTACTGATGCCAGTGTGAGAAAGTTTTAACTAATGCATGTGTGGGGTTGCTGTTTTGTTGACCTCCCTTTTTTTAATAGGTGTACTTTTAAAGATGATTGTATACATTCAGAGAACTCAGAAAACTGGCTGGATATTTCGTCAGGAGCTAAAATGTGCCCTCAAATTCACATCTCTCAAAGAAGTAAAGATAAGGTAAGAGGAAAGGTTTTCATTTGTATCCATTGTATTGTCTCGTTTTGCACAATTGATGCTAACTTCCTTCTGTGTGTAAAATACCTGTTAGCGATCAAATATGCTTGGTTAGGAGAGTCATTCACTTAATTAACTAATATTGAGAGCCTACCAGAGCCGTGCACTCCGCAAGGTGCTAGGGAGATAGCAGAGACCAAAACACACCGTGGACCTGTCCTCCTGCAGTTAGTTACCCCGTGGAGCTGCAGATCAACCTGAATAGTTGAATTTAAAGAAAAGATGGACTTTTAATGTCGTATGAGAACATATTGATTTTAAAAATAGAGAAAAAAGAAATTCAGACTCATGGTCAATAAGATGCCTTAAATGTGGCTTAGTGTAGAATTTTGTTTTGTTTTATGATTCCTTTTCCTTGTGTGTTCAGGCTTCTCCTGACAGCTATTTTATGAACGTGGCTTCAGGCACTATTGGTAGAGTGGAGAGAAACCACTGTGGGCAGTGAATATTGTAAGTGGGGTCCCTTGGAAAGAAAGCCAGTGGGCTCCTGCCAAGGCCGAACTGTCAGTCAACCCTGTCTCTGGATGAGAGAAAGGAAGAAATGAGTATATTCAAGCATTTTCTGATTCACATACTAACCATATCCTGTGGGAAGATGGAATTCCTGCCCTGCTATCCCAACATGCTGTAAGGAGACTTTGTCTCCCTAATTATGGCTCTTGTATTATGAATGATTGTACAGAACCCCCATCAGCAGCCAGTTGACCTCACTGTTTTATTTGAATGTCACATTAATAAGGAAATGGGCCATTTTCTTTTTTTCTCTTACACTTTGCCATTTCAACTAGCAAGCACCATACCACTTAAGATGATTTAACATTTAATAAAGGAGAGCCAGAGCATTTAATGAGCGATAAATAATAAAAGAATCAAGCTTTCAAGTCATGACTGATCAGAATTCAAGGGTTTCAAGTTTTTTGGTTGTTGTCACACTTTCTATTGTCTTCCTGGGGGGAGGGGTTGTAAAAAGAACTTTCAAAGCCTTCATCCAAACAGGCCTGAGTCAAGAGTGAATAGATACTTAAAAAAAAAGTACTCAGGCATCTAAGCATAGGCATGACCAAATTTTTATTTCAGTCTGAAAAAATCGTTGGTGCTGATAGAGAGTGATAGAAAATACCATGCCCCTTGAATCTACCCAGGACTCTGATAAGTGGTTAAGATTATGCAAGATATTTTTCTTCTGTCATTTTGAAAATTTTAGGGGTAACAATTCAGCTAAATATAGCGAGGGATTGTAACTTGTTTATTAAATAAAAAGTGCTGCTTATGCAATTTGCTTACCTATCTTGGGGTTCATTCTTATAAATTAACCACCATTTATATCTAGTCTGGATCATACAAAAATTATTTACCACCCAAATAGCCACTACTACTTCCCTCCCACCCTGAGTCCCTCTGTGGTTTACCCTAATCCCTCTAGTCTTCCCACACAACCATTACTCAATCTCTCCAGCTCATCATCACTCTCAAGATAAAGGAGATAAGTATTTAGTAATTTGGTTCAAACTAGTCTTTGAAACCAACTTTGGACTGATTATTTTAACAGTGTTGATAGGACATTTGACTTCATCTCTTGGTCACAATATTTCAAAAATATTTCTGTCCTATGGTCGTTCATGACTTACCCGAAAGTCTCAGGTCTTTGTTTATTTTTTTTATTTATTTTTATTCTTTTTTAAAATATATTTTTATTGATTTCAGAGAGGAAGTGAGAGAGATAGAAACATCAATGATGAGAGAAAATCGTTAATGGGCTACTTCCTGCATGCCCCACACTGGGGATGGAGCCTGCAACCTGAGCATGTGCCCTGACCAGGAATCGAACTGTGACCTCCTGGTTCATAGGTCAATGCTCAACCACTGAGCTATGCAGGTCAGGCAGATCTTTGTTTATTTAAATAATACCTGATCCTGACCTACAGAACGGGCACTCTATGGTTTTCCTCCATTCTACCCACTAGCTCTGTTCATAGTGTTTGCAAACTGCCCATCTTATACCTCATAGCATTGTAGTAACTTTCTAGGTAGAGAAAACCCCCATATAACACAGAGACTCTGTTCCCAAGAAGCTTAATCTCTTTACACAAAACAATGAGAAGGTAGTATATTCTCATCCTCATGAAGAAACCGGCATTAAAAAGAAATAATTAGAGCAATCCAGTTATCTTGGAGGGATTTCTATGAGGTTGAGTAAAAACAGCAAGATGCAGAAAAGTATGTATGGATCAAAAAGTCCCTATCTAAGTTTATGTATATATATCTCTTCATGGTTATTTGAGAAAAATACAGAAGAATTGATTACTAGGTTGGAAACATGAGCTCCCCTGATGGAATGCCTGATGTGGTGGAGAGGGAAGACATAGATAAGTAAAAAAACACAAACACAAAAAAGGATGAATGGCATATTCTGTTCTCACACTACGTAAAATTATGTTTGTGTCTACTGATAGGGAGATTTTAACATGCAGTAAAAATGGCTTATACTGATAAAAAACAAAAACACCAGAATGAAGTATTTCCCACAAAGAGCATGGATTTTAAAGGAGAGTCACTAGAAACATTCTTTTACAAATTATAATGAAACCAAGGAATTTCACCATCACTAATTCAGTCAACATAATTTTCAGTTCAGTCCAGTAATACAAGAAACGAGTACTAGGAATAATTATTGGACTGGAATAGATAAAAATATCATTGTTTGCCACTCTTAAGTGGTTGTATATCTGCAAAATCTAAACATATTAGCTTTTATAACTATTTAAATTAATAAAAGTAAAACACAGTGTTAAGTGTTCAATAAGCATTTAAATATCAATAGCTTTATTTGCATGTGAAGTAAAACAAACTGTTAATGTCCATTAATAAAAGGTCCCATTCATCAAAACAACAGAAATTCTCAGGTTTAATCTTATATACCCTATATTTAAAATCATGTTTACTTGGAGATGCATGTTGAAGACAATTACCAAAAATAGTAATTTTGGCTTTATAACAGCTTGTCTTAAGCATTTTTTTTTTCTAATAGTAACTAGAATGTAGGGCAGTGACCTATTGAGGCTATTTATAATTCATAATAGGGAAACCTTATCAATTAAAAGCATAAATAAAAATCAAAAACACACAAGGTATTTTCTTAGAAGATATGAAAAGCATCTTGAACATATCCAGACACATACTGTTTTCTTGGTGGGAAGATATCTTAAAAATGTCACATCTTCTTCAATCTATTTTCTAGATTTTATGTAATCCCAGTGAAAATTTGAATAGACTCTGTCTTAAAGTTAATATAAAATTCACCTGGAATAATATGAACTGGTTAAGAATATCCAAAATATATATTGAAAAGAGGAAATGATTTAAGCAAGACCATTTCCATATAATTGTAAACATATATATAATGACAATAATTCAACCCATGATTCTGGTTTAAAATAGGAATATACTTTTTATTCTATTCCATGAAACAGAGTAAAAAGCTGAGAAGTAGATGTAAAACTTTTAAAGATTAAATGCCATAAAATAAGAGAAAACACAATAATTATTTCATAAAAGGGACTGAGATAACTGGCTTACAATATAAAACTGTAATTTAATTCACATTTTACATTAAATATAAAAATAAAATTTAGGCTAATTAAGAAGTTCATATGAAAAGCTGACAGAAAATAGAACTGAGTATCAAATAATTGGAAAGTATAATTTTCTTTGCTTTGAAGCAATATAGTATAAAATAACAAAAATATTCATAAACTTGACTTTTAAAATCTATACAACAAAAAAAATAACTAAATCACATGCATTGGGAAAACATTTGCAATAAACAAAATATTAAAGCTAGGAAAAATTAAAAAGAAATATATCAAGACACCAAAAGTAAGTGGGTAAAGTGTATATTCTCACAAGAAGAGGTTTAGAGAGTTAGACATAGATATGGCAATATGTTCAACTTCACCAGTTACCAAATAAATACAATTAAAGTGATAATAAGATACGTTAACACCTAGTGTTGGCAATGCCAATTAGCACAATCCTTTTGGAAAGCAATTTGGCAGTATGTTTTAAAAGTCATAAATATATTCATTCTGTTGCAAGCAGCAATTCCAGGCTTAGAATTCTGAAGAAGTAACTTGAAAGAAGAAAACACAGAAACATATAGATGCTATTGCAGTAGCATTTATAGAATTAGAAACCTGGAAATGATGTAATTGCTTGGCAATAAGGGGAATGG
The DNA here is from genome assembly GCF_963455305.1 of Plecotus auritus. NCBI lineage: Eukaryota > Metazoa > Chordata > Mammalia > Chiroptera > Vespertilionidae > Plecotus > Plecotus auritus. The sequence continues at coordinate 135,030,522 of NC_137772.1, read as the reverse complement.
TTAAGTAAAATAAGGCGTATTGTTGACCTGGCGGAATGTTCCTTGGCCCCCATGGACATTATCAGTTAATTGACACTCAAACTTTATCGGATCCATTGAGTCTTCAGTTTCTCTTTATCCATTGTAGTTCAAGAAAGAACTATCAACTTGCTGAGGATCTAAGGATTCTTATGTTGGGTTTATTAAGCCAAGGCTTCAGCTTTTTTTTTTTTTAAATTGATTTCAGAGAGAAAGAAAGAGGGAGAGAGAGATAAAAACATCAATGATGAGAGAATCATTGATCAGCTGCCTCCTGCAGGCCCCCTACTGGGGACCGAGCCCACAACCCAGGCATGTGCCCTTGACCGGAATTGAACCCGGGACCTTTCAGTCTGCAGGCTGACGCTCTGTCCACTGAGCCAAACCATCTAGGGCCAAGGCTTTAGCTTTTTAACCGTATTCATCTGGAACCCAAAATCACATAAAAATACCTTCAACTTCCTGGCTAACCTCTCCTTCCATGGCACTTGAGAAAAACTTGCTTTTTCCTATTTTCAGATCACCCCAAACTGGCTTTTGCCCCACTGTTCCCTGGAAACTATTCTCCCTGAGGTCAATGGTTGACTCCATGTAGCCATTTCTGCAGATGCCAGAAGTCCTCATCCTACCTGGCTGACTGGCCAGATTCTTGAAACCTTTTCCATTGCACACCCTGTCCATGCTGTCTTTCTTCTCCTCGGCCATGCCTCAGCCTCCCTTGCTGGCTCCTTCTCTCCCTGACTCTAAATATTAGAGTTGTTTCAGGCCCAGTTTTGGCTCTTCCTCTCTTCTGACTCTCTATTTTATCCACAGACAATCTTACCCACTCCCATAGCTTTATGGATCACCTATATGTTCATGTCTCCTTTATCTCAACCCCAGATAGTGCGTCCAAGCTCCAGGCCCATATCCCTTGATTATCACACAAGTATCACATACTAAACACATCCAAAATTGAAATCTTGAATTTTCTACCCAAAATTTGCCTCTTCCTCACTGTGTCCCATCTCAATACATGGTACCTCTATCCATCCATTTGCTCACCCAAATCCTTCATATCCACTGTCCATTTCCACTGTACCATCATAGCCCAGGCTTCTGTCCTTTCTTAATGATCTCTTAATGCTGTGTGGCCCTAAAACTAGACTAGATTTTCCATCCTTCTATAAGCTCTTTGAGGATAAGGACTGTAGCTGTTTGGTTTACTAGAGTAGTCAGTATTTTGTGCAGCTCTTGGCACATGTTAAGAGATTGATAAATGTTTATGGAATAAATAAATGCAATGATTATAGTTATATTAAAACTATGTATGTTAGAACTGGAAGGAAATGTGAAAATTTTAAAACAACTGGTAAAAATACGATTTTAAAAAACTTTTCTTAAAGTGTTTAGACAGTAAAATACAGTTAAGATATATATGCATACAGGGTAATATGTGATGTGACTGTATGCTGAGACTGTGTGCAGCTATAAATGCTGGGTTGAAGAAGGCAGATGGGATGAGAGGTCAGCCGTTTGTTGAAGATGAGCTAGTTAGTGGGAATGGCATGGAGTACGTTACTAGCCTCAAGTCCCTAGAGATGGATGGACTTAGGTTCTTCCAGGTTGGACTGTAAGAACTTGCCTTCTCCCAGCATCATTCTATGGCCCAGAAACAGAATTCTTTGAAAATAGAAAGATGGGGTGGACCCCTGGGCTAAGATAGATTTAGCAAGCCTATTACTAGTAGAGGACAAAAGACAGCAGAATCCTAGGTGGCCACACAGAAAGTCTGGGCAGAGGTCAGAATATAATGGAAGATGGACCCTCCCAGGTTGTCTGGGATCAGAGCTCTTCAGTCTCGGGATAGGGTTTCCACTTTCCCTGCTCTAGCTTCCTAATACCTAGCCCACCTTCCCACCACTTCCCTTTTGTGCGCCTGGTACAAAGGGGCTCTCCATTGGCATATTCACTCCTTTAAGTTTCCTTTTCAACAGGAGGACTGGCTGCCTTGTTTTTGTTAATTCATTGGCGGGGGTGGGGGGGATGTTGCTTTAGAGGCAATTTCATGGTTTTATTTTTGTGACCCCTTTTATACACACACCCACAGAATAGTCACCACTTCCAAATTTGGTCATATGTTTCACCACAAAGAAAATCTCAAATAATTTTAAAAGTAGATTTCACAGGCCACCTTCTTTAACTATAAACTGATTTAGCAACCAGCAATAAGAAATACAGAGCTGACACCTGGAAAATCAATGTACACCCTCTTATTTATTTACTAGAGGCCTGGTGTACAAAATTCGTGCACGGGGGGGAGGGGGTGTTCCTCAGCCCAGCCTGCACCCTCTCTAAGCTGGGACCCCTCGAAGGATGTTGACTGACCGTTTAGGCTCGATCCCAGTAGGATCGGGCCTAAACGGGCAGTCAGACATCCCTCTCACAATCCAGGACTGCTGGCTCCCAACTGCTCGCCTGCCTGCCTTCCTGATTGCCCCTAACTGCTTCTGCCTGCCAGCCTGATCACCCCCTAACCACTCCCCTGCCAGCCTGTTTGCCCCTAACTGCCCTCCCCTGCAGGCCTGGTCACCCCTAACTGCTCTCCCCTGTAGGCCTGGTCCCCCCCAACTGCCCTTCCCTGCAGGCCCGGTCGCCCCAACTTCCCTCCTCTACTGAGCTGGTCACCTGTAACTGCCCTCCCCTGCAGGCTTGATTGCCCCCAACTGCCCTCCCCTGCTGGCCATGTTGTGGTGGCCATCTTGTGTCCACATGGGGGCAGCCATCTTTGACCACATGGGGGCAGCCACCTTATGTGTTGGAGTGATGGTCAGTTTGCATATTACTCTTTTATTAGATAGAATAAAGGCCTGGTGCACGGGTGTGGGCCAGCTGGTTTGCCCTGAAGGGTGTCCCAGATCAGAGTGGGGGTTCCCTTGGGGCGTGGGGTGGCCTGGGCGAGGGGCCTGTGGTGGTTTGCTGGCCGGCCACACCACCTGGCAACCCAAGCGGAGGCCCTGGTATCTGGGATTTATTTATCTTCTATAATTGAAACTTTGTAGCCCTGAGCTGAGCCAAGGCTCCTGCTTGCTCCATGGCTGCAGCCATTTTTGTTGGAATTTATTTATCTTCTATAATTGAAACTTTGTAGCCTTGAGTGGAGGCCTGTGCCTGCCAGGGTGTGTGGAAAGCTTGGCTTCCTCCATTGCCGGGGAAACCCAAGCCTCCTGCTCACTCTGTGGCCACAGCCATCTTGGTTGGGTTAATTTGCATACTTGCTCCTGATTGGTGGGCATGGCTTATGGGTGTAGCAGAGTGATGGTTAATTTGCATATTGCTCTTTTATTAGATATGATTTATGTATGTAAGTATTTATTTATTTATTTTAATCCTCATCTGAGGATATGTTTTGTGTGTGTGTGTTTTAATGATCTTAGAGACAGAGGAAGGGAGAGAGAGAGAGAAACATTGATGTAAGAGAAACATCAATCGGTTGCTCCCATACACACCCCAACTGGAGATCAAACCCACAACCTGGATATGTGCCTGGGAATTGAACCCCCAACCTCTTGGTGTATGGGACGATGCTCCAACCAACTGAGCCACCCAGCTAGGTAAAGGTACACTCCCTTAAACAAACCCTGGACCAAAGGGAAACAAATGAAAAATTTATATATATTTAGTACAATTCCAGTTCAGTATCTTTACTCCCTTTGGACAAAATGATCTTAAACTTTATATGGAAGAATATTATCTTGGAAATGCTAAGAAAATTATGAAAATAAGGATAATAAATATACTTATCAGATAGTAAATATATTTAAAGTCACAGTAGTAAAACTTGATGAATTGGAATAGAATTAGGTCAGTAGATCACTGGAACAGAGCAGAGTTCAGAAATAGATTCTAGATATATGGTAATCTAATATATGACAAAAATGGTATTTCAGTTCAGTTGGGCAAGTGAGTTTTTTGTTTTGTTTTGTAAATGGTTGCAACATAGCTGATTAACCATCTAGCTAAAACTAAGGTTGGACCCTATCTCATACTATATATAAAAATAAATTCCAGATGGATCAAAGATATAAGTTTTTAAAAATAAAATAATAAAGGTGGTGAGACAGTTTTATATTCATCTATAAGCAAGGGTTTAGGAAGAGAAACAGTCCAAGAACTGAATATGTGATTCACAAAAGAGCAAACCTAATAGCCAATAAAACATCTTTCTTTACATTTGCAATCTGAGAAATTCTTCTATGGTGAGTCAAAGGGTGAGTTCACTTAAGATTCTGCAATGGATGGAAATGAGACAAAGACAGTGATTTGGTTCCCTAGTCATCTTCTTCCTCCCACAGACTACAGTAACATTAGTGGGAAGCATCTCTCCAAGACACTCGGGGTGCATGGTGAAGAATGTGGACACTGGCAGGGAGCTCTGCAAGGGTAAAAGTGCGCCAAATGAGACCTGCACCTGCAGCATCCTGACCGCAGCTTCCTACAAAGGTAAGTGGACATTTGGTGCTTTTTATTAGAAAGGGAAGAAGGCAAGAGAATCTCCTGAGTTCAATTGCCCAGGAAGCAAGTTAAATGACAGAAAATCTGAATAGTCCGACCCTATAAACCTCTGCTCTACCACTTCCATGACTGTAGGAGCCCACTGTCAGATGTGACTGAGGACGACAGAGGACAGTAAGTTGGATAGGCAAGCGTAGTAAAGCCAGAGACCATTGGGCTGACCCAATCCAAATGGTTCAGAGAATTCAGACATCTGAAGAGTTGGGATGTCCTTGGTGAGAAGAGAGAATAGAGTGGCCAGTATTCTATTAACTTAAGTTCCCTGCATTCATTCATTCATACAAGAAGTATTTATTGAACAACTACAATGTGCCAGGTACTGTGCTAGGTGCTAGGGATACAGTAACCAAAAAAAGACTGATCTGTCATGGTGTTTATAGCCTATTGGGGTAGAAACAAGTAAACAGCTTGTTACAGTGTAGTATGTAAGTACCATGAGAAGCACATGCAAAGGAAGCCTAACTGGACTTGGGGTGGCAGAGGGGACAAGGAAAGTTCTTAGAAGATGATTAGGTTTGAGCCAGACAAAGAAGAGGAGGAAGAGTATTATTCTAAGCAGAGACCCACTGGTATAGAGAGAAAAAGCTTTGTTTAAGGAGCCAAAGGAGGTTCTGTGTAGCTAAGGCAAATGGAGTAGGGACAGGTGGAAAGCAAAGTGATAAAAAATGGACACCAAAGAAGGCATAAAGTGTCCAGCACAAAGTAGCCATTTTCAATCAGTGGATTTTGTTGTTGTTGCATGAATGAATGAATGAATGAATGAATGAATGAATGGGCTAGAGGAGGGAAGACTGAATTCTGAAAGATCAGATAGAAGGAAGGCTGTTCCAGTGGTCCAGGTGAGGTGGACAGTGAGAGCTGAGACTGAGGCAGATGGGGATGGAGAGAGGATGGATTCCAGAGATGGTGATGAGTTACAGCAGACAGACTGAGAACCCATGAGTCTCTGCGGGTGAGAGAGAGACTGGAAGTAGAGTCAAGTTCCTGGTGCAGTCTTCCTAGAAGGGGTGAGGTCATAATGGAGCTGATGCTCGTGGTGAGAGCTGGTGCTGCCTAATTAACCCTAAACCCCTCAAAAGGGAATTGAATGCACCGGCCAGAGAACCAAGCTTAAAAAGTGCCTCTCAGCTACTGGGCTCATGGTGACTGTTTGTGTCTGAATTGCTTGAAAAATTATGTCAGTATTCCACACTTCTTTGCCCATACTATACAGCCTTTGTGATGTCCTTCTAGTTAATTTTGGTTATTAAAATGCAGATCTTGCTCACCTATAAAATAAGCTTCTGAAGTTTTTTGAGATTACCTTGTAAAGCTAGCTGGTTGCTTTTAGAGCCTCCATCAATTGCACCCAACCCTTTGCCCACCCTTTTTTTTGAATGCCTTGCATATTCTGAGCAAGCAAACTCACTTCCTACCTCTTGCACTCAGCTAGCCAATGACCATTCAAACCCTTGTCCGTGGCCTAGAGTAACCTCACCCCTTGCACCAAATCCTGTTGCCCTCCTGCTTTGAAACACTAGGGAGAAAGTGTTCCAAAGAGCTTTGCTGGACTCTGCTCTCACTGTCCGGGTCACTCTAGCACCCCGTGTTCTCTCACAGGTGCTGATGGACCTCAGAACACTCGGGGTGTTTCCTTGACTGCTGTCATGGTTGTGTTTTTCACCTGAGCTATTTTATCTCTCCATAATAACTGCAAATGCTTGGTTTCCCTGTGATATCCCCAACAGTGATTTGTGCACAGTTGATACTCAGAAGAGTATGACTTTGGGGGTCTTCATCACTGGACACTTGGGGATTCCATCGACATGTATTTTCTCTGGGTGCCTCCGTGCTGAATTCCCATGTGTTTGTTCTCCTGACACTCAGCAAGTGTCTGCTCAAATGCTCTTGCTGAGAGGTCCAGCCAGCCCGCCAAGCATCCTGTCTCAGAGCAGAGGATCACCATTCTGCACAGGCCTGCTTTATGTGTGCAGACTTTTATGAGGCGCTCTGGCTTTCAGAATGAGTTTGGTTGCTCTAGAGAAGCCACTGAAAGTCAGGCTTCTCAGACTTTTGAAACCACGCACTGCTAAAATTTCAGTAAGAAAATTAGAGGTGCCAATAAAATTAGACCAGCTTCTTATTCTGTCAAGTAAAGACTTTCATTTAAAAAAAAAATATCATCTGTTGCCATTCATTTATCAAAGGAAGAAGATATTCAACCCAAAATGGGCGACAGTGGAAACGTCAGAGTAGCACTGGTCCCTGCCACAGCAGGACGTGAAAGGCGCGCTGACCTGACTGTAGATGATCATTATGTGGGGAGCATTCCAAACCACAGGTTCCAGCCATATCCCAGGCCTGCTAAGTCAGAATATCTAGGAGCGTGGCTCTGGAATCTGCATTTTCATCAGTTTCTCAAGTGATTCTGACAGCCAGCTGGGTTGGGAAGCATCTTGGACAGGGTACCATGTACATTAAAGAGGCACAGGAAACGGGACCTTTTTCTAACGCAGCTTTAGCACAGCGTTTATCTTCCTGACTTCATTTTTTTGAGGTTTTCTAACCAATGGGTAGGTTTTTAAACATTGATAAGAAAGGCTGCATCACAGATTTGGCAACAGTTGACTCCAAGATCATGGCAGCCCCTGGGAGCCAGGTTTTAGAGTTTGTTAGGTAAACATTGCAGTGCGGAATTTTCTGAAGGTGCAGGCTTTCCTTGCTCACATTCTGATTCTCGTGTTCTAGGCACTTCTTGCTCAGTGACTTGTTTTATTCTCATGCCGTGGCCAATTACAAGTTGAGATACTGATCCCGGGGAGAGTATGAGATGTAAATGGGCTGGAAAATGGCTTTTTCATAGTGATTATCCACGGGAGGCCCGCACGCGAGGTGGGCCTGGGTCTGTTTGGAGCCTTGTGCTGAGCGCTCTGGCTGCCTGGCGTGAATGGCCCACGGGGAAGAACCCCATACTGATCGAAATGTGAGCCAGCAGCTGGCACAGCCGCCGCCCTCATATACAAAGGAGGCAAAAATATTTATGTTTTGCATGTACTGCTTTGCTTGATGATAGCAGGACTCAATGGTAAATGACTTTCTTTCCCCCTTTGCTCCAGATGTTTTAGTTGTCGACGTGACGTTCTCCTTCGGTTCTTGGCATTTATCAAAAAGATTCAACTTTACCAACTGCTCGTCATTAAGAGAGTAAGATTTTATTTGAAATCTAAATATCCTCTCATTGGCTGTAATTTATTTATTTGCTTTACTCCTCAATTTCCTAAAGAACTCTTGTGGAGCAGAACTTTCCAAAGTGCCTTTTGGAGCGTGGCCTAGCGGGAGCTGGGAGGGCCCTGGGCTAGCGAGGGAGCTCGTTCCACCCTAAGCCAGGGAGCGGCTAAGGAGCACACAGCTGTGCTGGAGGGTTTCTGCCAAGGGGGACCCAGTGATGGCCTTGAAGTAAGTGCAGTCAAAGGGGTGCTGCCAGCTTCCCCCCTGATCAGAATGGTTTTGGGAACTTGAGTCCAGAGAGAGAGTGTGAGCATGAGATAAGGGGAAGTCCCACTCCAGGAGAAGGAACAGATGAAGTCTGTTTCATCATAGAACATGTTAAACCCATAACCACAGACAACAGTGTGGTGGTTACCAGAGGGAAGGGGGGTGGGAAAGGATAAGTAGGATAAAGGGGGTCAAATAGATGATGACAGGGGAAACTAGACTTTGGGTGGTGAGCACACAGTGCAATGTACAGTTGATTATCATAAAACTGTACACTTGAAATTTACATAATGTTCTTAACCAATGTCACCCCAATAAATTTAATTTAAAAAAGAATGCTAATTCTGCACCCACCTTTGTTTTTCTTTTTTAAAATATGTTTTTATTCATTTTTTAGAGAAGAGGAAGGGAAGAGAGAGAGGGTGATAGAAACATCAGTGAGAGAGAAACATTGATTCACTGCCTCCCTACATGTCCCCCACTGGGGATCAAGCCCGCAACCCTTGGCATGTGCCCTGATCAGGAATCAAACCCATGACTTCTAGCTTCATGGGTCGAAGCTCAAGCACTGAGCCATACCGGCTGGGCTGCTTTTTTTTTTTTTTTTTAACACATTTGGCCCTGTTGAGCTACACAATCCCCTGAGTTAGGGCCACGCCTCACTCCTAGCTTCTAAAGCAGAGGACAGAGGAAATTTGTTTCTCAGATTCCTGATTTTCCAGTTGGAAGATGGGGTGGAGGTTCCCATGGAAACAATGGGAAGCTCTATTATTAGTGATTCTATAGTTCATTCAGTGGTTTGATTGACCAGCTATGTGACTACCACATGTGAGCTCCTTTGGCCTGGCCTGGGAACCATTGTTTCTTTGAGGAAAATGAATTCAAATTTGAAGCTGAGTTGGGAGGTCGCTCTACAGCTATTAGGACAGAGGCACCAGGAACTTATCTTTACCCTTGCAGGACTGAGTTCAGTTATCTCTAATAAACAGAATGAATTTAGAAGGAAAAAAGCCAAACTTAATACAGAAAGCCTCAGAAGTCCATGAAAATGGGAAAAAAGGGGGAGAGTTAAATAGAATTTTATGGCTCAGAGAGAGCTGAAGCATAAGGCAGCTCTCCACCCCTGTGTGGAGGCCAGACAAAGCAGTGACTTGCTTCATGTCCCACAGCCAGTGATTAACAACCAGACCTCAGACCCACAGCTCCCAGAAGGTGATGCCTTTCCCTGAGGAAAGCAGAGCGCCACAGTCACTCCTGGGGCGTAGGATAGGAATGCCAGTCACAGACTCGCCCTAGCACACTCAGATAAACACTGAGTCTGGGTCTTCTCCCACTGAAGCGGCAGTTGCTATAGGTCAGAAGCTCAGAATGCTCTGGCATTTCTTGAAGAACATAGAAAACGTGAATGGTGTCCCCGTTCCCTGTGCTCGTCCTCTCACTGACCCTGGCTGGGCCTTCCTGGGGCCTCCTGTTTCCAGAACAACCTCTATTTGTATGTTTGTTGTTCTCTAACTCTGATTATCCTCTAAGTGCTTTTCAGGCCCTCCCCTGTTATCCATGCATGATAGGCTATTTGATTAGTAGACACAATTCTTCCTCAATTTAATTAAAAAGCAAACACTGGCATCCCATTCCCTCTGGGCAGTTGGTGTTGTTACTGCTGAGATGGGCAGGGTGAGGGTGGGAGGGGGGAGACCAGTCTCCAGAGGAGAATTTACCTGAGGGTAAACAAATAGCAGAAGTAGATTCAGAAACAGATTCAGTGGGTTCCTATTATCTACCTGTGCAGCAGGTGACCCAGCTTCAGGTTTCCATGGTAACCCCCCTGTAGGTGTGAAGATAGTCAATCAGCCAAAGACCCCCAGAGCAGGTCCACCAAGTCAGTGCCCTGGTTCCAGCCCCAGAGGACTGTCCTCTCTGCTCTCCCCTGAGCTCATCAGTCTGTCTAGGGGGGTGTTTTTTTTCTTCTTTTAAATGCTCCCATGCCACATCACAGAGGGAAATTCTAGGATATGAAGATTTTCCTAAAAATGTAGGAATTAAGTTGGTTTTCTGTGTGGCCAGATGCCCAGCGTGTATTGGAACTGGCTGTGCTTGGTGTAAAAATGAGAGAAAGTGTATCCACCCCTTCACAGCTTGCAGCCCTTCTGATTACTACAGAAACCAGGTAAAGTGACATTTTTAGTATTTCAAGGTTTAACCAAAAATAAATATTGGTAACCACCCCACCTATCTTTTGTGTTTCTTTTAAACTCTGAACGTCCCTCCTATTTGGATGTTGAAGGATGTGCTTCATTTCAGGAACCTTGTCAAGTTGCTGTTGAGAAGCTGGCACCATCCAAGACAGCAGGAGGAGGCGGGTTCGAGGGGATTAAGACGAACAGAACCACCCGGGGCGGGCAGGTCAGGCTCTGTTTTTCTGTTGATGATGGGAAAATCCCCCTTTAAGTGACCATAACAGCTACCACTTTGGGTTCCTTTTTTAAAATTCCCTTTTTACTTTATACCAAAATTCCCTTTTTCACCTTTGGTTTTAAACCAAGTTTCATTTAATTGGCTCAGTACATCAAGACAGCACATTCACATAAAAGAAATTAAAATTCTGTAACTGTGAAAAATGTTGTTCTGGGAGGAGTAAAATTTTAAAGGTGATGTTGTGGCTCATGTGGGGAGAGTTAGGAGGAATTAAAACACACAGCACTGAGGGGATTTCAGTTCAAACCACATATTATGATCGCATTTCTGGGGATTATGTGTAAGGGAGAGCATGCGAAGTATGCACACTAAACACATTCCAATTGCTTTTCTTTACTTTGTAGAGACAATCTAACCAATAGTTAATAACTCTAAAACAAAGAGCTATTTCTATATAATGTATCTGTCTTTCTCTCCACTTCTCAAAAAATGGTTATCTTCTATGCAATTTCATTGGAAATTCCTCTTATTCACCAAGATCAACTAATAGACATATTTGAAAAGAGAGGAGGTGACAATGTAAGCATTTTCAGGCAGACCCTGGGGCTGTGCTTCAAGAACAGAGAAGTGCTGACTTCCTTCAGTGGACAGAAGTTAATTGAGCATCTACTATGTGGTAAAAAACCAAAGGGCAAGTTCTGATTCTCATTAACCTTGGGGTCTAGTAGGAGCAAACAGAACAACTTTTTTTTTTTTAAAGGCTCAAATTTCTATTCCAAGACTAATCTGTGGTTTTGATTTATCCAATTGCTGCTCTTTAAGGTCAAGTGCCAATATAAATAAGTAGCACATTTTTAATCACCACCGAAAAGTTGACAGTAACTTTAGGTAAATTAAGTAACAGGCAACGGGAATGTGAATCAAAATGGATTATGAAGTTAATTAAAGGCATTACAAAAGCTTGGTGTGCCAATATTTCAGACTTTAAAAGTCTTTGAGGTCTTAATAATTGATGGGCTTGTTAAGTGAGGGACCTTTCTCTTCCCATGGATTTATAAAACTAAGGCATAGTTACAGGAACTGGGATCAAGGAGGCAGTGACTTTTTATAAAATTAAACTTATCTTTTGTTTCAGTTTTTTAAATTTTGGTGAAATACACATAGAATAAAATTTACCATCTCTACCATCTTTTATAAGTGTACACTATTGTGTAACCATCACCACCATCCACTGCCAGAACATATTTCATCTTGCAAAATTGAAACTCTATATGAATTAAAAACTCCCCATTTTGCCTTCTACTCAGACACACCATTCTACTTTCTGTCTCTGAGATAAGTGGGACCTTATATAAGTGGGACCATACAAGATTTGTCTTTTTGTGACTGGTTTGTTTCACTTAACATAATGTCCTCAAAGTTCATGCGTTTTTGTAGCATGTTCAGAATTTCTTTCCTTCTAAAGACTGAATAATATTCCATTGTGTGGATAGACCCATTTTGTTTCTCCATTCATCTGTTGATGGGCATCTGGGTTGCTTGCATCTTTTTGGTATCTTGTTTGTGTTTTTTGTTGTTGTAGGAGTTTCTTATATATTCAAGATATCAATCCCCTGTCAGGTATGTGATTTGCAAAGATTTTTTCACATTCTGTAGGTTGCCTTTTCATTCTTTTGACTATGCCTTTTGCACAGAAGTTTTTAATGTAATGATAAAGTCCAGTTTACAGATTTTTATTTTGTTGCCTAAATCATTTTTATTTTGTTCCCAAGAAACCATTGCCAAATCCAGTTTTAATACACTTTTTCTCCACATTTTCTTTTATGAATTTCATAGTTTTAATTCTTAGACTTAAGGCTTTGATCCATTTTGAGTTAATTTTTGTATATGGTATAAGGAAAGGGCCCAGCTTCATTCTTTTGCAGGTGGATATCCAGTTTTCCCAGCACCATTTGTTGAAAAGACTGTTCATTTCCCACTGAATAGTCTTGCCTCCTTGTTGAAAATAATTTGACTATATATGTGAGGATTTATTTCTGGATCTAATCCATTGGTCTGTATGTCTATCTTTATAACATAACACTGTTTTGGTTACTGTAACTTCGTGATAAGTTTTGAAACCAGAAAGTGTGAATCCTTCAACTTTGTTCTTTTTCAAGATTGTTTTGGAAAAAAAATTCAACTGTTTTTGGAGATAATTGTAGATTCACATATAGTTATAAGAAAACAATACAGAGAGATCTTACATACCTTTTACCCACTTTCCTCCAATAGTAACTAACATCTTGCAAAACTATAGCATAACCTCACAGGTAGGATATTGACAGTGACAACAGTCAAGACACAAAGCAGCCCTGTCACCCCATGTTACCCATCTGCAGCCGTATGCACTTCCCTCCACCCTCCCACTCCCCACCTCTGACCCAGGCAACCACTGATCTGTTCCCTGTTTCTATGATTTTATCATATCATAAATGGAATCGCCTGGATGTATCCTTCTGGGCTAGGCATTTTTAACTCAATGTAATTCTCTGGAAATTCATCCAAGTTCCTTTATGTATCAATAGTTTGGTCCTTTTCATTGTTGAGTAATGGTCCAGGCAATAGCTTTTTAAATTTCTTTTATTTTAAAGGGGAAAAGCTAAAGCAACTGACTCCTGGTTTCTTGTACTGTCTTCCTGTATATGTTGACCTTTGATGCTGTGTGGTTAAAAGAAGTGGGCTCACTAGAGAGCAGGAGGAGACTGAAGATAAACATAGCCCAGACTCATCATCAGTGCTTCTCTATGGGTGCTTCTTAGTTTGGAGAGAGGCAGTTTGTTGATACTGAAATGTGTTGTCTTTAAATATATGACTCGACACAGAATTTCAATTTTGGTTGATAGAGAACAGAGTATTACTTGTCACAGGAAGGATTTCTCATGTTCCATGAGACACTGCTGTCTTTTACTATCGTGTGGAATGGGAAAATTCAGATTTCTGATTTGGGTCCCCATGTTGGCCTGAACACTCTCTTCCCAGCAGAAAAGCCATCGAGAGCTTTCCGTCAAGGCATCTTCCCACATCACCTATCTACTGTGCACTCAGCACTGTGCCAGGCACTGGGGACTTGCGATGTGACTGGTGCAGACACAGTCTTAAGCTTCATGATGCTGAGCTTGGGTTGGTTCTTCCTAAAGGTATTTATGGAGCACCTGTTAGGTGCCATTTTACTGAGCTCCATGGATGCAATGAGAAGGACACGAATGAATCAGGCACCTCTCTTGCCATCAGGCTCATGAATCTCATACTTTAATACATAAGTAAGAGTACAAGATAAGAAATGTTAACAGGGAAGGGCAAAGTACCAGAAAGTATACAAATGCAGAGAGTTTCTCTGTGCCTCAGGCCTTATCTTAGTCATCCCTGTTTATGTAAACCTAGTGCCTGGGAGTTAAAAACACTTAATCAGTGCGGTTGGTTAAGTCTTTGATTGATGGATAGATTGATTGACAGAGATGGCATTTCAGCTGACCTTTGAGAGACAAGAAGCATCCAAATGCATGGAGACTTAAGGAGTGGATATTCTAAGCAGAGGGACTAGTATAAGCAAAAGCATAGTGGGGGTGCCAGAAAATTCTGGGGTACCCATTCTAGGAAACCCCAAGTGATTCAATTTGGCTGGAGCAGAAGGTTGCAGGAAAATATGGGACATGGGTTTGGAATGCCCCTGGAGCCTGCATCTACAGGGCCTTACAGCCAGGCCTAGGAGTTTTCACTCTGTTCTTCAAAGGCATTAAAATGCTACTGAGATTTATTTTAGTCTTATATGCCTGTAGTTCTGATTTATGAGATCTTATTTTTTTTAGCATATGAAGTTGCTCATCCCAGGACGTGATACTTAGGAGATAGGGTTTCTGGTTCAATCCCAGTTTGGGCCTGTTGCCCTTGCACAGATTCAATGCAATGACCTATGACCCATCCCTATACTCTGACCTAAGGACAAGTGCTGTCATTTACCAGGGACTGGATTAAGGAAAAGCATCACCGACATAGGGAAACAGACTCAAAACCCAGTGTCTGACCTTTGGCTGAGAAGTGCTTTCAGAGACGGTTGGCCCTGTCACCCTGCCCTAACCTCTTTTCCTTCTTTTTCTTAACTATCGTCTATCTAGTGCCTCTGCCTGCTGAGAGAAGAATGGCTGCTCTCTTTCCTGTTCTCAAGGAAGGTTGTGAAGATCTGTGATAATGATGTTGTTCTAATATTTGTTGTTCTTGACGATATGCTTATCGCCAAAGTGCAGAAATAAACCATACACAGCCATGTCTCCTCTAGAGGAATTTACATTCAAACTATTCCTTTCTTTTTCCTCCTCCATCACTTTTGAATATGCATTTTAATTTCTCATAGGCGATAAGGACCTTGCCTTTAAAAGTGAAATTAACTTTAATATGTACCTTGTTGAGTAGCTTCTGTGGGCTCACCACTGTACTGCGTGCTGTGGGATTCACTGCCAATTGTTCATTCATTCACTCATGCGTTCAAAATATGTTTATTGAACACCTACTTGTGCTAGTCAGGCAGGCAGAGTGTGCGCCCTCAGGGAGCTTGCATTGTAGAACTTACAATATTTGGGAGGAAGTAAGATTCATTTCAGGCAGTAGGTGAGTGTGCATAAGAGAAAAGGATGTAGGCAGGAATGTCAGAATGTACTGCCCTGAGTAGTGATAGCTGATGCTAGTGGAGCCTATGCTATATCCGCAGCTCCGAGTATCTCTTTATGTCAGCCTCCGATGGACCGATTTTGCCCATTTTATAGACCAGGACATTTTACAGAGGGTGAGTAGGAGGTAAATGACAGGCAAGAGACTTGAACCTAGGCAGTCTAATGGCAGAGCCCACAGTTTTGGCCACTACTCTACGCTGTATGACCTTAGATGAAAATAAGCAAATGTTAAACCGAGTAGTATTGATGATAAAAATCAACCTGGAAGGGAGGAAACTATTACTAGCTGCTCTTGACACTTGGCTGCCAAGCCTGCCCCATCTGTGCTGCAGATGGTGGGACAAAGACCTCCAGCCTGGGCAGGTGTGAGGGAAGCGTGTTAGTATCAAGCCTCCGGAGGAGACGGGTAGGTTGGGGTGTCAGAGTGATGGAGTCAGACCCAGGTAAGGCTGGCATCTTCTCCTAGACAGAAGGGAAACTGAGGCCCTTAGGAGGGTGGAGCAGCAAGAGTCTCATGCCAAAGTGAAACCCAGCAGAAGGTGGATCTTGAGTGGCTGGGTTCAATCCACAACCAGGGGTCTCTGCCGGAGAGGGAGAGCTGCCCTCCCTGGTCATGGAGTCCTGGTCTGCCAGTCCGATCGGCCAGTTCAGTTCTGAGGCACCACATCAGGAAGGCTCAGTGACAAAGGGTAGCAGCTTTATGGAGTGGCCTTGGCAGCCCTACCCTGGGCCATGGCAGTCTCACCTTAGAGTCCCCAGGGGAGAGAAGTGAGCCTTGATCTCTCAGCACGGAGCTGCGGTCCATCACCTTCTCCCTGGAGGTCACAGGTTTACCCTCAGTCGGCATTCTAGCTCTTGCCCATTCCTGGGACCAACTGGAAGTTACATTTCAAGTTCCTGAGGTCTGTACCAGAGTCCCAAGCAGCAAATGGATAATCCATTTGATCCATTTAGCTCTCTAATTTTTTTTTTTTGATGGGATTGTATTTTGCTATTTTCTTTCCATCTCTCACCTCCTTTTACATTTTACCGTCTCTACTGCTGGTTGCCAACTTCTCAATCTGTACGTTTCATTAATATATTACTTCTGTCCTGCTCAGTCATTAATAAAGACGTTAAATAATTCTGAACCAAATCCTCACCCCTGTAGAGCCCTACAGGACACTTTCCTTTAATTAGTTATGCTACCTTTCATCTCTCTAAGGTCCTTTGGTTTCAGATTTCCATCTGGGTTTGAATCCACGTGACTTTCATCCAGTCCTGTTTGAACTAATTTCATGAGTGAAAATCTGAGACATTTTACTGAATGTTGATTCAGGTCCAGGCCTACAGAGAGCTTTGCTATATTCAGATTCTTTTTAACAGATTAATAGAGAACAAGTTGGCCTTAATAAACTGAGCCTTCCTAATGTACCTCTTTCCAATATTCTTTTCAATCCTAGCAGTGTCCTCTCCATTAATGTCATGGCAGTTTGAATTGTGTTGACGTCAGACTTCATAAAAGGTACACTTTCTGTTGGGAGTAATCCTCTTAGACCTTTTCAAAGATGACTATTTCTTAGTGGTATTCTATTTCCAATAACTTAAATGACTTTGTTTTTTAAAAAAATACAACTAGTCCTCTCTCTAAAATCAATAACAGAGAAACTAAGACGGCAGCATAGGTAAACACCTAAACTGCTGCCTCACACAACAATTTCAAAACTACAACTAAAAGACAAAACGGACATCATCCAGAACCACAGGAAGGCTGGTTGAGTGGAAATTCTACAACTAGAAGGAAAGAGAAAAGCACACTGAGACTCAGAGGAGCTGCAGGAGGCAGAGGTACCAAGGCGCACGGGCGGAGAGGGCGGGCAACTGAGTATGCAGCTGGCTTTCTCAAGTGGGAGGGAGACAAAAGCTCCTGACTGCACTGAACTCCAGTTCTGGGTGAGACTCTGGGGACCCAGACTCATTCAGGGAGAAACTGGACTGTCTGGCAGCAGGCAGAACTTGAGGGCGGCTTTCTCTCAGAGATGCTTGCAGCGATTACCATGGAACACTAAGACACAGGGGCCTATTAGGGCAGGACTGATGGGAAACCAATGCTGTCTGCTTCACCCTAAGACTCCGCCCCATCCAAGCTGAGCACAGAGGTTTTTGCAAGTCTCCTCCCAAAAGGGTGTCTCCAGCACAGAAGTTCTCCCAGCATAGACACAGCTGATCCTCACAGCCAATTGGCCTGGAGGTCAATTCCTCCCAGTGATACCAACAACAATCAAGGCTTAACTACAACAAGACTGTGCACACAGCCCACAAAGAGGTGCATCAAGAGTGTCCACCTCAGGTAACTGGGGAGGCTGAGCCACTGGGCCCTATAGGACACCTAGCACACAAAGTCACTCTATCAACTTAGGGAAGCAGCCAAAATGCGAAGACAAAGAAACAGATCACAAATGAAAGAAATGGAGGAAAGCAAATGACTGGATATAGAGTTCAAAACCACAGCTGTAAGGTTTTTCAAGAATTTTCTAGAAAAGGCCGATAAATTTAGCGAGACCCTTGAGGATATGAAAAAGGACCAACTAGAAATTAAGCATACGCTGACTGAAATAAAAAATATTATACAGAGACCCAACAGCAGACTAGAGGAATGTAAGAATCAAGCCAAAGATTTGAAATACAAAGAAGCAAAAAACACTCAACTGGAAAAGAAAAAAGAATCCAAAAATATGAAGATAGTGTAAGGAGCCTCTGGGACAACTTCAAGCGTACCAACATCAGAATTATGGGGGTGCCAGAAGAAGAGAGAGAGCAAGATACTGAAAACCTATTTGAAGAAATAATGACAGAAAACTTCCCCACCTGGTGAAAGAAATAGACTTACAAGTCCAGGAAGCGCACAGAACCCCAAACAAAAGGAATCCAGAGGACCACACCAAGACACATCATAATTAAAATGCCAAGAGCAAAAGACAAAGAGAGTATATTAAAAGCAGCAAGAGAAAAACAGTTAGTTACCTACAAGGGAGCACCCATACGACTGTCAGCTGATTTCTCAACAGAAACCATGCAGGTCAGAAGGGAGTGGCAAGAAATATTCAAAGTGATGAATAGCAAGAACCTACAACCAAGATTACTCTACCCAGCAAAGCTATCATTCAGAATTGAAGGTCAGATAAAGAGCTTCACAGATATGAAAAAGCTAAAGGAGTTCATCACCACCAAACCAGTATTATATGAAATGCTGAAAGGTATTCTTTAAGAAGAGGAAGAAGAAAAAGGTAAAGATAAAAATTATGAACAACAAATACATGTCTATCAACAAGTGAATCTAAAAATTAAGTGAATAAAAAATCTGATGAACAGAATAAACTGGTGAATATAATAGAATCCGGGGCATAGAAAGGGAGTGGACTGACAATTCTCTGGGGGAAAGGGGTGTGGGGGATGCTGGAAGAGACTGGACAAAAATCGTACACCTATGGATGAGGACAGTGGGGGGGGGGGTGGGTAAGGGCAGAGGGTGGGGTGGGAACCGGGTGGAGGGGAGCTATTGGGGAAAAAAGAGGAACAATTGTAATAATCTGAACAATAAAGATTTATTAAATTTAAATAAAATAAAAAAATACAACTACTTGGGTATTTGGTAATTGCCTAGTTAACCCGTTTCTGATGTGCTTTCTTGTACAAAACAGGGAGTGATTTAAGCAACCAGAGCTCATACTGTTTTATTACATAATTTAAATTTGGACAGCCATTTAAAAATAACTCTTAAGTTTTTCAAATGTAACTGACAGGGAGTAGGCTACTCTGAGGTTAATTGCTGGACACCACAGGGCTTGTGAGGGTTACATTCTATGGTATTTTGATTTGATATGTGGAAATCCTTGGACATAGGATGGGGAGGAATATCCCTATAGAAATTGTCTTTGTATCAAGCTAGATTGTTTTTTTGTTTTGTTTTTTTTAAATATATTTTATTGATATTTTACAGAGAGGAAGGGAGAGGGATAGAGAGCTAGAAACATCGATGAGAGAAACATTGATCAGCTGCCTCCTGCACACCTCCCACTGGGTATGTGCCCGCAACCAAGGTACATGCCCTTGACCGGAATCGAACCTGGGACCCTTCAGTCCGCAGGCCGACGCTGTATCCACTGAGCCAAACTGGTTTCGGCACTAGATTATGTTTTTAAGTTACCCAAACCCTTCTATGTACAAGCTTGTGGGGCCTACTACTGCATGTCAGATGGTGAATTAACTCTTGATTAAAATACAAAAATCAACCTAAAATAGTAAGTGTGTGGAACAGTTGTGAGAGATCACTCCTTGTTTTTAATCTATACTGGATTTTAAAAATCTTTATCAGTAAAAATATAAAATGTTATATTTCTAAGAATTGTTGTAGTCATATAGCACAGCCATGTAGCTACCCAACGTGTGTGTGTGTATGTTGTGTGTGTGTACCTGCACTGTTTATTTAATGAGGTCCTCTTGGTAGCTCTTTGACTCACTTATTAAGATTAGGAGAGGTTCTCCAAGCAAACAAAGGACAACTAATCTGACCCTCTTTGAAAGCAGAGTGGAGGCATCTGCTTTCATGAGATAGTCCAGAGCTGGATTCCATCCTAGATGCCAGTGGAAACTTCTCCAAACAATAAGGTTTCAAATGAAATCCTTTTGAAGTGGCAGGGCTCTCTCTCCTCGGAGGGGAGAGAAGGGGTGAATAAAAAGGAGGCAACGTGGCTGGTCCTCTGATAGTGTTTATAGAGCCATTTAAGCAACAAAATATAAACCCCTCCAAAACCTCATGTACATTTGTTATAAGGCTCTCTACTCAGAGTAGAGAGGTAGTATTTGCTTGAATAGACATCAACAGTATAAATATAAGAAGCAGAAAGGACAATCTAGAAAGGACCCTGGGAATTGTATTTGGCTTGGATGTAAATATGAGTCTACATTGATGTTCACATAAAACAAATACATGGTTTCTCTTGACCCCCTAGGAAGACAGTGGACTCCTCTAGTGTAGGAGTCAGCAAACTTTTCTACAAAGAGCCAGACAATAAATATTTTAGGCTTTGTGAGCTATGAGGTCTCTATTGTAATGCTTAAAGTCTGCCACTGTAGTGTGAAAGTAGCCACAGATGCCCTGGCCAGTGTGATTCAGTGGTTAGAGTGCCAGCCCAAAGGATTGTGAGTTCAATTACCGGTCAAAGGCACGTACCTGGGTTGCAAGTTTGATCCCAACCCCGGTGTGGGAGGCAACCAGTTAGTCTCTCTCCCTCTCTCTCTCTCTCTTTCTCTCTCTCTCTCTCTCCCTCCCTTCCTTACACTTTCTAAAAACCAATGGGAAAAATATCCTCAGGTGAGGATTAACATCAACGAAAACAAAGGCAAAAAGAAAGTGCACAAATGAGTGGGTGTGCCTATATTCCAAAAAACACTTTCTTTATGGACACTGAAATTTCAGTTTCATGTATTGTCACATGTCAGGTATTATTACTATTTTTTTGACAAATTTTCATGGGCCATAAAGAAACAAGCCATAAGGTGGATTTGGCTGCTACAGACAAATCCAGTAGTCTGCCAGCTCTTGACCTAATGCACACATTATGTGCCCCCACAGCAACTAGCACTATTCTAGGGACGCTCTAGGTGTTCAGTAAATACTTCTTCACTTAGCTGTCACGATGTCAGAGCAAAGAGTAAGCCTTTTGCTATACAACACACACTTGACATTTGCAAGGGATTTATCTTTAAGTCTCTGCTAATCCCTCCATTCCAAGGACCACTCTTGCAGATAATTTCCCCCATAAAATGCACTCAAGTATAACAGAATAATTAAAGTGACCCTTTCAGGCCCTCCATGATTCTATAAATATGGGGCTAAAGTCCTTTACCAGGCGATTAAAATAAACCCTGCCACTGAAATCAATTCTCTGTCACATTACATCATTGCTGTAATGACATTAACGATGGATTTACCTCCATCGGAAAAACCAATCCATAATGATGATGCGTGATGGTGATCCCTCTACCATATAGCACCTGTGTTTGCCAAGTGGCAGAATGATCAAGCATCCCTTTCAGTGGGATGGGCAGGCCCAGCAGCCCAGCAAGGCCATCCTGGTGAGTGTCACACACACAAAGGAGCCAAGAATACTAGGCTGCCTCAAGAAGCAGATGATAGGCAGGTATTGGATGTGACTGAAACTTTCCCAGCAAAGGAAGAGCCTTCCTCCTAAACTTCATCCTCCAAGTGGATACACTCGGTGTTTAGGCCTTGACCAAATTCCACATGATTATGCATTTCTGGACCTACAGGTTGTTTTCAGATATCAAGAGTGTGAGTCACTCACTCTAAAGATCTGTTGTACTTTATATTGGCCAGAATCTTAGAACCTTCTGTCTAGTTTTAATCACCACATTAGAGGAGAATACAGACTTGCCATTAATGCTCTACAGAAGCACCACAAAATGATCACAATGATAGATGGCAGCATCTATCTAAGAAATTGGGATTGTTTTAGCTTTGAAAAGGAAAATGATTCGTACCATCAAAAAGGTCTTTTTTAAAATTTATTTTTTATATATTTTTATTGATTTCAGAGAGGAAGGGAGGGGCAGAGAGAGATAGAAACATCAATGATGAGAGAGAATCATTGGTCGACTGCCTCCTGCATGCCCCCTACAGGGGATGGAACCGAAAATTGAACCCTTCACTCTATCCACTGAGCCAAACCAGTAGGGCTTTTTTTTTTTTTTTTTTTTTAAGGGAATTTGATTAGACGTTGCAAATGAAGAAGTAAGGTACAGAATACAGGGCCAGGTATCAGGTTTCCAAGGGAAACTTACTTGATGAAGAAGGGCCTGATAAAGCTTGCAGTGGGTACCAAGGAGGAAATGGTGGTATCTGCAAACTGGAGAAGAAATGGTTGGCCACATGGGTTAGGCATCCAACTACTTGATATTAGGTGACTGACCAGGTTTCTCCCTACAGTATACTTCTTGATTCAAATAGCCTGTCTGAAATAAACAAAAAAAGAGGAACTGCTTTCTTGGGAATTAAAGTTATCCAAAATGGCATTTATTCTAACTAATGATGAGTGTCGTTGGCCCATGAGCAGTGGACTCCTGGTCTCTTTCTTCGTTTTGTTACATTGTGAGCCTCCAGGGGCTGGACGGCGGCTAGCATTTTTGAGACTCTCATGCTATTTCACTCTTCAGACAGAATGTCAGGCTCTTCAACTGTATTTTCAACTGTCTTGTGAGACAAAGACTAATTGGTTTGACCTCATGCTGTCGCGTGTTGAGAGACATGAATCTTCAGCGCTCTTCCTTGAATTCATTGATTTCATTAAACACTGTCTGCTCGTGTTTGCAAAATGTTGTAATTTCTCAGTGATTTCTTCGAACTGCAGTGCATAAACAGATTTTTTTTGGAGCAATTCCATTTCTTAGCTTTGATCTTGCGTTTTAATCTTTTATTTCCAATAGGTCTTCTCTGTTAAGTCCATTGAGCCACAGAAAATATCAACCTTAGGGAAAAGTAACGTGATAGTCACGGGAGCAAACTTCACCCGGGCATCTGATAACATCGTTATGATCCTAAAAGGAACCAGTACTTGTGATAAGGATGTGTGAGTTCAAATATTAGTAATTTTTTCTCAACCATGTGGTGAAATGCTAAAACTTATGCCAAATATAATCATTATGTAGTCAAATTATTTCCATGTGCCAGAGTGGACCAATTACTCTGAATATTTGATATGATGTATTTTTAATAGTAAAATCATTTATACACTACATTTGAAGTTAATTGTGAAAGAATCTGTCCCATGTTACCCCCAAAAATCTCAGTACACAACAATTTCAAAATGTTGCCTGTTTTGGGTCTTGATTTGTTTTCATTAAACAAAACCAAGTATTTTGAATATCAAATATCGTTTTGAAGATGATCCACTTAGAAAAAACAGTCGAGTACCTCATGTTTTTTAAAAAATGTATTTTTATTGATTTCAGAGAAGAAGGGAGAGGGAGAGAAAGACTTAAACATTAATGATGAGAGAGAATCATTGGTTGGCTGCCTCCTGTATGCCCCCTACTCAGGATTGAGCCCAAAACCTGGGCATGTGCCCTGACCCGGAATCAAACTGTGATCTTCTGCTTGAGGGTCGATGCTCAACTACTGAGCCATACCAACTGAGCTGTACCTCCAATTTTGATGGGAAAATAATAGCAACTCTTCAGTAGATGGCCCAAAGTTAAAAGAAGAAATTTTCTGATCTACTTTATTTTTTATAGCCTTCTTTTTATTGGATTGATTTCAGGCCCAAATAATACTTAAATAGAATGTAAATTAGTATTTTTTAAAAAAGAAATAAAAAACAAATACCCCAACCCAAAAAGTAACTGGTCAGTGTACCACTTGAACATCATTATTTCTATGACTTCTTTTCCCCTAACTCATCCTTCCAATGAAACTTTTGAGAGAAAACATTTCAGTGTCTCACTGATAGTCTTATACCAATGCTACCCCCCCTCAAAAGAGATGTGATAATAGCATGATAGATAATTTGACTTTTGTGCTTGTTAGTTTTTATAAGTTTGGGCTAATTTGAAATAAAAGACGTTGCCGTCTACATGAGGTATAACACTGAGCTCATCCCCATCATGGGAATGCATTGACGGCAATCTGCTGAAGCGTAGTGTTTTGGTTTTTAACTACTAAAACAGATTTGTACAGCATTCCAATCTGCCACACTTATTTACTGATTTTCTGTTTTAATTCATTTGCCACATATAGCTGCCATCCGCTTCCCCTCCTAACAGTAAATTTGGGATGTCTGTCACCTTTTGGGAAAAGCTGCTCACCGATGGCTTTCCTCTGTTCTGCTTCTTACCAGAATTATCCAACTCACATTAGTGGCTGATTTGCACGACATGGGTATTTTTGTGCCATTTATCCTGGCTAAACACCTTGTTGCAAAAGCCTGTCATTTTGTATAACGAAATCTCAGTGTGTTCACTGGGAAGTAAGTCGTTTTTCAGAGCTTTACCCTGTTCCTGACTCTTTATGCTCTCATTTCAATTCCGAATGTGTCTTGAGATACTGCAGTTATTAAATTCAATGAGTAAGAGACCTTTCTGCATGTAGCATTTCACTAACCACATTTGTGTGGTGAACCCAAGTTCACGAGCAGTACACATAATGCCCAGTTAATCCTACATCTGAATTCGTGCTGTAATCCCAAACTCTTTCAATATAGTATTTTTTAAAGCCTAATTACTCTAAAAGAGAAAAATGTGAGAATGGTAGTGGAATGACCCACATTTCCACCTCTTCCCTTCTAAAATTTATAAACAAGTTTGAATTTTTTAATTGTCAGCTATTCTATGAAGAGTTTCCAAGAACTAGAATGAAAATCTGAGGAGGTGTAAGTACAAACTGACCCATGTGTTTTTTGATGTTGCCTTGCTATTTGAATCTATTATTACAACTTAAAGGATCTGTGCGTGAAAGTTAATTATCATGCACATGTCCTTTGTAATAATAAATTCTCCTGTAGCATAATTACACTGAGTACTGTTCAGACACAACCCAGTCCTAATGATAGTGCATTAGATGCCTATTGCAGACTCAATGCACCAAGGAAGCTGCAGGTTCCATGTTGTAGAAGGCTTTGCTTTGACTCCAGAAGGGTGGCAAGGACACACCCTGCAGGTGTCAGGCACACCAGGAGAGTCCCAGCTAATTTCCAGTCCGGAGCAAGTTGGTAGGCAGCTTGGCTCCGATGGCTGATGGATTCTGAGCCCCCTGGGCCTCGCTGTGGACTTCAGTCCTGGGCTCAGTGCTCTTCGTACAGCAGAATTCCCCTTTCTGCGCAGGGTTGAGTTCTACCCTCCTGGAGCTCAACTGGGACTTCTCTTTTTTTTTAAGCTTTTCAGTAAGGACATTTCCAAACATACACAAAAGAGAAGAGTGTATGAACCTCTCTGTCCCCATCCACCAGCTTCAGAACTTATCAACATTTGCCAATCTTGTTTCATCTATCTCCTCCACATTTTTGAAGGGAAAGGAAGAATTGCAGTCAGAGTTTTTCAAAGTATATCCCAGACACCATATCCTTTCACTCATAAATACTTCAGTATGTATCTCTAGCAGATAAGGATAGTGCCATGATTATACTCAACAAAATTAACAGTAATTCCTTAATATAACTTAATACGAAGTCCATGTTCCACTTTCTATTGGCTGCTTCTTCCCTCATTTCCAAGAGAAATGCAAATAAAAACATAAAAATGCACAAAAGAGCCCTGGCCAGCATTGCTCAGTGGTTAAAGTGTCAGCCTGCGCACTGAAGGGTTGCAGGTTCAATTCCTGGTCAAGGGCACATACCTTAGTTGCAGGTTTACTCCTTGCCCTCCCCCTTGCCCCCACTGTCGGGGCATATGCAGGAGGCAACCAATCAATGTGTCTATCTCACATTGATCTCTCTCTCTCTCTCTCTCTCTCTCTCTGTCTGTCTCTCTCTCTCCCTCCCTCCGCCTCCCCCCCACCCCACTTCTGTCCCTTCCACTGTCTCTGAAAAAGCAATGGAAAAAATATCCTCAGGTGAGGATTTACAAAACAAAAACATTCACAAAAGAAAGAGGAACCCTGCCTGGGATAATACCCCAACAGGATAAGTGGCACTGATTAATCAGCAGTTGCCTGCAGCTGTCTGCTAGTCATGAACTGTTGTTGGTAAGCAGCTGGGCTATCTGTTTCATTTGAGTTCTGTTTCTACCCCTTCCTAGAGTACGGGTGAGCCACGTGCTAAATGACACCCATATGAAGTTCTCTCTGCCATCAAGCCGAAAAGAAATGAAGGATGTGTGTATCCAGTTCGATGGCGGGAACTGTTCTTCTGTGGGGTCTTTGTCTTACATTGCTCTGCCACGCTGTTCCCTCATCTATCCTGCTACCACCTGGATCAGGTATTTTCCAGATTCAGATTTTTCTCTCGTTGTGGTTAAAAAGGTCTGGTACGTAAAGTTCATGAATTTCACTCAATTTCATATAGGAATCATTTGGCACAGACACATAACCCTCTTCATTCTGTCTCACTTCTACCATGACACAAAGCTTTTCCCTTCTTACATCCTTTGTTTTAAAACCTTTAGAGTAAGCTGTTTTGAATAATTGGAGGAAGTATTAGGAGCTATCTAAATCAAAAGCAGTATCTAATTTCAAGGATTTTCCCTACATGAGAGATGGAAATTCTGAAATAAACCTTTCCAGATGAGTCCAAAGAAAAAAAATATTTCCCTAGTTGAATTTACATTCACATTCAGATTTTGGAAAATAACCCTAAAATAGTTTCTTCACCTAACACAGCATGAAGCTTACTTTCAAAGTACTGTCTAGGTGAAACTACAGATGAAGCTTTAAAAAGGAAAAAGAAAAAAAATCACTTTGAATATTCTTATTTAAGATTAAGTGAGAGGTGGACACATTAGGCTGCTAGGGCTTCCATAGCAAAGTACCACAAACTGGGTGGCTTCAATAACAGATATTTGTGTCATCAAACTTCTGGAGGCTAGTCGTCCAAGATCAAGGTGCTGTCGGGGTTGATTTCTTCTGAGGCCTCTCTGCTTGGCTCACAGATGGCCTTCTCGTCACATGGTCTTCCCTCTGTGCCTGTCTGTGTCCTAACCTCCTCTTTTTATAAGAACACCAGTCATACTGGATTTGGGCCTACCCCAATGGCCTCCTTTAACCTTAATGACCTATTTAAAGACCCTGTCTCCAAAAGCAGTCACCTTCTGAGGTACTAGGGATTAGGGCTTCAATATTTCCACCCATAACAGTGGCATGAGGAAAACTGACGTTTCCAAACCAAGGCCCAAGCATAACAGTCCCTGCTCTGGGTCTAATTCCTTCCTATGAATGAAAGCGCCCATTGATGCGGCACTCCCCACGTCCCTGTTGTGGTATAGCTATTGACTCAGTTAATGCTCACAAACGGAAAGGCTCTACTCTGAGTGGCCCCTTTTGCAGATGAGGAAACTGAGGCATGGAGTGTTCAAATGACTTGCCCAGGCTCCCGGGGTGCAGTGCGCTAAGATGCCAGTGTTCTGCTTTGCCATAAAATAAGAGGCTTCTTGCTGTCCAGTCACCTATGACATTCTGAGCCTGTGTCTCTCAGTGACTCCTGGGCAAGAACACGGCTCTGCAGTCCGGCCGTGGGCCAGGCTTGGCTTGGTTTCTAGTAACGGCGACGGGCTGTCATGAGGCCAGCTGGGCCCTTTCTCCTTGTGACGGGAAAGTTCAGGGCTTGATGTCTTTCTTCTGCCCTACACAATTAGCCTGCTGGTGCCCACATCCCGGTCTTGTCGTCATGGGCCCAGCTGACATACCAGGCTCCTGTCCCCTGGAATAAGTGTCTAGTGACCTACACAAACGAGAGTGTGAGGGCAGCCAGAGCTGTGAACAGCTGTTTATTTCACATCTAATGACCACTTTGCTTATTTGCGATTATGTGCTAAGAATATATGAACTCATTCGGCTTGGTTTTGGGGAGGTAGAATGTAGCTGTTATTTATATGGTTTGCTGTCACTTATAATTTTACCTTGTCCAAAGTGTTTTCTGTCTCCCTAAATAAATATAATTGGTAGGTAGGGAGTTTGATTTTGAAAATTGTTAGATTGAAGAATCTTCATATAGATTAAGCAGCAATCAAACAACATTCTGTTCAGTGAAACCTTTGCAAGATACAGCTGATGATCTGATTATATGTGGCAACATGACACAACAAACTCAAAATTCCATGAAAGGATTTGGGCATTTCCTACAAATTATAACAGGATATGACCTGATTTTTTATATGTATGTATCTTAAAAATTATGACTTTGTAGCCAGTATCATTATAAAGACTTCTAAAATTTGTCCTGCATTTGAAATTAAGATTTGTTAATTTGCTCTCAAATCTAACTGAGTTTCATGGTAAGTGTGAATAAATTGGTAGCTTTGTTCATAAACACAAAGACCTGTGTGTTTACTATGAAACTCTTATTGTTGCTTTTTTTCTTGCAGTGGTGGTCAAAATATAACCATCATGGGCAGAAATTTTGATGTAATTGACAACTTAATCATTTCACATGAGTTAAAAGGAAACATAAACGTAAGTCTTCGGCTGCTTTGTAATAGTTATTTTCAAGGATGATTTTACTTTTATAACACCAAAATATGTTGGGGGATATAGTTTATTTCTGTGCCTTGTGACATATGCTCTTACCTGTTGTATGATATATACCATCAGTGCTCTAAAGGAAATAATAAGACCTTATACCTGTGTTGAGTATTTCAAGCTGAGGCACAGAGAGGAAAGGAATGAACTTGGTATGACAGGACCTGCTATTTCCTCCGTGTATGATTGGTGGTGAGTCACTAATGAGGCAATGTTTATGATACGTGTGAAAACGCTGTGTGAGTGGGGAAGGTGTGATGTAAAGAAAAATGGCGTTCCTGTGGCGAGCAGGGGGTGTTCCATCGCACAGAGAGCTTCAGTCCAGCGGGTCAGTGACCTCTAAAGTCCCAGAGGTCGTAGCATAGGCTTCTTCTCTTGCCATTGTCTCTTTGACCCGACCTGGTCCCTTCCTTCTGACCTCGCCTCCTCTTGCCTTTCCTCTCTCCACTCAGCGGTCTAGCGTCCACCCCTCCCTGTTCTTACACCAACAGGATTCACAGACGGGCCTCATCTCAAGAAATATGGGTTTCCAGTACAGGTGGGGTTTCTGAGTGCAGGTCTGAACTTCTCCCAAATGCTCTCCTCACCCTCTCTTCCCTTTTTGTCTTGCTTTAATAAGATGTGGCGGCTGCAGCCTCGATGGGGCCCAGCCTGACCACTTCCCGACCACTTGAGCCCTCACAGGCCCGGCTCCAGTGTGGGTTCAGGCTGCAGGAGGCCTTCCTAAGTCATCCTCACAGCCTTGTCACACACATGACCATCCTCTGACGTGCTTCAGAGCCAGTTTCAAGCCTCACGTTGTATCTGATTCCAGACCATGTCCCCATGATGTGATCACATCCCACTGAGTTGTTTGCGTAGGTTGACCCTCTGGCCAGAGGCCTGGCCTGAACGTGTGCATGGACTTGCTCTCCCTCCCAGCGCTGTTCCTAGATCAAGTAGAACTTATTGTGCATCTACTGTGGGCAAAACATTTTGATGGGCGCAGGGGGAAAAGTAAATAAGATGGTCACGTTGCCTTCATGGAGGGAAACAGCCAATCCCCGCTGGCATTGAAATTGAAAGCATGGGTTATCCTCAAATTCTAGGCCTCTGATTCCCGGCCCACTCAGAAACCCCATAAGTCCAAGAGGGCACTGTGTGTTTCCACAGGAGGGGGATTGAGTGGGGAGGGATTAAGAATGTCTGCGAGTGGAGCAGGCTGGGTAGGACTGGATAGGTGGGGACGGGAAGGCCAGTTCAGGTGCAGAGGACGAGGACAGGTCACTCCCAAGCCTGTGGTGGGAATGTGTCAGCTGGCACCCAGAGGGCGGGGCGGGAATGAGTGAGAAGGCTGGCTGGAAAGCTGCCGGCTGGCAGGAGTATCAGACAGACTTTGCCCTTAATTCTCCAGGTGGTGGGGAGAATTGGAGGTCTTTGAGCAGGGAGTGGCGTGAGTATGGGTGCCTTTATGAGTGTTTTGGCAGTGGTGCGTGGGAGAGGCAGTGACTGATAAAAGGCCAGGAGACCGATGAGAGTGCTCATGCCAAGTGCAGGTGTGTTTGAATGTGAGCGGGTCCGGTGACTCTGCTGTCCATTGGGCTGTTCTCAAGGGGGCAGGTCTGGATGGCTGGGCAGAGTGAGGAGCTGGAGGTGATGGTCCTCTTCGCAAAGCTGCCGTAAGAGGGAGAATGGGCACAGCATGGTGGGAGTGAGAGCGCGGAGGAAGCAGAGAGGAGCGCCTGGGGTGGAACCTTGCAGAGTAGCTCCATTTTAAGGAGTGAAAGCAAATATAAGATGGCCAGTGAAGATGACCAAGCAGTTGCTTGGAAACTAAAAAAAAAAAAAAAAAAAAAAAGAGCATTTCCGATAGTGGCAGCTGAAAACTAGTATGGAAATTGAGAGAGTTGAGGATAATGAGGTTCGGGTGACCCCCGTCACCGATCATCTTCCTGGAAGACACCTCTAATAGGAAGCCAGCCTGCTGGGGTTACGGCTGCTGCGAAGGTAGGGCAGCAGGTCGGTGGTGTTCATCGCAGCGCCAGAATGTGAGCCGGAGCCGGGCTGTCATTGGAAAGGTGTGAAGGGAGAAGGAGGTTTTGCTTGTCCACATCTCAGCCCTTTGCATCAGATTTTCCCACCTCTGGCCTCTTCCTACCTCCTTTGTATATGCCAGTATTAGAGAGTAAATAAAAAGAGGAAAACTCCCCACCTGACCAATTCCTTTCCGCACATTTTATTGCTCTTCTGTACAACATTCGTCAGCCTCTCTTTCCTAGCAGCTTTCTCTGCCCCTCTCTCTGCTCCCGAAAATGCCAATATTTATGTGTTAGTTTTTATAAATAAGCCTGTAAAGTGGGCCACCCGTTCTGCATTGTTTCCAGCCTTCATGCTCTTCTTTCCAGGGGAATGAATTGTCCCTGTAGCTTGTGTTCCCCTATTTTCTGTCGGGCCTGCAGAGCCCTTTCCTCCCTGTGGTTAGTGGTTTCTGCTGGAGCCTGTGGGAGATTCCCGACATGGCTCAGCCAGCTTGGGCCTCGTGGGGGTTCCTCTCCTCCTTCCCGGGGGTTTCCCAGGACTCAAGCAAAGGACACTCAGGCCCATTGGTGCAAAGCCTACTTCTCTCTGCATACCATTTTTTCCCCATATCATCCCCTGGCTGCTTTCATTGTCATCAATACTAATAATAATAATAGCTAGGCACTATTCTAAGCATTTTTGTGTGGATAATCTCATGTAATATAGCCCTCATTTAATGTAATGAGCCCTCATCTCATTTAATTTGATGTAGGGTTAATTCAGCCCTACAAGGTAGGTGGTATTGCTGTTCCATTTTGCAGAAGAGAAAACAAGCACAAAGAAGTTCAGTCGCCTGGGTCACTTGGTTCTTAAATCCCAGAGCTGGGACCCATTAATGACATTGTGAAATGCCCTTTTCTTCTCCCTCAGGTCTCTGAACAGTGCATGGCCACTAACTGCAGTTTCTCAGCCCCCAGTTTAAAGAGTTCAAAAGTGCGTACGAATGTGACTGTGAAGCTGAAAGTTCAGGAGACCTACTTGGATTGTGGAAGCTTGCAGTACCTCGAGGACCCCAGATTTACAGGGTACCGGGTAGACCCCGAGGTGGACACAGAATTGGAAGTAAAAATTCTGGTACGTTTCTCCTGTTTCGTGTGGGCTGTGCCCCCCTCGACTGGAAAGGTGTGCTGTGTTTGTGAGTTTCCATGTGTGCCCTGATTTCTTCATCTTCACTTTCTTCTTCACAGAAAGAAAATGATAACTTCAACATTTCCAAGAAAGACATTGAAATTACTCTCTTCCATGGGGAAAATAAGCAGTTAAATTGCAGCTTTGAAAACATTACTAGAAATCAAGATCTCACCACCATCCTCTGCAAAATTAAAGGCATCAGAGCTGCAAGCAGCATTGCCTCCTCGTCCAAGAAAGTTCACGTAGGTCGCCTGACCGCCCTGCATGCTGCCTTATTTGGGGGAACTCCTTGGCTAAACCAGAATGGAATCTTTCTTGATTCTTCAGATCTTCGCTTTAAATAGAAGATGAACAAAGCTGATATTGCAAGCCCCGGCATACTTCCTCTGAATTAGCTGCCAGAACCCTTCCCCGTGCCTATTTGAATGTCAGAGCGGTGAACACATCATTGTCTACACTGCTAATGAGTCTTGATAGCTTTTGTTCTAGCCATACGTTGAGACTGTAGCATCTGCAAACAGAATCTCCACACCCCTTGACGGATGAGCTGTCATTCTTTTCCCAAATGCAGAGATGACAGTCTGAGCAGAACCCCAGAGTGGGGACCTCTTTAGCTCACTCAGAGGAGCACTCAAGTCTCACGGAGGCCAGATCATCTCTGGGTAGTGGGCTGCTTCCTCCACCATGAAGTCATACTCGCTGTGATTAATCTTTTCCCAGCCATGTTTGGGGGCCCCATCCCTGGTATATTTATGTCTCCCAATAAAGATGTGAGGCCATGGGGAAGGGAAACATATTAGAAGTCTCCCTTTACAGTGTTTATGCCATATGAGGCTCTGCACAGTCTATAACAGGGAAAAAATGCTTTATGACCTAGAGTCATAAATAATTGGGTAAAGGACAAGAAAAAAAGAACTTCAGACTGGAAGGCAAAACAAAAATGTGTTCATGTCCCAGCTGCACCAGCTAATAGCTGTGTGGCCTTAGATGAGTCACTTAGCTTCGCCAGGCCTCCCTTTGTCATCTGTTGGATGGTAACGATGGTAATAATCGTCATCAAATCAATAACAACTGCTAAACTCACTAGTGCTCCCCTATGTCCAGTTAGCTGAGAAGAGCAAATGCTAGCATTCTCCATTATTTATGAAATAGTTCCTGAGTGCCACACTGTGCTGGGGACAGCAGAGGAGATGAGACAAAAGCACTCTCCTTTGTGGAGGTTACCTGAAGAGATACATAGCAAAGAAAATAAAATTGTGTTAGATGGCCTGGCCGGGTGGTTGAGTGTCATTCTGTACACCAAAAAGGTCAGGGCACATATCTGGGTTGCAGGTTTGATTCTCCTCGCTTTCTCTCTCTCTCTCTCTCTCTCTCTCTCTCTCTCTCTCTCTCTCTCTCTCTTCCCTTTTTTCCCTCCCTCCCTCCCTCCCTCCCTCTCTCTCTTTCCTCTTCTTCTTCTCCTCTTCCTCCTCTTCCTCCTTCTTCTTCTTCCCTCCTTCCTCAATTTAAAAAAAATTTGTAATGTGTTAGGTGGTGGTAATTATTATGGAGAAAGATGAAGCAGGGAGGGGACTAGGAACATGAGGGCAGTGCCTTCAGTTCTTGATGGTGGGAAGAAAAGGTCTCCCTATAAAGATGCCATTTGAGTAAGGAGCTCGAGGAGGAGAAAAACGAGCTGTGGGCTACCTGCGGTAGAGTGAGCGAGGTGAAAGGAGCCAGAGGCTGCAAAAGGTCCTGAGTCAGAAGCCTGCCTGGGGGCTGGAGTGGAGGGAGCAAGGGGAATGTTCTGAGGGAGCTGGAGAGTAAGTGGTGGGAGCCGGGGAGCTGACACTAAAGGGCTCTAGGCAGGAGTGCCATGAGCCGACTTACTTAAATGATAGAGCACAGGCAGTCTTCATGACGATGCTACAGTTTAAAGACGAAGAACGTGAGGATTGGATGGTGGATAACTATCTCACGCTCCTGCAGCTGGTAAGGAGAGCAGGGGGCAAAGCTGGGTCTTAGGACCTGGGCTTTCTTTTGGGGTCCAGAATCTGTGCTCTGGCACTTTGCTCAGATGCTCCAGGGGGGCTGCCCTAGCTCAGGGGGTGGAAATGTGCCTTAATACTTGTGTGTGTGTGTGTGTGTGTGTGTGTGTGTGTGTGTGTGTGTGTGTGTGTGTGTTGATGCAAAACTAAGGCTTGATAGTGAGTTTTTCCCTCTACAAGTTGTACAGAATTTTTATAACCAAAAACTAAAATTGGTAAAAGCCCTCAGGGATCATCTAGGAAGAATTGCCAAACTGGGTTTTGCTTCATTTAAAAGAGGCCTGCCCAGAAAATGCAAGATGTAGAAAAGATGAAAGTCTGTTGCTTCCTTGGTCAAAGGGTAAGGGGCTTCTCACCTTCAAGTTTTCACCTCTTTAAACCCCCAGCGCAAAAAGGACCTGTGATCTCACCTTTCCCCTCCCTTCAACTTGCTTGTAGAGAATGTTTATGCTCTTTAAGGTAAAGTGGGCTTAAGTTGACACGATGCTTTTGACTTCGTTGGTATCTGCAGATTTAAAATCTCCAGGTCTAACCTAGTACACCTCAAATGATATATCTAGAAACCAAGGCACAGAGAATGTTCTTCATTGGCTCAAGGTCACAGAGCTAATCTGTTCCAGAATGGGACTTGAACTCAGATATCTCACTTAGCTTCCGTCTCTTTCTGTATCTTGGGGAAAACCACGTGGGGGGAGAAAATTGCATAAATAGATATGGTGGCGAACTCCATTGGGTTTAACAACACTCTTTGTTCCATTAGGTCAAACTGGGAAACTTGGAGCTCGATGTCGAGCAGGAATCAGTTGCTTCCCCTCTGTACTTTCTGATTGGGCTTCCCATCTTGCTCGTCATCGTCATTTTTGGTAAGTGCCCCATTTAATTTTGTCAGAAAAATTATTCCCTGGAGCCTCTCTTCAGGCCGACTTCAGCTTCCAGGGGCTGTTTGTTTCAATTAAGTATTAATGCATGAAAACCCAAATCAAACTTCGGGACAGGAATAATAGCTGCATGTTGAGGGCTTTCTAAACATGTTTAAGATGCTTTACAGTTCTTGTAGAGAGAGACACAGTATAGCGTCTAAGAGGGGGAATTTATAAAAAGAAAACCCCCTGTGATGGGTCACTCTGAAGAAGAGGATGCCAAAATGCAACAGAAAACAAACAAAAAATCCACTCATCTTAAAAATGAAAACTAAATCAAATAACCTTTGCTTATAACCAAAGATCCCAGTTGGCTGAAAGGTAATGAAACAAACCAAGTTTCTCTACAGCCACAGGCCACTTATATTGCTCCACTGTTTTTTCCTTAATGTTTCTAAACGTCCCTGGAGAAATAAAGTTGAGCCGCAAATACAGAAAGAAACCACAGATCCACAGTTAGCTACATAAGCCAAACTTGCAGAGATCAGATGGGATGGGATGATGTGTGGTCTACAGTGAAACACCGTATCTGGATATTGCTTCTTTCTCCACTTCATCTTGCTTCTATCTGCTGTGGAGGCAGTAAACCGAACAGGTTTAGTGCTGGGTTAGTTCCCTGCTCTGCCATTTACTAGCTGTATGACCTTAGGTCAATTCCTTAGCATCTCTGTTTCTCGTTGCCTTACAGTCAAAGGGCCTACCTTATTGTGATATTGAGAGGATTAAAAGAAGTAACTCACAGAAAGCATTGAGACCATTTAGGGGAAAAAAAGAATATTCAACAATTGTCAATTGTCATTATTTTATTCTAGAAAGTTTTTCTTCTTTTAATAGAAGTTTCATGATAAAAAGACCTTGCTACCAGTAGATGGGAGTGATGCTGGAGGAAACAAAATTAAATACAGTTTCTCCCTGGACCACTTTGCAAAGTCAGCAGTCTTAACCGTAGCATGCATTGTACATCTTCAGGGAAGGGTGGGGCATGCAGCAATTCCCAAGTTGGATATGGAATGCCTTCTTCCCAGGAGCAGTACTTGGGACTTTTGTTCCCAGGCTGCACTGCTCACTGCATGTAAAGGGAGCTAGTGGGCACAGCCACTGAGCAGTGAGCTTTTCGTGGCTGTGATCTCCAGCGGAAGCCAGGTGGGATGTTTCATGGGCGGCAGGCTAGGCCAGGTGCGTGAGTGCTTTCACTCAGGATGTGATTGAGGACTGAAGAGCAGACTCACTGCAGCTGCGATGACAGGGCCTCCTGGAAACCCTGGGAAGAGAGATGAGGGTTTAAAGGACTTTGCAGATACCAAGGAAGCCAAAAGTATCGTGTCAATTTGAGCCCACTTTACCTTAAAGAGCATAAACAATCTCTACAAGCAAAGCGGCCGGGGAAGGTGAGATCACAGGTTCCTAGTAGGCCACAACGGGGACGTGAATTTAGAATGAAACATACCTACGGCTGCTTAACTGCAGTGGATTCTCAGAATGGAGCCCAGCATTTAGAGTTTACATGTAATCTTTCTCGTGGCCAGCCCTGGACAGGATTTTAGTAAGCCTCCACGCCTAATTCTGGATTCCAGATATGTCATGGAGTAGACAACTTGGGAAAAGCATAAAAAATACCTGAAATGATCATCGAGAGGGCAAAGAGGGTCCCTGCGAGAGGAGTTCATTCCGAGGCCAGTTAATCACACACATAAATCTTCCCTGCCTGGGCTGAGGACCACCCTCAACAAAGGACTAGCCTTACCTCATCTTCCCTAGCCCCAGAGACGGCACAGTTATTAGCAACAGAGCAGATACTCAATAAACACAAGGTAAATGGATGCAGAGATGGATGAGTGAATGTGTGAAGGAGCGAGTATCTGGAAGGAGATGTTAGCAACTATTAACAGAAAACCTTAGAAAGGCAATGCCTATGTTAAGTCGAAGTATGAAGTGCCACATTAGTTGTAGAGAAAAGTTCTTTTTTTTTTTTCTAAGAACACAAGAAGAAACACAAAATGAAAAGCAGCTCAGAACTAGAGATCACAAACTAAATGGCTACAGGGACCAGGAACCTAGATGAGTTAAGTGACCTGAGCAGGGCAATAGAGAGTAGTGGAGACTGTGGCAAAAACCCACTGAACATATGCCCTCTCTTAAGGGTTAGCTGCTACTCAGCTCCAGCAAACTGATGCTGTGGGGAAATTGGGATCCAATGATCCAGCTCTTTCAAATTTTTAAGAGGTTTTAAAAAATGGGAATCATCTAATTTAAAAATATTGTGAAGTACATCAAAAATTTTTAAAAATGCTGTGTGGGCCAAACAAAAGACATCAGTTAGCCAGATTCAGCCAGTAGGCCACCACCATGGGATCGCCATGCTTGAATGAGCCTTGGAACATTTTAATAGTCATGTAGATCTCACTTGTAAAATATAGTGCTGCTGGGAAAAGCAGGGCTGGGGTGGCTGGGAGGGGTGGGATGGCAGGATGAGATGACAAAGTCATGGGAGTCCAAAATCCCAGAAGAATTCTGAGGGAATAATGTAAGTCAGACATTTGTCATCACAATTCAAATGATCAGGTAAGCAATGTGGCTTACACTGGGGTGAGCAAAAGTATGGAAAATAATACAGTTGTTTGTATGGAAAATAATACAATAATTAATGAATAATAATACAAGAATAAACTGTGTTTCACGTGCTCACAACTGTAAGCCTCCTTTAGCCCACCCCTGTATTTCTCAAACACTAAAATACAAGCGAAGGTGATTTGATTTAGTCTTCATTTTTAAGATGAGTGGATTTTTTTTGTTTTCTGTTGCATTTTGGCATCCTCTTCTTCAGAATGCCCCATCACAGGGGGTTTTCTTTTTATTAATTCTACCTCTTAGATGCTACACTGTCTCTGTCTCTCTCTATAAGAACTGAGTCACCCAATAGAGATGACTTTAATTTTTCTTTTTGTTTATTTTAAGTTAACATGTCAATCTGATGCTGGGTCTCTGTGTCCACAGTGGCCGTGGGGGTGACCAGACACAAGTCGAAGGAGCTGAGTCGCAAGCAGAGCCAACAGCTGGAGCTGCTGGAGAGCGAGCTCCGGAAGGAGATCCGTGACGGTAGGCTCTGAAATTTCATTCTAGAAAAACAAGCCTTTTTGTATTGTTGTTGTTGTTTTTTGTTGTTTTGGGTTTTTTTACCCTTAAATGGAGGCGGCCACGGTAATGAGAAGTGTTTGTGTAATAGAAGACAACTGAACAGCAGAGTCTGGGCCTGACTTTGTGTCTTATTTCAGCTCCTCTCTGCAGCCAACCAAGTAATTATCTATTGTTTCTTCTCTAATGAAAACCAGGGTCAGACTTCACATTAGACAAAGCAGCACAAGATTTTATCCACTGTTTGCCGAGTTAAAATATTGCTCTTGGGATTCTGTTTTGCAGGCTTTGCTGAGCTGCAGATGGATAAATTGGATGTGGTTGATAGTTTTGGAACTGTTCCCTTCCTTGACTACAAACATTTTGCTCTGAGAACTTTCTTCCCCGAGGTAAGAGCATTGATCATGTTCCTAAGGCTGAATCTTGAATGATAATGAAGGTGCTTCTTGCTATTGTTAAAGCGGGTGTTTGCTTCCCAGGCAGCTGCAGATGATGTGCTTGGTGCAGAACAGTGGCTTAGGTTGGAGCAGATCAGGGAGGCGGATAGTTATTAATTGGATTGATTAGGGTACAGAGCAGTGATGGGTTGCTGGAAATTACTCTTTGTCCAGTAACAAAAACCTCGGAGGGACAGAAGTTCAGAGTGATGATTTTTGCTTTATTTTACTACCAGTGTAGAACTGAATTTGTAGCTGGGAAGCAAGCTAGTTTATTTAAAAATCAATAAATTGTGGGCTGGCCAATTTGTTGTGTTTATCTGCATGACTTCCATTGCAGCCACTAGATTATTCACTATTACTTCTCAATTGGAAATGAAAAGTACTACCGGCCGAGAGGCAGAAAGTAGACATGTCTAGGAGAATTTGAGTTAATAACAGCCATTCTTAACAATGTAGAGTTTTTATGGTTCCCTTCAATAGTTATTATTTAGCTAATCAGTAAGTATCACCATCATTTAGTAGAAGTAGCTGCGCGCAATGATGGATTTGCTGTAGGACTCCAAGGGGTAGTCTACTCAACCCTTTGGATTTTGATCTCACTTATGTTCTCACACCTCCATTCTCTCACCCACTCATGCGGCCTCCTTCATTTACCCTCCCAAGTCTTTGGCGAGGTACACTCATCTTCCTGTCATCACCCCACATCACAATACCCCAGCTCCACCAAACTGCCCTTTTT
Source organism: Plecotus auritus (assembly GCF_963455305.1). Lineage (NCBI taxonomy): Eukaryota > Metazoa > Chordata > Mammalia > Chiroptera > Vespertilionidae > Plecotus > Plecotus auritus. The sequence continues at coordinate 134,991,686 of NC_137772.1, read as the reverse complement.
GTCCAGAACTGGTGACCACCAAGAGGCCCAACCTCTGGAATACATCAACACCAATTAGCATGATTAAACCAAGACTTCTAAGCTAGAAATCTCTCCAGGCCAAAAGCAAGCTTGTATCCCTTCTCAGAAGCTTCTCCGCTACCTTTGGCCAGAAGCCTAGAGTTCAGAAATCCAGACCCATGCCATAAGCAATTTCTAGTTTCTCTATAATTCTAGAAGTGGGCACCGTGATATGTGATGTTGTGTCTGGAGATTGGGATACTGCCATAAAACACCCACCATATTTTTTGTGTAATTCTTACTGTTGTAAATCAAGGAGGCTATAAATAAGACTTCAGCTTTTTGCATTATAAAGTATTTTTTAAACTTATCCTCCAAAAGTACCAGCTGCCAAGACTTGCCATTTTGCCACCTCACCCATTTCTACAGAAGAGCGCCTTGGAGGGAGGGACCTCAGTGCCCTGAGTCAGGATGATGGCGCAGAGCCTCAGCCAAGCTTGCATCAGGAGTCCCATTTCCCAGCTTTCGGACATCCCCATTAAGAATTTAATACCAAGAAAATGACAGAGATTTCTACCATCAACATGAGTACTGCTTTTACAGTTAATGATTGCTCTTGAGTGCTGAAGAGAATAATCTGTGGCCTGAAAAAGAAATTTTCATATCTTCTAAATTCAGTAATTAAGAGCAAGAAAGAGTGATGAATACAAAGAAGCACTGTTGCAACTGTTTAAAAAAGTCCCAGGAACAATTCTGTATTATCTTAGGACAGCGATTTTCAACTGGTGTGCTGCAAGAATGTTTAAAACATGCAATACCAGTCAGGGGCACTGACCTCTTTTCCCTTAGTCTGTCAAATAAAAAAATGACAACAGCCAACACAACAATAGCCAAGGTGGCATTTCCTATTTAAGGTCAAGAATCAATATGTTTAAATTGCCCATCTACTTAAAGTTGATTCAGCAGAAGAATAGTAGGAAGTAGGAGATGCAAATCCAGAATTTGATTTTTCTGCCTACTACTAAGGCAAAGTATGACGTGAATGAAGCAAAATTATACCATGGGGGGGAGGGGTGTCAGATTAGCAAAATATATATATGTTTTTTGGTGTGTCACAGAATTTTACCAATTAGTTTATGTGTGCCATGAGAGAAAAAGGTTGAAAATCACTGTCTTAGGAGAAGAAAATTAGTTGTAAAAAGCCAAACTGATTAAACTCTGGATTATGTATAATCTTGAAAGGCAACTGGAAGAGCCATAAAAACTGAAGCCAGAAGGAGTCATTAAAGGAGAAGACCCAGGGAAAAAACGAGCATAAGTTTATCAGAACTCTATCGAGAAGACCTAAGTTCAAGCTGAATTAATAATAAGTAAGAAAAGATACAGGGAACATACTCTATTAGGACAATGCCCATTGAAAGGCACACCAAGCTGCAGACCTTTCCTCCTGTTCATCGGGCCCTTTACTGAGAGAGCGGGAGCTCCCACCTCGGGCCTGGAGGTTGGGTGGTAGAGGGAGAGTTTGGGTGGTCAACACCTACCAGAGAACAGTAGGCAAAACCCAAAGGAAACTGGAGGCTCACAGAGGACCAGGCATTACTAGTTCCTGGTTCTTTACCTGGCCAATTGGGTTTGACTTTTACAGCCTCGCTTTTCATGATGTTGACCAGTTTGTTTTGCTGAAAATAAGACAAGAAATAAGGGTAAGGAGAGCATCTAACTTCCTAGCAGAGGGAAATTTGAATGGAAGGAAGGAGGAGCCTTAGGGAAGCCAAGGAGGCATTTCCCTATTTAAGGTCAAGAATCAATCTGTTTAAATTGCCCATCTACTTACAGTTGATTGAGCAGAAGAATAGAAGGAAGTGGGAGATGCAAATCGCGTTTGATTTTTCTGCCTACTACTAAGGGAGAGTATGGCCAAAATGGTTAAGGTCTTCTTGCTTGGGCTAAAAAAATAAAGCAAAAATTCTCTGCAGAAGAAGTTTAATAAGATAAATAGCTTAATGTTCCAATTATTACGCCCCAAAGAAGAAAGAACACTGAATGTTCTGGAGTTTATTTTTCATTCTGTTGACTCATTTAAAGTGTTATTCAGCATGCTTTTAAAATTTAATCATTTAAGTCTAATAAGATTTATGATACATTAAAAAAATTCACATTTAAAAGTTTATATCCAAGAGCTACATAGCACTGCACATAAAAACATTTTTAGAAAGCAGCAGGACAACAGCACTGTGGTCTAGTTTGCTGTGAGTTAGTGATACAAACAACAATAATAGTTGACATCAAGCACTTACTCTGCAGTTCTTTATTTTATTTTCACACCAAGCCCACAAGTGGAATCACTGTTGTCCCCATTTTACAGATGAGGACAGTCTGGTACAGAGAGAGAGGTTCCATAACCTGTCAATAGTGATGTGACCGGTATGTGATGAACCAGGACTGGAAGCTAATTAGTTTGGCTCCTGATTCTACTTTTAACCACTCTCTTGAATAACATTGTGCATCCAGACAATAGATACTACTAAGCTAAGACCTGTAAAAACTTGCCAACACAATTCTGTATTTATGCTCAGAAGTTATAGGGCTTGAGGAGTGGTCTGCATATTTAACTACTACTTCTTTAACTGTGTGTCAGTTCTTTTAAAGTGTGAGAGGCCTTCATCTACCAAAAACGGGACGGAGGCCATGATAATTATTCTTCTTAGGGGTTTTCAGAATTCATTGGTGTCTCTTGAGAGCTGAGTAATTATTTATTATGTATTAGAGACTATTCAGTGAGCATAAACCCAGGAGCTCTTCAGATTAGCAAATAGTGTCTCTGCTTTATTAAAACGAACTTGGGTATTATAACAAAAAGCACTATTAATTTCCTTTGGATGTTATGAATAATAAACGTGTCTCTTTCCTCTCAGTCAGGTGGCTTCACTCACATCTTCACTGAAGATATGCATGTAAGTCTACAGGTTTCCATTTCTAGCCCATGACTGCCTGACTTGCATAGTGTTAACATCATCGTCGTCATCTCCATTATTACTTTGAATTTTTATTGTGGGTTTTTTGGGATCATGAATTCAATATTAAATAATTCATTGTCTTGGAAAACCCATTGTGGATCTACTTTCTAACTTTAAGTTATTATATTCTATTATAGTATAGTATACACTTTTTTTTTTTTCCAGAACAGAGATGCCAATGACAAGAATGAGAGTCTCACAGCTTTGGATGCCCTAATTTGTAATAAAAGTTTCCTTGTTACTGTCATCCACACCCTTGAAAAACAGAAGAATTTTTCAGTGAAGGACAGGTACTAGTCAATTTGTTTATATTTTGAAAGTCATTAAGTAGAGAAAATAAAACCTGAGCTCCTTATTTTATTTCCACACACCCCTAGACTCGGCTCTTGACAGCAGGCTGCTTGGCTGGGCGGTCACGCCGCTGGGGAATCTCCATTTCAGATCACACCCCCAACACAAATTCTATTCTAAAGACGCACACATGCAACTCCCTTCCCCCCCCCCAAAAAAAAAAACTCTGCAAAACCCCAAAACCAAGAAAAAAAACATGAGTCCTGAATCAAAAAAGCAGAAGTGCTATTTTCTATTTTTAAAAACACCCTGAAATTTTGGGAAAGACATTCATTTCTTGTTACCACTCTAGTTTAAAGTTCAAGTGCTGAAAACACATAAAATGTGCTGAAGTTAACATTGGCGTGTGGTTTTCATGGATGGAGGATGAAGGTGGTTGAAACCCAGACACTGAACAAAAGCACCCATGGACAGCACCCCATGGCCCCTCAGGCTTCCGTGAAAACTACCATCTGTGTCGAGCCCAGCACAGCTGATGGCTAAACGCATTACCCGAGCTCCCTTTTTTCGTGTGTGTGTGTGTGTGTGTGTGTGTGTGTGCTTTTTTTAGTCTGTATATCTTTTTCTTTTATGCTTATATTGAGATATAATTGCCATACAAAACTGTATAAGTTTAAGGTGTACAGCATGATGATTTGACGTAAATATATGGCAAAATGATTACCACAATAGTGTAGTTAGTCTCGGATAGCTACAAAAAAATGGGTTTTCCCCTTGTGATGAGAACTCTTAGGATCTACTCTCTTAAAAGTTTTCAAATACACCACACAGCAGTGTTACCTATAGTCACCATGCCGTACATGACATCCCCAGGACTTACTTATCTTTTAACTGGAAATTTGTACCTTTTCACCCCCTTCAGTCCATTCCCCCTCTCATCCCTTAACCTGCCTCTGGGAACCACAAATAATCTGATCTCTTTTGCTATAAATGAGATCCCACGTATTTATCTTTCTCTGTCTGCCTTATTTCACTTCACACGATGCCCTCAAGGTCCATTCATGTGGTTGCAAATGGCCAGATTTCATCCTTATTTATGGCGGAATGGTATTCCAGTTTACACATATGTAAATATACGTGTCATGTCTTCTTAACCCATGCACCTGTTGAAGGATACTTAGGTTGTTTCCAGGTCTTGGCTATTGTGACCAAAGCTCTATTTTTAAACAGGTGTCTGTTTGCCTCCTTCTTAACCATCGCACTGCAAACCAAGCTGGTCTATCTGACCAGCATCCTGGAGGTGCTGACCAGGGACTTGATGGAACAGTCCAGTAACATGCAGCCTAAACTCATGCTGAGACGCACTGAGTCCGTGGTTGAAAAACTCCTCACAAACTGGATGTCCGTCTGCCTTTCTGGCTTTCTGCGGGTAAGTGTCACATCCCCCCTCAGCAGTGTCAGAGGTAAGACAATAGGCAGTTATTTTTAGCAGATGCTAATGTCTTTGCCAGGATAACTCCATGGTGTTAGCATTCCCTCGCTTTTCGTCCTGGTGATCTGAGAAGACAGAGGGTTTTGTACACTAAAAAGACTGTCTTACATCTCAACCCGAGCCTACCTTTTTACAAGGAGAAGGAAAGTATAGGTAAAGGATTTAGAATTCAGGGGAAAGGTTAACCAGATAAAAGCTGCAGTTTGATGATTTTCTGAGCATCCCTTCATCTGACACTGGTGACTCTTTTTTTTTTTTTTAACTTTTTTTAAAATATATTTTTATTGATTTCAGAGAGGAAGAGAGAGGGAGAGAGGATTAGAAACATCAATGATGAGAGAATCATTGATCAGCTGCCTCCTGCACATCCTCCACTGGGGATTGATCCCACAACCCAGGCATGTGCCCTGACTGGGAATCGCACTGTGACCTCCTGGTTCATAGGTCGACGCTCAGCCACTGAACCACACCAGCCGGGCTGAGGAGTGATTCTTGTTCTGCATCCTGGGTGGTGAACTTTCTCTCTTTGGACCAAAATGACTCAGGTACCATCTCGGTCACTTGAGTGCTTCTGGGGCACAAGGTCAAATTGCTTGCGGGTCTCTTGAAGTCAGGGTAGGTCCAGTCATACATTCCAGTCCCTGGAACAATAGCTTTCTACTTGCATCAATTACTAAGCCCATTAACTATATATCTAAAGCTAAAAACTTTTAACTTCTGGAGTTCCCCATCACAGGTCCTCACCAGGAGCACACAGAGGGGAAAATAAAAATTGTTTTTGCTGTAACTGGCCTATGCAAATGTACATTCACTTAGAATTTCCTCAGGTAGGACTCTTCTCTTTTCAAAAATGTTATTGTGGTAAGAACATGAGACCTACCCTCTTAACAGATTTTTAAGTGTATTTATCTATAGGCATGATGTTGGACAATAGATGTCTAGGACATATCTTGCATAACTGAAATTTTATACCCATTGACTTCTTTTAAATAAAATTTTTATTATTGATTGTATTACAGGTATCTCTCCTCTTACCCCATCCCATTGACTTTTGAGCCCACCTCACTTCATTAACAACCAGAGCCCAGTCAGCCCATTTAAGAAAATGTACTGAGTGGAGGGAATATTTCAGATACTGAAAAGAACATCCCCTTATTCTTGGGGCCTGTGAAGCACCTGGGAAGCACCCATTTACCTACCCATGTGCTGTAAGCTAATTCCACTCAGTTCTAACCAGTCATCCCATATGAAAGCAAGTCCCCAAGGAGCCATCCGCCCTTTGAGTTTTTGTTGGAGTTACTGTAAGATCCTGGCTGAAATCTAATTGAATCTTCAAGTTTTTTCAAATACAAACTTTGTGCAGATTCCAGTGGTTTAGAGAGTGGGCCCTAGAGCCCACTGCTTGGTCCGAAATTAAGACTCCACCACGTACCAGAGGCCCCGGGCTGTCTGAGCTGAGGTTTTATAACCTGTGGCCCTGGAGGAGGAAGATCTTGGGCCTGCTCTGAGGCGCCGATGAGAAAATGCGTGCAGTTGCTTAGCACTGAGTAAGCACTCCGTCAATGTTGGCCATTATAAACTATTAACAGAAGAGCGAGAGTGTTCTGTTGAGCCCAACCTCCCTCGGCCCTTGGAGGCCCCTGGTGCAGAGGGTTCTTATCCTTCTTTAATTTCAAACCACCCAGATTCCAGCAAAACTGCATAATTGTGTATTTGTAGCTAGTTTCAAAATCTAATTAAACTTTGAATAAGATATACTGCTATGCCACAGGTTTTAACAGGGCTACTTAAGTTTAGATCCAAAAGCAGTGCTTTAAATAGACTGTGCTTAGTTGAATGTTTAATGCAATCTTACAAATAGATGCACAACATTTTTTTTTTTTTACCAACCCCTTCCTCTCCCAAGGCAATGCCCATTTATTAAGATTAATGAAATCTGCCTTCTTTTCTGTTTACTTGGAATAAATCATCACACGCTTTGGAGAGGTGTTGAGTGGTTATTTCTGGGGTGAATATTTTTTTGCTTTCCACCAATCTAGTTTCTGCCACAACTGCCTCTAAACAGGACCTTTCTAAGCAGGATCCTTACTGAGTTCCAGGATTTAGTCTTAAAAGGCAGATGGCTACCCCTCCACAATGCCACTGAACCAGAACTCTGAGCAGAGGCCCCATTATCCATGTTTTCTAAGCTCCTCCAGGTAATTCCACTTGCCCTACATTGGAGAACCCTGGGGTAGTGGATTGAGCACTGGAGTAGGAGTCTTGGTTAGAAGCTGCAGGTTCGAGCTCTAAATGCATCTCAGCCCCAGCTAGCTGTGTGTCTCTGTGTATCGCATCTACCTACCATATAAGGGGCGTGGTCATTGGTTTTAACTTCCTTTCCAGCTCTTTCTTCTGGGATCTTCCAATTCTAATTCCGGGCCCTCAAGGGTTGGTCGGTGCCTTGCTCTTGCTACTTGGGCATTAAACGGATGAGGCATTTGGAAAATCTGGGCTCCAAGCCCAAAGGGCACCCTTGAGCAGAGGATTCTGGGTCAAGATTCCACAATGCTACCTGAAGAGTATCTTGAGCACTTGGGGCGAGGGGGTGGGGTGGTCACTGGGAGGAAGTGGCATTGAGCCAGTGGGCGATACTTTTGTTTTCAGTGGAATAATTCCTTCTGCAAGGGAGGCCCCGACTTCTCCCACCAGGTGCCCGAGGTGGTGTGGGACTCTGACGGCCCTAGTCCTCCTGCCTCACCCCACAAACATTTGGCGGCACCACTGGCACTGTAACCTCAGGTAACTACCCCTATGAACCTCCCAGGCTCTGGCAGTAAAGTAACAATAATATTAATTACTGCCATTTATTGAATGTGCCAGACATCATGCTGGGAGCTTTGCTCACCTTTTCTCATTTAAACCCCACGAGGTAAGTGCCTTTATGACCATTTTGCACACGGGGATTTGGGGCCCACAGAATAGATGTGTTTCCCCAGGCCCCACAGCTGGCATGCAGAAGCCCCAGGGATTGGAGCTCTTAGCCACCGCTTGCTTACTGCCTTCCCAGTGAGGCAGGGACCTTCCTACAGGCTTAGCGGAAGATTTAAGGATGGAATGAGATCACAGGTGCTGAAAGCCTCTGGCTCAGCCAGGGCCAGAGTCAGGTCTCACAGAAAAAGGACAGTGAAGGGGCCAAGTTTAGGTGCCATCACAGGAGGGGAGGGGTGGGGCTATTGGGTGAGTAGGGCTCTGCCACAGGCCAGCTCCTGGGCCACTGTGTGCCCTGGTCTGACAAGATGCCTCAGCCCTCAGCAGGTATGACTAATCTAGACCTTGTGTTCAGAGGCGACAAAGAAACCGCAGGGCTCCATGGTTTCCTAAGCCCGCCTCTGAGTCCTCTAAGAAGGTGTTAACACAACAGATGCCCAGGCCTTAGCTCAAGAGAGTCTGGGTGTGTAGGTTTAAAGAAGGGCCCAATCACCAGAATTTTTTACAAGAGCCCCCAGGAATTCTGCTGATGAGCATCTGGGTTATTACCACGTTTGTGAGCAGCAGTGTAAGATGAGATACTGCTTATCCCAGTCTAGCTGCCCCTGGAAGAATTCCTTTGAGTCCACACAGCCCAGAAGAGCCCACCTGGCCCGACTCCAGCCTTTGTGATCACATCCAGCGCCTCCCCAAGGCAGTACCCCATCTCCTCTGTGGGCACCTCCAGCCCCTCACCTGGACACCACCCCGTATCTGATGTGCTGTAGGAAAGGAGAAGCAGAGGTTCTAGGTCTGTGGTCAGGACATTACCCAAGAGGGCAGAGAGGAAGAGAAGAGAGCAGTGTGGTTGTGGACCACGAAATAAAGGAAGTTTCTCAAAGGAATTTAAATGCTGTGTACTAGTTCCAACCCTGTCTCCACCTGGGGAATTTTTGAACATCCCTCCTCTGTCCTACAGTAACGAGGAGACTCGGGATGTTGCAGCAGGGGAGACAGAAGGGATAACGGGAGCCCACTGGCGTGTCAGGGGCAGAAGGGGCAGGAGGAAGCTCCGGGACTGGGGAGGGCTCATGCCGTTGGAATAAGTCTACATGATGGGATGGGGTGGAGGGACCCAGGAGACTTAAAAGAAGTCTTGGTTAACATGTTCAAGGGAAAGCAGGAGAGCGGTCCATGCATGCTCCTTTCAAAGCCAGACGCAGTGGCTGGAAAGCTTGGCTTTGTAAACCGGTGCTTCGAGCTCTGGTCACGTGGTTGGCTTTTCGTCGTCACGAAGGCAGTCTGACTTCCTGGGTCTGGCCCTGCTCTTCCTCCCCCACATATTCTGGTAATGTCCGTTGCTCATAGAGGGTTTATTATTTAGCAAAGGCTGCAGCAGAGGCAGAACACACAAGCTTCCACTTGGACTGCCCCGACTCCATTTGACCACAAAGTAGGTACAAACTTGAGGCATTTCAGTAACAGCAGGGGTGGCAGCCCCTGGTCCAGGAGAAAGTGCATGTGGCCGAGTGTGGAGAAAGGAGCCATCAGGAAGTTTGGCAAAAGCCTTAGAGCTTGCAGTTGGCTCCGGTCCAGGGAAAGGCGGTGACACACTTGTGGCTCCGCCCAGCAAAGGTGCCAGGCGGGACTGCGCCCTGGGCTGGGACAGCACGGGACTGGCCTGCGGGGCTGCAGGAGGGCTGCCTCCTGTCTAACTGAAGCCACTTCCCTCATGAAAAGCTGTTAACACCAAAAAGCATCCTTCTTGGCAGATGTCTAAAATGTTCTTACGTTTATTCTAGTTACCAAGGCTAATTATTGTGAATTTTTTAAAAGCAATTTAAATTCAGTTTTTCTTTTAAAAACAGGCAATTAAATAGGAATGTATACAAAGGTTAAACTCTGCATCTACTGAGTGTTCTTAGGGACAGCAAACTGATGAGCATAGGTCTGCACACAGAGGCGTCAGCAGACAAGAGGGCGCCACCCCACACGCGCTTCACGTGGCTGTCCACTGCCTGCGCGTGTGCATGTATACACATGTGCCTGTACGTGTGCATGTGTGTGTGTGTGCGCGCGTGTGCATGTGTGTGTGCGTGCGTGTGCGTTCTCAGTCCTGAGTGTAGGAGTATGTATTTCCTGGGAGTTTCCTTTGGTTGTTAGAAAACACTGCCTCCTGTCTCCTGTGGTACCGCCATAAACTGAAACTTTAATTCTTTGGAAAGTACAGTGGATTCCACAGAAAGTTAACTGTCACTTTTGTGTCTTTTCCAAGGAGACGGTTGGAGAGCCGTTCTATTTGTTGGTGACGACTTTAAACCAGAAAATAAACAAGGGTCCCGTAGATGTGATCACGTGCAAAGCCCTGTACACCCTTAACGAAGACTGGCTGCTGTGGCAGGTCCCGGAGTTCAGCACTGTGGTATGTCTGTGCGACGCTCCCCTCGGACTCGGGAATACGTCTGGCTGGAAATTGGAGAGGGGGTGGCGACTGGGGCGTCATTTAAAATGAACAGATATCATTCCTATTTCTGGGAGGTTTCACACATTTAGTCGGTTAAAAACAGTAGTTGATAAAATATTAACATGTACTCACATAATAGATTTTAATTACTTGGGTTCGGGGAGAAAGTCTTGTAATGATGCCTGGGGTACTCATCAATTTCCAAAGATTTTAATATCAGGATTGCTTACAGCTTTCAGCATCGTCAAAGGAAATGCAAAGTACTCCCCATTCAGCACTTAAATTGCCATGGAATTTCTCAAACAGCTCTGCTCTACAAAACAATGTGTGAAGATATATTTCAGCCAAATTGAGGCCGTCTTCTTTTAGAATGTTAACACAAGACAAATCCCACTGCGCTCCCCATGCAACATGATGGCCTTACTTTATTTTCTTGGATTATTTACAAATGTTTGGTGTCATGCACTTAATGTTCTGTGATATCATGGTTATTTTTGGAGGAAAGCTGTAAATCACTCCAGGAAGATGAGTGCCTGGCTGCTGGAGGGTTTTGCCCATCTGCGAACTTCCTTTTCACCCGTCCCCGCCCCACCCACCCCTGTTCCCTTCCTAAAGGGAGAGGGACTAGTTTCTTGCACATACAGAAATTTTAGAGAATCAAGCATGGCAAGTATCTCTAAAATTACTTAGGAATATTCTGTACTTTTCTGTTAATAGAGATGCGGGAAAGAGATTGCTGTGTTTTGGTTTGATCTTTAGCCGTATGGAGACTCTGGGCTGCTTCACAATCTCATTAGTGGAGAAGCAGGAAAAAGTTACAGTGAGGTTTTGGAATTACTCAGTGAGGGGCTGTCTCCTGTGGCTTTGCTCTGCATGGTGAGCGCAGCGGTGTCATCCTGGAAGAATTCATCCCCTAATTGGACAAGGCACCACGTTGCTGCAGACTGAGTTATGGTTATGTCCTCTGGTGGGAGAATAGCCCACAGATCAGCTGTTTCGAGTTCTCGGTCACTGGAAGACATAGCTCACCCTCCACTGAAGATGGCACCATGCGCACCCAACCGCCATGCACAAGGCGGGAAGCTGAGCAGAAAGTCGAGGGTTCTGTTTTCGGTATATATACCCTCTGCATGGGAGAGGCAGTGAGGTGCAGTTTTCAAGCTTTAGAACCATCAGGGGTCCTCAGACTTTTTAAACAGGGGGCCAGTTCACTGTCCCTCAGACCGTTGGAGGGCCAGACTATAGTTTAAAAAAAAAAAACTATGACCAAATTCCTATGCGCACTGCGGGCCCGGGACGAGTCGGCTGCTAAGCAGGATAGGCAGCGGCACCCGGTGGGCTGGATAAATGTCCTTGGCGGGCCGCATGTGGCCCACGGGCCGTAGTTTGAGGACGCCTGATCTAGATGAAGCACATCAAACTCAAAGGCTAACATGGGCCAAATAAACAAGGTTTAAGTTTATGTGGGCCACAAAAGAACAAAAGCTTCAATTTTCATAGAAACGTAGGTTTATTTTGATAGAGACATGCTGAATACAAAGGGCTGAAATAAAAGAGTAATCGTTAACATAAAATAATAGAACATTTTAATAAAAATTAATATTTTTCTTGAACATTAACTTACCAGACACTGAATAACTGTACCAATTAATAAGCATAACACAAATAAACCTATTTTTCTTGTTCTCCAAAAGCGAAATATTTCCTGTTGCACGCACCAAACAAGTCAGTACAAGACTAATGATGTGGCAGTCGGCTACTAAAATTTTCGCTGCTAGTATTAATGGAGAGAAATGGTACGCCTGTGTATAAGGTGTGTAAGGGAAATGAATGCAACACGATTATAGTAATCAGTCATTAGTGAATGTTGTAGTTCATTATTAATAACTAGAGGCCTGGTGCACAAAATTTGTGCACAGAGCGGGGGTCCCCTCAGCCCAGCCTGCACCCTCTCCAATCCGGGACCCCTTGGGGGATGTCCAACTGCCGGCATTCGGACATCCCTCTCACAATCCAGGACCGCTGACTCCCAACTGCTCACCTTCCTGCCTGCCTGATCACCCCTAACTCCCCCCCTGCCAGCCTATCACCCCTAACCACCTCTGCCTGCTGGCCTGATCACCCCTAACTGCCCCTCCTGCCAGCCTAGTTGCCCCCAACTGCCCCCCTCACCAGCTTGGTCACTCCCAACTGCCCCTCCTGCTGGCCTAGTTGCCCCCAACTGCCCTCCTGCCAGCCTGGTCGCCCCTCACTACCCCCCTGCTGGCCTAGTTGCCCCCAACTGCCCCCCTGCCAGCCTGGTTGCCCCTCACTACCCCCCTGCTGGCTTGGTTGCCCCTAACTGCCCCCTTTTGCCAGCCTGGTTGCCCCCAACTGCCCCCCAACCAGCCTGGTTTCCCCTCATGGGCCCCCTCCCTTGCTGGCCTGGTCGCCCCTCACTGACCCCCCTACCATCCTGGTCACCCCACGCAGCCTGCTGTTCAGTTGTTTGGTCGTCCCTCACTAACCCCCCTGCTGGCCTGGTCACCCATGCAGCCTACTGTTCGGTTGTTACTGTGAGGGTGTCCTGACCAATTTGCATATTACCCTTTTATTAGTATAGATTATGTATAACAGGATATTGTAAAAATTAAGTTACAACATTTTTATTAAAACGTTTCTTACATACCGTTATATTGGCTGGGCCGCAAAAATATTTGTTGTGGGCCGCATGTGGCCCCACGGGCTGTGAGTTTGACATGCTTGATCTAGAGAGCTTAGGAAGCACCAATTGCAAGCAGAGTTTCTAAGTCAGTAGATACAGGGTGTGGCCTGAGGGTTTGCATTTCTAAACAGCTCCCTATAGGAACACATGTGGAGAACTATTGGAATAGTGGTTCAGAGCCCTGACTTTCAAGCCAGGCACATTTGGATCCTGCCTCTGCTGCTAGCTAGCTGTATGACATTGGGCAAGTTTCAAAACCTCTCTGTGCCTCAGTCTCCTCATCTGTAAAATGGAGATCATGATCATGGTGCCTGCCTGTCTCATGGGTTGTTGTGAGGATTACAAGAGTCTGTATTCTGTAAAACTCTTAGAACATTGTGCGGCATGTGAATGCTATTTAAAGCTTTATTAAGTTTAATTCACATCTCTTTGGGTGCTTGTCAGAAAAGCAGATCCAGGTAGACCAATGCCTGGGTCTTTCCTTGGGACTGATTATATCAGAGTCTCTAGGGATGGAGAACCCCACTGGTATCTTGGAGATCAAAAGATGAGCTTTGATCCGTGCCTGTTGCCTCTGCTTCCACCAATCCTGAGTTTGTCTTCACACCCAGGGCCTTGGTTCTAAACCTGAAGATGTTTGTGCTTTTACTTTGAAACATTTTAGAAGCCCTGCAGGTTCCCAGAGAGACATACTTGCAAGTGAATATAGGTCAGGGAATCTAGCAGTAATTTACTTTCATGAAAACATGAACCCCAACAGGAAGGCGAGGAAAGAAGATGGGGTTGGGAGTAGGGGGGCGTCAGATGCCTGAAGCAGCTTTTGAGATTTGAGTCCCTCTTAATGCTTTCCATCTGAACACTTTTTCTTTTCATTTTGAAACATTATTTATTTTACAGTCGATTAAAGCCATGTGTTTCTGATTTGTTAACACTCAAGTCATCATCAAAGTGTTTCCTGATGTTGAAGAAACTCATGTCAACTCTTGGGTTCTTTTTCCCTGTATCACCCCTGGGAAAAAGACTAATGGAAAATTATGATTTTAAGATATCCACGTAAATTTTCGTTTTCAAATAGGGATTTGCCATCAGATGTCTAGAGTTGAAGCTGGAAAGGGGTGGGCCACTTCTTTCTAGGGGCCTTGCCTTTGACCGTGAACACGAGTGCCTTTTATTGGCTCTGCCCAGCCTCTCTTTCATGGGGGACGATTGTACTAGAAGCTCCTGAGAAATCACGTGATATGGTCTATGCTTGTGTGACAAAATGTTAGCAGGTCAATATAAAAAATTTAAAGTTTTTCATTTCCTTTCAGGCAAGTTCCCCAGCTTTAGCCATCATATCTCACTGGTCCCTCCTCCCCTCATTCTCACTTTAACCCACCTCCCTGGCAGGTACACCCAGTGGTTTGAAGTCTTGATTTTCTCAGTTTGCCTGAGGTGGTTTAAGTAATTGAAAAGCAGGGTGTGCTGAGCACACTGGGGTGAGTGTGCGGGTAAATTCCCTCCAGGAAAAAAAGTCAGAGGGACCCAGAGCAGCCCCTGACCACGTGCCACGCCGGCTGGTGCCATGGCACAGACACATGGAAAAGAGGCCCCGAACTCCTCCTTGGCTAAATGCTCAGAAACACAGCGCCTCATATAACAGCCTAAACATGAGGTTTCACACCTCTAAGATTAGGATGTGTTCCACCTGAGGTGTGGGGTGTTTTCTAGAACACAGAGACACCCTGCCAATTTCTTCTACATGAAATCGTTGTTCTAACAAATGGGCTCCAGGAAGTAATTCTTTGTTCCCTGCATCCTGGGAGGAAAACGCCTCTGTCTTTTCTCAAATCTAAGAAAAGGCTCATGGTCACACTTACTCTGGTGCCACCCTTCTCTGCCAAGGCTGGTGGTCAGTGAGGCAGCCCGGCCCCCGCAGGCTGGCATCCGGGAGGTTAGCAGCCGCGGGACTGGAGTCTTCCTCTGCTACCCAGGGATTCGGATTCGACAGCTGGAAGAGGAACAAACCTGCTGCTCCGTGGCTTTCCCTCCTTCGCGAAGTGCTAGGCACGTCAGCTGTTGTTGCTGGAGAAGCGTGGGCCCTGAGCGCTCTGTCACAGGGATGCTCGCGGAGCAGATGGCCTGGAACTTCGGGGCAGCGAGTGAAGACTTGAGGGGTTCAGTTCCAGGAAAGTGTGCCACAAGGGAGACATGAGGAAGAGATGAGGAAAGCCAATAACTTGTGGCAGGTGTGCTGAATTAGCAAGCGAAGGGTGACTTGTAATCAAAGTTAGGCGAGAAATTGTCTTTTGAACTCTTACGCCCAGGCAGTGAGCCTGCCAGTGGCTGCAGCAGAGCGATAGCATCTTCCCAGCCTGGCAGCGGCGCCTTCACGTCTCTGCGAGCGGGTCTTTAAGATTATTAGAAGTTCTTGAAAAAGCACAGACGCATGCCTGCAGAAATCTTAATGCCTCGACTATGATTTATTAAAGGTTAATAGCAGCCCACAGCAGTCTGTTTTTCCCCCCTCGTAGTTTCCATGTTGGGAATAATCAAGTTTAATAAAATACTTCACATATAGCGGGCTCTAGCTATCTCTAGCAAGAACTCCTCATCTCCATCCTTCCTTTACAACGGCGGCTGTCCCCACCCTCCCCAGCTCCGGGTGTTCCATTTAGTTTGTCCTTCCAGAAGATTCATTATCCCTGTAATTAAACAACCCACTGTCCCGATTAAGTCATTCCCTCTTACTTCAATTGCATCCCATTGTTCATTAAGTCCTGATGTTTGCACTCCAGCAACCTTGTTTTTAATACTCCTAGCATTTGTGGGGAAACAGTGAAGTTAATTAACAGTTCTTGAGCTTTTTTTTCCCTTTTTCTCTCCACCGTAGTGCAAATCATTTTCATTATGACTTGCGATAATACTGAAACCATTACTAACTTCATAGTTACTGTTCTGAGCTTCCTGATCAAGGAAGTGAAACCATTTTTTATAATCATTTTAGATAAGTCATTCCCTAGTTGATGGCAAGCAGTGGAAAATGAAAAATTAACGTTAAATGACTGCCTTAAATGACTTCCCTCTTCATACTCTTCTCACGCCCATAATCATGGACCTAGAAAATATTTAGTTACCTAAATACAAAGAACTTAATTTTCTTCTTTATGGCTCAAGTTTGACTCTACTATTTCATTGTTAAGGGTCCTTATTTATACTTGTGCCCCTCAGAGAATGGTAACTTTTATAGCAAATCATGGTGGAGATAAGAGGCATATTTTAGATTTGTCTTTTCCTGCATTGTCAACATCAGCATTCCATTTGAAGTTACCATTACCTAGAGCAGTGTTCAGCAAACAATAGCCTATGTGCCAAACATGGCTCTGCTGCCTATGGTTATAAATAAAGTTTTATTGGAACGGAGCCCTGTCCATTCATTTACTATTGTCTATGGGTGTTCCTGTACAAATGCAGACTTGAGTAGATGTAACAGAGACCATACAGGCTGCAAAATCTTAAATATTTACTATCTGGCCTTTTACAGGAAGTTTGCCACCCCTAATCTAGAGCTTGACGTAATAGAGAAAAAGAACTAGAATCCGCCCTCCCACCAACCCAAGCACCTCAGCCTGTCCCCTCCTTCTGGGGACACAGCATAGAACTGCCCTGCCAATCTCCATTAGTCTGAAACGCAAACTTTGTCAAAAACCAAAAACTGGGAAACTCTTATTAAACCTAAAATACTGAAATCAATCATTTGAGGCTAAATCAGCCAGATTCTCCCTTGATTCTAGCATGAACAAGTGTGAGCAAATGCTAGCAAGTATAGAAAAATTTGTGTGAGAAACTGAAATTTGATGAAGTCTCACCACTGACTTAAATTTTTTTCTTCAAAATGGAAAAGGCCTTCCTCCCTCATTCTGTCAGGCCAAGTGACTTGATCCAGGAAGCTTGGGGTTTTCCATCTTTGGTGGGACAGGAGAGGGAGGGGAGGGATGGGAGGGAGGAGAGGTCCGCAGGCAAGAGCAGCATTGCAGGGGTGACTGGCCAGGTTGTCCCAGGACTGCTGGCTAGAGCTTGAGAAAAACCTCAGGTCAGAAGCTTCTCTGGGACTCACCCTTTTAAATCTGAGCTCATGCTGCTTCTGCTGCACTTCTGAAAGTGGCTCACTGCCTCTCTCTCTGGAATAAAAACCAGACATTCCTCGTGACCTTTAGTTGGCTCTGAAATGACACTAGAAATATATTTTATAGGTTTTGTTTAATGAAAGTAATTATTGGCTTAAGACCTTTTATGATAAAGTTGCTAGTTTGTAACAAATTGTTTTAAAATTACTTCCTAGGCATTAAAGGTATTTCAGGAAGGATGAAGCAACATCCCTGCCCTTCTTAGCCAGGAATATGGTTGAGGAGTAAATGAAGTAGCTGGATCACCCTTTCCCCCAAAAGTGTGGGGAAAATGTGTGAAAAATGCCTCTTCCTCTGCTTTCAATTCTTCCTCCAGCCACCTGCAGCCTTCTTTTTCTACCTCGGTATCTGAAACCCTCATGTTGTGTGAAGGGCTTCAGGGTAAAGCTGCTGGTGAGCCAGGAAGGGGGTTGTATGACCAGGTGCTATGTGGTTAGTGCAGAAGAGGTGAGTTTTGGAGTCTGACCTTCTTGGGTGTGAATCTGGGCTCAGCCACTTTACTCACTGGCAGTGTGACCTTGGGCAAGTCACTCAACTTCTCTGAACCTATTTCCTCATCTGTAAACAGGTGTTCATAAAACCTAACCTTGCGCATTTGCTGTATCAGAAAATAATGTGTGTAAGATGTCTAGTCATGCCGCCCAGCACAGTATAGGTGCTTATCCTATATAATAAAAGCGTAATATGCAAATCGACTGAATGGCAGAACAACCAGTTGAGGGGGGGGGGTGGGGCCAGCAAGCAGGAGGCGCCAGGCCAGCCAAGGTGCATGCCAGTGGGCAGAGGGAGAGAATGGTGATGGGGGGGCTGTGACCAGCAACAGTGGAGGGGTGATGAGGGTGTGGCCAGCACCGTCCCCTGATCGGCCTATCCAGTTGCCTCCCGCAGAGGGAGGCCGGGGGGCAGCGGCAGAGTTATAGGGGCGGTTCTGTCCCCTGACTGCAGCTTAGGCCGGCTCCCCAGGGGAAACCTAAAAGCCGTCAGTATGACATCCCCTGAGGACTCCCGGACTGTGAGAGGGCACAGGCCAGGCTGAGCACCCCCCCAGCCCAACAGTGCACAAATTTTTGTGCACCGGGCCTCCAGTTTTTCTTATCTAAGCTTTTCGTCTTGTTAACTCTTAAGGTCTGCTAAGCAGAAAGTATCCCCTTACCTTTCTTTCTGGTTGGTTAATTATTGATGACTAGAGGCCCGGTGCACAAGATTCATGCACTCAGGGGGGTCCCTCAGCCTAGCTTGCACCCTCTCGCAGTCCGGGGGAGTGGGCCTAAGCTGGCAGTCGGACATCCTTAGTGCTGCTGCGGAGGTGGGAGAGGCTCCTCCGCTGCGCTTGCCAGTGGTGAGCCTGGCTTCTGGCTGAGAGACAGGAGTGCACTGACCACCAGGGGGAAGCTCCTGTGTTGAGTGTCTGCCCCCAGGTGGTAAATGCACATCATAGCGACCAGTCATTCCACCATTTGGTCAATTTGCATATTAGCCTTTTATTATATAGGATGGGGAATGCAGCAAGTTGGTTAGCTGAATCCATTGTAATTAAAAGCATATGTTACTATTCAAAATGTTACCTGTAACTCCTGTATCTGGGCATTTACAACCCAGGACAGACACATCCCACTGGGCAGATGTGAACAGGAGACCACAATATAAACTTGAGCAACTACCACCCTAAGGGGCTGGTTTATGACACGGTACAAAAGGGCCCTTACAGTCTGGTCTTTCTCTGGATTCTGGGCCAAGCGTCTTCCAAGTAGCCTTGCCCTTGTAATAACCCTTCTTTGCAAGAGGCATGTTCCTGAATCCATTAGCATGTGGTTCTGCTGCAAGAAATGGAGACCCAAGATACCTGTGGCTTAAGCAATAGAGAAGTTTATTTCTCTCCCACTTGAAGCTCTGGGGCAGCCTTCCCAACACTGGTGGGCGCCTCTACTCTGGGACATCCTTGCAGACCCAGGCTCCTTCTCTCTCATGTCCTCAGGTCACCTCATGGTCTAAGGCAGTGGTCAGCAAACTCATTAGTCAACAGAGCCAAATATCAACAGTACAAAGATTGAAATTTCTTTTGAGAGCCAAATTTTTTAAACTTGAAGTTCTTCTAACGCCACTTCTTCAAAATAGACTTGCCCAGGCCGTGGTATTTTGTGGAAGAGCCACACTCAAGGGTCCAAAGAGCCACATGTAGCTCGCGAGCCGCAGTTTGCCAACCACAGGTCTAAGGGGTTCGCTCACCCCCCAGCCTCCTTCCACATTCCAGCCAGCAGCTCGTAATCTGGACTATAGAAGGGGACAGGTGGTCACAGCTGTCTTTTAAGACAGTTTCCCAGAGACTGCCATGGAGCATACCCCCTTACATTGGCCATACTTCACCACATCATTGGGAAAGCTCATCTTTATTCTGGGCAAACATGAGCTCCATCAAAATGCCTGTGGCTGCTTCAGGTTGAGCAGGTTCATGCCAAGCCAAGGTGAGGAGGCAGAGCCTCCCCAACCAAGTGGTCCATGTCCACCCTGTCTGCGCTGATGGCACTTCCTGAGGACCTCAGGCAGATTGGGACTGTGCTTATACGTTAACTGCCTTATGGACCTTCTGGCTTCCAAGTTAAGAGTATGGGCATATCCTAGTTATGACATCACCAGCTGTGCAATATTGGACACATTTCTAAACTTCTCTGTGCCCCAGTATCTTCAACCATTAGGTTGATAATAGTGCCCACTTCATTGAGCTGTTGTGAGGATTGAATAAATTAGCAAAGCATTTAAGACAATTCCCAGTACATGGTAAGTGCTCAATAGTGCTGGCTATTATTTTTAGAAACCTAAAACCTTATTAGAAGGAAGTGTTCTCTTCTTCACCTTTTGTTTCTATACTAGTAAATAGTACAAGGCTTCTCTCTCAGATAGCAAGCAGTGGTTTTGGAAATGCAAACAGGGTTCTTCAAGTCCTCCACCCTCTCTTCTACCCAAAGGAATTGAGATTCTTTAGACTTCCTGACTTAGTAGCCTGCGTAAAAAGATTGAAGCTTGCTGCTCACCAGTTTAATTAGAATTGAAGCCAAGTATATCAATGGTTCAGAGGCTTCCTGATGTACTGCTGTACATGCAGCTTCTTTCCAGGTGCAATGCAAATGTCTCTTCCTCCATGCAGCCTTCCCTGATTTCTCTCCCTTTGAAATCTCTCCTTTAAGCTAGAGGTAATATTTCTCTGAACCTCTAAAACTTCATCTATACCTACTGTTTCCTACCTGATATTAGAATTTGTTGTATGTATCCCATCGTAGTTCTACCAGTTTTCAAATACTACTCAGGCAGGCTCAGTGCCAAGTTCTCCTTTGCATCATCTGCAATGCCCTGCATATAGTAGATGCAAAGTAGATGATTGTCAGTAAATGGGTTTATCTGCCACAGCATCAACAAGGCCAGCTCTGTCCTTTTGGGTGTCTTAACTGAGTAAGAAAATTTGACTAACGGTGCCTGAACTAGTAAGAGCATGGAATTTCTTTCTAATGCAGCAAGTCTGGAGGTCAGTAGCCCCAAGGCTAGTCTGTCTACTCAGCAGTGTCAGGCTCTGAGTCACCATTTTCATGCTCCTTTAGGCCTTGCTTCCTAGTCACAAAATAGCCACCACAGCTCTAAGCACTGGTCTCCCCTTTTATTATGTCTCATTGGCCAGAATGGGCCACAGGACTGATCTCCCGGTGAAAGAGAAGGCAGTTGCCACCAGTCTAACCTAGTCTGGGCCCAATGCTGTTGACACCTGGCTTTCCTGAGCAAAGGAGGAGCGATTGCTGCTGATTGGACAACCAACCATATCTTTTGCTCAGGCTTTGCTGACACTTGCATGCCAAGGAAATAGGGAGAGCTAGAGAAGTTTCTCTTATCCGAAGGCTAGATTTCTGGTAAGGAGACAGGTCTACATTTTAGAGCGCTTTAGCCTTTTGTGGGTATTAAAAATTAATCACCATCCCATAGATTTGGACCATGCTCAGTTTACAAAACATTTTCATATTTTGAAAGACAGGATCACCAAGTGTTTAAGATCACAGAGATAGAGTGCCTGCTTCACTGTGTTCTTGGTGGGTGATCTTGTGCAATTTACTTAACCTCTCTGTGCCTCAGTTTCGCATCTGTAAAATGGGAATCATGATAGACTGTGTGTCATAGGGTTGTTTCTGAAATTAATTTACATATATGAATACACGTCATTTACAATGGCGCTTGGCACGCACACAGAAAGCACTCCTTAATTTGCTATTATTAGTTATTTATTTATTCATTGCTTTCAGAGGAAGGGAGAGGGGGAGAGAGATAGAAACATCAGTGATGGGAATCATTGATCGGCTGTCTCCTGCACATCTCCCACTGGAGATTGAGCCTGCAACCCTGGCATGTGCCCTGACCAGGAATCAAACCATGACCTCCTGGTTCATAGATTAACACTCAACCACTGAACCACACCCATCTGGCTACTTGTTCTTACTTAGGAATCCCGTCACTCCTTGGAGATAGGAACAAGGAGAATTGTAAGGCTCAGAGTTGTTAGATGGCTTGCTCATGCGCCACAGCTGGAAGGAACAGGCCGGGGGCAGGCTGCCTCTGGGGGGGCCTCAGCCCCTGACTGAGGGTGATCAAGCTGCACCTGGTGGCTGAATGTTGCTTCACAGGTGATGCTTCACTTCTCAAATAAAATGTGAATTAG
Source organism: Plecotus auritus (assembly GCF_963455305.1). NCBI lineage: Eukaryota > Metazoa > Chordata > Mammalia > Chiroptera > Vespertilionidae > Plecotus > Plecotus auritus. The sequence goes on along the minus strand of NC_137772.1, from coordinate 134,969,910 downwards.
ACCATTCTCTGAGAACAAGCACTGCCTTAAGGTCCCTCCTACACCCAGCCCCTAGCAGGGAGGAGGGTATAGGAAAGACTCTGGTTCCGGGTCTGGAAGGGGAGCGGGAGAGTTGGCTCTCAGGGCCGGTGGGGTGAAGAGGCGGGGCCCACTCTGAGCCTGACTACACATATGCTTTAGGAAACTGCTGTTGAATAGTAAGTGTTAACAGCGTGAGAAATGAACACAAATCCATTTGTGTCTGAATTTACTCTCAGAATTCCCTGTGGACTCTATACACTGTCATTTTCCCTATTTCCCCATCCAGCTGTGGAGGCAGCGCAGGTTCACATTATTTTACATCCAGTTAAGATTTCTTTTCCTTTTGGTTATGTTTTTAAGAACATTTATTGCCTACAAAGCAGTGTTTTTATTAAAGACAATAGTGCCCTTTAGGTAGTCACACAGTGTTATTTCACAAATACCCATAAAACTGTTCAAGGGCTGGGCTTGCTGGAGCTCTGATCACAGGTGCTTTCTATTCTCCTTTATCTTTGGAAGCCTGTGAAATAGCCTCACCACCGCACCCCCCCCTCCCCGCCCCGTGCTGAGCCCATGAGAGGGGAACATTGGAAGACACCGGCAAGTCTGCGCAGACCTTAGCGGGCAGGACTCGCATTTACCCTGCCGCCCCCTCCGAAACCCCCATTTGTGCTGGGATCTAGCATAGGGCCTCACTCACAGCCTCAGCCAACACGGGGTCCCTGGGGGCTACAGGTGGGAACAGGAGAGTGAGGGAGGAGGAGGGGAGGCCTGGGGGGCCCGTCACTCAGTGGTTCATGGCACCAACTCCTGGCTCTGCCATTTGCGAGCTGTGTCCCTGGCACAAGTCACTTGGCCCCTCCGTGCCTCAGTTTCCTCGCTCTAAAATGAGGATGAGGATTATACAACATCTTCCCCAGGATCTTACGATTTTAAAAAAGAATGTCTTAAAATGCACTTGGCAGGTTGTCTGGCCCCAGAGGCCTCAGTAATGTTGCTAAACAAGGAGGCGAGGGAGCGGACTCTGGCCTGAGGCTTCGCCATGTCGGTTCCTTCCAGACAGCCCACCCGATAGCCAGCTGCCCTTCCGCCAGGCGCTCCCTGCCTGCTCTCCGGTCCAGTACTTTGGGCTTTGTGAGCAGAGAGGTGTTCTCCATATGCTCCCGGGGGTGATGGGCCCAAACATAGATGTGCTCTGAGAGCAGGCAAGGGAGCAACTCCGGGCCAGGAGGAACTCACACAGGCCCGACTGAGCTCACCGCCAAACCTCAGAGCTCAGAGCCGCTAACTCGGAGTCCTGACTCATGTGGTTAGGACTGGGCCAAAGTGTACTGTTGCATAATAGGAAACAGGATTGTAGGGGCGAGATTTATAGGCAGTGATGAGAAGACACACTCCTGAGAACCGCCTCAGAGTTCAGAAGCCCCTTGTCCATGTCATTGGTCCACAAGTCGTATCATCCCAAGCACCCCTGAGCCAGGCATTGCTCTAGGAGGTGCTACATGGTTCATTCAGTCCATCGTCACAGGAACACTGGGAGGCGCGGACTATTGTTGTCCTCACGTTGCTGGTGACGAAACAGCTGCAGAGAGGTTACCAGCTGGTTAGGGGTGGGGCTGAACCCAGGTGGCTGGCCCCAGAGCAGGTGTTCTGCCCGTTTTGCTTGCTGGCAGCATCCTCCTTCCACCAACAGACACTGAGCTTGTGGTCAGAGTCCTGTGTGCGCAGCCACTCTGTTTCCAATGCCAATAGTAATAATTGCAATAAGTTACATGAAATGACTTATCCCTGTTATTATTACCCTCCAGCAGCCCTGCCCTGTGTCAGGCCCTTGACATGCATTATCTCATTTAATCTTCATAACAACACTAGAAGGCAGGTACTGTTATTATACACACTTGAAAGTTGTTAAACCTAAGGCTCCCCATTCTCCACATCATTTGTGTCTTCATTTTTAAAAACATTTTCAGTAGTTAATTATTTTATATTCCCTCATCACAGCCAGGCTCAAAAACGCTAAATAGGTGTGCATTTCACACCCTATCCAGGTCTTTTGACCCCTTCATTACCAAGGTGCCTTAGACTCTAAGCTGTATGCTATGCCAATTATACGATACCCTTAGCACGTCCATGACTCAGTTTCCCCAAGGATCCGCAGTAAATAAACTTTGTTGTTTTTGATCTGTCCATTTGTTCTTAGACAAAGTAAACCTGAAATTGCTCTTCAATTAGATTTGAAACATTCCTGGCTTGATGTTTTCACACATTCACAAAGGCCTTCCCCCATTCGTCTGAGTCTTTTTTCTTTTTTTTTAAATATATTTGTATTGATCTCAGAGAGGAAGGGAAAGGGAGACATAGAAACATCAGTGATGAGAGAGAATCATTGATTAACTGCCTCCTACATGCCCCACACTGGGGATCAAGCCCCAACCCAGGCATGTGCCCTGGCTGGGAATCGAACTGTGACCTCCTGGTTCATAGGTCAATGCTCAGCCATTGAGTCAGGCAGTTTGTCTGATTCTTGCTGCACTGGGAGAATGCTAACTGACAACACGTTAAGTAATGGCCTTGAAATGTAAAGTAATTAATGCCCAGATACTAGCACAGGGTGGGCATCTCAGTGTTTTAATGAGGACTCGGGAAACAGTCTGGAGGGGGCGATGAGTGTTACCATAATTAATGCTGCATATTAAAAAGTGACCTCTTCCCCCTGGGCAATACAAGGACCGTGCAACCTTTCCCGTCACCTGCAACTTCACTCCTGAGACTCTGTGGTTCTGTAAATAAAAAGATAATCACCAGTCAGCCCTCATCTACTGTGGAAACAAGTTTTTAAATTTATTTTTGAGGATGAAATTAGCAATCACCATTTTTAGAATATTTATGAGTATATATAGTTTACTCTCATATATATTTTCAATACATGCTCTAAATGAGAGTTTTAACTTTCTGTTTTCCTTTTCATTATCTCTGAAAAGAATGGATTATGGGAAAAGGTTAAAGTACAATGCAGTGCGGTGGCTGCTACTGTGCCATTGGCGGTATTGGTAGGACTCGCCGAGTTCGTGTCTCTTAGGAGTGCCTTTCAGATTGCAATTATCTAATGGGCTTGAAACCCTGTTTATATTCTCGCAGGCGTTAAACGTCGTCTTTGAAAAGATCCCGGAAAACGACAGTGCAGACGTCTGTCGGAATATTTCAGTCAATGTTCTTGATTGTGATACTATAGGCCAAGCCAAAGAAAAGATTTTCCAAGCATTCCTCAGCAAAAACGGCTCTCCTTATGGACTTCAGCTGAATGAGATTTGTCTTGGTAAGGCGATGCGGGAGCTGTTTGTCCCAGTCCCCTGATGAGCAACCCGCTCCCCACCTCGCTCCCTGCCCCCAGCTGGAAGCTTCCATTCGCTGACACTCATTTGGCCTGTTGTTCCCGGAGGGGACTTGTAGGGCCCCGGACTGCGATGCTCTCCCACAGCGTCCTGATTCTTCCTGGAATCGTAATCCCTCAGACATGCTGGTGCTTTAAATATTAGGTTTGTAAATCAGATTCACGAGATTGCTACCCTGAGACCAAATGGGTTCACCCTGCGTCAGGAAGTACAACAAGGTGTGAACCCCATGCCCTCCCTCCGTCCGCGCCGCGTTTCCTGTTGGCATTTGATTTGTTTGTTTGATACCGAGTGTTTCATTAGCGGGGGGCTTAGACTCGGGGTGCTAGCTCCAGCGAGAAGAAAGGTCATCTTCCTCTCTGCTAATCTCGTCCTGCACTAAGTGCCTCCTCCGCCCTCCCCCGGCACCAGCAGCATCTGCTGTGAATTCATTTTCGGGCTCTATTGGTACACTGCAAAGGAGAGCATATGTGTGAGGGGGCTAGCAGGGCTCCACTTCACTCAAATGTTCATCAACATTGTAAAGTTGAGCTGCACGCAGCCCTTGTGGGAGACTGTCATGGGATTTTATAGCAGATAATGGGACAGGAAAGAAGAGTAAAATCACAGCAGTGACAGACAGCCTAGCAAGGTTCCTCTCCCCGCCATGAGCAGTTGTAGCCGTGACTAAGCAAGCAATTAAAACCATCCCACCCCGCCCTCCCAGTCAGACCTGCTAACAAACAGGCCATTGAGAGAGGCCGGGGACAGGTTCTGCAAATTTGAATGAAACAGGTAAACATGTAGCCACCACGTGACCCGGCTGTAAAGGAAGCAGGGTTCAGAGGCACCTCTCTGCCTCCCTCCTGTTGGCTGTCGTTGGATGGACTGTTGGGCACTTGAAGACCTATTTAGCTCATTGGTTGGGTGCAGGGTCAAAGGGCAGCTCAGCCAGGAAACGGGACCAGGACCATCAGCATCCTTGCCCTGAGCCTGCCTCTCATACATGCGTGGCCCTGACTGCAGAGGAGATGACACAGGGAGCCAGGTGGTGGTGGGCCTCCCGCGGTCCCGGCTCTGTGCCCACCCGGTGTTCCTGCTGCTGATGGGGAAGGCAGGGAGCGGGACAAGCCAGCTGGAAGCTTCCCGAGTCGTCTGGTGGGAATGGGACTTGGCGCCAGCAGGCAGGCTCTGCGAGGCTGCTGGTCTCCCACTGCTCCAGGGCTGGCTTCAAAACACTGAGCAGAGCCTGAGAGGCCAGCCATTAGAGTGTACTGGAAGCAGCGAGGCTCAGGCCCCATGCAGACGCTCTTGCTCAAGGGCAGGAAGTATAAACACAGTGGGCCTGCCTACCTGCCTAGGACACAGGAAATGGTAGGGCCTGGCCTAATGGGGAAAGACAGGCCATCTAGGGGGCAGTGCCACTTATTTGCCGCTGATGGTGGGCCTGTAGGGTCCGTGTTGCCAGATGGTCCGGTTTTTTAAGAGAGAAAGCAGATTCCAAATTTTTATGTGCAACATCCCAGTCATTAAATGTTGGTGCTGAATTGACATTAAAATAGTAAAACATGAAGCAGGTTCACAAAAAGAGAAAACACACATCCGTGGGCCACATTCTAACCCCAGGGCACAAGTTGGCAGCTCCCTGACGGCGTTTGAGCCCTGAGTTTTGGGGCATTAGCCTAGCAGCACCCCCACCCAGCGGCCTACAGAAGACCGTGCCTGCTGTGAGCGCAAACGCGTGGGTGAGCCTGCAGAATGGCTTTGGGAGTTTTCTGAGGAGCTAGTTCCCCTCAGGCGTCACTCTCTTCATTTGGCCTCACTTCCAGGGCGAGCCCCAGAGGAACAGCTTCAGGGGAAAGTGGTCTTACAAGTCAAGCCTAAACATAAAACCCAAACAACAAAACTCAGGCTACTGGTCTGGCTGATACATCTCTAAACCTTCAAATAAATATTTCCCACTTTATTAAGTTGAATCTGTTTATAAATAATATTTGCAGAAGTGACATGGCAGCGCTTAAAATTTCTCAGTCATTTTAAAAGCGCACAAAACTCTCTGGCTTTTCTCCAGAGCTTCAGGTGGGCACGCGGCAGAAAGAACTCCTGGACATCGACAGCTCCTCTGTGATCCTGGAAGATGGAATCACCAAGCTCAACACCATCGGCCACTACGAGGTAAGCACAAGGCTCAGCCCCCACATCCCCTTACTCATCGCCAAGCCCGACTGGATGAGCTCATCTCTGGTACGTTGTAAATTCTTTTTAAAAATTACGGGACGCCCAGCCACTTTCTGGAATAGTTTGGGGCAGGTTTTCCTCAGTTGCTCGTTTGGCAGAGCCATGAATTACTGCTCTCGTGGCTACTGCTTCCTCCGGGTCCCCCGCTCCAAAGCTTTGACTTCCAGTGAGCTGATCGCTCTCCATCCTGCAGTTTAGGTGAGAAACTTCACCTTTACCTCTGGCCTCTCAAAGCTGGTTCCTCAGCAGAGCCCTAGAGGAGTCATTTAGCTTGACAAAGCCTCCGGCTCTCCAGTGTCCGTGGCAGACGGCGGGGTCTTTGGTGTAGAGTCCTTTTTTTCTGAAGAAGCTCTGCATGTCCTGTTTGTGACAGTCAGCGATACCTCCTTTGGCCCCTGATCCACCTGCTAAGTGAGTGTCCATGTGGGTGAAGGGCATACATGCCCGCTCAGAGACCTGAGTGCTAGAGAAGCCGACACAGAACGAGAGAGAGGAGGCAGGGAAGGTTCCTGAACACACTGGGATATTGGGAGTCATTCAGCAACATTATCCAAATCTTTGTTGAATACCTACTATGTGCTAAGAGCCTGGGATGCTTGCACGAGGAACAGAACCCAGGTCCCTGACCTCACAGATCCTGCAGCCCTGAGGAGGGGTGAAGAAGGGGAGAGGATACAGGTAATGAGGCAACACCTTATGTTGGAGGAGTGCTGTGTCTTGGAGCTGGGAAGGAAGCTACGACTAAGCTGAGACCTGAACCTAACCAGCCCGGGGTGGAGTGCTAGTGCATCGAGCAGGGATGGGAGAACATGCGTGTTCTTCCACAAAACTGCTTTTAGACTGGCTGAAACTTGAGGGGGCAGGGGTGGCACTAGAGGTAATAATAGCCAACCTTTATGGAGCCCTTCCTCGGTGCCACGTGCTCACCTTAGCGTTTCTCCTTATTTCGGCTCATTCTATCTTATAGCAGTTCCATGAGTTGGTATTGTTATTAACCCACTTTATAGGTGGGTACAGTGAGGCTCAAAGACTTCCAGTGGTTACAGTGGCAGAGTCAAGACTTTGACCCCGGCAGCTGGGCTCTCGGGTCTGTGGCTTAACCAGTTCACACAGCGGCCTCTCCAGGAGGTATGGAGAGGCGGGCAGAGGTGAGAAGGGAGGTGCACGTCACTCAGGCCCCACCAGCTTCTTCAGGGCCTGAATCTTACCCCAAGAGTAGTGGGGAGGCACTGGAGAAGCTTAAGCAGGGAGAGTTGTGTTTCAGAAAATGACTGGCTGTGTGTGGAGCATGGATGTAAGGGATGCAAACCTGGAAATAGGGAGGATTTCAGGTGAGGGATGATGCTGACCGGAAATGACAGTGGTTCTGGAGATGGACGCACTGGGTGGGTTCAGAGACGGCAGGAGGTGGACATACGCTGTGCGGGTGGGAGAGAGACACAAGGGACGGACGGTCAGGATGGCCCTCGGGATGGCAGGGCAGAGGCATGGATGTGGGGGCTCTTTCAGGGATGAAGAAGCCAGAGGAGCCGCTCCCAGGCTCCCTGGAGGGTGGGTGGTTCCTCCTTCCCTCGTGGCTGACGGTCCTAGGGAGACGTGTCCGCCCTGCCCGCTCCCTCAGCAGGAGGAGCCGAGTGTTCCTCTAGCTCGGCTTCTGGACGACAGCCAGGAGCAAGACCACCTCGTCTGTGGGCCTTCCTGTGGGTCTCACGCCCAGTTTGGAGTAACTGCTGTGGGCGGCCGCGGCGGTGCGGCCCCTGCAGCCTTTGCGGAGGGCGCCCAGAGAGAAAGCTGTGGGTTAGCCGCTGGCTCCTGTGCTCCCTCCGGCAGCTCGGACCTTCCAACCTCAGAATCCACTTGTCAAGAGTAGGTCGTGGCCTTGGAGATTACAGAAACCCCAGGGAACTTTCTGGAAGTACGTGTCCCGTCGGTGGGCCACGCTGGAGAAGCACTGCCCCAGAGGGAGTCCAGAGGGCGAAGGACGCTGGCGCAGGTGGACGAGCTTGGGGAGGAGCTGGTTAGGGCCTCCGTGGGAGTTCAGATTGCAGACCCTCAGCCACCTCGTCCTCTGCTCTTGTCTGGGTGCCAGCCTGTCTCAGCCAGTTTGGGAGGAGCACAGCCCCCTTTCGCTGCTTTTGACTGATGTGCCTGCCTTGCTCGGTGCGAGGAGAGGGGCACCCTGGCCAGGCTTCTTGGTGTCCCCTAGCAAGGGGCGGGCCCCAAGGGAAGGGGGTGTGGCCACTCACCACCACTGAGGGAAGACAGGACCAGCCACTGGGCCCGGAAAAGGAGGATCCACCACAGCTGTCTGCAAGGCACGGGGAAGGCTGTCGGGAGAGAGGGAACATCAGTCTTCGCTGGAGACATCGGCCGTGCTAGACACCTATCTGCTTAGGGATGATAATGAAATTAATCTGGCCTGTAGTCACTTCCCGTCCAAATGATTTATTGGCCTCATACCCCAGCGTCACCACACGGTGGTAATAAATGACAAGATGAGGACACAGGGCTTAAAGGATTCTCCTTGTTTAAAACGCTAAGCCATAAGGCAAAAAACACAGCGCTTGAGGAGCGGAGGCCATCGGCCCGTGAGCTCTACGCATGGTCCATCTCAAATGCCCTGTTTTCCAAAGACCGCTCAGAAAGCAGCACCCGCAGCCACCCTCGGCCACCCAAACCTGAACTTGGTTTAGCAGCACCCCTGCAGGCCCAGAATTTGGAGTAATTTGACAGGGCTGGCTGACGCCTGCTCGTTAAAGAAAAATTTCTCCTGAGCACTCGTGTTTCCCTCCAAAGCAACAAGATGCTAATTATCACTCTTATTCATTTACTTAAGTGCCCTAGTTTGAGTCTCACTGTAAGTGCCTGAAAGCAAAAAACTGTATTTTATTGAAAAATGGTGTCTAACCCAGAGTTTCTAGAGTCTCAGAGTCACCTCCCTCCAATTAGCCCAAATTAGTTAGGTTTTGAAGTTCGTCAGTGAGGCCAGCTCCTCCTCCTGTCTGAGCACAGTCCCACGTGGGGCCTGAGCCTGCTTCATCGCCTGGCTCTGTCCTGGGGCAGACAGAGTGCATCTGGTCTCCTCTGAAGGAGTTGCTGTCTGCATGTTTGAAGAACAGGTTTCTACAGGGCACCTGAGGGCACAGCCAAAATAGAGCCTCTCCTGGGCCAGGGGCCGGCAGCCTCCAGCACCCTGTCACCTATCCCTGTGGTCGGCAAACCGCGGCTCACGAGCCACATGCGGCTCTTTGGCTCCTTGAGTGTGGCTTTTCCACAAAATACCACAGCCTGGGCGAGTCTATTTTGAAGAAGTGGAGTTAGAAGAAGTTAAAGTTTAAAAAATTTGGCTCTCAAAGAAATTTCAATCGTTGTACTGTTGATATTTGGCTCTGTTGACTAATGAGTTTGCCGACCACTGGGCTAGGGGGTGGAAGCCTGGCCACCCCGGGCATCGGCTCGATTGCTTCCCACGGTGGTAACAGCGGCAGCTGTGCCCCCACTGTTTGTGTGCATGAGCCCGATCCATGTTCACAACCACCGGCTGATGAAGGCACTTTTATTACCCTCGGTTTCCATCAGATGAACACAGAGGAGGGCGATTCTGCTCCCGTCTCCTTCTGTCCTGTGCAGACGGTGTGGGAAAACTGACATCCTTAGAAACACATTAAGCTGGAGGCATCCTTCTCCCTGTAATTATGTCCTCCGCGTGCTTCTGTTCCGGCTGTGGCGGTGTGCGGGGTGCATGTTTCCTACAGAGGGACCACACCGTGTTTGGGAGCACGTGGACCTGTGGGGGCTGGAGACGGCTCTCCAGTCCGGGCCTTCTTTCCTTCATCTGCACTCCCTCTACCCTACCCCAGGGCCCTTTTGCTGGCCCGAGTCATCACGACCATACTGAATGAGGCAGATACTCTCCTCATTCCCATGCTGAGACACAGAGAGGCTCAGACACTTGGCCAAGGTCACACAGCTTTCCACACTGATGCCCCAAGATTGGAAGTGGATGGAAACGGCCTTGCACTGAGACTGTGCTCTTCTCGGGCCGGAGGGGTCCTCTTGCTCAGAACCAGGCTTGCAGCCAAGCTCCCGCTGCTGAGGCCGCCTGGCTGGAGAGCCGGGCCCATTCAGGAGAGGCCCTGGTAGTTACCTTTTCTGATGTCAGTTCATAAGGTAACTCTCTCCAAACCTTCGATGAATCTCATGTCTGTGGGTTTATCAGAATGCTTCCTTATTTCTAAGCCCACTTTAACATCGTTCCTTGAAGACACCATAGTTGCCTTCATCAGAAGGAAGGCCTCCTTCAGGCCCCCAGAGCTGACCAGGCCAGCCCCACAGGGGCACGGAGCACTTAGGGTCCCAGTCTCAGCACTGCCAGAGGCCACGCTGCCTCCCGGGGCCCACCTCAGGGCCCAGCTCAGGTTCTCTCCCACAGTCCTCAGAGCGGGTGGCCACCTGGCCTGGGCTAATCCCAGGCACACAGAGGGAGCATTTTCACATGTTCGAGGACCCTTTGGAGCCTGTCCAGGCTGTCAGGCACTGTGTGTGTGGCTTGATGTGTCTGTTGAGAATGTTCTGATGAGCCTGCCACCCGCCACGAAGGACAGAGCAAGGTCACCCCTCTGGCCCTGAGAGAGAAAGATTCCTTTTTCATCTGCCTCCGGCCTTGGGATGTCAGTGAGAAGAGCTAAGAAGGGAACGGGAGAGTGGTATTGACGTGTGGCTGCTGGGACAATGCTAGCTGAATAGAATTATTTTCACATGACGCTGTTTTAGGAAGGAGAGCTACCAGCAAGGTCTTCCACATGGTGATTTATATTGATTATTGTGTTTTCAGATTTGTTCTTTAAGGAAAAATTATTTCAGAGAACATTCAGAATTAAATATGAATATTTTACTCATAGGTTTCCATAAAAATTTTAGGCGTTAATTCCAGCTTTCCTTTTAGGCTAAACCATATGAAATGGTCAATATTGGACCATATTTACCTATAAAAATGTCAGTTTCATAAGGTTACATAAAGTTCAAGCTTATATTTGTAGAAAATCCATTTTATGGAATTATCTTCAACTTATGCCATAAAGGTAGTACTTTAGCAAAAGACATCTCACCTTCACTTGCAAATGGTTTGAAGGATACGTTAGTTTTCTGTTTATTTCAAGAGTCACCTTAAACTGTTGATGTGGGTCCCTTTCTCCCAGTGCTGGTGGTGGAAACGTGCACACCCATCTCCGCAGCATCCGGCATGCCGTGTTGTCATATGGAACCCTGGGGCACGGCAGGCCTGGAAGGGATTTAATTTGAAGTTACCGTGTGGACCAGTACTGCTCTGAGCTGGAGGAATATTCCTGCCTCAGACCCATCCAGCGGCATTAATCTTCCTTTGATTTAATTTGGTTTTCATTCCTGAAGTAGGAGCCCAGGGGATGCCCCCTGCCTCACAGGACACAGGAGGATTAATGAGTCACTTTTAGGAAAGCCTTGAGAGCCCCTCAGATGGAACAAACAGCATTAGACGTTTAACGCTTTGGATTCTGTGGCACTTTTCAAAGGCCTTCTGTCCTTGACTAGGTACCAGCTGACTTGTACAAAGTACAAAATGACCCTCCTTCCAACACCTGTGAATAAACTAGTTTTCTGCCTTTACAATGGTGTTAAAGTGTCCCGTTGGGAAGTGCCCTGCCCCCCCAGAGCAGCTGTGAAAGTTGGCAATACACTCACACACATCCCTGCTCAAAACACACAACTCGTCCACTAATAAAGTGCTTTTACCCTTGCTCTCGGGAGATACTTGCAGAGCGCAGTCTCCTCCTCACGGCGCGCTGCGTCCGTGCTCTCGCTGCTCCGCACAGGCCCGCCCTGGGCCGTGCCAGCGCTTGAGAAGACGTTTGAGCTTAGGTCAGTGCTACCTATCGCAGTGACGATGGAGCGAGGGTACTCGCTTCTGGCAAAGCGAAGCGTCTGACAGTAACAGAGTACTGGCTCAGCACTCCGCGGGATCCATTTGGGATTCATTCTTTGACAGGTACCCAGAATGAATCACCAGCTTCCTTTTATTAAAAGGTATTTATTGGCTCTGAAACAGAGCACATCCAGGTCTTAATGCAGAGGAGTTTGTAACTATTTTCAAACTGTCTCTAAACTCAGTGCTGGAGGATTGCTAAGGGGGTGCCTGCACACAGTTTAATTGCATCAAATGTGGAGGATAATTGAAAAATCAGCCAGAAAACAATGAAGGGCTCAAGGGGAAAGGAGAGGGCATTTGGTAATAACAACAGAGTCAAAGTTAAGAGTCCAGAATCCTCACTCGAGACACTTCACAGAGGCCTGAGGCCCAGCTGCCCCTGCCCAGAACCCTCCCCACAAGCTGTGGGGAACACCAGCAGTTGGGGCTGCAGGCCTAGCATTAGCGGCTGGTGGGACACAGCTGGCTGGACAGCTGTGCTCTGGGGCCTCTCCAGGGCTGGCTCCCTCTGTGTTCCTGCCTCTGTGGGTGCAACCTGAAGATTAGGCCTTCATCCCCTGTGCTTGCTGAGCAGGGTTGTACATGCTGATAACCACATGTACCTAGCAGGCCGGAAGAGAAATCCTAAGTTCCTACTTTTTTCCAAACTGGGGAAGGCCAGGTCCAAATTACTATTAGAATCAAAACAGCCTTAGAGCTTTAGGGCAGAGGGGGGAAGCACTTAGCTAATGATGCCCAGAAAGGACAGGGTTAATTCTCCCTCCACAGTCCCCAGGTGAAGGTCAGGATTGCTGTGACCCCATCTGCCTCTTCTGTTTTGTGGAGCAGCCCCTCGGAGCAGTTTGCTTCTCCCAAGGATGGAGGCCGCCTCTGCCTCTGAGCATTCAGGTCCCGGGGTGGGGTGGGAGGGGTACACTAGAAGGCCATCCGGCTCTGGGTTCCCCAGTCCCAAACGGCCCTGGGTGACAGAGCTCCTCTTTATCTCCAAAAAAAGGCTACACACAGCACTGCAATAGTGTGTCAATGGAGTAAAACCATTTGTTTGTCAAACGTGTGCCTTTTAAATCTGTGGCAATTTTTTAACAGCTCTACTGAGGTATCATTTATATACCATAAAGCTCACCTTTTTAAAGTGTACAACTCCATAGGTTTTGGTACATTTACAGAGTTGTATAATCATTACCACAATCTAATTTTAGAACATTTTCATCACCCGAAAAAGAAACCTTGAACTCGTTAGCAGGCACTCCTCATTCCTCCAATCCCTGCTTTAGGCCATTAGTAATCTACTTTCTGTCTATAGAAATTTGCCTATTCTGGATGCTTTGTATAAATGGGATCACACCTCATGGCCTTCTGTGACTGTCTCCTTGCACTTAGCATAATGTTTTTGAGATTCATTCATGTTGTAGCCTGTGTCAGTACTCCTTTTCTTTTATTGTATGGCAATTTTTTTATAGTATATTCACACAATGGAATGATACACAATAATTTTTAAAAAGGACAAACTGCTGGTAGCTGCAACAACTTGGGTAAACATCACAGACCTTAATATTGACCCTAAGAAGCTAGACACACAAATATATACTGAATGACTCCATTTATATGAAGTTCAAGAACAGATACAACTAATCAATAATGATGGAAGTCAGAAAAGGAAGGGATCTTTATTGCCTGGGAAGGGAAATGGAGATACTTCTCAGGACCGTGAAATATAATTTTATATCTTGATGTAGGTGCTGGTTACACAGGTATATACTTGAGTGAACATTCAATGAGCTATATACTTTTATATTAGTGAATGTTAGGTACTTTTTTGTAAGTAAGAGTTAAATTTAAAAATTTTTATTTAAAAGTGCATGCAATTTTTATGATTTTATAAGCTTCCTTTTAAAATAGGAGACACCTGCCCTACCCAGTTACTCAGTGGTTAGAGCATTGGCCCCCAGACTCAAGGGTCGAGGGTTCCATTCTGTCAAGGGCACGTACCTCAGTTGCAGGCTGGATCCCTGGGCCTCGGTCGGGGAGCTTGCAGGAGGCAACCAATCAATGTGTCTCTCTCACATCAATGTTTCTCTCACTGTCTCTCTCCTTCCCTTTCACTCTCTCTAAAAATCAATGGGAAAATATCCTCAGGTGAAATTACCCAAAAATATATAAAATGTGTGTATATATACTAGTATACATACACTGAGTGGCCAGATTATTATGATCTCTGAAGGCATAATAATCCGGCCACTCAGTATATATCCTATATAATAAAAGGCTAATATGCAAATTGCCCCATCGACCAAGAGTTCGACCAGCAGGCAGGCCAGCCAACTACCCATGTCCCCTCCCCCTGGCCAGGCTGGCCAGACCCCACCCATGCACAAATTCATGCACTGGGCCTCTAAAATATATATATATATATATATATATATATATATATATATATATACACACACACACACACACACACACACACCCACACACACACATACATACACACACACACACACACACACTGAGTGGCCAGATTATTATGCATTCAGAGATCATAATAATCTGGCCACTCAGTGTATAAAACTAGAGGCCCGATGCACAAAATTCGTGTAAGGGGCTCGGCCCTCGCAGTCTTGGCTACCTCGCGGCCCTGCAGCCCCACCCCCTACCTACCCACTGGTCATTCCGGAAGGTCGTTCCACTGTCCGGTCTAATTAGCATATTAGCTCTTTATTATATAGGATGTGTGTGTGTATATACATACATACATATAAATAAAATGTGTGTGTATATATATGTATATACATGTATGTACACATATATACACACACACACATATATATGACACCTACATAAAAGAGAACAAATCATAAGTGTACTGCTGATGAGTTATTGCTAGCTCCTCCCATAACTGCCACTCAAGTCAGGAAATTGGACATGACTGTCCCTCAGAAACCCCGGCCCTCCCAATCACCACCCTGCTCTCTTCTCCAAACTTGTAACATCATAGTTCTGTTTTATTCAGCTTTATGTGAATGGAATCACACAGTATGTATTCTTTGTATTGGGCTTCTTTTGCTCAAGATCATTGTGAGGTCATCCATGTGGCATGTAGCAGTAATTTGCTCACTTTCTTTAATATTTTTAATTTTTAAAAATGTGTTCATTGATTTGAGAGAATGAAACATTGATTTATTAGTCCACTTTATTTATGCATTCATTGGTTCATTCTTGTATGTGTCCTGACTGGGTTCTAACCAACTCAGCCACCCAGCCAGGGCTAATTTGCTTATTTTCATTGTTTGATAATATTCTGTTGTACCCCAAAGTATTCATTTTGTTGATGATATTTGGGTTGTTTCCAATATGCAGCAATTACAAATAGTTTACTATCAGGATAGGTACTGATTTCTGCTGGGTGTATACCTAGATGGGAAATTGCTCTGCCGCAGGGTAGACATGGGCTTTGTATGCCAGTTTGTGAAAACTCGGCTCAGCATTCATTAAAACAGTGGGAACCCAGCGTCTTCTTCCCTCTCCCAGCGAGCCGCCTCCCGTGGGTCCCGCGGCACCTGGGCTCCACCTTCCGGCACTGCCTCCCTGCCTCTCGTTGCCTTGTCTGCCTCCTTTCCAGGACTGGGAGCTCATTGAGGACAGTGTCTCGCTCATCATTGAGCTCCACCTTCCGGCACAGGGCCCCAAACATAGGAATTCTTCATAAATACTTGATTTACTAAGTGAGACTATAAAATCCAGCCAGCCATCTAATTCCTGGGTGAAATTGAGAAAACTTCAGTGCTGGAGGATTGAAAACTCATATATCTTTTATCTTTGCTTTCAGATATCAAATGGATCCACTATAAAAGTCTTTAAGAAGATAGCAAATTTTACTTCAGGTAACCAACATAATGCCAACCTTTTGTTCTCACTCAGCTGTAGAGTATCGCCTTCTGCCCCTCAGACATGTGGCCCAGAAGGGAGGCTGAGCTCTAGCCACTTAATTCCCTGGAAGCAGAGAACAGCCATTTCTATCTGTTTCTCACCCTAAGAATGTGAGCCCTGCAAGGAGGACAGGACCCCGTAAACAGTGGTTAGCGGGACGCCCAGCCCTAACCTCGGGCAGACGCAGCCTTTGGAGCGCTTGCCAGCTCCTCAGCAGGATGGCTGACAGCATTTGCAAAATTCCCAGAAAGTGGAGAAGAGGCAAACTAAAGGGGCAGCTTTTAAGGGAGAGTCACTAGGCCACTCTCCAAACTCTCTTCTGCCGCCTGCTAGCCTCGGGGCAAGAACACGGATGGTGCCTTGAGAAAACTGCAGGGCCCAGTTCCAGCCCGACAGTCAGTCCTCAGCCCTCAGGTGCTGGGCTGGCCTGCCCGGCTGCTCTCTCACAGGTGGAGGTCTAGGAGCCTGCTGGGCGTAGCACTGGCCAGTCACACAGGCAATGCCGCGCTCCCGGGGAAATGGACAGGACAGTTTGGTAGCCACAGGACACCGTCCAGCATTCCCTCGGGCTGAGCGAGAGGAGCCTCTTGCACAGGTGGCATCGTCCTGGCTGGCAGGGCATTGGTGTGCTAGTGCTGTACAGAGTGAAGGTTGTGTCTCACACTTCAAAGACGGTGCCTTTTGCAGAGCTTGTTATTTGGGGATCTGCTTCCTTCCTCCTACCCAGTCCAGCTGAGAGCCATGATTTTAATCCCTCACCTGCTGACCCTCCAAACCCCTGCCCCTCTGCCCTTTCATTACGCCCTCTGTCAACCCAGCCACAAGGAACCCAGCACCTACTTCCAGGGCCTGCAGCCAGGCAGCCCAGAGGAGAGGCAGCAGCAGCGCAGCGAGTCCCTCTAATCTTCCAAACAAAAAGCCAACCCTTCTTTCCCCTCCATTTACCACTCCCGTTAGAGCCACATTTCTTACAAGATTGCCCTCTCCACTTGCTCTGTGAGCTCCACTAATTGCCCTTCTTTCAGATCCTGGAAGGGGTCAAGTTCCTTCTCACCTTATACAACCTTTGCCCCTGTCCCTCTTCCTCCATTTGCCTGGCTAACTCAATCCATACATTTAGGTTCAGCTCCGTATAGGTTCCCTTCCTTAGGGAAACCTCCCAGACTAGGTCAGGCCCTTGTTATATGCTTTCTTGGCATATAATTCATCTTCACAATCCTTATCGCAATTGTAATTAAATAATCGTATAATTAGTACATGAACTTCTCTCCTTGGCTAGGATGTGAATTCCATTAGGCTGGGAACTCTGTCTTACTCATTGCCAGATACCTTGTAGCCCCTGGGTGTAGCTGATAATGCTCAGCAAGTGATCTCAGCCAGATTCTACACTTCCAGGGCCAGGGAACCTGCTTCCCCTCCAGTCCCTGGCCCAATCTGTTCTGAAGGTCCTAAGACACAGCAAGGGGGAAATGTAGCTATGACGAGCTCAAGTACGCTCTGCATAGCGCAAATGGGGCATTTTATGAGAAGGCCAGTGAGCCCGAGGTTCCGGTGTTAATGGGCTGTTTTCTCTCCCTCGGCGTTCAGATGTGGAATACTCGGATGACCACTGCCATTTGGTGAGTTTCACCTCTGTGCTTCCTGCTGAATCGGATGCTTTCACAGCAAGACCGGTGTCTTTGGGTGATGCTTCTGCTCTGTCTCCCTTTAGATTTTACCAGATTCGGAAGCATTCCAAGATGTGCAAGGAAAGAGACATCGAGGAAAGCACAAGTTCAAAGTAAAAGAAATGTATCTGACAAAGCTGCTGTCGACCAAGGTACATGCACTGCCAGGGAGCACTTTTTCCGGCCACCTGGGGGTGTATAATATGTTTGACTTAATTTCCACTGAAGTGTGAAAACGTTACAAATCTCTGGTGCCTTTAGCAAGGCAAAATGAAAGTTTAAATTGTAAACACTTCCTACCCCCTTCTTCTTTTTTATAACCTGAGAAGATAACAGCATTTTACAAATTTCTCCTGTAACATCTTCAATCAGGGATTTAATATTGTTCCCAGTCCCTTTAGCCACAGTTCACTATTGTTTTTTAGGTTGACAGCATAATTACTTCTTTTTGTTTGTTATTAGGGATGAGCAATACAACTCCCTCTTTGAATTGCAAATAAAATGAAGGGGTGGGGGAGTCAGTGACTACAGACCCAGTAAATCAGTGGTTCTCAACCTTTCCAATGCCGCGACCCTTTAATACAGTTCCTCATGTTGTGGTGACCCCCAACCATAACATTATTTTCGTTGCTACTTCATAACTGTAATTTTCTACTGTTATGAATCGTAATATAAATATCTGTGTTTTCCGGTGGTCTTAGGCCCTACAGCAGCGGTTCTCAACCTGTGGGTCGCGACTCACAGGTTGAGAACTGCTAGCAGGGTTGCCTAAGACCATCGGAAAACACAGATATTTACATTACGATTCATAACAGTAGCAAAATTACAGTTATGAAGTAGCAACGAAAATAATGTTATGGTTGGGGGTCACCACAACATGAGGAACTGTATTAAAGGGTCGCGGCATTGGAAAGGTTGAGAACCACTGCAAATCTTACCGACTTTTTTTTCCTTTTAAAATTAAGAATTCTGTTCACATATAAAAGTGTTACTTGTAAAAGTAAGTAGAATACCAAATTGGGAGCAAATTTTACTTTATCTGGCTTTTAATGGGATTAATGGAAGTCTGTGGTGATCCCTTTTTTCTGAAATGACTGGCAACGTAAGTGCCATTACCCACACCTGGTCCTGTCTCCTGTTGGGCAAGCCCCTTCCGCTTACAGCAGTCTGCATGGGGCTGAGGGGGGTGTTTAACGGGTAGAGGACAGCCAGCGCCTCCTGATTTTCTCACCTGCCCCACAGAGCTCTGCCTACTGGGCTTTTATAAAACACTCAGATGCTTCGGAAAGCACACAGTGAAGCTCCATGATAGAAATATAGGCAACAGGAAAGATTCTGGGAACAGAGCAACATCACTTGAGTGTTTCCAGGCTGAACGTAGCTAATAAAAGCCAGACATCGTGGCTTCTTGGTTTATGTATACAGCCCTACAATGGGCATTTCTACTGCTAGAGATTTCCAGTATCCTTCCTCCGGACTAAACAATACTGTTATCAGCAGGAGGCTTACGAACCAAATCTACACCGGCCCAGACTGCGTGTGTCGGCCTCATCGGCTTCTTTTCAGCTCGTTTTGCTGTTTTGCACATCCTTTTCTCTGAGCTTGGATTTCATTTTCCGCCGTGTTTTCAGAACAGATACCCTGTTTGTTTTACCTCCTAAGCCGATGTTCTGTATCTTTTAGGTGGCAATCCACTCTGTGCTTGAAAAACTTTTTAGAAGCATTTGGAGTTTACCTAACAGCAGAGCCCCGTTTGCTATAAAGTACTTTTTTGACTTTTTGGACGCCCAGGCTGAAAACAAAAAAATCACCGATCCTGATGTCGTGCATATTTGGAAAACAAACAGGTAAGAACAGACATTAATTAGGTGACTGTTGACTGTGCAAGTGCCAGGGCAGGATCTGATTGAGGAGGGCGTGGTAGTCCAGAGGGTCCGTGTAGCCCTGGCTGGGTAGGCTGTCACGGCCAAGCAGTTTCTTGATGTGACTATTTTAAACAATAAACAAAACATTCCTATATAGAGCATCCTATTCTTCAGGATAAAATAAACAAACTATTATCTTTAATGCATGAAAAAAGACTTTGTTTGGAATGTTAAAACCAGTTTAGCTTGACCGGCAAAAGATGAAAAAATATTTTGTGGTTTTATCATACAGTTTTCCTTAGAGAACTCTTATTTATCCCTCAGAGAATTAATCATTTTGTAATTTCCAAGCTGTCTGTCTATACTCCAATTCTATAGAGAAATTTCTGCTTTTATTTAATCAAATGCAGTACTCAGATACCATGAGAATTAGCCAAAGGATTGTGTTTTATTTTGTTTTTTAACATTTTACCTTAAGCTCAGGCAAGGTATCCAGATTTATTCTACACTTCTCCTCGGTAGAGAAACATAGCTCATCACCTCTATTTGAAATACTCTGCACCTGGTTACGATGTGACCCAGCTCCTTGGGGCAAGTTCAAGCTCTTCCAGGCATTAAGGTTCACCAGGCCATTTAAAATGAGTTCTAAAAGCTGAGGTTCCAGAATTCAGATCTTCTCCCATTTAATCCGGGTCTATCCCAACCCTACTCTGGCTCCCTCCCTTCCTGTGTTCCAGCCTTATTCCCAGGCCCTGCTACTCCCACACAAGGCCTGGGTGCTGCTGGCTAGCATTTCCCTGGAAAGATTGTGGCAGAGAGCAGGGGTGGTCTCAGGACAGTAAAGCTATGAAGAAGCCCAGAAGCCATATGCCAGAGGTAACTAGCTAGGCCAGAGCTGCGAAGTAGACAATGAAAGGACGTTGAATGTTCCCCAAGTTCATATTATTTGAGTGCCTTCTATGCACCAACAACTGGTGCTGGAGATATAGAAATGAAGTAAACAGACAAAAGTCCATGTTCTCACAGAGCTTGCATTCTAATCAGTGGAGATAGACAATAAACCAGATAGGTAAGTTGCAGTATATTAGAAGGTGATTGATGTAGCGACAAAGTGGGAAAGGAGGACAGAGAGTGACAGGATGGTGGCGGGGAGGGGAGGTCAGGAGCCCCACAGAGATGATGACATGTGAGCCAGGCCTTTAAAGAAGCGAGAGCATAAAGCATAAGACTATCTGGGACAAAACAGTTTCAGGAAGACAGACAACAAAAGGCAAAGTCCTCAGGCGCAAGCTGGCCTGGTGTGCATGAAGAACAGTGAGGACGCCAGTGGGTGAGAATGAGTGAGAT
The DNA here is from genome assembly GCF_963455305.1 of Plecotus auritus. Lineage (NCBI taxonomy): Eukaryota > Metazoa > Chordata > Mammalia > Chiroptera > Vespertilionidae > Plecotus > Plecotus auritus. The sequence goes on along the minus strand of NC_137772.1, from coordinate 134,949,512 downwards.
GAGCAGGAGTTGAGGGTCCAGGCCCCAACCATGCGGGGCTTCTATCAGGAGGAGGATGGAGAGGGTCATGAGCTGATTGAGAGAGAGAATTAGCCGTCAGGAGCCAGGAAGTAATAACCCAGGTGAGAGATGTGGCTTAGGCCAGGGTATAGCACTATGGGTGGGAAGAGGTCAGTCATGGAGATCAGCTGAGATGTTCTCCTTGGCCATCACCATCTAACATAACCTAGGTCTGTCTGGAGAAAATGTGTCTTATCAATATCACCTCAGACTCCTCCTCCAGCCCTCCCTCAGGAGCTCTGTCAGTTTAGCCCTTTCTTGTTCTCAGCGAAGCAGACTTGCATCCTTCAATAACAAGGACAAACCCGCCCCTCTACAAACTGGGGAACAGAGCACCCCCGTCATAGGGATGGCAGTTTTTTAAAAGAAATCTCTCTCGGAATAGCCTTCCTCTTCGCTTTTGGGTCAACATCCTGAAGAACCCCCAGTTCGTCTTTGACATTAAGAAGACGCCGCACATAGATGGCTGTCTGTCAGTGATCGCCCAGGCATTCATGGACGCGTTTTCTCTCACGGAGCAGCAACTTGGGAAGGTGAGGCCCAGCTTTAGTATGCCTTGTATGTACTCCCATGAGTCTAAAGCACTCTTTCTTGGAAATATTCAAATAATAAACAATAGGTCTAAATTACACCAACTAAAAAGAAATAGTCAACAATGACACTGAAAATTTCTTTAAAATCTATCTCATTTATTTCTATCTTAATCTAGTTTTTCTAAGTGGAAATCAAAATAATTGATTATTATCCCAACCCTAATGCAGAACTCTTTACCACAAAGTATAAAACAATCTGCAGACACTAATAAACTATAAATTCAAAGTATGAAACCACTGAAATTGGCCCATATTAATTCCATCTGAATATACCTAAAAAGAGTCTACTTGAATATAACAAATTGTGTTTGGGGAAGAAAAATTTACCCAAGATTTCTAACATCATCAGTTTGTCTGTTTATTGCCAAAACATCAATACTGTTTTTACTATGGTTTTCTTTGCTGAGCAAAAGCCCTAAGAAAGCAAAGAAAGATAAAAATACAGAGCAAACCTTGAAAGCGATATATTGGCCCTATTCAAGCACCCAGAATATTAAACTGAGCGGTTCCTGTACCTAATGGATTTGGGAAAATCTTTAGAGCTGAGCAGTGGCTCTCAGGCAGAAGGGCTTTAAGAGCACTGGGATCGATGCTTCACAGGTGCTTCAGATCCTAGTCTAAGTCTAAACTCACCGTCACCCTATTTTTTCGAAACAGACCTATGTTTACTTTTGTCTTCCTAATGCTACCTGGTCTCTCAAGGTAGAATCTTCGGCATTATCTTCAACTCCTTCTTTCTCCCTCAGGAAGAGGTTCCTTCTCCCCACCCTATCACCACATGGCTTCTACTCACTCAGTCTCTACAGTGTCTATCCCTTCCTTCTCATCCCTCTGCCCCATCCCTTCAACCCCTCTCCACTGGGGTCCTTGCCCTGCTGCCATCTCATCTCCCCAGCTTTTCCTTCTCAGGTTATTTTTCCAAAACACAAATCTCATCTTGTCAGTCTCTTATGTAAAGAAATTTGTAAATACCTTCCATTATCTACCACGGCCCCTCCTGATTGGGCCTCAAGTCTCTTTCTGGCCTCATCATTTTCTTGTACATTCCATATACCGTCTATGCTACAGCTTTTACTTTTCCCAAGTTTACCATGAACTTGTTTTCACATCCCTTTGCTCATCTCTTTCCTGTCTAAGTAAAATCCTACTTATTCATTCACTCACAAACATTTCTTTCATTCAACATGATTTCTTAACGTGTACCAGAAACTATAGGAGACTCAGATCAGTCTGAATATACCTACTTTGTAAACTTTGTCCTGATGTAGTTCCCACACTTTCTTCACTTGATCAATAAAGTTCTTTTTAGCATAAAACACACTGAAAGACACTTAAGTGCTTGTTTATTCAAAGTAAAAATCAGCTTGGTTTATCTATTACTTACTATGTTCTTGGTATATTTCAGTGAATCCTCATAAGACCCACATAAGGTATTTGGTATTACCCTCATTTTATAGTTGAGGAAATTGATGTTTTGAGAGGTGACAAGTCTTGCCTAACATCACACAAATCAGTCTTGCCTGACTGATTTGCCCAATTCTGCAGTCCTTTTCTTTACTGTCCACCTGCTACTGGTTACTGGCATAGTAAGCACTGTGTCAGTTTGTCTCCCCAACTAGACTGTAAGCTTCTAAAGAGCAGGTTCCAGTCTTCTTCACCTGTGTATACTCAATGCCTGCCCAGAGTGCCTGCCTAGCTAAATCTTTAGTGAATAATTGCATGATTGTGGATTCTACCTAAACTTTACAAGTGAAACACATCTCAGTGTAGGCATCCTTCAGAGGAATTCAAGCCATTGATACATTTTAAAATGTGCTGGGGCATTGGCCCTGTTAGTAACTCATCTATCTTCCCTGAGTAGAATTTTTTAAAATTTTGTGAAAAATAATGACTTTTAAAATAAAATAGCTTATTTTTTAACATTATCATTTACAATTACATAAAAACACTCAAATTGCCAAGGAACTTTTGCAAAATCAGATATCAGATCCAGCAATACTAATGACCACTTGCTTCCCTAAGGACACTGGAAGATCTATTAAAATAAACAGGACAAGCAGAAAAAATCCACCACTGCCAGCTACTTACCACTTTCACGGTTATATAAAGGCCTCAATCAGACCTACAATCAGATCTTTTATAAATGCCAAAATTCCCTCATGGGTGAGGAGGAGAGCAAATGTTTTAATTCAGGCTTTTTACAGCCATTAGTAATGAAGTATGATTGAAATAAGTTCCATTGTTACAGTAACTCAAATCATGCAAAAATAATAATTTTAGTTCCTTTATGAGAGGAAGGCAGAATATATTAGCATTTAATCTGCCTGAAAATAATAGTGACTCACCAGAGCTATCTGGATAGCAGTCAGTCATTCAGCAACACTAAGGAGGGCCTGCTGCAGGGACACGTGACCAGGCGGTAACAGTGGTGGAGGGTCAGCTGCATTATTGTGATAAATTTCCCATGGTTTTCACTCTTGGGGTGATCATTGTTTTTTTCTTTGTCTTTTTTTCTTCTTTTTCTTTTTAGGAAGCACCAACTAATAAACTTCTCTATGCCAAGGATATCCCAACCTACAAAGAGGAAGTAAAATCTTATTACAAAGCAATCAGGGATTTGCCTCCATTGTCACCTTCAGAAATGGAAGAATTCTTAACTCAGGAATCTAAGGTATTGTTGGAAAGTAGAATTAAAATATTTGGTTACTTTTTTTTTTTTTTAAAGTCGAATCTCTCAATAAGCCTTTCTTTCTTTAAGAAACATGAAAATGAATTTAATGAAGAAGTGGCCTTGACAGAAATCTACAAATACATCGTAAAATATTTTGATGAGGTAAGATTTTAAATGACATTTTAAAATATTGGTCTGAATCAGTCAGTCCCCAGGATTTGGTTCTGAAGCCTTCGATAGGTCTCAGGACAGCTCTGGCATCCCAAATGGCAGAAAAGGGAGGCCAGGGGGCCTGTCTGATGGGGGATCCTGGCTCCTCGCCAGACCCTGCACATGGCTGCTGCCCTGTATTTTTATGGCCCACCTTCAGACCAGCCTGAACTTACATGAGTTCATGGGGCCTACAGCCACACTGACTCAAGTTAACGTTAATTCTGATGAATAAGTAGTGGTCCTATTAAATGGGGCCAGCTTATGCTTGATTATAAACTGCTAAAATGAAAGCTAAGCTTGTCAAATCGCCTAAATTCTGTATTCAATGGTTAAATGAAAGTATGACATTTTCTAACTTAAGTAACTATTTCAATAAACCATTATCCTTGATTAATTCTCCTTAATCTGAATTTTTTTTGGGGGGGGGAATTCACACAGTCATCAGATGTGTTGTTTCCAAATATATGTTAATTCCCCCTTCCCTGATTCCCCCCACTCAGTCATGCTGGGACAGGCTATCCATGTCAATGGTGAGAATAGCTCACCAAGTCCATTTGCTACTTGAAGATGAAGAGCTAAGGTAGGGTAGAGGCAATGAGTTCCTTAAACATGATAAGCATCCCTCTTTCCAGGGGCCAGGGTTAGAAGGGAAGCACTGGGGAGGAACGGGAGGGGAGAGAATGGGAGAGGGACTAGATTGCCCAGGATGGGAGGGGAGGGAAGGGAAATAGTTATCTCTAACCAGGATGCCCCTGCCTGCTGCATTTAAGAAGAAATACTTGCCTGCATGTTGGCTGCCCAGAAATGCTTGCTGTGCTTGGAATGGCTGTGACATAATGCATAAAACAGGGCCTTGGAGGTCTGGCCCCATATTTGTAAGCAAACAGTTGGTATTTCTTTCCAGTTTCTATTTTAAGCCCAAGTATTGGTGATCCTGTGATAATGACTTAGCAAAACAACTTGCAAAGTGAGTATGTAAATGATCGAAGAAAATGTCGGCATCTGCTTCATACAGATTTTACCACTCAGCATCAGGAATGCAAAAAGAAAAACCAGAATTGTAATGATAAAACCACAATATCTAAAATAACTGTTCTAATTGTCAACAGATTCTAAATAAACTAGAAAGAGAACGAGGGCTGGAAGAAGCTCAGAAACAACTCTTGCATGTAAAAGTCTTATTTGATGAAAAGAAGAAATGCAAGTGGATGTGAGCACGGGCTTAATCTGGCAAAGTTCTTCAGACGACTTGGGAGCAAAATGGCTGCTTGGGCTACTCTGTCGTTAATTTTTTAAGTTTGCACATAGGTTCCACTCTGGGCACTGTCTTTAAGAGACCAAGGCACATGCACAGCTTTTAGAAAGCATACCAACTATTGTGCCTGTGCGTATACAGGGAACCCTTCTGTAAATAGAGCTGAAGTGGTTGTTGCAAACAGCCTCCTTGTTTACAGAGAATATGGGGCCAGTAAGCAAGTGTCAGTATTGTAACTACAGTCTCCACTTAAGCACAATGATATAAGTGGTTTTGTTTGAAAACTAGTTATGTACCACTTGTGACTACACGGCACCTCCGCAGAAAAGGGATGCTGCCAGTGATCAAAACAAAATGTGAAATGAGTACATTGGAAACAAGGTGGAGGTGTTAGGGCAACCTGGAAGGTTTGCAGCATTGAAACTTTCCCCAGTAGTTCTTGGAAAGCTGGCTGCAGAATTTGGTAGTGTGTACACTTAGCATTTGTGAGTGCGTGTGTGCGTGTGTGTGTTTTTAAACCAAAAACTAACAGTGTTGCAACATTGTTGAAAGGGCTGTGTTTTTCAGTGGTCACTCCATCCACCTCGCCTCCATTTCACTAAGGGACTCTAAAGCAAGGAGCAATAGGCTTCATGTAAATGCAATAGCATTTTACCCAGACTCTTGGTCTTATTTTATTTTTTGCAAACTAAATGTATTTGATGGTGGACATGTTGGATGTTTAAGAAAAATCATTAGTTAACTTCGATCAGATCTGTGGAAGAGTAACTCACTCCCCTAATCCTACAGTTCTATACTAGTGTCTCCTGGCTTTAGAGTTCTAGTGAACCCTGTGGTTATAAATACTTGTGTGTGATTCAAAAAAAAGAAAAGATACATTTTACATTTCATGAAATTGCTGTTCACACTGGAGTATTATATATGAATATATATATATACACACATATATATATATTTGAGGTCCAAGGCCTGAAAAATATTAGTATAAAACTTGGTATCTTAGTCTTACTATGTACTTTTTGAAAGTATTCCTCACAAGAGAAAGAATTAAAAATACTCATTTTATTCATGCCTTTCCTTTTAAAGAATTCCTATCCAGTTTACACTGTAGTTTTTTTATTGCTGATTTTTATTCCTGAATTTTTGCTGCTTATGACCAATTTTAATACCACTGTGTTTTCCTTCTAGAAGTAAAGTATAATTGGCAACTCTCAGACTTTCCTTGGGGCACCTTCTACCCTTGGTGCACCACTTCCCAGACTGAGGAAAGAAATTTTTTCACGTAGCAAATACAACATTGATCACACATTCCTTAAAATCATTTGCCAACACTGTATGGGATATCAGAATTAACTGTGAATTTGTCTTAGATAAATGCAATTTATTTTGCTCCTCAATATCTGGTAAAGGTGACACCTCAACAAACTGGTCAGAGAAAATAAGCAGTTATTGCCCTGACAGGTACCTTCCCAATCCCATCGCTTTTGACCATTGTCTGTTCAGTGGACACACCTCAAAAAACTACCAAATAGGTTACTTACAAGTATTAAGGTGAGAGGTCTGGCCCCCATCTAAGGCTGCTACAGTGTTGATGTGAAAGCATCCGTAAGAGAATAGTAGCAGGAGAGTTGAGAGCCAACGGTAGGCGAGTTGCCCAAAAGACTTCCCCTTCTTTAGGGTACAGAAATGCTAAGGAAACTCAAAGGAACAGCTACAGCTTTCTCTGACTACTTAGTGAAAGCTCCATGAGGGTGTCCCTGTCCAGCTCTGTGGTGCGAGTCCTGTGTGGAGACTCACCTCCGCTTCCAGGAACTGTGCTGCTGGGAACTTTGGGCAAGTCACTTACCTCTTTGTGCCTCAATTTCTGTGTAATATTTCTATCCTACCTCACTGAGGTGGCGTGAAGATTCATTAATATATGTAGCGTGTTTGTCAATCTCCCAGTGAAAAGCACTATCTAGATAACATTTTTGGGTCCCTTTAGCCAAATGCAGTAAATGGCCAAATTAGATGTGTGCTGGAGACAATCAGTCACTGGGTCTACATTAAACAGCAACAGAGAAACAAACTCCAAACAATTTATATTTTCAAGTTTCTTTGACTATTTTTTTGGTGCAAAACCATTTATAAACTTTTTTTTTTCCTAACACTAGTGTCTACAGCAGCACTTAAAAATTGTTACCTTTTCCGTAATAGGGATTTAGAGTCTATTTCTTATTGTATACCTGATTGAAGCTGTTCTTGGAGATGAATGTTTTAAATGTCTATATCCAAAAATAAACATTTTGATGTAAATACGGACTATTCTTGTCTTTTTTCCTTCAAGTCTTCTAGTTATAATAGATTTTTTAAAATTATTATACAAAGTGGATCCAGGGAAATCATTTACTTTTCAGGAACAAGATGTCACCATATACTCTATGTGAATATGTAGTAAGTAAATCTCATTTCTTCTACATGATGCTAAGGGCTGCTCAATTACATTGCTGGCTTCCACTATCAACTTAAGACTCTTGATCGTGAAGCCTTCTGGGTAATGGACATTTCACTTGGTTTGGCAGACTTGAGCTTTGCCTTGTTGATGTGAAGTTAATTCCTTTAAAGGATGATGTTACATTAAAAAGCAAATGATGGCATACTTAGGGATGCACAGAAATAAAACACTTATAGTAAATTGATTAGATCCAACACAGTGGGAGGCAAAGTTAAATACCAATGATACCTCTAAAGGGACCCCACTGGGGTCAAGTTTTACAATGAATGGCCCTTGTTTTATAAAGCCACAGTATTTAATTATTTGAACTTTATTATTTTCTATTCTATCTCAAAAGTCAAAATCAATATGACCTATATTGCTAAATACACACTGCATGTTGAAAAAAAATCCAACAAAAGACAATACAGCTAGATAGAAAAATATTAAGCTCTTTAATAAATTATGTGCACACAGATTTTAGAAAAGGTAGAGTTTCATATTTAGATATCTTTAAGTTGTATTTTTTATGCTGACTTTAAAACTGTCATCTTTTTTCAAGAACTAGAGGATTATAACTCGTATATAGTAAACCAGAAAATGTTTACTGACCCTGTTATTGTCAAACATCTCAAAGATGAGGAAGAAGAAATACAACATGGGCATATTTTAGGCAAAACGCCCCCCAAATTCAACAAAGTAAAATTAATAATTTTAAAATTTGATTCTCCAATTAAATTAGCTCCATTTATTTATACCATTCTCAAAAGGTTTTCGATATATACTCTAAATATCTCTGAAGCTGTTTAATGCTTCACTTGTCATTAGTATAACCCTAAAATCCCGACTTGCATGCACTACAGCATGTAGCTGGTACCTTTTCTTGAGGCAAATTCAAGGGTTTTGGCAAACAGTAATAAAGTATCTAAATGCCACATATGTTTAAACTTCAAGCTTTATTGGGTCACTGATTTCATCCTTTTTCTCCAAAAACATCATTCCCCAGGTGATCCAAGTTCCTCTAGTTGTTTTCTTTGTGTTGTTTCTAATTCTTCTAGTCTTTTACGAAGTAGAGAGAGTTCCCTTTGATGTTGTTCCTCCTTAAAAGCACAGAAAAAAATAAAGAAAAGGCTCAGAAAAACTGGTGGAAAACTAACTTGGGCAGCAGCCTCAGTCCTCTTTTGTTCAGGCCTGCACATCTGACAGAGCAAGGATGGCCATTTTAGCCATCTAAGAACACAGCAGCATGGGCCAGACTACTAACTAGTTGTGCGTCTCTCCTGCCTCAAGCTGTAGCCATAAAGCAAAACCCCAAATCTGTCCTTCTCTAGGTATAAAACTCACCAGGGAGTAAACTAGAAAATACTCATGCAGGGTCTAGATGTACTTATATGACAACTTTCTAGTAAGACTGGAGTTTAATAGCAATCCTATATAATAAAAGGCTAATATGCAAATTGTCCCCTCGACCAGGAGTTCCACCGGGGGCGGGCTGGCCCACCAACCTCCCACATCCCCTCCCCCCTGCCAGCCTAGCCCGATGGGGCCCAATTAGGGTGGGCTGGCCGGACCCCACCCATGCACGAATTTGTGCACCGGGCCTCTAGTTTATTACAAACAAAGCTCTTGGTCTGAGATTCAATTCTGTAACTAAAATCTTATAGCATTATAAAATGTAATTATTATTCATCTTCTGAAAATCATCCAAATAATTTGATACTTTCAGTATCTAGAGGACCTAGTACAGTGGAATTAGCTATATGTTGAAACTCAACTCTATCAGTTACTAGCTATGATCTTAGGAAAGTCATTTCACCTCTCTGACTCAGTTTTCTCATCTGTAAATTGGAAATAATACCTTTCCTCAAAGTATTTTTCATTAGGATTACATAAAATATTGTATGGAAAATGCATAGTGCAGTGCATTAGTAAATGCTCGGTACTAGTGTTCTAAGAGTGAGCTACAAACTCTAGATTACTCAAACACTCATCAATCAACTTCTTTTTTTTTTTATCCTCACCCAAGGATATATTTATTGATTTTCAAGAGAGAGGAAGAGAGGAAGGGAGGGGGGAAAAGGGAGAGTAGAGACAGAGAGACAGCAAAACATTGATGTGGGAGAGAAACATTGATCAGTTGCCTCCTTCAAGCACCTGACCGGGATTGAACTTAAAACCTAGGTATGTTCCCTAACAGGAATTGAATCCACAACTTTTTGGTGTACAGGATAATGCTCCAACCAACTGAGCCACCCAGCCAGGGCAGGTCCTTTTTTTAAATTGCTTAAGAGGCCCTACTAGGTTTGGCTCAGTAGATAGAGTGTCGGTCAGCGTGTGGACTGAAGGGCTCTGGATTTGATTCTGATCAAGGACATGTACCTCCATGTACCTCAGTTGCAGGCTCCTCCCCAGCTTGGTCCTGGTCAGGGTGCTACAGGAGGCAAACAATCTATGTGTTTTTCTCACATCAGTATTTCTCTATATTTCCCTCTCTCTTTCACTCTCTGTAAAAATCAATGGAAAAATATCCTTGGGTGAGAATTTTTAAAACATATAAATAAATAAATAATTTTCTTAATAGATTTTACTCTTAGCACCATCACTAGAGGATAAAATAGATTAATATCCACTTTGCTTCTCAGGAAATTTCTGTTAAAGAAAGATTTGAATTTTTAACTCTGTATATAAACAAGTAAAAATGTACAGAAACATCTGCCTAAACTTTTCCCTAAAATAAATGCTCATACCTGCATATGAGGAGGAAAGGCTAGCTCCATGCCTGGAACCATGGTTGATGACTGCAAGCTAACAGGATTGATGGATGCTGTTGGAGGTATGTTAGGAACCAAAATTAAACTTCGAAATTCATTATGTCTTCTCTGTATATCCTTTAGTCTTTTTTGAAGCCTTGTATATTCTTCAAATGGGACATTTTGTCTTAAAGAGAAAAAAAAAGTATTCTTTAATACAGAAGTTTAAATGGGAAGAGAAAGATTTCTAAATTATAAGGTTTATCTGTATTTAATATATAGGGTGTCCCCCAAAAATGTATACACACTTTAACGCTGATAACTCTTAAATTTTCACTCCAAGGTTTAACTGATTTGTAATAATGGTTGAAGCTAGACTAATCCTAAAGTGCCACTAGACTTTTTTTTTAATGGGGATACATAAAAGATAAAGCTTACGGCACAAAACCGGAAACAGTCAATAAAATTGAGGGTGCACAAATAACGAATGAAATGATCTTGGTGTTTGCAATTCCATTGTTTCACGTTATCAGCAGTGCCTGGACCAGAACAGCCATCAGTTTGAAAACAGGCGTTGACAAAAAAAAATTTTCATTTCTATAGATTCTTTTAAATTTTGAAAATGAACTGTATGTTAAACACTCACTTCATAATAATTCAAAGTGTGTATAAATATTTTTGGGACACCCAGTATATAAAATTACGTCTATCAAGAAAGATAAACAGAAATATGAAAGGACGTATTATTGTTATGATAGCATTGCAGGCTATCAACTCATTTTAAAGTTTTATTTGCCAATTAATTAAAAATCTCTTGATACTTTTATTTTCATTTCTACTCCTCTCCCCAAGCCCATGAATCCTGAAACTAAAAGGAAACAACTTAAACCCAAAGGATGCATTATTTTACAGAAGGAATCAAACAGAAATACAAAATACACTAGCTTGAATCTTATGAAATTGCCATTTTTGAGGTGAACTATGGTCAAATATAGGGAATTTCATATTGTTCAACTGAATTTTTAAAAACATAGCTAGTGACATAAGTAAAGTCCCAACTTTAGGGGAAAATGACATGGATAAAAAATAACTTTTCAGGCCTTTGCAAATCTTTCTGGACATGAGTTTTCTGACCATCAGTCACATCAGTAGTCAAATAGAGTTTCAAAACTACTCCAAGTTCTAGATAACCTGTGCCACAGTTGCCCAATCCTGAATTGATCAAATTTCCAAGTTAATGGTTATGAGAGGTAGTAAGTTGAATTTTGTTTTAGAATAAATTTGGTGGCATCTTACTTTGGAACAGAGTATTATAAAGTTGGGATTCATTCTAGTCTAGAAACCTCTTGGTTGTTATAAAAAAACAACTGTTCACATTTTGGTAATTATACCCAGGAAGACCAGGACACATTATAAAACATCACTGCTTGATATTATAGGCAATTTCCATTATAGAAAAGTCTCGTACTGTCTGAAATCTGAAGGCTACCATTAATTAGCTGAATTTGCAGGGTTTTTTTTATTAACTTGAATCAAATGAGTCATACAATGCCTCTACCACTTAATATGGTAAATCTTCTCTGCTCAAAAATGTTAATGTGCAAATGACTAGCTGTGCTTCGATGTAAATGAAAAACCACAAGTTATAGCCCAATAATAGTTTACCACACCAAACAACAACTGATCTTTGATTTAAATTGTGGCCACAATTTTATACTATGCAATCACTACCATTGTCTTGTCACAACATCAAGAACTCACACCACCCTGGCTGCCAAAGCCAGTGACTGGCCTTTCCTACCAGTCCCAACCATAACACTAACACTGGCATGTGTTAGATACCTTTTGGTTTGAAGGAACATTTAGTCCTGGGGGTGTGGGGGGTGTTTATAGTAAATTAGGAGTATAATGAATAGTTTTAGAATTCTTTTAAATGTATATTTTAAAAGAAAATAAAGTGCGTTATGCCAGAAATCAAGTTCTATAATATCAAAATAACCACATGGGGTATATATCCATACATACAAACATATTACCTATTTAACACCTGATTTTCTGTTTCCAATTCTTCTCTCTTTGCCTCCAAGACTTCTACTTTCTCATGTAGTCTCTTCAATTTGTTTTCATGAAGAGATTTTCTCTATAAAGAAACAAGATGAGCAAGTGTGTAAATACATGGTTTCTTTCCTATTTGAACAAAACTATGTAATAGTGAATATTTTACTCCCCAAAACAATTTTATTTAGAGATGAGTATTTTTAGTCACTACTAGGAACCAAGATTAGTGAACATGAGTCTTACTGAAAATTGCAATGATAATAAACCACAGATCTATCTCATATTCTCAGTGTGACAAATAGAACTATTATGAATGCCAAACAAGAAAACTGGTTTCAATAATTAAATTGCTGCAAATAAAAAAAAAAAAATCTAAAAACGAAAAAGTCAAATTTTACTAACAAATTTGCCTGGTACCTGATAAGGAATCATAAGCTCTTGGTTTTTAGAAAAGATATCATGTATTTTTAAAAAAAACCAAAATTTAAAGTTAAAAGAATGTTTGTAATTCATAAAATGCTACCAAAACGATAAATTAAAGGGTCAGAAAGCTAACATAGATTATGAGTGCATTTCAGTATAAAAACATGTCTTTCTAAATACTAAAAAATAAAAGACTTTACAAAGAGAAATTTTTCTAATAATATGGAAAAATCCATATATAATGCAAAAGTAGTATATGAAAACAAGTACAATTTTTTTTCAGTTTTATAAAACAGGTTTTTTGGGGGGTGTGTGTGTGTGTGTGTGTGTGTTTTTGTTTTTTTTTCAGGAAAACACTTATAAATGCTCCATACTCTTTAGCAGTTACAGACTGTTTAGGTGTTTGTTTTCTTACCTTTTTTCCCCCAGTATAACAGGCTTCCAGAAAAATGCATAGAACATAAATTGTAAGGCAAAATGTCAAACCGCAAAGCAAATGCTGGTGTTATTACCTCACAAGTTAACAGCACCGCTAAACCAGAAGTGCCCCTCCCTTCCTCCTGTCAATCTCTATCCACTCTGTCCTCTGAAAAGGTAACCCACTAATTCACTTCCAAAGCTGTAGTTAAGGTTTTGCCTATTTTTGAACCTCACATGAATGGAATCATAGTGTCCATTCTCTTACAAATGGCTTTTTTCTTTCACTCGATATTGTGGAAATTATTCATGCAATTGCTTATAGGTACAGTTCATTGCTGCATCCTGTATTCTACTAATGAATATTACATAGTTTATTATATCTACCCAGTCCACTGTTAAGGGTCACCTTGGCTATGTCCAGTTGGGAACTGACTGCTATGGGTATTCTGCCTCATGTTTCCCATTGCCTCCCATCCTCCAGCACCCACAATACTAGCCTGTGCCTCCTTCCCTCTACGCTGGCAGAGGAACCACTCTTTTGTCCTGAACCACAATGTCTATCCATTCACCTGCCCAGGTCAAAGAAAGGAATCACACAGTATATGCTCTTTTGTATCTGGATTTTTACTGTTGTTCAGCACTTTATATGATACGCAATGTATTACATGTCACAGTCCTTTTTCATTGTTATGTTGTCATCCATTTCACAAAGATACCACATTTTTATACATTCTCCTTCTGATGAAAAATTGGATGTTCCCATTTTGAGACTGCTATGAATAAAGTTTTTCTGAACATGTTTTTGGTGGACATATGTACTCATTTCTCTTGAGAATATACCTAGGAGTGAGTCATAGAGTATACATGTTTGAACTTTAGTAAATACTGCCAGTTTTCTTGAATGGTTCTACTAATTACATGCCCACCAGCAATACATGAGAGTTCGCACTGCTCTGCATCCTTGTCAACACTTGGTGTGGTCAGTCTTTTAAATTTTAGCTCTTTTGGTAGAGTAGAAGAGTATGTCAATGTAGTTTCAGTTGCATTTTCCTGACATCTAATCAGGGTGATTATGCATATTGGCCATCTGGATACCACTTTTTGTGAAGTGCCTCTCTCAGTCTTTTGCCTGTTTAAAAAAATTTTTTTTGCATAATCTGTTTATTGGATTTGTTGGGAGTTCTTTATATATTCAGAATATGAATCCTTTGTCAGATATACAGGGTGGGGCAAAGGAGGTTTACAGTTGTATGTGAAACAGTTTGTTCTTGTATTATTATTTATTAATAGAGGCCGGGTGCACAAAATTCGTGCACAGGTAGTGTCTCCATGCCTGGTCAGCGATCAGGGCCAACCGGGCCCTTCTGGCTGCCAGCTGGGGCCTTCCTTCGTTCCGTGCCACCCCCTGGTGGTCAGCACACATCATAGTGAGCGATCTAACTTCCCAGTCTCCCAGTCGAACTCCTGAGGGGACACTTTGCATTATAGCCATATATATATATATATATAGATATATAGATTAATTACTGTATTACTTTCCATATAAACAACTGTAAGTCTACTTTTGCCCCACACTGTATTTGTCTGGAGGTGTATACTGTATTTGTGTTTCCTGTCTTCATTGCTGAGACAGACATAAAAGCCAACCCAAGAGGTTAAATGAGCACTTTGCTGACAGGCAGAATGCTCAGTCCCTAGTATTTGGGATCTGGAATCTACTCGGCTTGTTTAGGTGAAACATTAAAAAAAATTGTGTTCCTCCAGTAACTGAATTTACAAAACAGAGTGGACAATTACCACCTTAATGTGTAGAAATAAACAGGGTATAAAAAGAAAGTGGGGGGAGTTTAACCAAAAATTCTACCTCAAAAGTCATGATGGCATTACTTCTTGACGAACAACCTTAACTTACTCAGCTTTCATATACTAAAAACTTGTGGGGGGGGGGGGGGGAATAAAAGTTTAGGAGTTTGGAAAAGGTCCAAGGAGGCCTATAAAATCAAAGCAATTTGTGATAAAAGAGAATAATTACTAAGTTTCAACCTCTGAGTTTTCAAAGGTTTGCCATAGGGCCAAATTACAATGGTAAGTTCTTCGGTAAGATGCACATTTACCAAGTTGAACATTTATAGCCACTGCCATTTGAAGTATTGACCCTCCATTCATTTGAAACTTGCCTAATACTATATGACCTCTTGTATTTGTCTTGTACTGTTTTTAACTCTTGAAATACTGAACTTTTTAACACTGTATGTCTTATTCCCTCCAACTAAGACTGTAAACTCTTAGAGAGAAATGCCTGTATTATGCCCCTTACTCCCATTCCTTACCAAGAGGGTCAACCTTGAACTCTTGCATTTATTTGGAATGCCCTTGGGATATGCATTCTGAAAATGGACACAACATGTTTTTAGTGAAAATCTAATGGCCAAGAGCCCAGCCAGTGTAAACACATTCTTTATACGTCTTCACTTTAATGATAAAAGATTGCTTAGATTTAGAGAAGAAAAAGAGTGGATTTATTTTACAGTGTGTTGAAGTATTGGAAATGAAACCACTGAGAGTTCCTTGGATTTTATGCGGTATCATGGTGCAAAGCCCAGGCCTCCCTGTTATCCTCAAAGCTGAACAACAAATTCCAGGTAATACAGTTCCCCTACCCCCAACCCCACCACATAGGCATGTGAAGCTGACAGTAGTTTTGCATCAGGGTCCGCACCACCAGGCTATAAACCAAATGCAAACTCCGGGCTTTTCAGCAGACAGGCCCACAATGAGAGGAGTAGAGCCACATGCAGAAGAGCAACCCCAGAAAGCAGTCAGACACCGCTTTTCCAGCGTCCCGCTTTTGAAGATAAACCGAAGTAACAGAAGTGCATTTGTACATGGACGGAACTGTAAGCCGGAGAGACGGACGGGCACATATGGACTGGGGACATTCAGAGCAAGAGAGTGAGGGCACAAACCACATAGGATGATGAGAGTCCACCTGCGGCCAGGGTGTTGTGTGCTAGTGAGTATGTGGGCGTGTGAAATCTGCTCCAGAACCATTGGCCATGCAGTCTGGCCTGGCATGGCTTTCAAGTTGAAGAGAAGCAGGTGGCTTTTTTCCGAACTGTGAATGAGGAGTGAAGCCCAGACCTAGAGAAGACCATGTTCCCTGGCAGGAACTCGTAATCTACGCCCAGGCTTGGACAGCATGAAACTCACTATCCAGCCTCCCGCCCCAAGCTTCGAACTGAGCTAGAAGCCCGCAGTGGAGACAGCCTCGATGGCCAGCAAACAGCGCCCTCGGGAAGCCGCATCCCCCAGCTAGAGCTGTGGCTCCAAGCTCCTGCCACTCTCAAAAGTAGCCAGCACTACATTCCATTTAAAACTAACACCCAAGTGCGGTAGTATAATGGCAGGCGGCGAATAAACAACCGCAGCGGCTTCGCCCTGGCTGGCCCGCTTTGTCAGGAAGGACTTCGCAGCTGCCTTGAGCCCCTGGCCTCGTAGCCCTTGTGGCTTTGTCCAGAGCTGCCTTTCTCAGAACCCCGGAACCACGGTGCCAGAGGCCAAGGTGGGGCGTGGCCGCACAAGGAGCTCTTAGCTGTGGAACTCGGACTTTCCCTCACCTGCATTCGCTGCTGGGCTGTCCCTCGCTCACCTGCCTTTGCTGCCGGTGCGAAGATTTCCCAGCAGAGTGGCTCCTTCTGGGCAAGTGGCAGCAGCCATCGGTAACACTCACAGCCCTTGCCACCATGTGGGGAGTCCAGGCTGCCCTCTGGGCAAGTGGCAGCAGCCATCGGGAACACTCACAGCCCTTGCCACCATGTGGGGAGTCCAGGCTGCCCTCTGCCGGGCCTGCCTTCCCCGCACCCATCCCCGCGGCTGCTTGCCCAGGAAGAGCGTTCACAGCTGCCACTGCTGCCATGTGGGGAGTACAGGCTGCCCTCCACCAGGTCCACCTCCCCCAGACCGGTCCCGCTGCCGCTTGCCCAGGGCCAGCCCTGAGCAAGCGGAAGCCGCCATTGCGTCCCGAACACTGCAAGTTCCTGCTCACCCGTGCCGGGTGTTACTGTGATGGCGTGCTGACCGATTTGCATATTACCCTTTTATTACTATAAATTCTATTATTTCCCATACAAACAACTGTAAACCTCCTTTTGCCCACCCTGTATATACTACAGACGAACATTCTCCCAGTCTGTGATAATATTTTCTTTCTCTTAAGGGTGTCATTTTATATTTTTTAAAAGTTATTGATTTTAATAAAGTCCAAATTATCAACCATTTCTTTTATGGTTAGTGCTTTTTATGTCCTGTTTACGAAATCTATACTTCTACCAAGATCTTAAGATCCTCTCCCTGTTTTCTTTTAGCTGCTTAATTTTTTTAACTTTTGACATTTGTGTGTGCGATTCATTTTTAATCTAACATGGTTGGTTACTAATAACCAACCATCTCACCACATTTTTTAAAAAGTACCATCCTTTCCTATTGAAATACAGTGATACTTTGTGGTAAACCAGGTGTTCATATTCTTTTTTTTAAATTTTATTTTATTCTTTAAAGTATTACAAATAGTAGTACATATATCTCCTTTTTTTTCCCCATTGACCTTCCCCCAGCCTCCCCTACCTTCAGGTACATGCCCTCATCCCACCATCCCAGTGTCTTGTGTCCATTGGTTGTGCTTATATGCATGCATACAAGTCCTTTGGTTGATCTCTTTCCCCCCTTCCCCAACACTCCCCAGCCTTCCCGCTGTAATTTGACAGTCTGTTCGATGCTTTACTGCCTCTGTATCTATCTTTTTGTTCATCAGGTTATAATGTTCTTTATTTTCCATAAATGAGTGAGACATTTGGTATTTTTCTTTCATTGCCTGCCTTATTTCACTTAGCATAATGCTCTCCAGGTCCATCCATGCTGCTGCAAATGGTAAGCATTCCTTCTTTTTTATAGCAGTGTAGTATTCCATTGTGTAGATGTAACATAGTCTTCTAATCCATTCATCTGCTGATGGGCACTTAGGCTGTTTCCAAATCTTAGCTATGGTGAATTGTGCTGCTATGAACATAGGGGTGCATATATCCTTTCTGATTCGTGTTTCTAGTTTCTTGGGATATATTCCTAGAAGTAGGATCACTGGGTCAAATGGGAGTTCCATTTTTAGTTTTTTGAGGAAACTCCATATTGTTCTCCATAGTGGCTGCACCAGTCCGCATTTACACCAGCAGTGCATGAGGATTCCTTTTTCTCCACATCCACGCCAGCACTTGTCCGTTGTTGATTTGTTGATGATAGCCATTCTGACAGGTGTGAGATGGTATCGCATTGTCGTTTTGATTTGCATCTCTCGGATAATTAGTGACTTTGAGCATGTTTTCATATGTCTCTTGGCCTTCCTTCTGTGTTCTTTCAAAAAGTATCTATTCAGGTCCATTGCCCATTTTTTTGGATTGTTTATCTTCTTTTATTAAGTTGTATGAGTTCCCTGCTAATGTTGGAGATTAAAACTTTATCGATGATAACACTGGCAAATATACTCTCCCATACAGTGGGCTTACTTGTTGTTTTGTTGATGGTTTCTTTTGCTGTGCAAAAGCTTTTTATTTTGCTGTAGTCCCATTTGTTTATTTTCTCCTTAGTCTCCATTGCCCTAGGAGCAGTATGAGTGAAGATGCTTCAGCATATGTCTGAGATTTTGCTGCATGTGGATTCCTCTAGTATTTTTATAGTTTCCTGTCTTATGTTTAAGTCCTTTATCCATTTTGAGTTTATTTTTCTGTATGGTGTAAGTTGGTGGTCTAGTTTCATTTTTTTGCATGTATCTGTCCAATTTTCCCAGCACCATTTATTAAAGAGACTGTCTTGACTCCATTGTATGTTCATGCCTCTTTTGTCAAATATTAATTGAGCATAGTGGTTTGGGTCAATTTCTGGGTTCTCTATTCTATTCCATTGGTCTATATGTCTGTTCTTGTGCCAGTACCAGGCTGTTTTGAGAACAGTGGCTTTGTAATACAGCTTGTTATCTGGTATTGAGATCCCTCCTAATTTGTTCTTCTTTCTCAGGATTGCTGCAGCTACTCGGGGTCTCTTTTTTATCCCGGATGAATTTTGGGAGAGTTCTTTCTAGATCTGTAAAATATGCCGTTGGTATTTTAATGGGGAGTGCATTGAATCTATAGATTGCTTTGGGTAGTATGGACATTTTAATGATGTTGATTCTACCAATCCATGAACATGGTATGTTCTTCCATCTGTTTATGTTTTCCTCTATCTCTTTTTTCAGTGTCCTGTAGTTTTTGCATATAGGTCTTTTACCTCCTTAGTTAAGTTTATTTCTAGGTATTTTAACTTTTTTGGTGCGATGGTAAATGGGAGTGCTTTTTTAGTCTCTCTTTCTGTAAAGTCACTATTGGTGTATATAAATGCCATAGATGTCTTGGCCTTAATTTTGTATACTGTTACATTGCTGAATTCATTTATTAAGTCAAATAATTTTTTGATGGAGTCTCTAGGGTTTTTTATGTACAATATCATGTAATCTACAAATAAGGACAGTTTTACTTCTTTTCCAATTGGGATGCCTTTTATTTCTTCTTGTCTAATTGCAATGGCTAATACTTTCAGTACTATATTGAACAGGAGTGGTGAGAGTAGGCATCCCTGTCTTGTTCCTGTTCTTAGGGGAAATGGTTTTAGTTTTTGCCCATTGAGTATGATGTTGGCTGTGGGTTTGTCATTTATGGCTTTTATTATGTTGACATATGATCCTTCTATTCCCACCTTGCTGAGAGTTTTTATCAAGAAAGGGTGTTGGATTTTGTCAAATGCTTTTTCTGCATCAATTGATATGACTATGTGATTATTCTCTCTCAATTTGTTTATGTGCTGTATCACGTTTATTGATTTGCGGATATTGTACCATCCTTGCATCCCCGGGATAAATCCTACTTGGTCACGGTGCATGATCTTTCTGATGTACTGCTGGATCTGATTTGCTAGAATTTTGTTGAGGATTTTGGCATCTGTGTTCATGAGGGATACTGGCCTATAATTCTCTTTCATTGTGTTGTCTTTATCTGGTTTTGGTATTAGGGTGATGCTGGCTTCATAGAATGAGCTTAGAAGTGTTCCTTCCTCTTGAATTTTTTGGAATAGACTGAGGAGGATAGGTTTTAGTTCTTCCTTGAATATTTGGTAAAACTCCCACGTGAAGCCATCTGGCCCTGGGCTTTTGTTTGTTGCAAGCTTTTTGATGACTGCTTCAATTTCTTCCATAGTTATTGGCCTATTGAGATTTTGATTCTTCCTGATTGAGTTTCGGAAGGTTATATTTTTCTAGGAATATGTCCATTTCCTCCAGGTTGTCTAGTTTGTTGGAAGAGAGGTGTTAATATTTTTTTAACAATCCTTTGAATTTCTGTGGCTTTGTTATTTTTCCTCTTTCATTTCTGATTTTGTTTGTTTGGGTCCTCTCTCTTTGCTTCTTATTGAGCCTGGCTAGAGGTTCATCAATCTTGTTTATCCATTCAAAGAACCAGATCTTGGTTTTGTTGATCTTTTGTATTGTGTTTTTTTTTTGGTCACTATGTCGTTTATCTCTGCTCTGATCTTTATTATTTCCTTCCTTCTGCTTTCACTGGGCTTTTCTTGTTGCTCTCTTTCTAACTCTTTGAGTTGTAGGGTTAGGTAATTTATTACCCTTATTTTTTGTTTTTTTTGCGGTAGGCTTGTAGAGCTATGAACTTCCCTCTCAAGACTACTTTCGCTATGTCCCATAGATTTTGGATTGTTGTGTTTTCATTTTCGTTTATTGCCATGATGTTTTTTATTTCCTCTTTGATCTCTCTGGTAACCCAGTCGTTGTTTAACAGCATGCTATTTAGCCTACAGGTGTTTGATTTTTTTGGAATGTTTTTATTGTAGTTGATTTCCAGTTTTATGCCATTGTGATCTGAGAAGATGCTTGGTATGATTTCTATCTTCTTGAATTTGAAGAGACTTTGCCTATGACCCAACATATGGTCTATCTTTGAAAATGACACATGTGCACTTGAGAAGAATGTATATTCTGTGGCTCTGGGGTTAAATGTTCTGAAGATGTCAATTAATTACATCTGATCTAGTGAGTCATTTAGGATTGATTTTTTTTGCTGATTTTTTGTTTAGAGGATTTCTCCAATGGTGATAGTGGGGTATTAAAGTCCCCTACTATGATTATATTGCTGTCAATGTATCCCTTAATATCCTCTAGAAGTTTTTAAATGTATTTGGGTGCTCCTGTATTGGGTGCGTATATGTTTACCAGAGTTATTTCTTCTTGTTGGATTGTTCCCTTTAGTATTATGAAGTGGCCTTCCTTATCTCTTTTTATGTCCTTCACTTTGAGATCTAATTTTTCAGATATAAGTATTGTTACTCCAGCTTTTTTTTCATTTCCATTTGCCTGAAAAACCTTTTTCCATCCCTTCTCCATCAGTCTGTGTGCGTCTTTTTTTCTGAGGTGGGTTTCCTGTAGAGAGCAGATATATGGGTCATGTTTTCTTTTCTTTTTTTAAAATTACACTTTTTCTTTTAAAATATATTTTATTGATATTTTACAGAGAGGGATAGAGAGCTAGAAACATTGATGAGAGAGAAATATCAATCAGCTGCCTCCTGCACACCTCCCACTGGGGATGTGCCCGCAACCAAGGTACATGCCCTTGACCAGAATCGAACACGGGACCCTTCAGTCCGCAGGCCGACGCTCTACCAACTGAGCCAAACCGATTTCGGCTGGGTCATGTTTTCTTATCCACTTAGTTACCCTATGTCTTTTGATTGGGGCATTTAATCCATTTACATTTAAAGTTACTATTGAAGCGGGAAGGCAAAGGAGGCTTCGGGGGTGGGGGCTGTAAGAGATCAATCAAAGGACTTGTATGCATGTATATAAGCACAACCAATGGATAAAATACACTGGGGCGGGGGGACAGGTAAAGGCATGTACTGGGGCGAAGGGGAGGCCGGGGGGAGGTCAATGGGGAAAAAAAAAAGGAGACATATGTACTACTATTTATAATACTTCAAACAATTAAAAAATAAATAAATAAATAAATAAATAATCACATGACTTTTTGGAAGAAAAAATAAATAAAGTTATTGATAGGTACTTGTTTGTTGCCATTTTTATTCTTTACACCTGTGTTCCTTCTTAGCTTCCTATTTCTTCTTTTTACAGAAGACACTTTAGCATTTCTTGCATTGCTGGTTTGGTGGTAATAAATTCCCTTAGTCCTTTTTTGCCTGTGAAGCTCCTGATTTCACCCTCAATTTTAATTGAGAGCCTTGCTGGGTACAGTATTCATGCATTCAGACCCTTGCTTTGCATGACTTTGTATAGTTCATTCCATTCCCTTCTGGCCTGATGTGTTTCTGTTGAGAAATTGGTCGCTAGTCTGATGGCGGATCCTTTGTAGGTAACTTTCTGTCTCTCTCTGGCCACTTTTAAGATTCTCACTTTGTCGTTGGTGTTTGCCAATTTAATTTTGTGTCTTGTCATTGGTCTTTTGGGGTTCATTTTGTTTGGGACTCTGTGAGCTTCTTGGACCTGTGTGAGTTTTTCTTCCCTATATCAGGGAAGTTTTCTGTCATTATTTCTTCAAACAGGTTTTCTATTCCTTGCTCAGTTTCCTCTCCTTCTGGCACCCCTATTATGCAGATGTTGTTTTGTTTCATTTTGTCCCAAAGTAACCTTAGGCTCTCCTCCTGTTTTTTAATTTTTTTTTCCTTGATGCTGCTCTGCTTGGGTATTTTTTCCTACTTTGTCTTGTAGCTCACTGATGCGGTCCTCTGCTTCTTCTAGTCTACTGTTAATGCTTTCTATTGAGTTCTTTATAGCAGTGATGTCATTTTTCATTTATTCTTGGTTCTTCTTCATTTCCTCTTGGTTCTTACACATATTGTTGAATTTGTCTTCCATTCTTTTCAACCACCTTATGACCATTTCTCCGAAATCTTTCTCTGACAGGTTGTTTGCCTCGTTTACTTCTTTTTCTGGTGACGCCTCCTTTTCTTTCATATGTGGGCTGTTTCTTTGTCTTCTCCGTGTATCTGGTTATGTAGTTCTCTCTCCTTTCCTTAGGCATAATCTGACCTTTCCTTGAGAAGGTGCAGAGCTCCTCCGAGTCAGCGTATTCACGCTGAGATCCAGTGTTCTGGGGTTCGCTGTTGGTCCCTGGGTGTCTGTCCGTAGAGTCACAGAATGTATAGTCTTCTGATAATAGCCACTCTCCCCTTCAAGATGGTGCCATCTCCACGGTAGAGCCTGTCGCTGTGGAGAGATTTCAGCAGCAGAAGAGGCTTCCCGGTCAGCAGAGCCCGGTCCAGCAGTCCCCACAGTCCCTTGGAGTATAGCTGACCCTCACACACAAATATACAATCCCCGTACGTCCACACACTCTCCTTTCATCCTCTCACTCACACACTAAATTGCAATCTGCCTTCCCATCAGCAGCCATCTTCCCAATCCCTCAGGTGTTCATATTCTTGTGGGTCCGTTTCTGATCTCTCCTCTGTTCTGTTTGTCAATTTTTCTATCCTTATGCCAATACCATGCTGTTTTAATTCCTTCAAAATACTTATGGAAGTCACCCTTCATTTTCATTTCTGTACCCCAAGCCCAAATTCAGACACCTTATTTCATTTTAAGTTTAGTATAATAACTTCCTAACTGGCCTTCCTGTCTTCAAGCTTTCGTCTCTCTGGCACACTAGTTGTAAAACTTTGTGTGCACACAGATCACCAGGGAGTGATTAATAGTGTCCTTTAGGTATTGCATGTTACCTTATTTCTCCAATTAGATTATATAGTCATCAGGGCAGGAGTCAATCCTGGCATTTATTTTCCCCTCAGCATAACTCTAGGCTGCACAACTCAGTCAACAGACATTTTACAACTTCGAGCCTATGGAGCATTTTTTATAAGCCATCCATAACAATATCTAACCAAGAATTATTTCAGAGAGATATACCTTAGAATAAAAATAAGTTGTCACTTCAAGTGCTTCAAAATGAAAAGCACAACTCATTGTGTTCATACCAAGAGATATCTCCTCATAGTCGCACTTCAAGAATGTGTGGAGAAAAGGGAGAAACCAAGATGGCGGCATAGGTAAACACATAAACTGCTGCCTTGCACAACAATTTCAAAACTACAACTAAAAGACAAAACGTCTAACACCCAGAACCACGGGAAAGCTGGCTGAATGGAAGTTCTACAACTAGAAGGAAAGAGAAAAAAGCATTGAGACATGCACAAGCACTGAAAAGCTGAGGTACAGAGCCGCGCGAATCGGGCTGGCGGCGAGTATCTGGGTGCACTGCTCCATTCAACCTGAAGGGAGACAAGCTCCCAATTACTCTGAACTCCAGTTTCTGGGGAGACGCTGGGGACCCAAACTCCTACAGGGAGAAGCTGGACTGTCTACCATTGGATCGGAAAGGGAGGGTGACTTTCTTTTTTTTTTTTTTTTTTTAAATATATTTTATTGATTTTTTACAGAGAGGAAGGTAGAGGGATAGAGAGTTAGAAACATCGATGAGAGAGAGACATCGATCAGCTGCCTCCTGCACGCCCCCCACTGGGGATGTGCCCGCAACCCAGGTACATGCCCTTGACCGGAATCGAACCCGGGACCCTTCAGTCCGCAGGCCGATGCTCCATCCACTGAGCCAAACCGGTTAGGGCAGGAGGGTGACTTTCTTGCAGAGGTGCGCGCAGCAATCATTGTTTACTGCGCTGGGGTGCGAGACGCGGGGACTTGGAAACGCGGAAACGCAGAGACGGCTGACTGGCAGCTATCGCTGTTTGCCACACCCTAGCCTAGTGACTCCCTGAGACCCCGCCCCACACAATCTACAAACCCACCCAAGCTCTGTGCAGCGGCTTTTGCATATAAATGGCCTGCCCTATCGCAGCTTAACCAAACAAACTGCAGCTCTGGTCAGACAACTTCAAAACCTCCAAACCCCAAGCAAAGAGGAGAAAACTGTAGTTCTCGCTGTACCTCTTGCTAGGTGGCCTCAGACAGTAGCTGACCAGCACCCCATTCGAGATCCAGAAGCTAGTGTATCTAGTGGTCAGTGTGAGACGACAACAGATTTCAACTACTCACATCCATAAGTGACACATTCAAAAGGCAGACTCAGTGAGCACCAAAACCCCACTGAAGCAAATCCTGCACCATAAGCATGTCTCCAGCACAGCAGTTCTTCCATTATAGACACAGCGGGTCCTCACAGCCAATTGGCCTGGAGGTCAGTTCCTCCCAGTGACACCAACAACAATCAAGAATTAACTACAACAAGGCTGTACACACAGTCCACAAGGGGTGCACCAAGAGTGTCCACCTCAGGTAACTGGGAGGCCGACCCACTGGCCCCTATAGGACACCTAGCACACAAAGCCACCCTACCAACTCAGGGAAGCAGCGAAAATGCGTAGACAAAGAAACAGATCACAAACGAAAGAAATGGAGGAAAACAAATGACTGGATATAGAGTTCAAAACCATGGTTATAAGGTTTTTCAAGAATATCCTAGAAAAGGCCAATAAATTCAACGAGACCCTCGAGGATATGAAAAAGGACCAACTAATAATTAAACATACACTGACTGAAATAAAAAATATTATACAGAGACACAACAGCAGACTAGAGGAATGCAAGAATCAAGTCAAAGATTTGAAATACAAAGAAGCAAAAAATACTCAACCGGGAAAACAAAAAGAAAAAAGAATCCAAAAATTTGAAGATAGTGTAAGAAGCCTCTGGGACAACTTCAAGTGTACCAACATCAGAATTATGGGGGTGCCAGAAGAAGAGAGAGAACAAAATACTGAAAACCTATTTGAAGAAACAATGACTGAAAACTTCGCCCACCTGGTGAAAGAAATAGACTTACAAGTCCAGGAAGCGCAGAGAACCCCAAACAAAAGGAATCCAAAGAGGACCACACCAAGGCACATCATAATTAAAATGCCAAGGGCAAAAGACAAAGAGAGAATATTAAAAGCAGCAAGAGAAAAACAGTTAGTTACCTACAAGGGAGCACCCATATAATTGTCAGCTGATTTCTCAACAGAAACTATGCAGGCCAGACGGGAGTGGCAAGAAATATTCAAAGTGATGAATAGCAAGGACCTACAACCAAGATTACTCTACCCAGCAAAGCTATCATTCAGAATTGAAGGGCAGATAAACAGCTTCACAGATAAGAAAAAGCTAAAGGAGTTCATCACCACCAAACCAGTATTATATGAAATGCTGAAAGGTATTCTTTAAGAAGAGGAAGAAGAAAAAGGTAAAGATAAAAATTATGAAGAACAAACATATCTATCAACAAGTGAATCTAAAAATCAAGTGAATTAAAAATGAGGAACAGAATAAAAGGGTGAATATAATAGAATCAGGGGCACAGAATGCGAGTGGATTGATAATTCTTAGGGAGAAAGGAGTACGGGGCGTACAGGAAGAGACTGGACAAAAATCGTACACCTATGGATGAGGACAGTGGGAGCGAGGTAAGGGCAGAGGGTGAGGTGGGAACCGGGTGGAGGGGAGCTATGGGGGGAAAAAGGAGAAACAATTGTAATAATCTGAACAATAAAGATTTATTAAATTTAAAAAAAAAAGAATGTGTGGAGAAGCGATAAAGAAGAGCCTCCCAACTCAAGGTGCCTGGTCAAGCTTTTCCAAACAAATCACAGCAAATATTATTACCCAAAGACTTACCAGAAATGACACAAGCTTTGTGCTTAGGAGGTTGGAATCACAAATAAACAGTGAGCCATCTTATCCAGCCTGGGGGAAAATAAAGTGGCTATTCCCCAGCTGTAAGAACCTCTCACAGGAAAGTAACTCTAAAGGATTATGATTTCTGCACTGGAGTTAATATTTTGTGACTTGTTTTAGTCTTAATGCGTAAGAAACTTATGATTTGTGTCATTTAAAGCATCCAAAAAGTCTGTTGCACTCTTATGAATATTTACTTAATCTTATAGCCAAAAATTTTCATATAGAAGCAGTATAGGGTTTGAGTTAAATTATTTTTCTAGTGATTATTCTGCCATAGAAAATAATACTTATATGTATTATGGCTACCAAGAAGAGAAAATGAAAGCATTTGCAATAAAAGTGGGAAATTAAAAGAGTAACGGTGCAAAAAGAGCACAGGCTTAAGAATACGAAGATGTAGGTTTTAGTCATGGCAATGATTCTAGCAGTCAAGGATCTTGGTTACCTACCACTTCAGTTTCCTAATCTGTAAAAACTATCTCTGAGTGCTAAAGTCCTCCCAGCCCTAAAATTGTATCTACTTAAAAGTTGTCAGTCTCAGGGCAGTGTCCCACATGATGGAACAATTTTGGGTCATAATTATTCACTCAGTTGAGCTTAATAATTTCTATGACTTCAAACCATAATCCACACATTTTGAAAAGTGAAATGGATATTTATTATGTTCACACCCATTACTTGACAGGCATTACAGTAGAAAAATAATTCATCCAAGGTCACAATATCAATGAAAGGATTATTTTGCAGGCTTCTTAAATATCACCTCTTCATCTCTTTCTGGTATACCTGCGATTAGTTGATAATCTCTCTCACCACTGGATGTCACTTTTGCTCCAAAAGAAGTCAACCCAAACTAACCTCAACAATTAGAATCTGTTCTCTAAGATACTTTTCTCTAAAACCTCAACATAAAATTTCTCTGTGAAAGATCAAATCAATTCTTATAATTTCTAGTGATTTCCAGCTAACATCTGGCTTCAGAGGCTTCTAGGCTTCAAACAGTACAAGAAAGCATAAATACTTTCTAAGATTATCCCAAGCCATAATAAACTGCACTGAAACCCCAGCAATACCCATATGATGCACAGTACTTCCATGACCTGAAAGAAAAAAAAGTGATATACAAAGGGAAAAACAACAACACAAGTCTTTATATTTGAGTATAAAACAATGGAATTCCCATTTGTAAATGCTGTTTTTCTAATCTCAATATCACACTACTTTTAGTATTATGGGAAAAAAACAGCAATACTCAGAAACCACATAGAGAAGTAATAACTTTTAGACTTCTCATGTTATAACTATCAGAAGGCATTTGGCAGTTATAGTTAATACATAAATAGGTGACTAGGAACTGTGTCCTCGGGTTTCCCAATCAAAATATGTAAATAATATATAGTTCTCTTCTCTTATGCAAATGTGAACAGCTTACCTTTCAGATATTGACACTGGTGTGGCTATGCCTACAAGCACCTTGCTCTCATCTCAGACCTCCTTACCTCCCAAAGCAAATGCCATGACTAAGGGAACTTATCAAATGGAGATATGTCAAATCAACCCCAATCCCAACACACATGCATCAATTTTGTTAAAATAACTGCTAAATCACTGCCACAGTTAGTCGTGGTTACTAAAGGGGTCATGCTATACTTCTTGGGTTTGTTGAAGTAGAAAAAAAGTTGAAATCACTGTCTTAGGTGAATCATCTGACTGCATTATTTCCAGGATGCCCTGGACTATTTATAAGAAAATAAATGTATTATGTTCTGGGGAAAATAGACCTGCAAAAGGAAAGCTTAAAAGGAGGGTGGCTGTCGGAACTATCATGGATGTTTCAGAAGCCAAGGGGGGTTCTAGTTCCTCCTGTAGGACAAGGAGGTACTTGCTCCTATATTCCTGAGTTGGAAACAAAAAAGCATTTTAACCACAAAAGCAATATTATAATATTAGTTAAGCTGAAACATGGAGAATGAGTTAAATAAGACTTGTGTGGGCTGGTCTAGAAACTTGATTACTGAAAAACAGTCTGTGAAAAAAGGCATGTTGGCTCTGAAAAACTGACCTGTAACAAAATTTAGAAATAAATCTGTTGAGCCGTTTGGATTTTCCCAATTTATCTCTGGAAGGTTGAAAGTAAAATGTCATATTTAAGAACTAAGCCAGTAAAATCTCAGTTTTCATTGTACATTTTATTCTCCTAAAATAGTTAATTATGTTTTACTCTGTAGAAATCACTCTAATATGAATCACTTGCCTTTTTCTGGGCAATTGCAGCTCGCTGCAGTTTCTCTTTAGCTTGATTATACTTTTCTTCTCGGTCTGTGATACGTTCATGAAGCTTTTGCTTTTCTTCCAGCCACTGGATCTGTTTCTCTTCCAATGTCCTGTCAGAAGAATGTAGGCAAAACATGGACATTAACTTTTAGGATTAAACAGATATCATCCCAAGTAAAATCAAACTTACTACCTATGTGGCATTCAGAAGACTAATTTAGATATTTGAAGTTAAAAATATATTGGTTTACTCAATGAATAAAGACGTTTTTCTTTGAGTGTTTTCAGAATAGTATGGTCAGGGAGAAATCTAAAAGGCTTCTTCCATAAATGTCTTTTTTTTATTATCATTAAAAGAATTCAAAAGTCTATAAAATTCATTCTCTAGAAATAGAAAACGCATTATCTCAGACTACTGTATATTGTCAAAGGGTGTTTCTAACTAGTTCCCAAAACACATTCAACGTGGAATCATCATCGAAATAACTATATATAATATAGTAGGGGGAAAAAAGAAATAGTTGTACATAAAAAAAAAGCAAACTCTACTTTTCAACTTCTAGTTGTGCTTTTTCAGCTTGGCTTCTTAAATTTCGGCACTCCTGTTTTAACCTCTCCACCATTTCCTTCAGTATTTGGTTTGAATTCAGCAATTCATTCTCTGACTGTGTAAGTGAGGTCACTTGGATCTGCAAATTACCGATTTGCTTAAAAGAGAACAAGATAAATGTTAAGGCCACTAAACAAATTTAGTAGAGTATAAGAGCGGCAGAGGATACTAAACATCTTCCCTCACAAATACCCACCCAGTTGATGTGCCCTTGAGGACACCCTGAAATGAAATAAGCTTCAAGACATAGATTTTAAAAAGCCCTTAAAAAAATAAAGGAAATGTTTGCTAAATAGGATACCTGTTTCAGGTCAGAATTTTCATTTTTCTCTTTCTCTGCATTTTCAATATTCATAATTTGTTGTTGAAGTTTTAACCTGAAAATCAAGCCCAATAAAAGACATTATTAAGGATCCACAGTTCACATATTTCACTGAATTAGGTAATCATTTTACCGAGTTCCTTTATTAACAGTAGACATTGTGAAACCTGGTAGATAAATGATAAAGATTTTGACTTCAGGCAGCCAAGTTGTGTTCACATATAACTAAAATTTAACATAAATTTCTGCTTTGGCTATGAAAAAAATTATTGGCATAGAGAAGAGGAGAAATCAGGTCTGTCTAGGAAGATGAGAAAACTATGTGAAAATTAAAACCTGATGGGCAGATTTTAATGAACAAAGGGAACAGCCTGAGCTGTCTTTGGTGGAAGAGTGTACAATGTGTTGTTAAGCCACCAGAAAGCAGTCCAGTTTAGGAGAAGCCACTTTACAACCAGATAGTAACTGAAAATTTACAAAATGTCTTCAGCTGCACTGCTACTTCACTTTCACTCTGCTAGGTTAGGGAGCTCCTAAAGGTATTCTAATGACCACCATGTCATAATATAACAGGCATTTAATTAAGCTTGGCCAATTTTAATTGTAGTAATTTCTCACAATAAATCTATGAGCATAAGCAGAGTCACTTCTATTATTCCAATTTTACAGATAAAAAGATTGAAGTTTAATCAAGTTAGGCCAAATCACATAGCTACCAAGTCAAAGGACCCAGGTCTTCCAATATCCGAGTTAGTGTCCCCCCTCCCACTTCATTATGTGGCAATTTTACTGATTTAAAAGAAAACTGTCTAGTACAGGACAACATGCTGTATTCTATTAAATATAATGAGTTTTCATTCCTGAGATGAATAAACACACTATTTGTATCCTCCTCAAAAGGAATATGTTCTCAGAACATATCTGGTGACCAAATGACTAACCTCATGAGAAAGACTTTATGTTAATTAGGTTTGAAGGATAGACCCTCAACCTCTCCATTTTAAAAACACTTCAACCACTTATCTCAAATATAATTCATTTGGTACTTATTTCTAGTTTGGCATTATCAATATTTATCAATCCAATTAGAACTGCTGATTGGGAAGGGAACATTCTCAAAGGCCCAGGGCTGTGCTTTAAACACTGATAAAAATTCAATAAATGTTTGCTGATGGATTGAATGAACTAACCTATATCCTGGATTAGAAGTTTAAATGTGTAAAATGATTGGACAATATAACATGGAAGAAACCATTAGACCCACTGCTTTCTGAGTCTAATAACCAGATAGTAACTGAAAATTTACAAAATGTCTTCAGCTACACTGCTACTTCACTTTCACTATGAGATATTTACATACAAATGATGGAAACAATGGATCAAAAGCAAGCATGTCAAACATGCAGCCTGCTGGCTGTGAGTTTGACATACTTGATCTAAAGGAAAGGGGCCAGTCTTTCTCTTGCTTTGCTTCTTTGACAGTACTAGTCACACTATTTGGTAATATTAGCAAATTTATTACTCTCTCAAAGTTTTTATGCATTTCTCTCCTTAAAAG
Organism: Plecotus auritus; assembly: GCF_963455305.1. Taxonomy (NCBI): domain Eukaryota; kingdom Metazoa; phylum Chordata; class Mammalia; order Chiroptera; family Vespertilionidae; genus Plecotus; species Plecotus auritus. Next base: position 134,917,998 of record NC_137772.1, on the reverse strand, counting down.
TTAATGTTATTAACTTTGTAGTTAGATTACGAGTTAAAGAAGGTTTCTTTCTACAAAACCATGAAGATGAAAATAAAGGAGAAAAAACTGTAGGTCCTAGCACAGGTCCAAAGTTAGAAAAGTTAGGCCCCAAATTATTTTAGCTCTGTAGAGATTTTGGATATACTTGAAAAATCAATAGAAATAAAACCCAGTTACACAACCATTTGTAGCCTAAATGCTTTCTAAATAAGTTATGCAGATATTAAGAGAAACAACTAAGCCCTACACCCAAAAATTGAAGCCAATTAAACCAATGCCAAAGAGCACTTGACTATTAAAGACACAAAAGGAGTAAGAACATCATCACTATGGTAAATATAAGAAACAATACACAAGTGGCCCCTAGACACCAGGAGCCATTGCTGGTCAAAGCCAAAACTTGGATCGCATCTCACAGGTGCAGGTCTTAAAATCCGAGCACCTGAGGCAGGGTTGCAACCCTTCACTCCTCCGGAGGAGCTGCAGCCCAGAAGGATGAGGAAGAGGAGGCCCAGAGTGAGCATATGGTCCAAGGTCTGAACCATTATGTCACACTGCCCCCTGCTGCCACCTACTAAGTGCCAAGATCTTTGAAAAAACTGGTGTTGAAGATATTCCAAGGAGCTTGTAAAATGTATGTTTAAAGAAAAATTAAGTAGAGGAAAACTGGACCTCAAGCAGCACAAATACGTGGACTCAGACAAACTCTGCACCTTCTCACGGAAAGGTCAGATTTCACCTAAGGGAAAGGAGAGAGAAAGCTACATAACCAGACACCCGGAGAAGAGAGATAATGGGGAGACAAAGAAACAGCCCACATATGAAAGAAAGGGAGGAATCACCAGAACAGGAAGTAAACGAAATGGAGGTAAGCCACATGTCAGAGAAAGAATTCAGAGAAATCGTCATAAGGTGGCTGAAAAAAATGGAAGACAAATTCAACAATATGTGTTAAAGAACTCAATAGAAAGCATCAACAGTAGACTAGAAGAAGCAGAAGACCACATCAGTGAGCTACAAGACAAGGTAGGAAAAAATACCCAAGCAGAGCAGCATCAAGGAAAAAAAAATTAAAAAACAGGAGGAGAGCCTAAGGTTACTTTGGGACAACACAAAACAAAACAACATCCGCATAATAGGGGTGCCAGAAGGAGAGGAAACTGAGCAAGGAATAGAAAACCTGTTTGAAGAAATAATGACAGAAAACTTCCCTGATATAGGGAAGAAAAAACTCACACAGGTCCAAGAAGCTCAAAGAATCCCAAATAAAATGAACCCCAAAAGACCAATGACAAGACACAAAATTAAATTGGCAAACACCAACGACAAAGTGAGAATCTTAAAAGCGGCCAGAGAGAGACAGAAAGTTACCTACAAAGGATCCCCCATCAGACTAGCGACCAATTTCTCAACAGAAACACATCAGGCCAGAAGGGAATGGAATGAACTATACAAAGTCATGCAAAGCAAGGGTCTGAATGCATGAATACTATACCCAGCAAGGCTCTCAATCAAAATTGAGGGTAAAATCAGGAGCTTCACAGGGAAAAAAGGACTAAGGGAGTTTATTACCACCAAACCAGCAATGCAAGAAATGCTAAAGGGTCTTCTGTAAAAACAAGAATTAAGAAGGAAAACAGGTGTAAAGAATAAAAATGGCAACAAACAAGTACCTATCAAGAAACAATACAGTTTTCTTCAGTTGGCTTTGCTGAAGCAGTCCTGGTTTATAATCTACAACTGATAAGATATTTCTAAATTTTTATTGTTGATAGTATTACAGATATCCCCTCCCCTTCATCTCCCTCCTCCCAGCTCCTGCCCCACCCCAGGCCTTCACCACACTATTGTCTGTGTCCATTGGTCATGCATATATGTATATGAGTTCTTTGGTTAATCTTTTCCCATCTCCTTCCCTAACTCCATCACCCACCCAGCTCCCCTCTGAGATATGTCAGTCTGTTCCATGCCTCCATGTCTCTGGACCTATTTTGTTCACCAGTTTATTATATTCATTAGATTCCACTTATAAGTGAGATCATGTGATATTTGTCTTTCTCTGACTAGCTTGTTTCACTCAGCATAATACTCTCCAGGTCCCTCCATGCTATCTCAAAGTGTAAGAGATCATTCTTTTTTACAGCTGCATAGTATTCCATGGTGTAATGTGCCACAGCTGTTTTATCCACTCGTCTACTAGTGGGTACTTGGGTTGGTTCCAGATCTTAGCTATTGTAAAGAGCACTTCTATGAACATAGGGGTACAAATATTCTTTCTGATGAGTGTTTCAGACTTCTTAGGATAAATTCCTAGAAGTGGGATCACTGGGTCAAACAGTAGTTCCATTTTTAAATTTTTGAGTAAATTCCACACTGTTCCATAGTGGCTACACAAGTCTGCATTCCCACCAGCAGGGTACTAGGGTTCCCTTTTCTCCACATCCTCACCAGCACTTGTTATTAATATGCTATTAGAGGAGAAAACTAGTCCATGATTTAATTTAACATCATTACAGTTAGAATTCTAAGGGTTAATGAAATTTAACAAAAAGTAACCTGAATAGAAATAATCAGGGTTTAGAAATATGTTCAATGACCTAAAAATCACAATAATGAAAGAGTTCAAATCATATTATTTCACAATGCTACAGATTTAGAAATAAAGTACAGTATTTCCTTTTTTAAAATATATTTTTATTGATTTCAGAGAGGAAGGGAGAGGGAGAGAAACATCAATTGGAAAGAGAATCATTGATTGGCTACCTTCTGCATTCCCCCTACTGGGGATTGAGCCCATTATCATGGCATGCGCCCTTGACCAGAATCGAACCTGGGATCCTTTAGCCTGCAGGCCGACGCTCTATCCACGGAGCAAAACCGGCTATGGCTAAAGTATAGTATTTCTTGATTAGAAGGTTTAAATATTCAAAGTGTGTTATAATTAGTCAAAATAAAATAATCTTCAGCCCTAGCCGGTTTGGCTCAGTGGATGGAGCATCAGCCTGCAGACCAAAGAATCCAGGGTTCGATTCTGGTTACATGCATATACCTCGGTTGCAGGCTCAATCTCCGGCCCTGGCCTGGGCACATGCAGGAGGCAACCAATCGATGTGTGTCTCTCACATCAGTGTCTCTCTCTCTCTCCCTTCCACTCTCTCTAAAAATTAATGGAAAAATATCCTCAGGTAAGGATTAACAACGACAACAAAATAATAATTTTTATAATAGTAATACAAAGTACAGAAGAAAGTACACTTAATTCTCATTAAATCAATAAAGGCTACATAAGAAAAATGCAATTTGAAATGGATCCTGAAGACAAAATAAGAGTCTGAGGTAGAGAAATTAATGATTTAAGCGAAGAGGACAACTAATAAAGCAAGACTACAGAGCAAATCAAGAGGGTGGGATAGAACACTGTATTTTGGAAGCAAAGGGTGAAGGATATCTTCACAAAAACAGAAAGGGAAGAGAGAATGACGAAGATACAGAAGTTTTCAGATAGTGAGAAGCTGCAAGAATTCAGATCCAGACATCTTTGCTCAGGTACAAATGAGAGCACAGTGGAACAGTGGACAAAGAGTTTCCACTAAGAGGCAAGGTAGCCAGGCTAACAGACTGGAAGAAGGAAAACAAAACAAAACACAAATGTACAAGAACTACCAGTTTCATTATCTTCAGTGAGAATAGAGTAAGTAACAGAAAACAAATTGTTTTTAAAGTGATCAATTCTAAGGGATGATGAAGTATGATGGCTAAGTGTAGGGCTACTAAGGTAGAATAAAGATACAGAATTCAACCTGGCTGGTTGCTCAGTGGTTAGAGCACCGGCCCACGGACCACAGGATTTGCTTCCCATCATGGGCAGGTATCTCAGTTGCAGGTTTGATCCCAGCCCATCAGGGCACAGGCAAGAGGCAACCAGTCGATGTGTCTCTCTCACAGATGTTTCTCTCTCTCTCTCAGCCTTCCTCCCTCCCTTCCACTTTTTCTCTAAAGATCAATGGAAAAAATATCCTTGGGTGAGGATTTAAAAAACAGAATTCCAGAGTGAACATAAAATAGACTATAAAGCAAAGGTGTGGGATGTGTCAACAATACAAATGTACTCACTAAGAATGAAAGCAAAAGATAGAAAATAGAAAAGAGCTGAGCCAGAAGCCAAGGTCCTCAATGACTACTGGGGAATGAATATCTTATAGGTCTGTAAATGGACAGAAAGATAGATAGGGTAAGATGGATGCAACAACTATCAAAGGAAAAACTATTTTAACCAAAGTTAGTCAATGGTCTAAAAACAACAGTGGGGTTCAGAAATACTGATTCCCTTTTTTGGTCCCTAGTTGCAGGAGAGAGTAAAGAAGCCCTGGCCAGATGGTTCAGTTGATTGGAGTATTGACCTATTCACCAAAAGTTTGTGGGTGTGATTACTAATCAGGGCACATACTTAGGTTTCGTGTTCGTTCTGTCAGGGTACGTACAGGAGGCAAACAATCTCTCTCTCTCTCTCTCTCTCTCTCTCTCTCTCTCTCTCTCTCTCTCTCTCTCTCTCCCTCTCCCCTTCTCTCTCTCGCTTTCCCTCCCTCCCTCTTCCCTCTGTCTAGTAATCAATGAAAGCATATCTTACAGTGAGGATTAGAAACAAACAAAAAAAAGGTTGCCAGGTAATATGCCATCATGACAAAATCAAGTTTCAGTAGCGGGTGTTTAGAAAAATGTGGATATTGTAAAAAATCTATTGGAATGGAACAGGGATTTCAGAGGTTACAGCAAAAATTGTTAAGAGGAGAGCTTCAATGAGCTGGTGGTGCGAGTAGTCAAAAGGTGAAGGATGAGTAAGTTGGGGAATGAGAAAGTATGTGATCAAGTACTTTACATTTCAAAAGTAGTTTTGGAGAAAATGGAAGTAGAAATAGTAGGTAGACTGGACAGCCAAGATACAACAGAGAATACAACTGTGAAAAAGTTATAAATGGAAACATTTGGAATAACAGTGAGATGGAGCTCTTCCAAGTTCTCTGCAAAGTACAGGATAGCCAATTGTGATTATTATTGCCTAGGTTTTCTGTGGCAGGCAGCTGATATGCATGATTTCAACGTTCAATAAATGTTTACTGAGTTCCTACAAATGCTGGGCCCAGTGTCCCAAATATATCTGTATTCTTAAGGAGTTTATGGTCCAACCATGCTATCTGAGCTTTCATTCTTTCTTTTTTTTTTTAATATATTTTTATTGATTTCAGAGAGGAAAGGAGGAGAGAGAGATAGAAATATCAATGATGAGAGAGAATCACTGACTGGCTGCCTCCTGAATGATCAGGGATCGAGCCCGAAACCCAGGAATATGCCCTGACTGGGAATTGAACCTGGTTCATAGGTCAATGCTCAACCACTGAACCACAACAGCCAGGCTGAGCTTTCTTTAATAGTGAAAATGTTCTATAATGTGCACCATCCAATATGTTGCATATTTGAAATGTGGCTAGTGTAAATAATTTCTTAAATTTTTAATTAATTTAAAATTAGATTTAAATAGCTATTGTATTACTAGCCGAGGGGTGGGTATGTAAACCAGACCAAAATCCTTTTCTAGATGTTTCTAACTTGATTCGTCAAGTAAAAATTCTGTCTTCTTTGATCTCAAAATATAGACTTGACCTCACAGAGAAAGCAGCAGGAGAAAAGCAGACACACACGTTAGAAGAGAGGAGGAAGAGCTCAGATCTCAGGAGAGAAGCCACTCTCATCTGACCATATCTGAGTTCCTAGGCATCCATGAGACCAGCATAATCCTTCTCCTTTCTACCGTTTCAGTCAGCTAATAAAGCCCCCTTTTTTGCTTCAGTTAATTGGGGCTGGGTTACTGTCATAACCAGAAATTGACTAGATTATCTTATTTTAAATCCTGTCATTTTTACATGTTTTTAATTTACAGGTAACTTTACAAATTTTACAAACTCACTGTAAGGTGGGCAGTCTTGTGAAATACAGGCTACTGTTAGAATAATAACTTTATTATTCAGATTAGTGGTGAAGAAACCACTTTAATGAAAACAAGAGGCTGGTATCATCCTATATAATAAAAGGTTAATATGCAAAGACACAATGGCAGAATGACCAAACAACTGGTTGCTATGACATGCACTGACCACCAGGGGGTGCGCGCAAAACATGGCGGGCAGCAGCAGCAGGCAGCAGAGCACAGAACATGGCGGGTGTCAGCCTCGAAGGGATGGTGGAGCAGGTGAGCGGGGGCGCCAGACCAAGGCGGGGCACCAGTCGCTGTCATCAGGGTGAGTCTCTGGTGGTTACTGGAAATTCTTTGCTCCTGCGCGCCATGGTCCCGCCCTGCGCTTGCACCTGCTGCTGGCACTGGCCCCGCTCACACCCACTGCTGGTGCCAGAGCCACTGCTCGCACCCGCTGCCAGCGCCTGGCACGGGCCCCGATCGCTCAGCCCCGTCAGCAGGTGCGAGTGGGGCCTGCGCAATCAGCACGTGGGAGCGGCGGGGGCGGGAGCGGGGCTGCCGGCAGACAGGGGACCAGGGGCTGTGGCAGGAGGGGCCTGGCTGGGGCCTGGAGGTTGGGCCGAGACACGCCCCTGTGCCCACTGCATCCTTGCCCTTTCAAGGTGCATGAATTCGTGCACTGGGCCCCCAGTACCTAATAATAGACAAACATGTAAATTGACCATACCTCTGCTATGCCCACAGCCAATCAGAGTATGCAAATTAACCCAACAAAGATGGTGGTTAATTTGCATACATAGGCGCCCAGCAGCCTGGGTCCCAGGAACTTTGTCGGCACCCAGGTCACTCCGAGGTAGGTCCCATGTGGGTCCTAAGCAACCTGGGAAGGGCCTTAGCCAGGGGACTCCTGGGCAGGGGCAGAGCTGGCAATGGGCGGGAGCTGGGGGAACCCTGCCCAGGCCCCAAGCCTCGGCCACAGGCTTTGGTCCTGGGCAGGGGCGGAGCCGGCGATCAGAGGGAGCTAGGGGGCCCCTGCCCAGGCCCTGAGGCTTTAGGCCTTGGCAAGGGTGGAGCCAGCGATCGGAGGCGATCGGCAATTGGTGTGAACTACAGAGGAAACACCTTTTCTGACTGCTTATTGGCTAAGCTCCCTGTATGCCACTGGTCATATTCTTAGTAACTTGGGTATAAGAATCCAAAAATGTGATCTAGGGTTTTTCCACCACACTCCTGGAGAAAACAACGAAGGTCCACTGCTGGAGGGCTAAGAAATGTCATACCCTGCCCTAGCCGGTTTGGCTCAGTGGATAATGCCTAGGCCTGCCGACCACAGGGTCCAGGTTCGATTCTGATCAAGGGCATGTACCTAGGTTGCAGGCTGGGGCCCAGGTCAGGGCTCATGCAGGAGGCAGCCAAAGTGTTCCTCTCACTTTGATGTTTCTATCTATCTTTCCCTTTCTCTTCCACATTCTCTAAAAATCAATGGAAACATATCCTCAGGTGAGGATAAAAAAAAAAAAAAAGAAATGTCATATCCCAGTGGTCGGCAAACTGCGGCTCACGAGCCGTGGTTTGCCGCTCTGTTGACTAATGAGTTTGCTGACCACTGACCTAGACTCTCGATTCCAATAATTACAGGCTGTTGTTGTTCCTTGTGATTAAGCCCCATCCCAGTAGTCGGCAAACTCATTAGTCAACAGAGCGGCAAACTGCGGCTCGCGAGCCGCATGTGGCTCGCGAGCTGCAGTTTGCCGACCACTGTCATATCCTATGAAAGACACGTCTTGAAAATGCCTAAAGAAAGTTGTCATTTTCTCATGGTGAAGGGACTGAAGTCCGTGTTGATGAAAACACCTTGGTTGCCAAAACCGGTTTGGCTCAGTGGATAGAGCGTCAGCCTGCGGACTGAAAGGTCCCAGGTTCGATTCCGGTCAAGGGCATGTACCTTGGTTGCGGGCACATCCCCAGTAGGAGGTGTGCAGGAGGCAGCTGATCGATGTTTCTCTCTCATCGATGTTTCTAACTCTCTATCCCTCTCCCTTCCTCTCTGTAAAATATTAATAAAATATATTTAAAAAAAAAAAAAAGAAAAGAAAACATCTTGGTGGCTGTGGTGACTGGCAGTGGCTGCAGCAGCGGGGTGATAGGGCTGGTGCCTTCCCCTGATTAGCTCAGTCGCCTCCCACAAAGGGAGGCCAGACTGCGGCTTAGGCCTGCTCCCCACAGAGAGCGGGCCTAAGCCGTCAGTAGGACATCCCCTGAGGGCTCTCAGTGTGTGAGAGGGGGCAGGCTGGGCTGAGGGACCACCCCCGCCCCCCCCAGTGCACCAATTTCATGCACTGGGCCCTTAATTTAATTAATAATATGTATGTATGTATTGTTAATCCTCATCCAAGGATACTTTCCACTGATTTTTAGAGAGAGTGGAAGAGAGGGGGAGAGACAGAGAGAGAGACATCGATTGGTTGCCTCCTGCAAGGGCCCTGACTGGGGCCAGGGAGCAAGCCTGCAACTGAGGTACGTGCCCTTGACCAAAATCAAACCTGAGACCCTTCAGTCCAAGGGCCAATGCTCTATCCACTAAGCCAAACCAGCTAGGGCTGTAATTAATAATTTACAGCATCTGCCAAAGGAGGATTAATCCTACTTATCATGGATGTTTGTTGTTTGTAAATAAATGGATATTTTTGCTTTATATAATTTAGACTTTCATTTCCTTAGCAAGACCTTTTTCTCCACAGGTAATCTCTTTCTGACTATCACAGATTCTAAATATGACAAGCTACAATTATGTTTATTTTAATGGATGATAAAAATAGACCTGGTTGATGTAGTTCCTTATAAATCAGAAAATAAGAGCTGTCATGGGAAAAACACCCAACTGTAAATCATTTCTTTTGAAAGTCATTCAAATTTTGTGAATTTTTGTTTCTTCTGCTACATTTTATGTTGGATACTATGTCCTTATTTTAAAAATAAGTTGGGGTCAATTACACACTATAAATGATCTGAAGAAACTAAAGAAAAATCAAAGAAAAATTATCAAAGTGACTAATGGAATAGAAAATGATTCATATTAAAGAATATCTAAAGGAATGAAAGCTGTTTTATATAGCAAATAAGTAAAAACCTAAGGGTCAAGTTCTTTATTGTCTTCAAGTAATGACAGAATGCTGAACATTTTATCACTATGACAACAGAAGTCCAAACCAAAAGAAAGACTTAAATTCTAACCAAAAATAGGATTAAGCATCAGAGTGAGGTTCCTGGGTGGGGGCAGTCTCTTTCTTTCCTTTCTGGAGATTGTCAGGGAGAGATAAAACAACTTATCTGTCCTGAACAATTAGAAAAATGTACCGAGCTAAAAGAAAAGGATAGAATAAGATTGGCTCTCAAAATCCATTACAAATTTTTGATTCTAGAATTGTAGAAGCTAACATTTAAATTAATAGTTCATAAAACCTGACCTTGGTAAATAATACATGTATCTCTGCCAGAGGTAATTCTTTTCTGAGTAATAAGAATCAAAAACCTTGTCCCAAAACATAACTTACAACTTAATGAACATAAGATTTAAAAATCTCTCAACTTTAATCTACATAATTAGGAAGTCATTAAGCTTTTACATTTTAAAAAACAGATATAAGGGAATTTTAGGTGGCTGAAGATAACAGATGTTTAGTTGTTTTATCCGTATCTTTTTTAAAACAATACAGAAAAGCAAGGAGAAATGTGAACTTGGGTAGTTCACAAAACCACATGTCATAAAGCCACACAAAACCACATCATTCACAATGGAAGAGAGAAAATGCTCAAACTTTAAAGCACCTGTAAATAAAAATAGGAAAGTAATTGTAAATCCCAGCAAGACTGCTCATGCTCTAGACTGGAAGTCTTTGTAGTGAGTATGGGCTCCCTGCATGTGAATGGACTTAACTCACCCATTAAAATAAAAAGCAAGACCCCACTATATGCTATACATAAAAGACACATTTTAAAAAACAAAGTGAATTCAGAAAGACTAATAATCAGAACACAAATCAGGCAAATGGAAACAGTAAGAAAACTGGAGTAATGATGATATCAGACAAGGTGGAATTCAAGCAAAAAAACAATTACATGACAAAAAGAAAAGCACTTTTAAATACTTAAAGCCACAATTCACAATAAAGATATAACTGCTCTGATTATCTATATGCCAAATAATAAAGCAATCACATTTATGAAGGAAAAAAAAGATATGAAAGGTATCATAGATACAAACACATTAATAATATTAGGAGACTTTAACAAGAAAAATCAAGTGGACAAAAATATAAGTACATGGAAGACTTAAACATCAGTTAATAGGTAAATCATTTGGATGTATATATCAAACTTCATATTCTTATAAATGAGCACTTTCTTTTTAGTCCTTACATAACACTCACAAAAATCAATTATGTATTATAGAACTGAGATGAAGGAGATACAAGACTGGGGACAAAACCAATGAGGTGCCCAAAGTGCAAAATTTAAGAAGTCTCACTCTAAGGCCCCTACAAAGGCAGTGTCAACACATAAGAGTGGGTGTCTCCTTACTTTTCATCCTTCCCCCTCACTTGCTTTACCTTAGTCCTGACTATGTCACAAAGAAAATGTTATTGTGTTCCAAAAATAGAAATAATAGAAACCATACTCTCTGATCACAATGCAATAAAACTATTAAAAAAATAAAAATAAAAAAGCTCTCCCACCTAAATATTCAAAAACCATCTTTATGGACTGAACTGTGTCTCCCCAAGATTCACACATTGAAGTTTTAACACCCAGTACTTTAGAATGTATTTAGATAGGGCTTTAAAAAGGTAACTAAGGCCCTGGCCGGTTTGGCTCAGTGGATAGAGCGTCTGCCTGCGGACTCAAGGGTCCCGGGTTCGGTTCTGGTCAAGGGCATGTGCCTTGGTTGCGGGCGCATCCCCAGTGGGAGGTGTGCAGGAGGCAGCTGGTCGATGTTTCTCTCTCATCGATGTTTCTGACTATCTATCACTCTTCCTTCCTCTCTGTAAAAAATCAATAAAAGATTAAAAAAAAAAAAAAAAGGTAACTAAGGTTAAATGAAGTTACAGGGATAGGAACTAATCCATTATGACTGGTGCCCTTATAAGAAGAGGGAGAGGTACCAGGAATACATATGCAGAAAAAGAAAGGCTATGTGAGGACATAGCAAGAAGGCAACCATCTGTCAGCCAAGGAGAGAGGCCTAGGGAGAAACCTTGAGATCTCAGACTTCTAGCCTCCAAAACTGTAAGAAAATAAATTTCTGTTGTTTAAACCACCCAGTCTATGGTATTTTTTTATGACAGCCCTAGCAAACTATTAATTTCACCTTCTATTAAACAACTGCATCTTCTATTAATACATCTTTTATTTAAACAACTCTTGGATGAAAAGAAAATATAAACTGAAGTGAGAGAATTTCTAAAAAATAATAATGAAAACACATATCATCTATACCAGCCGTGGGCAAACTACGGCCCACGGGCCGGATCTGGCCCCGTTCGGCTGTTCTATCCGGCCCACGGAGCCGAAAGAGCAGAGGGTTCTCTTGCTCTCCCCTCCGCTCCTTCACCAGCAGCAGTGTTAACATGGCAATGTCGAGAAACACGGCCGCAGCTCCTTCTTCTGAGTGGGCGGATTTATATCCGCCCATTCAGTAGAAGGAACAACCTCTCAATCTTCCAGAGGCTCCTTGTAATGCCCGCGGACGAGTCCCCCGACATCACCCTGGGAATGCGTAGACATGTTATCGTGGTGATGTAGGGAGACACGCCCCTGGAGAGCACAGTATCAGAGCATTAGCTAAAAAGGAGACCAACAACACTGTTCCCACTGAAGTTGATGTTTTAAAGACCAAAAACCTTTCAACCCAGTCTACATTGCCATCTACATCTACGTCCCGGGCATAATTTGAAAGTTGCACTAAAGAAAATGTTTAATTTACGGTTTATACATTTTGTTCTTTTCTGTTTGTTTTAGTTTTAAATTATTTTATTATATTTAAGTTTAATTTGAAAGGCTTTTGTACCTTTCCTTTGTTAGGCAATTTTATTTTGCCTTTGCCATCTTCAATATAAGGTATGTTATTGTGCTATGATTCCTCCATTTTTTGAAGTTTCAAATTATAATAATTAGTGTTTACATTCTTCTTGTTAAAATGTTTGAAATGAATAAAACTATTGAAATAAAAAAAAAAAAGACCGTACCCTTTTATGTAATGATGTTTACTTTGAATTTATATTAGTTCACACAAACACTCCATCCATGCTTTTGTTCCAGCCCTCCGGTCCAGTTTAAGAACCCATTGTGGCACTCGAGTCAAAAAGTTTGCCCACCCCTGATCTATACGATACATTCAAAGCAGTGATAAGAATAAGCACTTGATACTTTTACCAAGAAAAATGAAAGAATATTAGTTGAATTAAATTTCCAACTCAAAAAAATAAAAGAATGAAGTAAACTGAAGAAAGCACAAGGGAAAAAAAAAAAAAAGATAGCACAAGATATACATGATATGATCTTAGAAAATTCTAAGAAATCCACAAAGCACCTAGTCAAAAATACGTGATGTTAGTAAGGATTCAAGGTCAATATATAAAAGTCAACTAACTATATTTCTATATGTCAGCAATGAACAATTAGAAAAATTTTAAAAATAACTCCATTTATAATCACATTAAAATACTTAGAAATAAAATGCGACACAGGACGAACATGACATACAATAAAAGCTATAAAACTGATGAAAGAAATTAAAGATGACCTCAATAAACAGAGAGATATACCACAATCATGAACTGGAGAGATTCCAATATTTTTGAGATGATAACTCACCTTAATTGAGGCAGAGATTCAAATGCAATCCCAATCAAAATCTTAAGCCTTTTTGAAAAGATGACAAGCTGACAAGAAATTTATATGGAAAGGCAAAGAACCTAGAAGAGCAAACAATCCTGACAAAAAAAGAACAAGGTAGAGTACAGGAGGCTACCACCAGCATGTCATAATTACCCAAGAAGTCCTTCAGAAGGCTGATGGACTGTGGGCTTTTAGCAAGGGCTAAAAGCTATGCACCCATTGTTATGTCAAGACAATAGTGGCTGAATGGCTCAGGGTGATCCCCTAACCTGATAATCTTTTACTGTTTACTAAACCTTACCTTTGATATGTGTGTTTCCTTTCCTAAAGGGCGAATGTGTACTGTAGTACATAAAAAGCCGTCGGTCCAGAGATTCAGAAAGCTTTTCCACTAGAGGGAAGTGATCCGCGTGGTTCCCCACGCCTTCCAAATTTATATTTCTTGTCTAGTGTATCTATTTATGTCACAGCCCTTTCTCCAGATTCCTGAACACTTGCTGCGAAAGACTGCAGCAGTAGAGGACTTACGCTACCTGAATCAAACTTACCATAAAGTTAGAGTAGTCAAAACAGCATGATATTGGTGTCAAGGCAGATATACAGATCATTGAAATAGAATAGAGTTCAGAAACAGACACATACTTACACAGTCAAATGTAGTAACCAAAGTTAACAAAATAATTCAATGGGAGAAAAGACAAACTTCCACAAATGGTGCTGTAATTTTGTTTTGTAATGTCTTTATCAGGTTACATATCAATGTTACCCTTACTCATAAAAAAATATTAAGACAGTCTCCTTGCTTTACAATGCTCTGGGACAGTAGAATTAACTGGTTTTTGAAGTCTGGGTAGAATTCTCCTGTGAAACTATCTAGGCCTGTGCTTTTTTCTTCGGTAGTTCTTTGATAACTATCTATTTCCTCTACAGAAATCAGCCTGTTTAAGTTTCCTATCTCTGTTGGGATTAGTTTTGATAACCTGTATTTTCATAAGAAATTATTCCTTTCATCTATGTTTTCAAATTTATTTGCATAGAGGTTCGCAAAATAGTTGTTTATTTTTTAATTATACTGTTTCAGTGCTTACTTTCCCTTGGTCATTTCTTATTTTATGTATATGCTTTATTTCCTCAATTACAGTTGACAGTCAATATTATATTAGTTTCAGGTATACAGTACAGTGGTTAGACATTTATGTAACTTATGAAGTGATCTTCCCGAGTAACACATAAAGTATTAACAAATAGAATACACTACCACTTACACAAACAAAGATCAAGAGGACTGTATTCCAGAAATGATGGTTGGTTCAAGATTAGGAAAGCCATTAATAGAGCAAAGGGACAAAAAAATTATCTGCAGAGATGCTAAAAAACTTTGATAATTTTAAATATCATGGCTTACTTAAAAAATAAAGAAAACTTGGGGAAATAAAAGTTGATGGATACCTCTTTAAATTATAAAATAAACATATTCCTTAATCCTAAACCTGGCTTCTTAATGAAAATACAGGAGAGACATTTCCAGGAACAAGGCAAGGATGCCCACTAACTCTAAAACTAGTCAATACTGCATTGGAGGAGCTTGCCAGTGCAAGTAAAATCAGTTAAAGGCATAACAATTGGTAAGAAGTCATCTGTATTTGTAGGTGATATGATAGTATGCCTGAGAAATACTAGGTAATTCATAATATAACTCACTCAAAGAAAGACTTGAGTAAGTTAGCAGGATATAAAACCAACATGGAAGAGTTGATAGGCTTCATAAACAAACAATAACAAGCTAGAGAACAAAATGGGGAAAAACATTTATAAAAGCAATGAAGAAGAGTAAGTATTTGGGAATAAACAAGAAATGTGTCAAAACTACATAAAGTTTAGAACTCTTCTGAAGAACACAACAATAAATTTCAACTAACTGAAATAAATTTGTTCTTGGATAGGACAATTAAACAACATAAAGATGTCAGTTCTCCCGATATTAGATGAAATATTTAAAGGAATCCCAATAAAAATACCAACAAACTATTTTATGGAGCTAGACATTGATATTAAAGTTTATATGGAAAAACAAACAAAAAATATTAGTCAATAAACTATTATAAAAAGAAAAGCTAGAAAGATAGAATAACCCAACCAGACATTAAAACATACTATAAAGGAGATCCAAGATGGCTGCAAATGGGAAAACAGGCTGCAAGATAGTGTGTGAGTGAGAGAATGAAAGGAGAGTGCGTGGATGTGGGGGGAGTATCTGTATTTGTGAGAGGGAACACCTATATTCCACAGGACAGATGGGGACTGGCAGACCAGACTCCCCTGATTGGAAAGTCTCTTCTGCTGTTGAAATCTCTCCCAGAGCGGCGAGCTCTGCTGCAGAGACCACGCCATCTTGAAGGGGAGACCAGCTGTTATTGGAAGTTCACCTTTACCTTCAACAGGGGAGACCTCTGATACCTCCCAGGACCCTACAGCGACATCACCCAGGGACCAGCTGCCTCAGCTGTGAACCCACAAACACTGACACTCCAGCATTCCCGACCGCAGGCACCTAAAAAGTCTGTCCAGAGAGACAAAGCAGAGCCAAATACACTGATGGGCCCTGCGCCTTCTCACAGAGCAGAAAGAAGGAACAGCTGAATCGAACAACACCCACCCAGAATTGGCGAATTAAACACAGCTGGTGAGGCAATCCACGGATGTAAAGGTCAGATATTATCTAGAGCAGTGGTTATCAACCTTTCTAATGCCGCGACCCTTTAATACAGTTCCTCATGTTGTGGTGACCCCCAACCATAAAATTATTTTCGTTGCTACTTCATAACTGTAATTTTGATACTGTTATGAATCGTAATGTAAATATCTGTGTTTTCCGATGGTTTTAGGTGACCCTGCTAGCGGTTCTCAACCTGTGGGTCACGACCCACAGGTTGAGAACCGCTGCTGTAGAGCCTAAGACCACCAGAAAACACAGATATTTACATTACGATTCATAACAGTATCAAAATTACAGTTATGAAGTAGCAACGAAAATAATTTTATGGTTGGGGGTCACCACAACATGAGGAACAGTATTAAAGGGTTGCAGCATTAGAAAGGTTGGGAACCACTGATCTAAAGAAAGGCAGGAGAGAGAGAGCTACATAACCAGACACCCTGAGAGGAAAGACCATGGGGAGACAAAGACAGCGGAATACAAAAGAAAAGGAGGCATCACCAGAAAAGGAAGTAAACAAAATGGAGGCAAGCAATACGTCAGAGAAAGATTTTAGACAATAGTCATTAGGTCTCTGAAAAGGATGGAAGACAAATTCAACAATATGTGTAAGAACCAAGAAGAAATGAAGAAGAACCAAGAAGAAATGAAAAATGACATCACTGCAATAAACAACTCAAAAGAAAGCATCAACAGTAGACTAGAAGAAGCAGAGGACTGCATCAGTGAGCTAGAAGACAAGGTAGGAAAAAGTACCAAAGCAGAGCAGCATCTAGAAAATAACTTTAGGACAACACGAAACAAAACAACATCCGCATAATAGGGGTGCCAAAAGAAGAGAAAACTGAGCAAGAAATAGAAAACCTGTTTGAAGAAATAATGACAGAAAACTTCCCTGATACAGGGAAGAAAAAACTCACACAGGTCCAAGAAGCTCACAGAGTCCCAAAAAAGATGAACCCCAAAAGACTAATACCAAGACATTATAATTAAATTGGCAAACACCAATGTCAAAGTAAGAATCTTAAAGAAAGACAGAGAGAGACAGAAAGTTACCTACAAAGGATCTCCTATCAGACTACTGACTAGTTTCGTAACAAAAACACATCAGGCCAGAAGGGAATGGCATGAACTGTACAAAGTCATGCAAAGCAAGGGTCTGAATCCAAGAATACTTTATCCAGCAAGGCTATCCTATATAATAATGACATAATATGAAAATTGACAATCACTCCAACACACAAGACGGCCGCCCCCATGTGGTCAAAGATGCTGCCCCCATGTGGACACAAGATGGCCACAAGAAGATGGCCGGCAGGGAAAAGCTGTTGGAAGGGACCAGGCGTGAAAGGGAGGGCAGTTGGTGGTGACCAGGCCAGCAGGGGAGGGCAGTTGGGGAGGACCATGCCTGCAGGGGAGGGCAGTTGGGGGGGACGAGGCCTCCAGGGGAGGACAGTTAGGGGCAACCAGGCTGGCAGGGGAGGGCACTTAGGGGCAATCAGGCCAACAGGGGAGGGCAGTTGGGGGCGACCAGGCTGGCAAGGGAGGGAAGTTAAAGGTGACCGGGCCAGCAGGGGAGGGCAGTTAGAGACGACCAAGCTGGCAAGGGAGGGCAATTAGGACTGTCAGGGCAAGCACAGGAGGGCAGTTGGGGGCGACCAGGCCTGCAGGTGACGGCAGGCCTGTGGTGACCAGGCTGGCAGGAAAGGGAAGTTAGGGGCAATCGGGTCGGTAGTGGAGCAGTTAGGCATTGATCAGGCTGGCAGGGGAGGGGTTAGGGGGTGATCAGGCTGGCAGTCAGAAGCGGTTAGAGGCAATCAGGCAGGCAAGCAGGTGAGCGGTTGGGAGTCAGCAGTCCTGGATTGTGAGAGGGATGTCCTAGAATGGACAGGGTGCAGGCTGAGCTGAGGGACACACCTCCCCCCGCCCAGACACAAATTTCATGCTCTGGAACTCTACTCAATTATAATTGAGGGTGAAATCAAGAGCTTCACAGACAAAAAAGGACTAAGAGAGTTTATTACCACCAAACCAGCAATCCAAGAAATGCTAAAGGGTGTGCTATAAAAAAGAAGAAATAGGAAGGCAAGAAGGAACATAGACATAAAGAATAAAAATGGCTACAAACAAGTACCTATCAATAATAACTTTAAATGTAAATGGATTAAATGCCCCAACCAAAAGACATAGGGTAGCTGAATGGATAAGAAAACATGACCCATATATCTGCTCTTTATAGGAAATCCACCTTAGAACAAGACTCACACAAACTGATGGTGAAGGGGTGAAAAAAGGTTTTTCAGGCAAATGGAAATGAAAAAAAAAAAAAAAAGCTGGGGTAGCAATACTTATACCTGAAAAATTAGACCTCAAAGTAAAGGCCATAACAAGAGATAAGAAAGGCCACTTCATAATACTAAAGGGAGAAATTCAACAAGAAGATATAACTCTGGTAAACATATATGCACCCAATAGAGGAGCACCCAAATACATTAAAAAAACCTTCTGGAGGATATCAAGGGAGAGATTGACAGCAATAAAGTCATAGTAGGGGACTTTAATACCAGACTAACACCACTGGACAAATCCTCTAAGCAAAAAATCAGCAAAAAAAAATCAATCCTAAATGACTCACTAGATCAGATGTAATTAATTTACATCTTTAGAACATTTCACCCCAAGCCAAAGAATATGCATTCTTTCAGGTACACATGGGTCATTTTCAAAGATAGACCATATGTTGGGTCATAGGCAAAGTCTCTTCAGATTCAAGAAGATAGAAATCATATCAAGTATCTTCTCAGATTGCAGTGGCATAAAATTGGAAATCAACTACAATAAAAACATTCCAAAAAAATCAACCACCTGGAGGCTAAATAGCATGCTATTAAACAATGACTGGGTTACCAGAGAGATCAAAGAAGAAAAAAACATCCTGGAAAAAAAATGACAATGAAAGAACAACAATCCAAAATCTATGGGGGAGGAGAAAAAGATGGCGGCTGGCAGGATGGAGGTGAGGGACAGGAAGTGAGTGAGTGAGGGTATAAAAGGAGTGTGTGTGGATGTGCGTGCTGTGTGTGTGAGTGAGTGAAGGAAAGTTAAATCTCGCAGGAGCAGCAGGGGCTGGCAGACAGGCTCTCCTTGACAAGGAGAGACTACCACCGCTTCAGGCACTCCCCGGACGGCAGGACTCCAGCAAGGAGCCCATGCCATCTTGAAGGGGAGAACAGCCTTTTTTAGGAACTCTTCAACACCACCAACCAGACAGGCCTTGGAACTGCCCCGTGACCCAGCAGTCACTCCAGCTGAAATCCTGCTACGCCAGCTGCAGACCCGCGGACCCTAGGACCTCCACCTCCAAAGGTGCACTGCTCGGCAGCAGTAAGTGCAACCTCCCCCTCCCCAGCAGGAGAACTCCGCAATCGTGAGTATCCGGATTTGCACGTTTCCAGCCGGATTCGTGCATTTCCAGCTGCGGAGGGCACTCCACTCCTTAGGCAGCGCTTGGGAGCCGCTGAGTGCCCCCAAGGATGTGATTCTGTACAGACAAGGGCGCGCAGCACCGCAGTTAAAATTCTGAATTCCCTCTTCTTGGATAACTGCCCACATTCACCCCAGCAGCTCAACTGCGGTGCCAGGACCCCTCAGAGTACATCAGACCTCTGCACCCAGCAAGCGCACCTGCACAGAGGCGAAGCTCCAACAGGCAGGCACCCTGAGCCCATCTACCAAAACGGCGCCAGTGGGAGCCACTGTGAGCTCTTCCTGGGTGCGATCTTGAACAAGTGGGGGCGCACTCCCCTCCAGCAGAAGCTTTGAATTCACTCATCCTGGATACTGGCCCACAAGGGCCTCAATTGCGCGGCTACACTTCCAGGGACCTTCAGAGTCCTTCAGTGTGCCTCGCTGGCAAACGTACCACAGGTGCTCCTGTGAGCCACCACTGGGAGTAAGCGCCTATCCACCACAGGTGCAACAGCAAAAGCTGGTTCTGACCACCCCAATACTGCAGAAGTCTGGGCACCACTATCACGCCTTTCCGGAGAGCAGGCCCCCTGAGCCCCATCACCCCAACAGAAGGTTCGTGGGTGCCACTGCGAGTCCCTGCTGGGCACGAGTGATTTCAATTAAGGGTGCAAGACAGCAAAAATTGGGATACTCCCCTCCACGCGGCTGACTTCTAGACATCACAGTTGTGCCTCTCAAGCTTGCAAGCCTACATCAAGAGAACCCAAATAGCTCAAGTAGGGAGCTACACTAGATTAACAAGCCCAGGAGAACTTAGAGATTACACCAGTAGCACCATCCCCAAAAGAACCTGGGTTGCAAAGCAATTAGATCTACAATTAAAACATTACAAGAAAACATGGGAAGACAAAAAAGCAATCCCCAAAGGAAAGAAAAAGAGGAACCACCAGAAAGGGAGTTAAATGAATTTGAGGCTAGCAGCTTATCAGAGATAGATTTCAGAGTAATGATTATAAGGATGTTTAAATGGATGGATGACAAATATACATAACTCAATGAAAAATACACACAACTCAATGAGAACTATAAGGAGATGAATGAGAATGTCACCAACATGAAAAGAAACCAAGAGGAGATGAAGAACGACATAGCTGCAATAAAGAACACAATGGAAGGCCTAAACAGTAGACTAGAACAGGGTGAGGACCACATCAGCGAATTAGAAGACAAGGTAGGAAAAAACAAACAAACACAGAAGCAACTGGAAAGAAGATTAAAAAGCAAGAGGAGAGCCTAAGGGAGCATTGGGACAATACAAAACGTAACAACATTTGCTTAATAGGGATACCAGAAGGAGAGGAAGAGAAGCAAGGAATAGAAAACCTGTTTGAAGAAATAATGACAGGAAACTTCCCTGATATTGGCAAGAAAAAAACTATGCAAGTCCAAGAGGAACATAGAGTCCCAAATAAGTTGAAGCCCAAAAGACCGACACCAAGACACATCATAATTAGATTGGCAAACACCAACGACAAAGTAAGAAACTTAAAGGCTGCCAGAGAGAGACAGAAAGTTACTTACAAGGGGTCTCCTATCAGAATATCAACTGATTTCTCAACAGAAACATACCAGGCCAGAAGGGAATGGAATGAAATATACAAAGTGATGCAAAGCAAGGGACTGAATCCAAGAATACTATACCTAGCAAGGCTATCATTCAAAATTGAAGGTAGAATCAGGAGCTTCACAGACAAACAAAGGGCTAAGAGAGTTTATCACTACCAAGCCATCAATACAAGAAATGCTAAAGGGACTGCTGTAAAAAGAAGAAAGAGAAGGGCAAGAAGAAGCACAAACACTAAGGAAAAATATGACAACAAACATGTACTTGTCAATAATAACATTAAACGTAAATGGGTTAAATGCACCAATCAAAAGACATAGGGTAGCTGAATGGATAAGAAAACAAGACCCATATATTTGCTGTCTACAAGAGACCCACCTCAGAGCAAAGGATTCACACAGACTGAGAGCAAAGGGATGGAAAAATATTTTTCAGGCAAATGGAAATGAGAAAAAAGCTGGGGTGGTGATACTGATATCTGATAAAATAGACCTCAAAGTAAAGGTCATAATAAGAGATAAGGAAGGCCACTACATAATACTAAAGGGAGCAATTCAACAAGAAGATATAACTCTGGTAAACATATATGCACCCAATGCAGGAGCACACAAATACATAAAAAATCTCCTGGAAGATATCAAGGGAGAGATCGACGACAATACCATCATAGTAGGAGACTTTAATACACCACTGACATCACTGGATAAATCCACTAGACAAAAAATCAGCAAAGAAAGAGCAATTCTAAATGACACACTAGATCAGATGGACCTAATTGACATCTTCAGAGCATTTCACGCCAAAGCCACGGAATATATGTTCTTCTCATGTGCACATGCGACATTTTCAAAAATAGACCACATATTGGGTCACAAGCAAAGTGTCCCCAAATTCAAAAAGATTGAAATCATATCAAGCATTTTCTCAGACCATAATGGTATATTAGAAATAAACTACAATAAAAACATTCCAAAAAATTCAAACACTTGGAAGCTGAATAGCATGCTACTAAACAATGATTGGGTTATCAATAAGATCAAAGAAGAAATTAAAAACATCCTGGAGACTAATGACAATAAAAACACAACATTGCAAATCCTATGGGACACAATGAAAGCAGTCCTGAGAGGGAAGTTTATAGCTCTACAGGCCTACCTCAAAAAACAAGAAAAAATGGTAATAAATCACCTAACTCAACAACTCAAAGAATTAGAAAAAGAGCAACAAGAAAAGCCCACAGTGAGGAGAAGGAAGGAAATAAGATCAGAGCAGAAATGAATGACATAGAGACCAAAAAAACAATACAAAAGATCAATGAACCAAGAGCTGGTTCTTCAAAAGGATAAACAAGATTGATGAACCTCTAGCCAGGCTCACCAAGAAGAAAAGAGAGAGGACCCAAATAAACAAACTCAGAAATGAAAGAGGTGAAATAACAACAGATTCCACAGAAATATAAAGGATTGTTAAAAAATACTATGAACACCTCTCTTCCAACAAACTAGACAACCTGGAGGAAATGGACACATTCCTAGAAAAATACAACCTTCCAAAACTTACTCAGGAAGATTCTAAAAATCTCAATAGGCTGATAACTATGGAAGAAACTGAAGCAGTCATCAAAAAGCTTCCAGCAAACAAAAGCCCGGAGCCAGACGGCTTTACAGGGGCGTTTTACCAAACATTCAAGAAAGAACTAAAACCTATCCTCCTCAGACTATTCCAGAAAATTCAAGAGGAAGGAACACTTCCAAGCTCCTTCTATGAAGCCAGCATCACCCTAATACCAAAACCAGATAAAGATAACACAATGAAAGAGAATTGCAGGCCAATATCCCTCATGAACATAGATGCCAAAATCCTCAACAAAATTCTATCAAATCGAATCTAGCACTACATCAGAAAGATCAT
Organism: Plecotus auritus; assembly: GCF_963455305.1. Taxonomy (NCBI): domain Eukaryota; kingdom Metazoa; phylum Chordata; class Mammalia; order Chiroptera; family Vespertilionidae; genus Plecotus; species Plecotus auritus. The sequence goes on along the minus strand of NC_137772.1, from coordinate 134,895,390 downwards.
ACTCCATGACCAAGTAGGATTTATCCCAGGGATGCAAGGATGGTACAATATCCACAAATCAATAAACGTGATACATCACATAAACAAATTGAGAGATAAAAATCATATAGTCATAACAATTGATGCAGAAAAAGCATTAGACAAAATCCAACACCCTTTCTTGATAAAAACTCTCAACAAGGTGGGAATAGAAGGATCATACCTCAACATAATAAAAGACATATATGACAAACCTACAGCCAACATATACTCAATGGGCAAAAAATAAAACCATTTCCCCTAAGAACAGGAACAAGACAGCGATGCCCACTCTCACCACTCCTGTTCAACATAGTGCTGGAAGTACTAGCCACTGCGATCAGACAAGAAGAAGAAATAAAAGGCATCCAAATTGGAAAAGAAGAAGTAAAACTGTCCCTATTCGCAGATGACATGATACTGTATATAGAAAACCTAAAGAGTCCATCAAAATATTATTAGACTTAATAAATGAATTTGGCAATGTAGCAGGATACAAAATTAACGCCAAGAAATCTATGGCATTTCTATACACCAATAGTGAACTTATAGAAAGAGAGGCTAAAAAAGCAATCCCATTTACCATCGCCCCCCAAAAATTAAGATACCTAGGAATAAACTTAACTAAGGAGGTAAAAGACCTATACATGGAAAACTACATGACACTGAAAAAGGAGATAGAGGAAGACATAAACAGATGGAAGAACATACCATGTTCATGGATTGGTAGAATCAACATCATTAAAATGTCCATACTACCCAAAGCAATCTATAGATTCAATGCACTCCCCATTAAAATACCAACGGCATATTTCACAGACCTAGAACAAACCTTTAAAAAATTCATTTGGAATAAAAAAAGACCCCGAATAGCTGCAGCAATCCTGAGAAAGAAGAACAAAGTAGGGGGGATCTCAATACCAGATATCAAGCTGTATTACAAAGCCACTGTTCTTAAAACAGCATGGTACTGGCACAAGAACAGACATATAGATCAATGGAATAGAATAGAGAACCCAGAAATTGACCCAAACCACTATGCCCAATTAATATTTGACAAAGGAGGCATGAACATACAATGGAGTCAAGACAGTCTCTTCAACAAATGGTGTTGGGAAAATTGGACAGATACATGCAAAAAAAATTAAACTAGACCACCAACTTACACCATACACAAAAATAAACTCAAAATGGAACAAGGACTTATACATAATATGGGAAACCATAAAAATAGTAGAGGAATCCACAGGCAGAAAAATCTCAGACATAAGCTGAAGGAACTTCTTCACTTACATTGCTCCTAGGGTAATGGCAACTAAAGAGAAAATAAACAAATGGGACTACATCAAAATAAAAAGCTTTTACACAGCAAAGGAAACCATCAATAAAACAACAAGAAAGCCCACTGCATGAGAGAACATATTTGCCAATTATATCAACGATAAGGGTTTAATCTCAAACACTTACAGAAAACTCATACAACTTAAGAAAAAGAAGATAAACAACCCAATCAAAAAATCGGCAACTGATCTAAATAGAAACTTTTCAAAAGAAGACAGAAGGAAGGCCAAGAGACATATGAAAACCTGCTCAAAGTCACTAATCATCAGAGAGATGCAAATCAAAACAACAATGTGGTACCATCTTACACCTGTGAGAATGGCTATCATCAACTGTTGGCGAGGATGTGGAGAAAAAGGAACCTTTTGCACTGCTGGTGGGAATGCAGACTGGTGCAGCCACTGTGGAGAACAGTTTGGAGTTTCCTCAAAAAACTAAAAATGGAACTCCTATTTGACCCAGTGATCCCACTTCTAGGAATATATCCCAAGAAACTAGAAACACGAATCAGAAAGGATATATGTACCCCTATGTTCATAGCAACACAATTCACCATAGCTAAGATTTGGAAACAACCTAAATGCCTATCAGCAGATGAGTGGATTAAAAAACTGTGGTACATCTACACAATGGAATACTACGCTGCGGTAAAAAAGGAGTTCCTACCATTTGCAACAACATGGATGGAGATGGAGAGCATTATGCTAAGTGAAATAAGCCAGGCAGAGAAAGATAAATATCACATGATGTCACTCATTTGTGGAATATAATGAACGGCATAGACTGATGAACAGGAACAGATCCAGAGACTGAGAAACGTCAATCAGAACCTCAAACCTCAGGGAAGGAGGGGGTCAGTGGGAGTAAGGGGGAGAGATCAACCAAGGGACTTTTGTGCATGCATATGAGCCTAATCAATGGATGCAGACAATAGGGGGTTGGGCCATGAGTGGGCGGTGGAGGGTAATGGGGGAATAAGGACACATATGTAAAAATAATAATACTAATAATAAAAATAATAAAATATAAAAATAAAAATAAATATATAGAAAAGAAATTGTGAGGTAACCAGAACCCCAAGAACGTCTTTCTTGCCATGCTAGTAGTCATCAGCTGTACAGTAATATTACCTGGGGAAAATGGGGAAGTATTTTGGACTTATTTTCCTGACCCTTCATGGGCAAGAGCCCTTACGTGGGCTGATTGCCTGCCTAATGTAGTCACCAATAATATCAAACACCTTGGTCATCCAGGAGGACCATGGATGGGGCAAGGAAGTATAATTACACAGGGGTCACCACCCAGCTTCCCTTTTATATGACACAAAATCAAACCACTGCTCCTTTGTGTGTTAAATTAAAGAGAGGTTTCTGGCTTGTGTGGACATCAAAGGAAGTAACTATCACTACTTGCTCCTCGGAGAGGTGCAGAAAATGTAACTAAGACCTTGTCTATACAAAAAGAAATTGACAACCAGTTTGAAATGGAATTTCCATGGCCTAGAGCAAAGAATATCCTTACATGATATTATTCTACAATGTCATTATAATTTTTCCCAGATTTGTATTACCCCCATTACCTATAATAGTACCTCGCACCCTTGGAAATCAATAAAAAATCATCTTTTTGGTGCTTGGAGACAAAGGTAACACATCTCTTAATATTTTAGAATTACAACAGCATAATGTACAATTATCCCAAACAAACTTACAGACTAATTCTTTGAATGTCTGGCAGCAATTTAAAAAGGACATGAAAGGATTTAATCCAGCCGTGGGCAAACTACGGTCCGCGGGCCGGATCCGGCCCATTTCGGCTCTTCTATCCGGCCTGCGGAGCCGAAAGAGCGGAGGGTTCTCTTGCTCTCCCCTCCACTCCTTTACTTTGAATTTATATTAGTTCACACAAACACTCCATCCATGCTTTTGTTCCAGCCCTCCGGTCCAGTTTAAGAACCCATTGTGGCCCTCGAGTCAAAAAGTTTGCCCACCCCTGATTTAATCCCTTCCACTATGTAGAGGGCCCCCTGGGAAGGCACCTGAGCATTCTATATTGGCCATCTCTTGCCTTTTGTGCCAAGAGGGACCCTCTTCTCACAATCCAATTGCCCACAGCTGTTGCCTGTGCTTTCTGTTCATGCTGAGGTTGAAGCCTCGTGGTGGCTGGTACCATGGATCTGTCTCTTGCCCAGTGGGGTGAGCTGGGCCCTCCCTGGAGAAGAAACCTGGGTTCCCCAAGATATGTGATTAGTGCCAGGGCCCCTCCAGCAGGTGAGGGGATCCCAAGGCAGGTGCTGGGCGTGGAGGCCACAAGGACATAGGCTACCAAGGAGACAGAACTGAATCTCACATCACCCTGCTTGGCCCCAGAGGATGGCTGGTTAGCCAGAGATGGGTAAGATTCCTCAGGGAAGGAACTACCTAAGACAGGCACAGTCGCAGAGGGGCCATCAGGAGAGAACTTGGGGGTCAACAGAGGTGGGGCACAGACCCTTACCCCCCCAACTTTGCAGGGGTCTGAACCCTCACCCCTTCTGAGGGAGGTCTCCTGCCCCCATGGCTGCTTCGCTTCCCATGCCCAGATCAAATCGGGACCCAGGTAAAAGACAGAGACTTGGCTGACAGCAGCTGCCCTCTCACTGCAACAAGACTTATTTGAGTTGTCTTGTACCCATGGTGTGGGGAAGTGGGTTTTTGATATCTAAATCCAACCTAGCACCAGGAATGCTCAGGGCCTACTCAAGAACGCAAATAATCCTTTCTACTAATATTTACAGGGTAAAATAAGATTGTTGTTAGAGTATTAAATTTGACAATAAAATAGTAGTCAAGTTCTCAGACTGACTAATTTAAACTGGCTAAGTGAAATAAGCGAATATTCTAGAAAAATTAATGGTACTGGACATAAAGCTGTTCCTAAAGTGTTAAGTGAAATTTTTATTGGTAGTTCATCTCATGGTAAAATTGCGTAACATGTAATGAACCTAAAGCAGTCAGATTTTAGTGCAAAAAATTAAAATTTAAGAGCTATCAAGACTACATTATAAAATTTCCAAAAGCTTCCTAATATTTAAATCAAAAAAGGGGGGGGTTGGAGAAGAATATCATGTAAGGAAAAATATCCTGTAAGTAAATTACATCTAGAAAATTTTTACTTTAGAAAATTAACTTTCATTTGTAATGCTAACAGCAAGACACCCACGAAAAACACACATGGTGTCAAAACAAGCCAAAGGAAAATCGTTTGGGCAAAAAATGAAAAAGGATCCCAAGTCAAATTTATAGAAAAGATTCCTTTATTAACTTTTGGTCGAGAATATGTTTGTATATTTTCAGAAAACACCTCCAAGACCATGTGGATTCCTGCAACAGAGAGGAATTGACAGGACTGCTCCAGCCATGAAGACAGAAGAGAAACGGTCCAGAGATGGAAGACGCTTACGATGCCATGCCATACTAGCAGTCAGCAGCTGTGCGTCGTGGCAGGTTGCCCAGGACCAAACCAGAGAGGGTCGGACCTGCATTACCACCATTTGCCCACCATCCAGAACTGAAATATCATTGCTGACATATACACATAAGTAACTCTTTGACATTGAAATTGGGACTCAAAAGAACTGCTGGCCCAGAAAGAAACTCACTACAGACTGATTCATTTGCCTCTCAGCATAACCATTATTGCTTGTCCCATTTTCGGTTCTTCTAAGTGTATTTCTAGTATCACATGACCTCACTTATCTAGGGGAAATAATGAACAACATAAACTGATGAACAAAAACAGAGCTGGAGACAGGAAAGCATCGATCAGACTGTCAAACCTCAGAAGGAAGGTAGGGGAGGGTGGGGGTAAGGGAGAGAGATCAACCAAAGGACTTGTATGCATGCATATAAGCCTAACCAGTGGTCAGGGACAACAGCGGGGTGGGGGCATGTGTGGGGAGGGGTTTTGGATGGGAATGGGGGATTAAGACAAATATGTGATACCTTAATCAATAAAGAAATTAATAAAAAAAATCTATGTGACATAGCGAAAGCAGTCTTGAGAGGGAAGTTCATGGCTCTACAGGCCTACCTCAAAAAACAAGAATCAATGGTAATAAATTACCTAACCCTATGACTCGAAGAGTTAGAAAGAGAGCAACAAGAAAAGCCCAGCATAAGCAGAAGAAAGGAAATAATAAGGATCACAGCAGAGATAAACGACATAGTGACCAAAAAAACAAACAAAAAACAAAAACAAAAGATCAACAAAACCAAGAGCTGGTTCTTTGAAAGGATAAACAAGATTGATGAATCTCTAGCCAGGCTCACCAAGAAGCAAAGAGAGAGGACCCAAATACAGAAAATCAGAAATGAAGAGGTGAAGTAACAACCGATCCCACAGAGATACAAAAGATTATGGAAAAAAACTATGAACAATTCTATTCGAATAAAATGGACAACCTAGATGAAATGGACATATTCTTAGAAAAAGACAAACTCCAAAAACTCAATCAAGAAGAATAAAAACTCCTGAATAGGCCGATAACTACCAAACAAATTGAAGCAGCGATCAAAAATCTTCCAGCCAACAAAAGCCCTGGTCCCGACAACTTTATAGGGGAGTTCTATCAAGCATTCAAAGAAGAACTAAAACCTATTCTCCTCAGACTATTCCAAAAAATTCAAAAAGAAGGCACACTTCAAAGCTCTTTCTATGAAGCCTCCATTACCCTAATTCCAAAACCAGATAAAAACACCACAAAAAAAGAGAACTAGAGGCCAATATCCTTGATGAACATAGACGCTAAAATCCTCAACAAAATTCTAGCAAATCGGATTCAGCATTACATTAGAAAGATCATACACCATGACCATGTGGGATTTATTCCAGGGATACAAGGATAATACAATATCTGCAAATCAATAAATGTGATACATCACATAAACAAACTGACACAAAAATCACATAATCATACCAATTGATGCAGAAAAAGTATTTGACAAAATCCAACACACTTTCTTGATAAAAACTCTCAGCAAAGTGGGAATAGAGGGATCATACCTCAACATAATAAAAGCCCTATATGACAAACCTACAGCCAACATCATACTCAATGGGCAAAAACTAAACTATTTCCCCTAAGAACAGGAACACGACAGCAATGCCCACTCTCACCACTCCTGTTCGATATAGTACTGGAAGTGCTAGCCATAGTGATAGAACAAGAAGAAGAAATAAAAGGCATCCCAATTGGAAAATAAGAAGTAAAACTGTCCTTATTCGCAGATGACATGATACTATACATAGAAAACCCCAAAGACTCCATCAAAAAACTACTAGACCTAATAAATGAATTTGGCAATGTAGCAGGATACAAAATTAACACCCAGAAATCTATGGCCTTTTTATACACCAATAATGAACCCACAGAAACAGGAGAGGAAAAAAAAAATCCCATTTACCTCTGCACCAAAAAAATTAAGATACCTAGGAATAAACGTAACTATGGACGCAAAAGACCTGTACTCAGAAAATACAGGAGATTGAAAAAAGAGATAGAAGAAGACATATACAAATCGAAAAACATACCATGTTCATTGGTAGAATCAACATCATTAAAATGTCCATACTACCCAAAGCAATCTACAGATTCAATGCAATCCCCATTGAAATACCAACTACATATTTCAAAGATCTAGAATAAACTCTCCAAAAATTCATCTGGAATAAAAAATGACCCTGAATAGCCACAGCATTCTAAGAAGAACAAAGTTGGAGGGCTCACAATACCAAATATCAGGCTATATTAGCAAGCCACGGTTCTCAAAACTACCTGGAACTGGCACAACAACAGACATATAGACCAATGGAATAGAACAGAGAATTCAGAAATCGACCCGCCATTATGCTCAATTAATATTTGACAAAGGAGGCAAGAACATACAATGGAGTCAAAACATTCTCTTCAATAAATGGTGCTGGGAAATTTGGACAGATACATGCAAAAAAATGAAACTAGACCACCAACTTACAACATACACAAAAACAAACTCAAAATGGCTAAAGGACTTGAATGTAAGACGGGAAACCATAAAAATCCTACAAGACTCCATAGGCAGCAAAATAACAGACATATGTCATAGCAATATCTTTACGGACACAGCTCTTAGTGCAATGGAGATTAAAGAGAAGATAAACAAATGGGACTACATCAAAATAAAAAGCTTCTACATAGCAAAAGAAACAGTCAACAAAACAATAAGAAAGCCCACTGCATGGGAGAAAATATTTGCCAATGATATTTCCAATAAGTGCTTAATCTCCAAAATTTACAGAGAACTCATACAACTTAACAAAAGGAAGATAAATGGTCCAATTAAAAAAATGGTCAAAGAATATAAAGAGACACTTTTCGAAAGAGGACATACAGAAGGCCCAGAGACATATGAAAACATGCTCAAAGTCACTAATCATAGCCAAGTCCTGGCGAGGATGTGGAGAAAAAGGAACCCTCCTGCACTGGTGGTGGGAATGCAGACTGGTGCAGCCACTGTTGAAGATAATATGGAGTTTCCTCAAAAAGTTAAAAATGGACCTCCCATTTGACCCAGTAATACCACTTCTAGCACTATATCCCAAGAAATCAGAAACACCAATCAGAAAGGATACATGCACCCTTATGTTCATAGCAGCACAATTTGCAATAGATAAGATTTGGAAACAGCCTAAGTGCCCATCAGCAGATTAGTGGATTTAAAAACTTTGTGATGACCTCAAAAAATGATTGGGTCTTGTCAAAAGGACATAAAAGTCAATTTTGAAAAGCTTCCAATGGCCAAATCTGAGATAATATGAACAACAAAATAAATGAAAAGATCAACCAAAGGATTTGTATGCATGCATATGAGCTTAACCAATGAACACAGATGGGAAAGGAGGGTGAGGGCATGTGCTGGGGTTGGGGACAGCCTGGGATAGGTCAATGTAGGAAAAAGGAGACTTATGTAATACTTTAAACAATAAAGAATTTAAATTAAAAAAATATTATAGAACCACCAAGATGGCGAAACACCTGTACTTGCTGCCTCTCACAACCAAATCAAAACTCCAACTAAAAGACAAAACAACTAGAAGGAAAAAAAAAAAGCGCATTGAGACTGGTAGGAGGTGCAGAGGTGAGGAAGCGTGGAGGTACAGAGGCATGCGCAAAACGGGCTGGCAACTGGGTGCGCTATTGTTTTTTTCAATTGGGAGGGAGATACAAGCTACAGATTGCTCTGAATTCCAATTCCTGGTGAGACTCTGGGGACCCAGACTCATACGAGGAGAAACTGCACTGTCTGGCATCGGGAGAGAAAGCGAGGGTGGCTTTATCTCAGAGGTGCTTGCAGCGATCATTATTCTTGCACAGGGTTGCAGGACACAGAGACCCAGGGAGCTCTTTGGAGTAGGGCTGATTTGCTCTGCCCTGGTGATTCCCTGAGACCCCGCCCCACCCAATTTACAACCTGACCCAAGATGTGCGCAGCCGCTTTTGCATATGAATGGCCTGTCCTTTTGCAACATAAAAACTTACAAACTGCAGCTGGGTCAGAGAGCTCCAAAGTTTCCAAAAGAAGGCCTAAGCCCCTACAGCAGTAGCCTGCATTGCTTCACAGCTGGGCCTCATCTGGGCACTTCCAAACCCCAAACAAAGAGGAGGAATCTGCAGATCTCTCTGTAGCTCCTGCTGGGTGGCCTCAGGCTGTGGCTGACATTGCACCTCCTTGGATATCCAAGAGCCAGTGTACACAGTGGTCAGAGTGAGACCATACCAGATTACAACTCTTCACATCGATAAGAGACACACTCAAGGGGCAGACTCAGTGAGCACCAAAGCCCCACTGAAGCAAGTCCTGCTCCATAAGGGTTTCTCCAGCACAGCAGTTCCCCCACTGTAGACAGAGCTGGTCCTCACAGCCAATTGGCCTAGAGGTCAATTCCTTCCAGTGATACCAACAACAATCAAGGCTTAACTACAACAAGATTGGGCACACAGCCCACAAAGGGGTGCACCAAGAGTGTCCACCTCAGGTGATTGGGGAGGCTGAACCACTGGGCCCTGTAGGACACCTAGCACACAAAGCCACTCTACCAACACAGGGAAGCAGCCAAAATGCGGAGACAAAGAAACATGTCACGAAAGAAATGGAGGAATGCAAACTACTGGATATAGAGTTCAAAACCACGGTTATAAGATTACTCAAGAATCTTCTACACACCTCTGAGAAATTTAGTGAGACCCTCAAGGATAAGAAAAAGGACCAACCAGAAATTAAGCATACACTGACTAAAATAAAGAATAATATACAGAGATCCAACAGCAGACTAGAGGGTCCCAAGAATCAAGTCAAAGATTTGAAATACAAAGAAGCAAAAAACAGCCAACCAAAAAAGCAAAAAGAAAAAAGAATCCAAAAATATGAAGATAGTATAAGGGGCCTCTGGGACAACTTCAAGCATACCAACATCTGAATTATGGGGGTGCCAGAAGAAGAGAGAGAGCAAGATACTGAAAACCTATTTGAAGAAATAATGACAGAAAACGTCCCCTACCTGGTGAAGAAATAGACTTACAAGTCCAGGAAGTACAAGAGGAATGCAAAGAGGGCCACACCAAGACACATCATAATTAAAATGCCAAGGGCAAAAGACAAAGAGAGAATATTAAAAGCAGCAAGAGAAAAACAGTTAGTTACCTACAAGGGAGTACCCATACGACTGTCAGCTGATTTCTCAACAGAAACTATGCAAGCCAGAGGGAGTGGCAAGAAATATTCCAAGTGATGAATAGCAAGAACCTACAACCAAGATTACTCTACTCAGCAAAGCTATCATTTAGAATTGAAGGTCAGAAAAAGAGCTTCACAGATAAGAAATAGCTAAAGGAGTTCACCACCACCAAACCAGTATTATATGAAATGCTGAAGGGTATTCTTTAAGAGGAAGAAGAAAAAGGTAAAGATAAAAATTATGAACAATGAAGTGACAATAAATACATATCTATCAACAAGTGAATCTAAAAATCAAGTGAGTAAAAAATCAGATGAACAGAATAAACTGGTGAATATAGAAAGGGAGTGGACTGACAATTCTCAGTGGGAAGGGAGTGTGGGGGGTGCGGGAAGAGAATGGACAAAAATCTTACACCTATGGGTAAGCACAGTGGTGGAGGGGTAAGGGGATGGGGTGGGGTGGGAACTGGGTGGAGGAGAGCTATGGGGGGAAAAAGACGAACAACTGTAATAATCTGAACAATAAAGATTTATTTTTAAAAGAAGTAACAATACAGAGCAATGGTGGAAAAAATATATTATATTAGCCCTGGCAGGTGTTGCTAAATGGTTAGAGCGTCAGCTCGCTTAACACAGGATTGCGGGTTCAATTCCTGGCTAAGGGCATGTGCCTGGATTGCAGGTCCAATCCCAGGCCCCAGTCAGGGCTCATACGGGAGGCAATGTGTCTCTTACATCAATGTTTCTCTCTTTCTCTCTCTCTCTAAAAAAGCAATAGAAAAAATATCCTCGGGTGAGGATTAAAAAATTATAATACATGATCATAATCCATAGAATAAAAATGCATCCAATCTGATATGAAGATAATATTTAGAAAGAAGGAAATGCTCTTCTTTTCAGGAGAATTCCAACTAAAAAGTGTAGAAGGAATGATGGAGGGAAACATCCTTTGGCAAACACTAAAGTAATAATTGTGTCAGGCAAGAATTATCAAAGGATGCTAAAATTAGTGGAAGAATGCATGATGATAAAGTATGATGAGAATATTTACACATCTCAAATTATATTCCCATCTGTGTACATAAAAGCCCAGTGACCAAAAGGCAGAACAACTGGTTGACCAGTTGCTATGACATGCACTGACCACTAGGGGGGAGACATTCAATGCAGGAGCTGCCTCCTGGTGATCAGTGCGCTTCCACAGTGGAAGCGCCGATTGGCTGACTGGTATGAGCGGCTGCTAGCAGGCCCAGGGTGAGGCTGAGTCTCTGCACCTATCAAATACCTGAGACAATACAGACTCTGGCCTGACCCCACCAGCTGATGCAGGCCCTCTAAGGTGTGCTCTAGAAAGAGTGCAGGGAGCTGGCATAGGCGGATGGCAAGAGGGGATGAGACTGTGGACCGCCCCCCCCAAACCCCACCCCCAGAGAAGCTGTCCTGATGGCTGAGGTTCCTGGAGCACAGCTGCCCTGAACATCCCCAATGGTGTCACTGACCTGGCATCACACATCAAGGACATTCACCGAGTAGCTTTGGGGTGCAAAGCTCTCCACCAGGTTCCTCCAGGACACAGAACACCCTTTACCCAAGACATTACCCTGAAATATCAGCTCAGACTAATTTCCTCATGGAGTAGCCACTCAGAGGGCAGGTCCACAGCCGCTCAGCTGACTGGGATGAGTGGCACTCCTGCAGCGGGCCGATCCCTGCAGTCCACGCCCCCCACCAGTGCACAAATCTGTGCACTGGGCCTCTAGTAATTACATATTACAAAGAGGAAAAAGTAGTCATTTTATAGTGAAAAAATCTGGCAGACACCACTTTAACCAAATGATTAAAGTTAACATCACCAGTAAGGGGATAATCACATACCTCCTGATATGATACACCAAGGACATGTGGCTTAGATTTTGGTGTTTTTTTTTTTTGCTAAAAATGTATAATTTGAATTTAATTAAATGTATTAATTAGAATGTAAGACAAACTCAACTTGGGGGATAATCTACAAAATAACTGGCCAACACTCTACAAAAGTGTTAATGTTCAAGATTAAAGGAGACTAAAGAAAGACAATGTGTAATTCTGGGTTGGATCTTGGATCAGAAAAAGGACATCCGTGGGTAATTGGTAAAATCTGAATAAAATCTATAGCCTTGATAACAATAATGTTCATTTGATTCCCTAACTATATTAATGTTAACTTGGTAGCTTTGATTATTGTAATATTGTTATGTAAGATGTTAATATTTGAAGATCTGGGTGATGATTATATGGGAATTCTTTGTATCACTTTTATAATGTTTTGTTAGCTCTGAAATTATTTTAAAATGAAAATTTTAAAATATATATATAACCTAATACTTTGAAGTTCTCTTCTTGCCGACTCTTCTGCCATCTGTGAAGCCCGCAATTTCTCATCACACTGATCTTTTTCAGACTGCCTCCAAACATCATATTCCACTTTCATTTTCTCTAAATCCGCTAATCTGTTCTCAAGTTCAAGCCTAAAACAACAGATGAAAATTATGTTACAAGAACTATAATAAGAATAATATGACAGCAAAATGTGTTCACTTGCAAGGAGATTTAACGCAAAAAAAAAAAAGGTAATTATGTACTTACTTTTCATCTTGTAATACCACAAGTTTTTGATAACCTTCTTCCTTGGCAGCTTGTACTTTACGTATTAATTCACGATCCTTTTCTGCTAAGAGCACTTTGTGGTGTTCAACAGCCGATTTGAGAATTTCATTATCTGACTGTAACCCTAGTATTTAAGGAGAAAAATGTGCTATACTCAATCTTATTAAGATGAAAAATCACATTTAATAGCAAACATTGGTAACAATTAGAAGAGTATAGAAAGTAAGTCACTCTAGAAATATATCCTCAAAGATCGTTACATTGATAAACTTTCTTAAGAATGAAACAAACCAAAACTCAGAGTTAATTTTTCGGTCATTAGTTTATTTAGCATACACACACAAAAGGTTAATAAAATGTTACATACATTTATTCATTTGAATCTTTAAAGCTAGGGATATCAAGTTGGCTGACAGCCAACGAGGTTTAAGTACCTACTTCATCCCTATAAAGGTTCTGTAACCTAAGACCCTCAAAGAACATCATCATCAAGCTGGCCAGAAGCAGCCTGAATAAAATCGCAGAACTCTTCAAAATCTATCATTCTAGCAGAGTTGTTAGATTTCTAGTAGAAATATAAATTGGAAACTTTCGATTTTGTCAAATGAATTTACAAATCTTCCTTGTAATAAAATGACAAGTATTTTGCAGATAAAATAACTAAAATTTGTTATGTAACTCAAAGTAAAAAAAAGAATGCAAAACTGGATCCCAAACTCTCTAAGTTCCTAAGAAAATTTACTCCCTAACTATGTAAGTTCATGAGTCAACATCAAGTAGAAATTAATAATGAAAACAATCATTCATTGTAAGTTCTATCTAAAACTACAGAGGCCAGTTCAACCGAAGACCAACTCAAGGATAGTTACAGACCAAAGGCAGCTTATTTAAGTACTTAAAAGTCAAAAATAATATAATTTCTGAGGAATCCTGATGAGAAAGACATTCTAATCTAAACAGTAAACTGGAGCTTAAAAATAAGCTTAGGCTGAATGAGGCTCAATCACTGCTAGGGTCTACATAAAAATATTTTTAAAGGTAAAAGTTGGGCCTGCAACTAATAATCACATGATAATCTAAATAGATTTAAAATTATAAACTCAGGAAGTATGAAATTCACATTGCAAAATTTCACTTAATTTATGTATTAATCAAGTAACAATAACATAAACAGGATTTTTAAAAGTTAGATCACAAAATGAACATTCAACATATAAACAAAAACAATCCATATATGCTGTAACATTAAAAGTCAATTAAGCTGAAAATCTGAAAATAAAAATTCAGTGTGACCTATTTTAATAATTTTAGTTTAGATGTGAAAATAAAAAGCATTGAAAATTATATATTACCATCCAATTCACTTTGAATCTTATTTCTTTCTCTTTCTAAATCACTCTTAGCTCTTGCTGCTTCCAGTTTGATGTCTGTTATTTCTAGTTTGTTTGAATGTTTAATTTCCTTTACCTGTTGATAATTAGAAATTGAAATTACTATGGTCATTTTCTTGCCATTAACTGCTTACCCTGACACTTTAGCAGGAATGAGAAAATGCTGTGGTAAGCACCTTCAACAGGGAAAGTTGTTTCAGTGCCTGGAAAAATACTTGTCATCAAGAAAACAGTTTTATCCTAATAAAAGTGAATCCTTTTTTTTTAAAGAATGTTGGTGACAAGAAGGCATTCAAGATATAAGGATCAGCATATAAAATGTTACATAGGTATAAGATCACATTGCTTGCTTGAAAAACAAGCAAATGTGTTACAGCTAGAGTGGCAGGGAATAAACTTTATACACCATAAAAAGAGTTGTGTATTCTGTTAGCTATTAAAGGTGTACAATTAACTTTGTTTCAGAAAATTAACTCTATTTGCAAATGTAATGGATTAAGATACTGAAGGTAAAGAAACCAATGAAGAGGCAAAGAATTGATGGGGAGGAGGGGTGCAAGAAGGATCAATTGAATTTGGTGACTAAATAATGTATCTGTATGTGTGACTGTACGCACACATATGTGGTGGTAGTGGGAGGAACAAGTATGAAACTTAGAAATCTAAACCTTTATTGTCAAAATCTGATTCTTTTAAAGCACAGTGAATATAAATAATTGTCAATGTTTTCCATTAATTAACCCATATATCAATCATATACCAATTTTCAACTTTCCTGAGACATACCTTTTGTCAAGTTGAATAATTCCAGTTCATAAACAGTATTCTTTCATTCTTTCAATAAATATTTACTGAGCATCTATTACATGTTAGGCACTGTTTTGGGAGCTGAGGATACAGCAGCAATCAATAAAGCTTTTTCTCTCCAATCATCTGCACTACCTAACATTTTCCACATCCCTTCCCTTTGATAAAGTGCTTCTAAAATTAGGAGGATGTAACCAATACAGATACAAAGGTTAGATAAACCTGCATTCAGACATAAAGGTGTAAAACTATAAAATCAGAGTAGAAAACCATGAATATATACAAGTGAAACACATAAAATGTGAGATGATGGGAACAGGAGGATAAAGGATGATTTACTTAAGTGTAATATAATCTAAAAAACTGGAGTTGGCAGTTAGAAAGAAATCAAGAAGAGGTCCTAGGCAAGTATCACATGATCCCACTTATATGTGGAATCTAATGAACAAAATAAACTAACAAACAAAATAGATCCAGAGTTCCAGAGACATGGAAGCATGCAACAGACTGAGGATCCTCAGAGGGAAGGGGGCAGAGAGGAGAGATCAACCAAAGAACTTATATGCATATATGCATAACCCATGGACACAGACAATAGTGGAGGGTAAAGGCCTGGGGAGGGGATGGATGTGGAGAGGAGGGGGGTTACTGGGGGGGGGGGGAGAACATATGTAATATTTTAAACAATAAAAATAAATTTTTTTTAAATGGAAGAGGTCCTAGAGCCAAAGAGGGCAAGGATGAGAAATAGAGGTGTCTATGAAAGGTCTTGAAAACATTGTAAAGGAATGGTTTGGTATAAAATCCCCACTTAAAGGAAATAAATAGAAAAGCAAGTACACTATACTGCCTCTGTACTGCTAATCACATTAAGATGTATCCCTCTCCAAATTAACTTGTAGATTTTTTAATGACACTACATAAAATAAATACCTTGTGCTGACATCAGTTTTGCATTATTAAATCTTTCTAAACTTTATGAAGTCTCATAGAACAATGTTTAACTGCATGACAGCAGTTAAGAAATTATATTTATTTAAATACTGAAACTTTCTATAGATTGGATTTTACTACATTATAATTTCATGGACAAACAGAATTTAAACTGTGCTTTAAATTTTGAACCACAGTAAAAATCCATTCTGACAAATATAATTATAAGCTAACTATAAAAGGTTAAGATTGACAGCAGCTCATTAACAAACTACACTGCAGCTGACATAAATATGAAGTGAAAAATTAGAGCCATATTATATTACAGAATCTTGATTAATTTCAACAAGAACTATGAAATAAAATATCTACTTAATTCATTTCACCCTGAGATTTACTGAAATGAGAAAAAATTTTTCAAATAAATTATAATTATTGAAACTGAAAGAACACTGGACAAGAAGTCAAACAAGTGAAGTCTGTCTTCAGTCTACTTTTTTTTATTAAACTAGTGGTGCATGCTCAAGCAAGGTACTTGTCCTCTGCATTCAAATTCATTCATCTATGTAACTAGGTGAGTTTAAGTTTTTCTTTAGTGCCACATTTGTATAATCCTAAAATAATGAATATTAGTATAATGCTTATACTAATATTAACTTCCTGGAATGTATTTTCAAAAATATTTTATTTAATAAAAATGAAAAATTTATTAAAGTATTTATTGCCTAGATATGACAGTTGCACTTTCTCTGAATAATCTGAACCAAATCCCAAAGAGTCATAATAACATTCCTTTCTGCCTCTAGACCCTGGTTCTTAACCTTTGTGATCACGCCTCAAAATCCTAAGAAAACAAGGGATCTTTTACTTAACAAAATGTACAATATTAAAATGCTGCATATAATTCCAAGAGAGTCACAGTTTTCTAAAGCTGCCTGGGCCAAACTATTCTGTTTTTAGTTTTTCTAGTTTTTTTCCCATGACGTTTTCCATGTAGATTATGGCTCACTGTAAATTTGCTTTATGCTTTTGACACAACAGAATGTGAGTATCCAGAGATTACTACCTGGGACTACTAACAAAACTTTAAGAAACGCCCAGCCATTGTGGCTCAGTGGTTGAGTGTCAACCCATGCACCAAGAGTTCACTGGTTTGATTCCCAGTCAGGGCACATGCCTGGATTGCAGGCTCAATCCCTGGCCAGAGGAGTAGGGGGTGGGGTGCAGGAGGCAGCCTTTGGATGATGATATTTCTCTCTCATCAATGTTTCTATTTCTCGCTCCCTTCCTCTCTCTCTAAAATTCAATAAAAAACTTACTTAAAAAACAAACAAAATCTTTAAGGAACTTTAAAAAATGGCAATAGTGGACATTTTGAAAGGTTTTAGAAACTGTTAAATTACACATACACAGAGACATGCTAGAAAACAAAATATATTAAGCAAGAAATAGAAATATAGTTGAAAATGTATTGCTTGAGAAGCTCTTGATGCAAATCCCAA
The DNA here is from genome assembly GCF_963455305.1 of Plecotus auritus. Taxonomy (NCBI): domain Eukaryota; kingdom Metazoa; phylum Chordata; class Mammalia; order Chiroptera; family Vespertilionidae; genus Plecotus; species Plecotus auritus. The sequence continues at coordinate 134,877,996 of NC_137772.1, read as the reverse complement.
AGAGATAGTATTCTTAAATTCTTATTTTTTTCAAAGGTCTCAGGCAGTATGACCTCACTAACTTGGCTAATAAGGGTAACTCTGTGGGAAACTTCTTTAAAGCTGTCTGATTTAAATGAGGTTCTAAAGATCAAACACTTAGTGAGGTAACTAGAAGAATTTACCTCATTGAATGTGAAATACCTTTAAGAGCATCATTCTCAGACTATGTTTAGTAATATTTTTATTGATTTTTTTTGAGGGAGAGAGGAAAGGAGAGGGAGAGAAACATCGATTTGCTACATCCTGCCTACCCCCTATTGGGTATTGAGCAAGCATCCCGGGCATGTGCCCTGACCTGGGACCTCTAGGTGCATGGAATAACATTCAACTGAGCCAGGGCTTTAGTAATATTATTTAAATAAAGAGATAGTCACACTAACATAACTCCATTAAAAAAACTAACACAAATTTGAATACACCATAGATGTTCCTTTGCATTGTAAACTACCATTTCAACCATTTACTAGAATTGCAAAATAATGTTGATAAAAACTTCAAGTTGCCAAGAAAACTGACAATCATGTTTGAAATATTATTTTAAAATTTATCCTTCCAATGCAATCTTTTCACACACAATATTTCAAATGAAAACTTGACTTGTCTGAAGTTCAAGAGTGATTTTAATATCCATTTGTATGCAAAATAGACAGGCAACTCTTAGCAATGTGTATTAACAAACAAGCAGAGAAATAATACTACACTAAAATGCTCTTCTTCCATAGGCAGAATAGGAGAAATCATCTAAGCACTAACTCTAAAAAGAGCAATAGGAAGGCTACGTACAGAAAAAGAAGAAAAATCAGGGTCAGGACACAAATAAGCCAGAGAGGTCACATAAATATACTGCAAGGAAAGTATGTGGTGGTTCCCAAGAGTTAGAAGCCATAGCAAAAGCCAGCTTATCCAGTGTCCTAATGCTCCATCTATGGTTCAGGTTATTCCAGCAGTTCAGTTCGGCTACTCAGGACCACAACGATGTTTTGAAAATGCTGAGTACTCACTATTTCTTTTTATAAAATTGAAAATAATTTATACCATGAGAGAACTCCCTGTATCCTGAATTTATGTCTTTGTGTTTTGCATCCATTTCTTTGCATATTTTATCATTGAAGGCACTCAATATGTATCTATTGAATACAGAAATAATTAGCTTACAGTTAACCAGGAAGCAATCAAGTTATTTATTTTCTAGTAGGACTTACAGAACCTTAGTAGGCTGACAGGATTCTTAGCGATCAGCTAGAACAATGCCTCATTTCTTCTATGAGGAAAATAGATCCCAATGATATTAAGTAACTTGCCTAAAGTCATACACACAGTTATTGATACAGTGAAGAATGAAAACAGTCAATGGTCTCAAAGTTATGTACATCATTTTCTCATTTAAGGATATCACAAGTATGTAATTGTTGCCATGATCATTTTCATCATCAGCTACTATTTATTATGTTCAATGCCCCCTTTAATCTTACAAAAACCCTGTAAGAGACAGGTATCATCCCCATTTAAAAGTTAAACAAGTCAGAGACACATAGGTGGTGAGTGAGATGAATGAGTCAGGACTCAAAGGTAGATTCATCTGATTCAAAGCCAACGAACTTCTCCATTGCACTTCACTGCCTCCTTCAAAATGACAGTTTTTAATTTTTAAATACATCTGAATCTCAATCTATAAGCTCAATTATAGGACTATGCTTGAATTAAAACATTTTAACAATAAAAAACTCATTGCTTAAATAGAGTAAAATGAATTGTTTCATCGCCATAAATTATAACAGATTTGTGTATTCCTTTTCACGGTAAGAACAATATTTTCAATGGGACCAGAGTACTTACATGCTTCTGACTAAAACTCTCTGCTTCAGTCTTCTCAAGTAATTCCTTGGCCAAGGAATTTATGATGAATATAGTATTCCTTTAGATAAGTTCATATATTCCTACCAAGCTATAGCAAATCCCTTCTGGTCTGGGAGCCATATTGTTTTTTAAGATAATTTTACATATAACTCTGCTATAATAGAAAATACATATTACTTCACTGATTTAATAACCAGTCTTATTTCCAAGTTCTTAGAAATGCCAGAAGTACTACTACTACTGCTAGCTAATATTATGATAATAACAGCTAATATTTGGGTGATTATATACTTAATCTTACGCCAAATGCTTTATGCATAATATCTCATTTAATCTTTGTCACACTCTATAAAGTAATTAGTCTCATTTTATAAAGGAAAACAAACTTTTCAGAGAGAACATAAATTGCTGAAGGTCACAGAGCTAGAAATTGGAAGAAATGAAACTTGAAGCCAGTCTGTCTGACCCCAGAGCTGATATTCTCATTCACTACTGTAGTCTATAGGATACTTCTAGCATTGCTATTCTATTTCTGGTTACTGGATTCCTTATATATGTATCCTGCATTTGAGAGGTGGTGAAAATCAAGCCTGCAACCTGTGCCCTTACCATTGTATTCTTTTTAAATAACATAAATGCATGTGCTACTGCTAATATTAATTTACTCATTTAACATTTATTGAGTGCCTACTGTGTGCCAGCACTATTCTAGAAGCTGGAGAGACAGCTGGGATAAAAGCAATGTCTCAGCTCTGGAGCTTATATTTGGTTGGGGTAAGGGTGTGGGAAAGAAAAGGAGAGACAAAATAATAAATATATTAGATGGTGTTAAGAACTATGGAGAAAAATAAAGCAAATAAGGGAGATTGAGAGGGCAGAGGAAGATGGAAGACGGTATTGTACAAGGTAAAGCCAAGGAAAGCCTCTCTAATAAGACAACATCTGAAAGAGATGCAGAAACAAGCTAAGTAGATATGTGCGGGAAGACCATGCCAGGCAGGAAGTAAGGGAGAAGAAGTAACCTTGCTCAAAGAGCGAGAAGGCCAGTGGGGTGTATTAACAGTGGAGTAATAAGAATTGGTCAGATTCTGCATATATCTGGAAGGTAGAATGCTAGCATAAAAAAAGATCTCAATATAGAGAACTAAGCTATTTAAATGTAAACTTTGTCATTATACAGTATCAAACATTCTAAAGAATGAAGTAGAAACATAAGATGACTTACTTTACTGGTCAATGCATTTATTTCCCGTTCAGCTTTATGTAATTTACTGATTAAAACAGTATTTTGTTCATTGCTTGATTGTAGCTCTTTTTCCAAGCGTTCAGCATGTAGTTTAACTGCCTGTTTTTCAGCCTTTTATTAAAACAAAGTATTTTAAAATTTGTTAATAACTTTTCACATTTATATCAAAATAAAGCCCTGTTTAAAATATATGTGTAATCCCACTATACAAAATTAATCAAAATCTCAATATTAATATGTACCAAAGAAAAAAGATTTTTCTCAAAGTATATAGTAGAATTCAAATGAAAGAAGTTTGCTCCAAGAAATACGCAACAAAGACATCTGGAACAAACATATGTCAAGAGTCACCAATGAAATAAAACTCATATATTTATCTGATGAATGCACTCACTTGATACCTACTTACTCTTATTGCTGACATAACTGGAACAATAGATATGAAAAAGCATATTAGAAACAGAAGAGAAGGCTCATTTATAACAATAAGAAGTGAGAACTGAAAATCTAAAGTCAATGGAGTTTTTTTAAAGAGAGATAAAAGAATTCAAAATCCTTAACTAATTTCTAGCCTTTGGAAGTATGGGCAAGAGCTCAATAGCTCTTGACCTCATCGCATAATAAAGATTCTTAATGAAGTCTGAAGTTGTCTAAAAAATTCTGGTTGGTAATACAGTACTTTTTAGTTATGGAGGGAAAACTAAATGCTTTCTTAAAATAGTTCTACTCAAAATAGTTAAAATAAAAATGTTTGGCATTTAAAGGATAAGCTTCAGTTTTTATCTCATTTCTTATATATCATAAATATAAGGAGTGTATTCAAATAATTCAGAAAAAAAAACCTACTTTCCTCAAATATAAAATAATACTTTCTGGGCTCACTGATAGCCAAAAATGTCAAAGAAGAAATGCTTGCTGTCATGTACTTATTTTCATCTCACCTGACAAAATTAAATATAGGCTCTTTTGAAGATGTCACAAATGAACTTCCCATCTTTTTGTCATCATTTAACTTGTCCTAAAAACAATCACTCTAAATGACCTCAATGAAAAGTTTCACACTGGAATCATATGCCATATTTAATTACAACCATCCACTTATTTGTCACTGTATAAATACATTAGGGATGAAAGGATGGAACATAAAACATAAGCAGTCTCGTTCTGAATTGTCTCACATCTAAAGACCAACAATACTGACTTTAGTTCAGGACTAGTAAATACTATAAAAAGCTTCATATACAAAAATAAAAACAGGACTTCTCTTCTAAACATATCAATACTCTCCTTGTACCAGGTTGCTGGATGGAGGAAAAAATATCACTTTTGGATTTGGATCCTGGATTTTAATTACAAGCTAAGTGCCATTAATTTCTTTCCAACTCAAATCATTTCACAACTATCTGAATAAAAGAACACCACACTTTGGACTGCTCAAAATAAATCAAAACAATTAAAATAGTATATTTGCTACATGTTAGGTACTAAGAACTAGGAGGAGTAAGCATATCTGAAAAGATGGTGAAGGGGTCCAGAATATCTTGCTACTGTGGCATAAAAGTTATTTTAAGCTGAAAACATTTGGGAATCAACAGACATTTTTTTAAGTGAGTTTTTTTTTTTCCTCAATTCCTCTTATCTGCCTAAAAACAGAGCCTTGGAAAAGAATGTAACTGTTATAAATTCCCTCCCCAGGAGTTTCATAACCAGGGAAGACTCACTCCTATCATGAAAAACAAAAAGTCAGCATCAGGATAAGAAACCCCCTACACAAGACATTTTCACAAAACTGTCATATCTCCCATCTACTTCCCTAAGGGCCCTTTTATCTTTCCAAAGTGCCCTTTCTTCCCTTCTCCCTCCTTAAGATGGTATATAAGCCCCAAATTATAACCGCCTCTTTGACACTTTTCTGTGAATCCCCATGTACATACATGAATAAAAGCCCATCTTTTCTCTTACTAATGTCTGTTGCCAGTTTAATTCATAACCCCCAATTACTGAACCTAAGAGAATAAAGAAAAAGTTTTTCTTCTCCAACAACTGAAACCAATAATTTTTGCTGTAGAGTCCCTCTAGGAATATCAGCCTAGGGTCTGCCAGCTCTTATTTCTCTCTAATGAACTCAGGAAAACAATTCAGTAAAGCCTTATGCATTAGTAGCCAAGTCAAACTTTATTACTCTGGTAAGCTCCCATAGATTATATAAGTATGGTATTTCTGTTTGAACAGGACTTATGATTTTAAGACTTTAAATTCCAGTGTAAGGAAATAACCATCTAGGAAAAAAATAGTTCCTTCTGGTTTGTGATCACTTTAGTCTCCAGAAACTCAAATAAATTTTTTTTGGATTTTGCATATTCTATTCTATGGCCTTATAAGAGTTAAATCATATAAGACAGGTGACTTGACTCCCAAAGAATACTCCCTTTATATATGTGCCAGCATATCCAATGCTTATGAATCAATAGCTTTCATCTTTACAAAAAGTATATACTCTCGTGATTCCACAAATGCATCAGCATTATTAAATTGGTGAACATATATTGATGCTCTAAAAATCAGAGGCTTGTCAATGCACTTTTTAAAAAGTGTGCCGTACTTTTTTTCTACTGGGAAGCAATTAAAACCTTACCTCCAGGGATCTGATTGTAGCCTGCATCTCAGCCAACTGCTGCACCTGAATTCTTTGGACATTTTCTACCTGAGCACCAGAATTCTCTTTTTCAGCCCTTAATTCGGCTACTTCAGCCTGTAACTCTTTTAATTTCTGAACCAAATGGACTTTTTCTCGAGTAAGTTGCTCCACTCGTTTGCTATCTCTTATGGGATCAAGACTATGCAGCTGATTATGTAGTTCTTCTTTATCTTTCTCCAGTCTTGCAATCTAATAACAATTTGAAAAAAGCACACAACTTTAAATTATTAAATTTTCAGTCATGAACATGTATTACAAGTCAGTAAATTAAAATTTATAACTGCACAATGTAAAAAAGAAAGCTTAGGTAATGAAATGAAGTAGCAAGGAAAAAACTCTAAAATGTCACATTCTTCATTCTGATTCAGCATGGCTCAAATGTGAGGGCAAGTACCTTGTCCTATACTCCCCATAATGTCTAGCACAGGGCTTCATCAGTTGCCAAATAAAATTCAAAATTATAAATAATACTATAAAATAATTATTAAAATGTCAAGTATTTAAAAAATTAATCAGAACATTGCAGGGGCTTATGCAAGATCAATATGCTGATTACTGCTAAGCTTTTCCTCATGTGACAGTAATGCTTGGGCTGTCTATACTAATAAGGCAACTTAATTCACAAAAAAAGCTGCTTGTCTATATAAATAATTACAAATGTGAGTGATTAAAGTTTTTAAATGATAGCTGAGAGTTTATTAAAGTCCTAATTGTAATGACGGTATAGTTCCTAATTCTCAGATTCAAGAAAGAACTGAAAGTCATTACCCCATAGCATTTAGAAAGGTCACTGGGGAACCTGTAGAGCAGAAACAGGAGTGCTCTTCTCATTCATGCCAAGCATCACTTCCAGACCCACCACCCCCCTCCGCCCCCGGGGCCTCCCAATTAGTGGGTTTCAAACTGCTTCCTAACCTCTGAGGTACATTGGAGGCCTCTCTCCTCTAGGAATGAGGAGGAGACCAAGTAATCATGGTAAAATGCACTTTCCTTTTCCTGTTCTCCCAAACTATCTGTTCCTCCCACCACCACCACCAAACCTTTGTAGTTAACCAGACCTTCTCTTTTTAGTCTTTCATATAGATTTCTTCAGATGATTCAACTTAAAGGATTCCACTGTTTTTTAAAAAAAGTTAGAAACCACTGCTCTAAATATCACCAGGAATTGTTTTGTAGCCAGGATAAGCTTAGAAGGCTCCCTCTAAGCCAAAAGGATTTAAAGTAATGCTATGCAACCCAGACAAAAGTGGCCCAAGAGACAACTGATTGCTCACTTGGCTACAGATGAACGTAAGAAGTGTGAGACCTACACCCCAGTGCAGAATCTTCTCCTCATCTGTAAAATGAGAGGTTAGACTGGAGGCCCTCTAAGATCCTTTTCAGTTTTAACATGTAATAATTCCAATTGCGTTTTGGGCATGCTGAATTAACGATGTCAATGGGAGATATAGGTAGAGCTATCTAGCAAGCAAATATTCTTTTCCAGAAAATAAAAAATTTTTAGAAGGCAGCTATACAATTCAGAGTCAAGTCCCCAAAAGCCCAACTAATTAGTTCTCTCCTATTTTTCCTCCCACCTTTTACATATAAACATTGTCCCTGGGGTTTGGTTTCCGCCATTTCTTTTTCTTTTCAATTCCTTGTGTGACTGTGCAAGTAATTTTTTCATTTTGGCCTCAGTTAAAATGAAAGGCATGGGATGGTTGATCTTTAAGGTACCATTTAGCTTTTGCATAAGGTAACTCATCTAGCTCAGGAGTCAATGTATAACTCAGATTCAGATAATGGTGCCTTTACTGAGTACTTCAGTGAGTGCTGAGCTGAGTGTGCTACACATATAATTGCATTTAGTAACAATACTTTCTCTTGTAGTCTGCCTATTACATATGGGGTCAGACAACTAATGTTCTTGACCAGCATGTTTCCTGCTTTACTGCTTTCTCTAGTAGTTTGGAGTGGCATCTGTGTGATAGCTGAAGTGGTAGCTGAAGCTATGGACTGAGCTGGCTAATGGCAGAGTCAGAATTATTAGACCTCACATTTACAACCCCTAAACCAGAGCTCATTATCAAATCATTCCAACCAAAAGTGATGACCACTGCCTCCTCATTTCTTTATTCACTTAATTGTCGTGCACCTGGCACTATTCTGGGTAGTAAAGATACATCAGAAAACCAAGCACACAAACAAATGCAAAACCTCTGCTCTCAAGATGGTTCTATTCAATCACTGCTATGACACCAAACTTGTCCCAGTCATCTGGGCACAGATCTTGGACACACCCTCAGCTCCTGTCTTTTCCTCCACTCTCAGTCAGATTCACTTGTCATTTTCATGGGTATCTTCAATTTGCTGTGCTCTCAAATCCTTTCTCTAAACTTACAAAAGGCTTTGTTTAAATTTCTCTTTTATGACATTTATCCAAATAGCCCTGTGTTAGTTACCTCCAAGCTACTTTATTCTCTTTGAGAATATAAAAGCTTCCTTGACAGGTAAGATGATGTATTAAACAATTTTACTTTTTAAAAACTGTTGAAGTAAAAGAACACAAACAGATCAGGAACTAGAAATACATAATTGCTGATCTTCTTTTCAATGGATGGTAGCACCACTCTTTCCCTAAGGTACCCAAAAGGAAAAGGTCGTATAATTACTCCACCTTATATCTAATTATTCCATCGGTCTTTGTTTTTATTATCTTTGTGATACAGCATAGAGATATGGTTAAGAGTACAGAGTCTGAAGTCAAATGACCTAATTTTTTTTTCTTTCAGAATTTTAAAGATATTGCTTTACTGTTGGGCTTATATTCTTTCCAGAAAGAAATCTGTTGTCATTATCTTTGTTCTTCTACACACAATATCCTTTTTCTTGGTTACTTTTTTAAATTAACTTCTTATTTTTAGATAGTGGTAGGTTCACATGCAGTTGTAAGGAATAATGCAGAAAGATCCTGTGTATCCTTAGCCCAGTTTCCCCCACTGGGAACAACCCCCACTCTTCCATTTTCTGGAAGACAGGGTGCAGAACTGGTTTTCTTTTTTGTTTGTTTTTTTAACCACTTGGTAGAATTCTCCAATTAAATCATTCTTTCGGGGAATTTTTAAATTACGAATTTAGTTTCCTTAATAGTTATACAACTATTTAAATTATCTATTTTATATGGGCAGAGTTATGGTAGTATGTGTCTGTTTCATCTTTGTTTCTCAAATTTATTTTGGTAGAATTGTTCACCTCTATATAAGCTAATAAGGATATCTTATTACCCTTTTGATGTCTGCAAGGTCTGTAGTGATAGTCTGTTTTATTTCTGATATAGGCAATTTGTGTCTTTCTTTTTTGTCAGTTTAGCCAAAGTTTTGTCAACTTATTAATCTTCTCAAAGAAACAGCTCTTTATTTCACTTTTTCTCTGCTGTTCTTGTTTTCAATTTCATTGGTTTCTGCCTCTATCTTTCTTGTTTCCTTCCCTCTGCTTGCTCTGGATTTATTTTAATCCTTTTTTCTGGTTAAAGTAGTAGTAGATTATTGATTTGACACTTTTCTTCTTTTCTAATGAATGCATTTAGTGCTATAAATTTTCCTCTCAGCACTGTTTTAGTTGTGTCCCAAATGTTTTTTAATATACTGCATTTTCATTTTCACTCAGGTCTATTTATTTTTTTGAAATAGTTTTCTCATTGCAGCTTCCTCTTCAGCTCATGAATTATTTGAAGTGTGTCATTTCATTTGAAGACTTCCCTGCTACCTTTCTGTTATTGATTTCTAGTTTAATTCCATATTGGCTGATGAACTCACTCTTTCAATTTTTATATATTTGTTGCCCAGCTGGTGTGACTCAGTTTCTGAGTGTCAATCCATGAACCAAGAGGTCATTGGATCGATTCCCAGTCAGGGCACATGCCCGGGTTGCAGGCTCGATCCCTGGTAGGGTGCATGCAGGAGGCAGCCTATCAATGTTTCTTTCTCTCTTCCTTCCTCTCTCCACAAAAAATCAATAAAACCTATATTTTAAAATTGCTGAGGTTTATTTTATGGCCCAGGATTATGATCTATCTTGGTATATGTTCAGTGACACTTGAAAACAATGTATTTAGGTACTCTTATTGGGTGGAATGTTCAATAAATGTTGACTAGCTTTTGTTGTGTGATGGTGTTGTTGAGTTAAATAGCCTTCCTAATTTTCTAATTGTTCTATTAATTGTTAAGACAGGAGTGTGAAGTCTCCAACAATAATTGTGAATTTGTCTATTTCTCCTTTTAGTTCTATCAGTTTTTACTTCACATATTTTGCAGCTTGATTCATACACATTTAGTATTCATTGTCTTCTTGGTGGACTGGCTTCCTGTCATTATATAATGTCTACCTCTGGTATTTTTCTTTGAAGTCTACTTTATCTGTTATTAATATACCCACTCCTGCCTCTTTTAATGTTTGCATGATATATCTTTTACCATCTATTTTCTAAATAATTATATTATTATATTTGAAATTTCTTGGAGATAGCATATAGTTGGGTTTTTTTATTTTTAAAATCAACTGTCTAAGTCTGTCTTTTGATTGGTATATTTAGACAATTTACATTTATTATGACTATTAATATGCTAAGGGATTTTGTTTATTTTGTCCTGCTTTCCTGTGGATTACCTGAACATTTTTTAGGATTCCATTTTTATTTACCTATAATGTTCTGGACATATATTTGCATAGCTTTCTTAGTTGTTGCTGTAGGTATTACATTATATATACACTAGAGGCTCGGTGCACAAAATTCTTGTGGAGGAGGGAGAGAGGTGTCCCTTAGCCTGCGCTAAGCCTGCGCTTTCTCGCAATCCGGGACCCCTTGGGTAGGGTCCCTAGGCCTGGCCGGTGATCAGGGCCTATTGGGAATTTCCTTCCCCCGGCTGCCAGCAGCTGGCCCCGCCCTCTGCCACTGCTACTGCTTGCCATCTATGTGGTGCTGTCCCCCATTCCCCGCCACTGGTCGCTTCCCTCTGCGGGTGACAGGTGTGGGGTACGATCGCTTGGCTGGCCTGGGCCTCCCTCTGCAGGGCAATTGCTGGCCAGCCCCACACATCCGCCACAGAGCCGCTAGCTGGGTGGCCTGGGCCTCCCTCTGCAGGGCGATCGTGGAGCAATGCTGGGGCCCCCCAACCAATTGCATCGCACCTGCCTGAGCTGTCCTGGCGCCAGTGCATGTCATAGCATGGTTATCCAGGAAGTCATCCAGACAGTCATTGTGCTGTTCAGTCATTTGGTCGATTTGTATATTACACTTTTATTATTATAGATAACTTATCATGGTCTACTGGGTTTATTTTACCAGCTCAAGTGATATATAGAGAAACTTCACCTCCTTTTACATTCCTTTGTCATTCCTTGTTCATAATATAATTGTCTTAATTATTTCCTCTATACACATTTCAAGCCATATCAGACTGTTATAATTTTTGTTTCTAAAACAAAATTCAGAGGAGAAACCAAGATGGCGGCATAGGTAAACACCTAAACTGCTGCCTCGCACAACAATTTCAAAACTACAACTAAAAGACAGAACGGACACCATCCAGAACCGCAGGAAAGCTGACTGAGTGAAAATTCTACAACTAGAAGGAAGGAGAAAAGCTCACAGAGAATTGGAGGTACGGCAAAGGGTCTTTGTGCGCGCAGAGAGGAAGGGCGGCGGAGTGCCTGGCTGGCTTTCTCTGGCGGAAGGGGGAAGGGAGCCCCCGACCGCATTGAACCCCAGTTCTGACTGCACTGAACACCTATTCCGGGCGAGCCCCTGGGGACCCACGCTCTTGTGGGGGGAGTCTGGACTCTCGGGTGGAGACTCGGGAGCCGGGGAAGGCGGAAGACTGAAAGTCCGCTCGCGCCAGTGCGCACAAAGGCTGCGGGAGGCTGCCACAGGCTTTCCCTAGCGGAAGGGAGTGAGAGGCTCCTGACGGCACAAAACCCCAGTTCTGACTGAAGTGAGCCCCAGTTCTGACTGCAGTGAACCCCAGTTCCAGGCGAGCCCCCGGGGACCCACGCTCTTGTGGGGGGAGTCTGGACTCTCGGGCGGAGACTCGGGAGCCGGGGAAGGCGGAAGACTGACAGTCCGCTCGCGCCAGTGCGCACAAAGGCTGCGGGAGGCTGCCACAGGCTTTCCCTAGCGGAAGGGAGGGAGAGGCTCCTGACGGCACCGAACACCAGTTCTGACTGAAGTGAGCCCCAGTTCTGACTGCAGTGAACCCCAGTTCCAGGCGAGCCCCCGGAGACCCACGCTCTTGTGGGGGGAGTCTGGACTCTCGGGCGGAGAATCGGGAGCCGGGAAGGCAGAGGACTGAAGGCACACACGTGCTAGCAAGGGCAAGGCTGATGGGAAGCCAAGACTGAGACTCCACCCCATCCAAGCAGAGCACAGAGGCTATTGCAATTTGGCAAGTCTAATCCTATAAGGCTGTCTCCAGCACCGGACTTCTCCCAGCATAGACACAGCTGATCCTTACAGCCAACTGGCCTGGAGGTCAATTCTTCCCAGTGATACCAACAACAATAAAGACTTAATTACAACAAGGCTGTACACACAGTCCACAAAGGGGTGCACCAAGAGTGTCCACCCCAGGTTAACTGGGGAGGCAGACCCACTGGGCCAAATTGGAAACCTAGCACACAAATCTACCAACTCAGGGAAGCAGTGAAAATGCGGCGTCTAAGAATCAGATCACAAACGAAAGAAATGGAGGAAAACAAACGACTGGATATAGAATTCAAAACCAAGGTTATAAGGCTTTTTAAGAATATCCTAGAAAAGGCCGATAAATATAACGAGACCCTCGAAGAGATGAAAAAGGACCAACTAGAAATTAAACATACACTGACTGAAATAAAAAATATTATACAGAGACCCAAAAACAGACAAGAGGAACACAAAAATCAAGTCAAAGAATTGAAATACAAAGAAGCAAAAAACACTCAACCGAAAAAGCAAAAAGCAAAAAAAAAAATCCAAAAAGTTGAAGATAATGTAAGAAGACTCTGGGACAACTTCAAGCGTACCAACATCAGAATTATGGGGGTGCCAGAAGAAGAGAGAGAGCAAAATACTGAAAACCTATTTGAAGAAATAATGACCGAAAACTTCCCCCACCTGGTGAAAGAAATAGACTTACAAGTCCAGGAAGCCCACAGAACCCCAAACAAAAGGAATCCAAAGAGGACTACACCAAGACACATCATAATTAAAATGCCAAGAGCAAAAGACAAAGAGAGAATATTAAAAGCAGCAAGAGAAAAACAGTTAGTTACCTACAGGGGAGCACCCATACGACTGTCAGCTGACTTTTCAACGGAAACTATGCAGGCCAGACGGGAGTGGCAAGAAATTTTCAATGTGATGAATAGCAAGAACCTACAACCAAGATTACTCTACCCAGCAAAGCTATCATTCAGAATTGAAGGGCAGATAAAGAGTTTCACAGACAAGAAAAAGCTAAAGGAGTTCATCACCACCAAACCAGTATTATATGAAATGCTGAAAGGTATTCTTAAAGAAGAGGAAGAAGAAAAAAGGAAAGATAAAAATTATGAACAACAAATACATATCTATCAACAAGTGAACCTAAAAATCAAGTGAATTAAAAACCTGAGGAACAGAATAATCTGGTGAATACAATAGAATCAGGGGCATAGAAAGGGAGTGGACTGATAATTCTCAGGGGGAAAGGGGTATGGGGGGGTTCATAAAGAGACTGGACAAAAATCATACACCTATGGATGAGGACAGTGGGGGGTAGGTAAGGGCAGAAGGTGGGGTGGGAAATGGCTGGAGGGGAACTATGGGGGAAAAAAGGAGAAATAATTGTAATAATCTGAATAAAGATTTATTTAAAAAAAAAAAAAATAAATAAAAAAAAAAATAAAACAAAATTCAGAAAATGCACTCAGGAAAAGAAAATCTATTGTATATACCCAGTTTTGCTTACCATGTTCTTTTATTCTTCTTGATGTTGTGAGGTTCCTTTTTTTATTGTTTTCTTTCTGATTAGAGAATTTCCCTTTGACATTCTTTTGGACAGGTCTACTGGCAACAGATTCTCTTAGTTTTCCTTATAAGAATGTCTTGATTTAACCTTCATTCCTGAAGGATATTTTTGCTGGATATAGAATTACGAATTGACATTTCTTTTCTTTCAGAACATGATAATGTTGTCACATGTCTCTAGCCCAGGGGTGGGCAAACTTTTTGACTCAAGGGCCACAATGGGTTCTTAAACTGGACCAGAGGGCCGGAACAAAAGCATGGATGGAGTGTTTGTGTGAACTAATATAAATTCAAAGTAAAGGAGCGGAGGGGAGAGCAAGAGAACCAAATAGAACAGCCGGATCCGGCCCGCGGGCTGTAGTTTGCCCAAGGCTGCTCTAGCCTCTATGCTTTCCAATGAGAAATGTCTGGGAATTATAAGGTATCATTTTTCTCTTGCTGCTTTCAGTACTTTTCTTTTTAATATATTTTATTGATTTCTTATAGAGAGGAAGGGAGAGGGATAGAGAGTCAGAAACATAGATGAGAGAAAAACATCGATCAGCTGCCTCCTGCACACCCCCCACTGGGGATGTGCCCGCAACCAAGGTACATGCCCTTGACTGGAATCGAACCTGGGACCCTTGAGTCCGCAGGCCGATGCTCTATCCACTGAGCCAAACCAGTTAGGGCTTTCAGTACTTTTTTCCTATCTATGATAATAAAATCATAATATGCTAATTAGACCAGACAATCTTTGCAAGGGAAGCCCGGGTCCTGGGTGCCTGCTGGCGGCCGGAGGGAAGCCTGGGTTCCAGGTCCTGGAGGGAAGCCCTGGGTCCTGGATGCTGGAGGGAAGCCCGGGTCCCAGGTGCCAGAGGGAAGCCGGTGCCGGCAGCCAGGGGAAGGAAAGCCTACTCTTGCACGAATTTCATGCATCGGGCCTCTAATAATGTTTATAAATTGATGTCTCTTACTGTGGATTTCGTTGGTTTGATCCCATTTGATATTCACTCACCTTCTTGAGTCTGTATGGTGTATCTACACCAAAGTGGAGGATGGGTTTCAGCCTTTATTTCTTCACTATATTTTTAGCACTGCCCTCTTTCTTTTTTCCTTTCAAGGACAAAAATCTTAGATCTTTTGTTATAGTCCCACAGATAACTGAGGCTATTCCTACTTTTTTTTTTAATCTATTTTTATTTTTTCAAATCTTTATTGATGAGAATATTATAGATGTCCCCATTTTTCGTCCATTGCTCCCCCCACCACTTGGTTCCCATCCAACCCCAGTCCTTCGCCACCCTATTGTCTGTGTCCATGGGCAATGCATATATGCATGTAAGTTATTTGGTAAATTTCTTCCTGTCCACCCACCTGCCCCTTCCCTGATATTCATCAGTCTATGTTTCCATGTCACTGGTCCTATTTTATTTGTCAGTTTATTTTATACATTAAATTCCACATATAAGTGAGATCTTATATTTGTCTTTCTCCGATTGGCTTATTTAGTGTAGAATAAAAATCTCCAGTTCCCTCCATGCTGTCTCAAGGGTAATAGATCCTTCTTTTTTATAGCTGCATAGTATTCCATTGGGCAAATGTAACACAGCTTTTTCTATCCATTCATCTACTGATGGGCCTTCCTTTTTTCAATCTATTTTTTATAGTTTGTTCAGATTGGGTAATTTCTAATATACTATCTTCAATTCACTGGTTCTTCTGTCCCTTCCATTCTGCTGTTGAGCTCAGCAACTGAGGTTTTATTTTTATTTGTTTTTAGTTCATCATGTTTTTCAGTTCTACCAGTGTACCAGTTAATAATGCGGATTTTTTTCAATAGATGAAGTTATACATATGTTGATATATATGCGATTTGATATGTATGCTATTTTGTTGTATTGACAGCAAGCTTCAAAACTTCATATGTCAAATTTTCTGAAGGTGTTAACATCATAGATATTTTTACGCTTAAAAATGTCGAATTTCATGCCAAAAAAAGAGCATTTGCAGGAAGTTTTAATTTATTACTTTATTTTGAAGAAAAGTGCTACTAAAAGTTATCGTATACTTTGGAAGCTTATGGTGAACATGCTCCACCTCAAGATACTTGTGAACTCTGGTTTAAATGCTTTAAAAGTGATGATTTCGATGTGAAAGACAACATCCAGGTGAAACGAGAAAGTCTGAAGACCAACAATTACAAGCATTATTGGATGAAGATGCATGTCAAACTCAAAAACGACTTGCAGAAAGATTAAATGTTGCTCAGCAAACAATTTCCGATCGTTTACAAGCAATGGAAAAGATTTTAAAGTAAGGAAAATGGGTGCCATATCAACTGAACAGAAGACAAATGGAAAAGTGAAAAGTCATCAGTAAAATGTTGCTTCAAAAGCACGAGTATAAGTCTTTTTTGCATCGAATTGTGACTGGTGTTGAAAAGTAGATTTATTTTGAGAATCCCAAACACACAAAATCATGGGTTGATCCAGGTCAACCATCAACATTGACTACAAGGCCAAATCACCTCAGAAAGAAGAAAATGCTCTGCATTTGGTGGGATCAGGAAGGTGTGGTGTAGTATGAGCTTCTAAAACCAGGTGAAACCGTTATTACTGATCGCTACCGACAACAAATAATCCATTTGAACCACGCTTCGATCGTAAAATGACCAGAATGGGCCAGAAGACATGGCAAAATAATTTTGCTTCATGATGACACACCAACACACACTTCAAAACCAGTTAAAGACACGTTAAAAGATCTTGCCTGGGAAGTATTAACCCACCCGCTGTATTCACCAGACCTTGCTCCTTCAGATTACCACTTGTTCCAATCGATGGCACATGCACTTTCTGAGCAACACTTCCAAACATATGAAGAAGTGGAAAATTGGGTCTCTGAATGGTTTGCCTCAAAACAAGGAAAGTTCTATTGGGACGGTATCCACAAATTACCTGAAAGATGGGGGAAATGTGTAGCTAGCAATGGACATTACTTTGAATAAAGCACTTTTGATGTTTCTCTTGAAATTATCGTGTTTTCTTTGATTACAAAATCCACATTATTAACTGGTACACCTAGTAAATGTTCCATTTGGTTATTCTTTATATTTCTGTATTTATTTGCTGAGACTATTTTTTCATTTGTTTTGGGTGTGCTTTTAATTGTACACTGAGGCATTTTTACTATGGCTCTGTTAATATATTTGTCAGATAATTCTGTTATGTCAGTGTTAGCATCTAGTGACTGTCTTATTTCATTAAGTTTGAGATCTTCTAGGTTCTCAGTATGAGAAGTGATTTTTTATTAAATTTTGGACTTCTGAGATATTGTATTAGGAGATTCTGATTCTAATTTAAAGTTTGTTTTACTTGGCTTTTTATGATATCACTCTGGCAGAGGAAGATGTTGCTGCTCATTACTACTAGATGAAGTTGTAGTCCAGATTCCCCGCTCTATGTCTATGAAACACATACTGGGTGGAAGTGGGAGTTCCAGCTCCTAATTGGACCGACCCACTGATGCGTCCTTAGATGGCAGGGGTAAGAATGACTTGTAACTGTTCCCCAGGTGGCCTCCACTGATACCATAGTGGCAGGTGTAGTCACCGCTGACACTACAGGGCAGTGGTGATGGTCCTGATTCTACATTAGGCCTTCTCTAACATAATCCAAGCAGGAAGGGGTCAGGGCACCTGACCAGTGAAAAAAGAAACTTAGTATCCCAATGTCATCTCCAACGTCACCATGGCAGATAAGTGGGAGCCTTTGGTATTGTCAAGTAGGGATGAAGTCATGGCTCCCTACCTGGCCTTCTCTGTATCATCTTGGCTGAGGGTTAGGATTACTGATTACAGCCTGGGGAAAATGAAAGTCTAGGTGCTCCACTGGCGTTAACTAGTATGGGTGGGCATACGTCCAGTTTCACTCCAGTATTTGGCTGGAGTAGAATTGTTATTATCTAAATTAACTAGGCTACTAGGTTGTTCTTTTCCTAGAAACTTACCTAGAGAGAACAGGCCTGTGTTGGGGCTTTTTTATCATCTGGGCCAAATTGCTGGTTTCTTCAGCATCAAACCAGTGATACGTGAAACAAAATTAAAAACCCAGAAAACATACCAGTCAGTTCTTAGGTCCCAAGGTCCTTAGCTGGTATGCCTTTTCTCCATCTTTCAGCATGTTCTTATGTCTGTTTTATAAATAATGTCCAGTGGTCTTTGTTATACTTACCAGGATAAACAGGGAAAAATACATCTACTTCATCTTCCCAGAAATAGAAGTCTCCTTGTTGGCTTTTAAGATTTTCTCTTTATTACTAGTTTTAAGTAATTTGAATCTTAGAGCCTTGGTGTAGTTTTCTATGCATGTGGTTCACTGCAAACCTTGGTCATGTGCTATAATCATTTCTTTCCTATACTTCTCTATTTCATCTTGGATAGTTTCTATTGATGTATTTTCAATTTAAATTTAGCTATTATCTTTTCTTCCACATGTCTAATCCACTTTCAGTGTATTTTCCATTTAGACTGTACTTTTCATCACTAGGAACTTTTCTTAAAAATCTTTTCCATGTCTCTCATCATGTTCAAGGCTTCCCTTAACTTTTCAAACATATGGAGTATATTTATATGGTTTAATGACTTTGTCTAATTCAATAATTTTTAGGACTGTTCCTATTGACTGATCTTCCTCTTTATTATGAAATACCTTTTCATGCTTCTTTGCGTGCCATCATTAAAAAAAAAAAAAAAGGTCTATATTAGTTTTAGGTTCCCACCAAAATTGAACAGAAAGTGCCGAGAGTTGCATATGACCCTGCCCCCATATACTTGGCCTCCTACACTATCAATATCTCACACCAGAGTGGTACATTTGTTACAACTGATGAACCTACACTGTCATCCATAGTTTACATAGGGTCCACTCTTGGTGGTGTATATTCTATGGATTTTGACTATGTATATTGGCATGTACCTGACATTATAGTATCACACTGAATAGATTTAACACCCTAAAATCTTTGTGCTCCATCTATTTATTTATTCATCCCTCTTCCCTAATCCCTGGGCAACCACTGATCTTTTTTTTTTTAATATATATTTTTATTGATTTCAGAGAGAAAGGAAGAGGAAGAGATAGAAACATTAATGATGAGAGAGAATCATTCATTGGCTGCCTCCTGCACATCGCCCACTAGGGATCAAGTCCACAACCTGAGCATGTGACCTGACCAGGAATCAAATAGAGACCTCCTGGTTTATAGGTCGGTGCTCAACCACTGACCCATGCTGGCCGGGCAACCACTGATCTTTTAAATGTCATATAGTTGAATGTCATATATTTCAAATCCTACAATATACAGCCTTTCCAGATTGATTCTTTCAGTAATTTGCATTTAAGTTTCCTCACGTCTTTTCATGGTTTGACAGTTCACGTCTTTTGGTACTGAATAATCTTCCATTCTATGGATATGACACTGTTTATTTAACTATGCACCTAGGGAAGAACATCTTGGTTGCTTCCAATTTTGGGGAATTAGGAACAAAGCTGCCAGAAACATTTGTGTATAGGTTGTTATGCAGACATAAGTGTTAAACTCTTTTGGGTAAATACCAAGGAGGGCAATTGCTGGATTGTATGGTAAGGCTATGTTTAGCTTTGTAAGAAACAGCCAAACTGTGTTCTAAAGTTGCTGTACCAATTTACATTTCCAAAGTCTGTTGCTTCACATCCTCACCAGCATTTGGTATTGTCAGTGTTTTGGATTCAGGCCATTCTAACAAGCATGTATCCCATTGTTTTAAATTTCAATTCCCTAACCACACATGATGTTGAGCATCTATGCTTATTTGTCACCTGTATATCTTCTTTGGTGAAGTGTCTTTTAAAGTCTTTTGCCATTTTTAAATCAGTTTGTTTGTTTTCTTATTGTTGAGTTTCATAGTTCTTTGTATACTTTGGATAATAGTCCTTTTATAAAATATGTCTTTTTCAATTATTTTCTCCCAGTCTATGGCTTCTCTTCTCATTCTCTTGACAGTGTCTTTCACAGAACACAAGTTCTTAATTTCAATTAAACCTAACATCAATTATTTCTTTCATGGATCATGTCTTTGGTGTTTTATCTAAAAGATAATCAACAAACTCAAGCTCATCTAGGTTTTTCCCCATGTTATCTTACAGGAGTTTGATAATCTACATTTTACATTTAGACCTAAGATCTATTTTGAGTTAATTTTTGTGAAGGGGCTGTGTCCAGATCCATTTTTTGGCACGTACATTTATTCAGAACCATTTGTTGCAAAGACTATTTTTCTCCATTCTCAAAGATCAGTTCTCCTTCATCAAAGATCAGTTCACTATATTTGTGTAAGTGTATTTCTAGACTCTTTGGTCTATTCTAATGATCTATTTGTCTATTTTTTCACCAAGAGCATACTGTCTTGATTATCATAGCTTTATAGTTTAGTCCCAAAGTCAGGTACTGTCAGTCCTCCAACTTCGTTATTCTCTAATATTGTACTGGCTACCCTGGGTCTTTTGCCTCTCTACATAAACTTTAGAATCAGTTTGTTAATATCCACAAAATACTTGCTGAGTTTTTAATTGGGATTAAACTGGATATATAAATTAAATTGAGAAGAACAGACATCTTGACATTACTGAGTCTTCGTATCTGTGAACATGAAATATCACACTATTTATTTTGTTCTTTGATTTCATTCATCAGAGTTTTATAGTTCTCTTCAAATTAGTATTGTGCATTTCTAAAATATCTTCTGTATTTATTATGGTAATTCATACTATGATTAATGCTGTTAGGTACAAATAGTAATACCACTTTTTAAAGCCTTTACTATGTGTCAGGCATTATAGTAAACATTTTGCACATGAAGTTTCAAGTTCCCAGATTTTAGTTTTTTAAATCTAGTTTACCTTTTTATATTACTGCTATTCTAAGTTTTTCCCTTTTCCCTATATGTACTTGAATTGAATTTTTCTAAATTAATGATGGAATACAAAAAGATTTTATTTACTTACACTAAGAAGGTAACATTTAATTTACTCAGATTTAAAGTTCATATTTTAATCTATTTTTCGAAGTTGCCATCTCATTTCCTTCACTCAGTGGCTTAAAAAGAATTCTTCCCATACTGAATAAGAGAATAGAAATAAAGACATGTGCCTTTTTTAGGCTCTTGAGAATTACCTTGGTCATGGAGGTAGTAAAAAAAAAATAATTGTGACAAATAAAGCCAGAGCAAACAGCACCTGAAAGTAGAATACTCAGAATTCTAGGAGTGCAGTGAAGTTGGGGGATGCAGACACTGTAATAAGAGATGCCCTCGCCGAAACCGGTTTGGCTCAGTGGATAGAGCGTCAGCCTGCGGACTGGAGGGTCCCAGGTTCGATTCCGGTCAAGGGCATGTACCTTGGTTGCGGGCACATCCCCAGTGGGAGGTGTGCAGGAGGCAGCTGATCGATGTTTCTCTCTCATCGATGTTTCTAGCTCTCTATCCCTCTCCCTTCCTCTCTCTGTAAAATATCAATAAAATATATTAAAAAAAAAAAAAAAAGAGATGCCCTCAAAAGATTTACAGTATCTAAGTACAAATCTGACACTGAAAACTCTAGCATGCTAAAGAACAGGATCATATGTTCAAGAAATCTGAGTACATGTAATTTTAAATGATAATACCTATCATCTGTGGAATGCTTACTATGTGCTTGGTACTTGTCTAAACATTTTGCATATATTAATTTATTAAATCCTCACAATGAGATAGGTTCTATTGCTAATACCATTTTAAGTTGAGGACATCGATGCACATAGAAGTTAAGTCAGTTCCCAATGTCATTCTAAATAAAACATTTAAAATTTTACATGTTAAAAAGCTTAGTTTTTGAGATATTCTAAACTTTATTCACAGTTTAATTTTAATTAATAACATTTCACAAAACCCTTGTAAAATGTTGCCAAAATAATCACAGACAAGCTGTACTGTGAGGTAATTCAATTTTAATTTGGGAGACTTTGCCTATTGTGATGTGGCTTAAAGTAATCTGAGAAGGGTGTAAGTCAGAGAACTTGGAGTATTTTAGATAAAGGCACCATCAGAGTCTAAAGCAGCATTCCAGATAGAACTGCAGAACCTACAGTTTTGTAGCATTGGTAGCACAAAACTGATATTGGGCTTCTAATTTGGTCCTTATTCTACAATTCCTTTGAATCCTTCCATACTCACATATAGTATAGATCTATTTATCTCTTAACAATATTATAGCTGTTAGATGACTCCTAATTAGCGTGGCAACTTCAAAGCATTGCTTATTTCAAATTTATAATTTACGGCTAGGTGTTGGGTTACCTAATTTCTACTGTTAACTTGGCTGCTGACTTTCTTTGAGGCTGAGCAAGTCACTTATCTTGTGCTTCAGTGTCCTCCTTTAAAATGGAGACACTGGGCCCTAGCTGGTTTTGCTCAGTGGATAGAGCATCCACCTGCGGACTGAAGAGTTCCGAATTCGATTCCAGTGAGGGGCACATGCCCGGGTACAGGCTCGATCCCCAGTAGGGGGCATACAGGAGGCAGCCAATCTTCCTGCATGCCCCTTACTCATCATTGATGTTTCTCTCTCCCTCTCCCTTCCTCTCTGAAATCAATAAAAATATATTTTAAAATAATAAATAAAAAATAATAAAATGGAAATACTGAACATTATAACAGAAGTGAGATCATATGTGAATAAAGCATTTAAAGCTGTAAGTAATTTTTTAAATGCAAAAGACTAATATAAATATTGATAGTTTTCTGGTACTGTGTTATTGATGAACTCGATCCAAAGTTCATACAGCTTCTTACATATCAAAGAATAGTGGAACAGTTTGTTCATGTATGTCAGTTTGATCAAATTAGTTATTGGTAAAGGAAAGTGAGTATATTTTAACTCTTGATTCAAAATAAAGACAATGCAATAAATGTATAATGCAAATGTATTTACACATGAAATGTTTCATGTAACTACAGACAACAAACTACATTTTTAAATTCAACTAGTATTAGGCTTATTTGAAATAAGAAAGTGGTATTTCTCTCTTTCCACCCTGAAAAATAATCTAAAAGCAACATAAATAATGAGAAACACAACCCCCATTTTTGGAAATAGGAGACAAATCACAAAATGAGTAGAGATAGAATAGGAGTGCATGCTAAGGGAGCAGGGAGAGGATGCTGCCATTGCAGCTGTCAAAGAACAAAGTACACTTCTTGAAGGTGACAGGTTCACCCTAAGATATAAACCCTTTGTTTATATTAGTGGAAAAAAGTGCATTACCTTACCGTCAGAGCTCTCATAGATGCAGTATGGTTCCAAGAAAGAGATGGGGGCATTGCTAAATAAGGAATCACATAGACAAACTATATTTGCAGAGAGAGAAGCCTTTTTCTGTGGCTATGGGAGAAAAGAGACTGACTAGCTCCACTGACTGGGGCAAAATAAATGATGCAAAGGATGGAAAAATTTAACAGCCAAAAAAAGAACATTCACAAAAAAAATATTGCTATACAGCAGATGAAAATCATAACAAATTAATTAAACTAATTATGCAATCAACTCTAACTTGATTTACAAAAAATATATAATCATAAAATTTTGTTTACTAGAAAGCTAACAACTAAACTAGTATAATTAATCACTCACCTCTGATTCATATTTTATTTTTTCTTCTTCTAAAATACGTGCAAATCCTCCTTTCTGGTGTTCGAACTCTGACTTGAGAAATGTATTTTCATAGCGAAGCTTATTATATTCAGCTCTATATTTTTCAACTTCCTAAATTCAAAGGAGACTGTAATGTACCACAAATTTATGAATGAATTTTGTATCCATTCCAAAAATTACTTTTGTAAATATAATTTTAAATTACATTATATTCAGAGTAATTCTAAAAGTAAATAATAAGCTTAAGAGAAGTATAAATAAATCTTGGAAAAGTTCTGATAACTAGGATGCTACACACAGAATATAGTACATTCCTGAAAAGGCACTAATAAATACAATTATCATTCAATTAACCTTATTTAATCACTGATTTTCATAATAATAAAAATGTATAGCATGTCAAAAGTTTTGACCTCTGGACTTAATAAAATAATAATTAAGAATGTAACACACCTTTTAATACATAGGTTAAAAAATTAATTTTATGATAAAACATAAAATACCTCCAAAAAGTCAGACATAATAAATTCAAAGTAGATAAAAGCTTATTTGGCTATTTAGTACAATAACTTAAGTTTCAATCAAATATTACAATGATATAAATTTAACACATCAGTCTGAAGAATATATGAAGCACCAACTCTCCTTACTAACAAGGAACATATGCAATTCCCTAGTACAGTCCAGCTCCTCTTCCTGACACTATGAGTTGCTGGCATTCTGAAGCTCAGTAAGAACTTAAGACAACAGAACAGAAAGATGGAAGAGACATTATTTCAATATATACCAGAAAGTCTATATATCTATATATATAAAAGCCTAAGCAACTGAACGACCAAATGACCGGTCGACCGGTTGCTATGACACACACTGACCACCAGGGGGCAGACGCTCAATGCAGAAGCTGACCCCTGGTGGTCAGTGCACTCCCACAGCGGGAGTGCTGCTCATCTGACTAACAGGTGCCAGACACCAGGCTGATGGTTGGCAAGTGCAGCTGCGGCGGTGCGAGCCTCTCCCATGGGCATTCCCCTTGTGCGCCTGATCGGACTGACTGGGTGCAAGCCTGCAGCCATCGTAGCGAGGCTGGAATGAGCAGGAGTGGCAGGCAGGAGAGGCAGGCAGCATTGGACTGCCAGTTTTAGCCCAATTGCCACAGGCCATGCCAAGGGACCCCACTGGTGCATGGATCCATGCACCGGGCCTCTAGTTAAGTAATAAAGAAGCCTCCTAAAATACTCGGCTCCCTGAAATCTTCAGTTTAAATATTTCTATGCCAATTTACAAAGGATATGGTTATTTGTGATTTTATTAGAGACATACTTTGTTTTGGTATTTTTAAATATGCTTTTATTTAACTGGATCACCTACTTAAGTCTAAGTAATTTTGTTTATATCCAGAAATGAAACCTATTCACCATAATGCTTTGATTAGGAAAATATTCAAAAAATGACTTTATCAAGCCAGTAAACCATTTATAACAGTGGTCGCCAACTGGTGGTCCAACTGGTGGTCCATGAGGTCCAAAAGTTTGGCAACTATAGGTTTAAGGAAGCCTTTGGAGCAGCGGTTGCCAACCAGTGGTCTGCAGACCACTGGTGGTCCATGAGGTCCAAAAGGTTGGCAACTGCTGATTTATAAAACAGGCTCTACAACTGTTTCGAGCAATGCCAACATCACTAGACTATAGCTCCTAAAGAGGTCCATTTTGAAGGGGACAATACTCATTTGTATGTATACTGCTCAGTATATTTGTTAAATAAATGTCTAGTTTAGTATCTAATATACTTAATATCTATCATCTTTTCCTGTCCCCTTTATTAAACATTTAGTCATATTACACCAAGGTTTCATTTAAGGAGACTGATTGCAATCTGAAGGAAAACTGTATCAATTTTTTTTTTTACTTTTCTGAGGTTGCATGAAATTCATTTTTTTCATTCAACAAATATTAATTGAGCACCTATTATATGCTAGGAACTGTTCTAGGAACTTGAAATATAATAGTGAGTAAAACAGATAAAGTTCCTCCACTCATGCAAGAAGTGGTAAAAGATAATATAAAAAAATAAGCACAATGAGTATTATACAGTGTATCAAAAGATAGTAAGTACTCGAGAAAATAAAAATGTAGAGCAGGGTAAATGGGGATCCAAAGGTCTTAGGAGTGATGGAAAAGGCAAGTTGCAATATTAAATGTGGGCAGGAAGTAATCAAAGTAGGCCTCATTGAGAAGGTGATGTTAAGTTGACCAAAAGATACCTGGAGAGTGTTCAAGGCAAAAGCAACTGCTACAGCTAAGACTCTGGAATGGCACCATTTCTAGAATGCCAAAGAAACATCAAGGAGGCCAGTGTGGATGGAGAGAAGGAAATCAGAGAAGTAATGGGGTCTGATTCCTGTGCAGCCTTAAAGGCCATTGTAAGGACTGAGTAAGAAAGGGAGCTATTGCAGGGCTTCTGCGTAGAGGAAGATACTTTTCACCATGCTTTTCATAGTCACATGAAGGTATATGCATAGTTCTTTCTGCATAAATTACTTACTTCATCCAGATTCCTAAAACGCTCTCTCATTGGAGTTTCTAATTCTTGTCGTATTTGGGCTCTGAACAATTCCAAGTTTTGTGGAGTTAATACCTAATATGCAGAGAAATACAAACAATTCTAAATATGAAAAAACAAATAAAATCAAGAATTTGCCAAATTTCAAAACCTCTCTCCTCATTATGACAATAAAATGCAATTCAGAGTAATTTTACAATATACCTAATTTTAGAGCAGTCACTATATAAATAATAATTTAAGAATATCAATTTCAGGCTCTCAGAGATGTCAATAATTTTATTAACATGAGGTAAAGACAGTCACTGATTATTATCATTGTGATTATTAGAAATAACTATGTTAGCAGCTAAAGGTTATCATGTACACAATGGCTGGTAGTTTATTTTCTAAAGCAAACAAAATAAAGATGTAATAATTTAGTATGCCATAGAGAATTCTTCAGACTTATTTTCATTCAGAAAAGGACGATTTTTATGCTGGTTTAAAAAACTAATTTAGGCTCCTCCCTGTCACACTCCTTTACAAAACTTTTCTTTGAAAAAGTAATTAAATATTTCATTCACCATGGTATTCCCAACACCTTGCACCACTGCATAGCACATAGGAACCATTCAATTATTATTTCTTGAATGAATAAATATTGGTTGTTAAAAAAAAAATCTAGTTTGCTTTTATATAAATTTCTGAAAAAAATAAGAATAGGGGATAAGGACACATAGGTAATACCTTAATCAATAAAGAAAAAAAGAAAAAATAACTAAGAATAATGTTCAGTTTAATTCATTCATTTATTCATCAATATCCAAATTTCCAAACATTTTACTCAATAAATGCCTACTATATAGAGTGAAGCAAAAATAGGTTTATAGTTGTCAGTATGGAAAACCATACAAAAAATCCTATCTAATAAAGAGGGAATATGCTAATTGACCATCACACCCTCTCAAAGATGGTAGTGCCCACAGCCAATAAGGAGGGAATACGCTAATTAACTGCCACGCCCTAAAAGATGGCGGCGCCCACAGCCAATGAGGGAATATGCTAATTGACTGCCATGCCCTCAAAGATGGCAGTGCCCATAGCCACAAAATGGCGGCGCGCCTGCCTCCGGAGTCCCGCAGTCCCCTCAGTCCCCCAGGGCCGGCCCGAGGCACAGGCAAGCCTCGGATGGCAGCTGCCCAGCCGCCCAGGGCCACACGAGGCTCAGGTAACCAGGGCCGGCCAAGGCTTGCACTGCCAGCAGTGGCAGCAGCAGAGGTGTGATGGGGATGTCGCCTTCCCCTGATCGCCAGGTCGCCTCCCACCCCTGAGGACTCCCGGACTGTAAGAGGGGGCAGTCCAGGCTGAGGGACCCCCATCCAGTGCATGAATTTTCATGCACCGGGCCTCTAGTACAATAATAAACCCGGTGTTTTGTGTACTCACAACTGTAAACCTACTTTTGCCCCACCCTGTATATAAAACATTCTAATATTAGGTCACTTAAATTTATTCCATAGCTCATTGATGTTATGTTTATTTTTAATCTCTTTTGTCTTCTTGTTTCATTTTGAGTAGTTTTTATTGTCATCTTTTCAAGTTTACTGATCTTTTCTTCTACGCTGTCTAATCTGCCATTAAGTCCATACAGCATATTTTTCATCTCAATAATTATAGTATTTTATTATTTAGTCTTTTCATATTTTAGTCTTTTCATATCTTCCTTATCTCTACTTAAATGGTCAATCTTTAATCTCACTTTGAAGACATGGAATTCAATTATAATAACTATTTTAATGTCTTTGTTAATTCTAATTATTTGTACCACACCAGGTTTGGTTTTGGCTGCCTGACTTTCTTTTCTTATTTATTGTGGATAGTATTCTCCTGTTTATTCCATGCCTGGTAAATTTCTGTTGGATGCTAGACATTGTAAATTTTACTTTGCTGACTGCTAGATATATTTGTATTCTGATATTCTTGAGCTTTGTTCTGGGAGACAATTACTTGGAAACAGTCTCATCTTTCCGGGTCTTGCTCTTAAGATTTAAGTGTGAGCAAATTAGTGTTTAGTGTAGTGCTAATTACTTCCCACTGCGAAGACCCTTCTGAGTACTGTACTAATTTCTCTGTGAAATGAAGTTCTTTAGCCTGGCTTTGGGGAAAGGAAATATGCATAGCTCTGTATGAACTCCATACAGTCATGCCTCTAATCCTTTCAGGTGGCTCTTTTCCAGGCCTTAGATATTTCCCTTACATGCATGTGCTGATCATTCTTCTACAGAATGAGCTGAGAGGATTCTTTTGAAGATCTCTATTAACTTTCTTTCTGTGCCACCCTCCTCTCTGCTACCCTGTCTTGTGACTAGCCACACTACTCTCTGAATATGAGAAAACAAATATTAAAATCAAGAATTTTAATCAATTAAAATCAATTCCATCTCCTCGTGTCAGGGAGTCTTTCAGATTTGCCTGGTATTCCTTCTGTGCCATGACTTGGAAGCTTTTGCAAAATTCACCTTCTTTGATTTTTGTCTTTCCGGGGTCTTTGTCACTTTATAATGTCCAATGTCTTGAAAACAGTTGTTTGATTTGTATCCATTCTTTTATTTGTTTCAGGCAGGGAGTATATCTAGTCTTTATAATGCCATATGTAATTTTTCAATAATTTTATCAGAAATATATAAAATGACTCCTATCTTTTTAAAAAAACTTTTGCTAACATGATACATAATAACAATATAATTAATAGCTAACATGATTTAATCATCTCTACATCAAAGCACTATACCAGTGGTCGGCAAACTGCGGCTCGTGAGCCACATGCGGCTCTTTGGCCCCTTGAGTGTGGCTCTTCCACAAAATACCATGGCCTGGGCGAGTCTATTTTGAAGAAGTGGCATTAGAAGAAGTTTAAATTTAAAAAATTTGGCTCTCAAAAGAAATTTCAATCATTGTACTGTTGATATTTGGCTCTGTTGACTAATGAGTTTGCCGACCACTGCACTATACTAACATTTTCTATGAATTTCTCGCTTCATCTTTACAATCATCCTATGAGCCAAGAACTATTATTACTCTCATTCACTACAACTACATGTATCCCAGAAATATTCTTTAAATCAATATTTTTATATCGTTTTTCTTTAAAAGCCAAAGGAATATTAAAGCAACTCAGAAAAGGCACTTTGCAGGTAGACAAGATAATACATGTGTGTTTTAAAAATAATCATCTTTCATAACCTTCATCGAGATACTTCTTGCTGATCTTACTCGAGTTTAGTGAACTTCACTCAACTCACAATTTGTACAAATTGCAAACATCCATTAAAGCAAAGAGCTAAATTGCTTCAATATATGTATAGATAATGCATAATGTTTCTTTAGCTTATTTTGCCAAACAAATATCACATAAAAGCCAGGTATGTTTATCTTAAAAAATAGAAACTTTACCAGATAAATTATATTTTTCAGCAAACATTTGGAAAGTTATGTGGAGAAATGTCCAAAGTTATTTTGTATAGATCCAAGGAACAATATAAGAACCAACAGGGAGACTATAGGGAGGGTGATTTCATTGCAATATGAGAGAGAAAATGCTTAACATACTCCAACTGATAAATGGAGCTGGGTTCCTTTAAAAGTTCACTTGGTTCTCTAGCACTGAAAGCACTGGAGCAGAGAATGAAGAGCTGTATGTCAAAGATGTTCCAATTGTGCTTTGGACAGTATATTAGTTTCCTAGGGCTGTGATAACAACATAGCACAAATTAATTGGTTTTAACAACAGAAATGTATTGTTTCACAGTTCTGGAGACAAGAAGTCTAAAGGTATCAGCAGGCCACGTTCCCTCTGAAAACTGTAGGGTGAATCCCTCCTTGCTCTGTCCAAGCTTCTGGTGGTGTGCTGGCGATCATTGGCAGCTACAGCACTTCAATCTCTGCTTCTGTCATCACAGGACATTCTTCCTGTGTTCCTGTCTCCCCCACCCGTGTATCTGTCTGTCTCTGTGTCTGTTCTCCTCTTCGTATAAGGACACCATACTTCAGTATGACCTCATCTTAACTATGTCTGTAAAGACCCTATTTCCAAAATAAGGTCACATTCTGAGGTAATGGGAGTTAGAACTTTAACATATCTTTTTGGGAGATAATTCAACTCATAACAGATATGAAAGAGAACTAGGTAATTATCAACTCTAAAATGCTGAGACTCAAGGTACATATAAAACAAGAAGTTCAACATTACATATGAACAGAACAATTCTGACTCATTCATTTATTATTTATTTAGGTGATTCATTAAACAAATACTTTCTAGGCACTGTCTTGAGCACTGGAAACAACATGAAAAAAGGTTCCTGCCCTCATGAAACCTGTATTCAAATAGAATAAAATGGCCACCATTTATGTGTATCTACTATGTAGTAATGAGACATAAGTTATCTCATTAATCCTCACAACAACCCCTGTTAGGTAACAACTTTTATCCTCTTTAACACATGAGAAAACTAAGGCATAGGAACAAAGCTATTTATTGAAGGTCATCATCTTCTTGGCAAATTGACCCTTTTTTCTTATTAAAATGTTATTTTTACTTTTAGTGATAATCTCTGTCTTGAAATCTATTTTATTTGGTATTAATATAGCCACTCCAGGCTTCTGAAGTTTACTGTTTTCATGTGCTTGGTAAAAAGAAGCATGAACAGGTGTTACTCTTAAGAAACAGAGTAATTTACATTTGCAATGCCTGAAGAACACTTTCAGTATCTTGAATTCAGTGCTCATAGCTTCCATTCAGATAGGCCTCTCATTTTTTGCAACACAAAGTAATCCACCAATTCTAATGGCTTAAATTACATTTTCCTCTGAGGTTTTTATTTTATTTTTGTTTAAACGTCCTAAATATGCCCAGGAATGAACCAGTAAGCACACTGAAGGCTTCATCCCAAGCTTAATGGCTGTGTTCCCAACAATGGAAGATTTCAAGAAGACACTGAATGACAAATTCCCAACACAGCTGTCAAAGGAATCCATTAATTAGGTGATATGCCCTACTAGATGACATGAAAGATGGCTTTTTACTTTATCAATTTATGACTCCAAGATTAATAGTACCCTATTATTTGTACCAAGCACTAGATAAGCAGAAATACACAGCTGGTCCTATCAGAGATTCAATGAATGTAGGAAAATACCACTAGTAATACCTACTAATTTGAAATATATAGTAAGTATGTTTGGTGCTGAAGTTTGCCCTTGCTCTACTTTCTAGGCAAATGAAAAACAGTGTAAAAAAGGAACTAAAGAAACTGTAGTCAGTACTTTAGTACCAACTACCTTTTGCTTTAGAGACTACATTTACCTTACATTATGCACATAAATTATGTGTACATATTGTTTTTACAGTGTTTTTTAAAAAAGTTAAAAAAACACACACTATTGTAACTAGCTTAGTTTCAGTTACAATACTTAAAAGAAAATTAGTAGTCGCCCAGCGGTGGTGGCTCAGTGGTTGAGTGTCAACCTATGAACCAGGAGGTCACAGTTCAATTCCCAGCCAGGGCACATGCCCAGGTTGCAGGCTCGATTCCCAGTGGGGAGGGGAGTGCAGGAGGCAGCTAATCAATGATTCTCTCTCATCTTTGATGTTTCTATCTTTCTCTCCCTCTCTCCTCCTCTCTGAAATCAATTTAAAAAAAAATTAGTAGCTTGGGCTGGTTCGATTACTGATCAGGGCACATGCCTGGGTTGTGGGCTTGATCCCCAGAGAATTTGCAGGAGGCAACAGATCCAAACCAACTGAGCCACACAGGTCAGAGCAATAAAAACATATTTTTTTAAAAAGAAGAGAGAATTAGTAAATCATTATTTAAAAAACATTTAATTCTGGATTTTTAATCAATTCAAACTGGTCTTTTCCTCAATTATTTTGATAGTGAAATATTATTTAAATCAGAATGGGTAAGAGAATACAAATTTATATAAATAACAGTTTCATGGCTAAACCCTACATGGTAGCAAAAATCTAGACCAGTGGTCGGCAAACTGCGGCTCACGAGCCCCACGTGGCTCGCGAGCCGCAGATTGCCACTCTGTTGACTAATGACTTTGCCGACCACTGATCTAGACTATAAGAAAGAAAATTAAATTATACCACCAAACTACTTCCACAAAACATCTGATAATTTTTATATTAACTCAAATACATTTTGTTACCTGCAGCTTTATTTCTTCTAAGTCTTTAGTTTTCTCTAATAATTCCCCTCTTAGTTCTTCAAACAGTAGCTGGAATTTTTCCTGGTTAGTTTGCTTTTCACTTAACAGGCGTTTGAGTTCATTTTGTGACTTTGTGTACTCATCTTGCAACCTGATTTAAAAAAATAAAAGAATTCAATTTTAAGTGTATCCTTTGTTTTCTAACTGCATTACTTTTTATGTAAAGTCAATCAACACTACAGAAGACCAATATCATATATTCTATTAAAACTGTAATATTGCCTTGGCTGGGTTGCTCAATGGTTAGAGTATCGGCCTACAGAGTCTCAGGTTCGATTCCCAGTCAAGGGCACGTACCTGGGTTGCAGGCTCTATGCCCAGCCCTGGTCAGAGTGTGAATGGGAGGCAACCAATTAATGTGTCTCTCTCACATTAATGTTTCTTTCTCCCCCTCTCTCTGCCCCCCTCCTCCCTCCCTTCCATTCTCTCTTAAAAAAAAAAAAAATCAAGGGAAAAAAATATCCTCAGGTGAGAATTAAAAATAATAATACTGCAAATATCTTTTCTTTATAGAGTTTCATTTAATTATTAACGCAGTAGTTTCTGAAAGCAATTTTACTTTGAGGGGAAAAAACAATTTAGCCACACAGATACATTTAATTATATATGTCTTAGCTACTTTCAAAACAAGACTTTTATAAATTCATAACACAACTTGATATCATACTTAGTTTTGAATAAAGTAATTATAAAACAAAAATTTTACTGTATTGAAGTTTTAAATGCATATACTGCAAAAAGCTAAAATTATACTGTATGTTCCAGAGCAAACATTCAAAAAAAATTTTTTTAATGCAAGCCCCTCACCTCCAAATTTAAGTATTTTACCTGTTGTGTTCAGTTTTCAGAGTTTGATAATTAATTTTATGATTTTCACATCGTACTCTTTCATCAATTAACATTTTTTGTAACACAGGTACAGAATCTGTCAGCCCACTGTCTCCACCAGGAGGACAAACGGTGGGAAGAGTGTTCATATTGGTAGGTAAGCTGACAACCATGTAAAAATAAGTACTGGCTTCCTTATTGTCTTCGTTGTTGTTTTTCCAAGATTATTTTCCACTTCCTTCTTGCTAAGACAGGATCTTGGGAGGCCAAATTATACCTGCACAGAGAAATAAACTTAATTAATAATCAGTGAACTCATTCAGTGTTGTATTTTTATCACATTATTCTTCTTATGCTATATAATAAAGAGCTAATATGTTAATTAGACCAAACAGCAGAACGACGGTCCAGACGAAGCCACTGCGGTGAGGACTGAGGCCCTTGCACAAATTTTGTGCATCAGGCCTCTAGTCATTTCTATAATAAACATGACTTTCAGATTTTCAACTGTTCAAAAATAAACTTGAATAATATCTTAACAAATTTTCTTCACGTCCATGCAAAGTTTCTGTGACCATTAAGGTCACAGCTGCAAGTATTAACATAACTAGTTTAGGTATACTTCTGGATTCAGATGTTTCCTAAAGCTACTACTGGCTTAAACTCCAAGGGTGGATTCTGGTACAAAATCCATATCCTAACATAAAATCAGGGAGAAAGCCACTTAAAACTTGTTAAATGGCTGGGGAGAATCACAGTCTTCGAAAAGATGGCCCTCAGTATGTAACTGTGAGTGCAATTAATGCTGAAAAGAGTCTTTTGACACAAGGTGAACTGCAGATTCAGATGCAGAATCAGTCAACACATAAACACTGATCACCACCTACAACTTATGCACTGTGCTAAGAGGAGGAATCTAAATCACCTCAGTGATCCCCAAAAGCACTGACTCAGGATTATGAAACAACTAAATGTCTGTTTTATGGTAAAGTAAAAAATAATGACTGTATTTTTATTATAAATAATTAAAATAAATTTTAAATCAAAATAATTCTGTCCCTTTTAAAATTATTAATGTTTCTCAAAACTATCCTAAGTAATAAAAGCCTAATATGCTAAGTGTCCGACCATTCATTCGACCATTCTACCAGTCGCTATGACGCGCACTGACCACCAGGGGGCAGATGCTCCGACTGGTAGGTTATCTTGCTGCTGGGATCTGGCCAATTGGGACTGGGCGAGATAAGCCAGACATGGCCCGGAGCCCTCCCGTGGTCCCTCCCCGGCTCTGATCAGCCCCAATCAGGACTGGGAGAGATGGGCCAGACACGCCCTGAAGCCAACCTCCGGTGGTAACTCCCAGCCTCTAAAATATTTCTTCTAATTAATTTCCTTTCAATGTGCACGAATCCGTACACCGGGCCTCTATATATATCCTAACAGAACTGCCCACAGTGAGGTTTTTTCAAAAATGAAGGGGAAATCAGGAACTTCACAGACAATAAAAAGGTTAAGGGAGTTTATCACTACCAAGCCAGCAATGCAAGAAATGCTAAAGGGACTACTGTAAAAAGAAGAAAAAAGGGAAGAAGGAACACAGGCACAAAAAATAAAAATGACTACAAACAAGTACCTATTAATAATAACTTTAAACGTCAATGGCCCAAATACTCCAATCAAAAGACATCTGGTAGCTGAATGGATAAGAACACATGACCCAAACATGACAGCATATAGCTGTCTACAAGAGACCCACCACAGAACAAGAGACTCACCACAGAACAAGAGACTCACACAGACTGAAAGTGGAGGGATGGAAAAATATCTTTGAGGCAAATGGAAATGAAAAAAAAGCTGGAGTAGCAATTCTTATATCTGACAAAATAGACCTCAGAGTGAAGGCCATAACAAGAGATAAGGAAGGCCACGTCATAATACTAAAGGGATTGTTGATACAACAACAGGATATAAATCTGGTAAACATATATGCACCCAATGCAGGAGAACCCAAATACATAAAAAAAAAAACTTCTCGAAGCTATCAAGGGAGAGATCAACAGCAATATGATCATAATAGGGGACTTTAATACCCCACTGACATCACTGGATAAATGCTTTACACAAAAAATCAGCAAAGAAATAGCAATCCTAAATGACATGTTAAATCAGATGGACTTAATTGACATCTTCAGAACATTTCACCCCGAAGGTACAGAATATACATTCTTCTCAAGTGCACCTGGGACATTTTCAAAGATAGACCACATATTGGGTCACAGGCAAAGTCTCTCCAAATTCAAGAAGACAGAAATCATATCAAGCATCTTCTCAGATCACAATGGCATAAAACTGGAAATCAACTACAATAAAAACAATCAAAAACATTCAAACACTCGGAGGCTGAATAGCATGCTATTAAACAATGATTAGGTTACTAAAGAGATCAAAGAAGAAATTAAAAACATCTTGGAAACAAGTGACAATGAAAACACAACAATCCAAAACATATGGGACACAGTGAAAGCAGTCCTGAGAGGGAAGTTCATAGCATTACAGGCCTACCTAAAAAAACAACAAGAAAAACTGGTAATAAATTATCTAACTCTACAACTTAAAGAATTAGAAAGAGAGCAACAAGAAAAGTCCAGAGTGAGCAGAAGGAAGGAGACAACAGAGATCAGAGAAGAAATAAATGACATAGAGAACAACAACAACAAAAAAACAACACAATACTAATGCCGGGGGTCTTAATCCAGCATCTTGAAGGGTTCAGGAATCTGGAGAAGGGGCTGCTGTAAATGATTAAAGAGTCCAGAGACGAAACATAATTTTGGAAGGCATTTTGGGGGGCCAGAGAAGACTTAGCTAAAGAAACCAAGTTTTCTCTGTCTCAGGACGCCTTGCTCTTTATTAACACAAATTGCCCTAAGGCAAAGTATATATACACATCAAAGGCCAAGGTTTAGTATACAGAATCCATTGTTAGATCGGGGGAACTGCCTACGGCTGTTCAGGTGTTTGGCCAGTAGGAGGCAATAACATGTAGATTAAAATGCCCT
This sequence comes from Plecotus auritus, assembly GCF_963455305.1. Classification (NCBI taxonomy): domain Eukaryota; kingdom Metazoa; phylum Chordata; class Mammalia; order Chiroptera; family Vespertilionidae; genus Plecotus; species Plecotus auritus. The sequence continues at coordinate 134,841,710 of NC_137772.1, read as the reverse complement.
CAGCTGTCTGGAAGGAAGCAATCATTTATGCATCCTTTTCAAGTTTGGGGAAATATCCTCAGCCATTCCAGATGATTCAGCCCTGCTGACGTGCTGGAATTAGCTTACGGCACAATACAAAAGATCAATGAAACCAAGAGCTGCCTCTTTGAAAGGATAAACAAGATTGATGAACTTCTAGCCAGGCTCACCAAGACGCAAAGAGAGAGGACCCAAATAAACAAAATCGGAAATGAAAGAGGTGAAATAACAACAGACCCCAAAGAAATACAAAAGATTGCAAAAAAATACTATGAACAACTCTACTCCAACAAATTAAACAACCTAGAGGAAATGAACATATTCCTAGAAAAATACCAATTTCCAAAACTCAATCAAGAAGAATAAAAAAATCTCCACAGGCCGATAACTAAGGAGGAAACTGAAGCAGTCATCAAAAGGCTTCCAGCAAACAAAAACCTGGGGCCAGATGGCTTCACGGGAGAGTTTTACCAAACATTCAAGGAATAACTAAAATCTATCCTTCTCAGACTATTCCAAAAAATTCAAGAGGAAGGCACACTTCCAAGCTCTTTCTATGAAGCAACCATTACCCTAATCCCAATCTATGAAGCAACCATTACCCTAATCCCAAAACCAGATAAAAACACCACAAAAAAAGAGAAATACAGGTGACCATAGATACTAAAGTCCTCAACAAAATTCTAGCAAATCGGATCCAGCATTACATTAGAAAGATCATACACCATGACCATGTGGGATTTATTCCGGGGATACAAGGATAATACAATATCCGCAAATCAATAACCGTAATACATCACAAAAACAAACTGAGAGACAAAATCACATAATCATATCACATAATCATATCAATTGATGCAGAAAAGGCATTTGATAAAATCCAACACCCTTTCCTGATAAGAACTCTCAGTAAATTGGGAATAGAAGGATCATACCTCAACATAATAAAAGCCCTATATGACAAACCTACAGCCAACATCATACTCAATGGGCAAAACTAAAATCATTTCCCCTAAGAACAGGAACAACTCCTGTTCAACATAGTACTGGAAGGGCTAGGCATAGTGATCAAACAAGAAGAAATAAAAGGCATCCAAACTGGAAAAGAAGAAGTAAAATTGTCATTATTCGCAGATGACATGATACTATACATAGAAAACCCCAAAGACTCCATCAAAAAACTACTAGCCCTAATAAATGAATTTGGCAATGTAGCAGGATACAAAATTAACACCCAGAAATCTATGGCATTTTTATACACCAATAATGAACTCACAAAAAGAGAAATTTAAAAAAACAATCCCATTTACCATTGTACCAAAAAAATTAAGATACCTAGGAATAAATTTAACCAAGGAGGTAAAGGACCTGTACTCAGAAAATTATAGGACACTGAAAAATAGATAGAGGAAGACATAAACAAATAGAAGAATATACCGTGTTCATGGATTGGTAGAATCAACATCATTAAAATGTCCATACTACCCAAAGTAATCTATAGATTCAATGCAATCCCCATTAAAATACAAATGACATACTTCAAACACGTAGAACAAACCCTCCAAAAATTCGTCTGGAATAAAAAAAAATGCCCCAAATAGCTGCAGCCATCTTGAGAAAGAAAAACAGAGATGGAGGGATCACAATAACAGATATCAAGCTATACTACAAAGCCAATGTTGTCAGAACTGCCTGGTTCTGACACAAGAACAGACATATAAGCCAATGGAACAGAACAGAGAACCCAGAGTTCAACCCAAGGCATTATGCTCAATTAATATTTGACAAAGGAGCCAATAGCATACAATGGAGTCAAGACAGTCCCTTCAATAGATGGTGTTGAGAAAATTGGACAGATACATGCAAAAAAATGAAACTAGACCACCAACTTACACCATACACAAAAATAAACTCAAAATGGTTAAGGACTTAAACATAAGATGGGAAACCATAAAAAGCCTAGAAGAAGCCATAGGCAGCAAAATAGCAGACATATGTCATAGCAATATATTTACCAATACAGCTTCTAGGGCAATGGAGACTAAGGAGAAAATAAACAAATGGGACTACATCAAAATAAAAAGCTTCTGCACAGCAAAAGAAATCATCTACAAAACAACAAGAAAGCCCTCTGCATGGGAGAACATATTTGCCAATGTTATCTCGGATAAGGGTTTAATCTCCAAAATTTATAGGGGACTCATACAACTTAATAAAAAGATAAACAATCCAATCAAAAAATGGGCAATGGACCTAAATAGATAGGTCCATTAGCAAAGACATGGAATACACAAATAATCCCTGTGTATTTTCTAAAGAAGACATAAGGAAGGCCAAGAGACATATGAAAACCTGCTCAAAGTCACTAGTCATCAGAGAGATGCAAATCAAAACAACAATGAGGTACCATCTCACACCTTTCAGAATGGCTATCATCAACAAATCAACAAATGACAAGTGCTGGAGAGGATGCAGAGAAAAAGAAACCCTCTTGCACTTCTGGTGGGAATGCAGACTGGTGCAGCCGCTGTGGAAAAAATGTTGGTATTTCCTCAAAAAATTAAAAAAGGAACTTCCATTTGACGCAGTAATACCACTTCTAGGAATATATCCCAAGAAAACAGAACGACCAATCAGAAAGGATATATGCACCCCTATGTTCATAGCAGCACAATTTACAATAGCTAAGATTTAGAAACAGCCTAAGTGCCCATCAACAGATGAGTGGATTAGAAAACTGTGGTACATCTACACAATGGAATACTGTGCTGCAGTAAAAAAGAAGGAATTCTTATCATTTGCATAGTATAGATGGAACTGGAGAGCATTATGCTAAGCGAAATAAGCCAGTCAGAGAAAGATAAATATCACATGATCTCACTCATTTTTGGAATATAATGAACAACATAAACTGATGAACAAAAATAGAACCAGAGTCATAGAAGCATCAAACAGACTGTCCAACCTATGAGGGAAGGCAGGTGGTGAGGGGGTAAGAGATCAACCAAAGGATTTGTATGCATGCATATGTGCATAACCAATGGACACAAGGGTGTGGAGGCGGTGGGGGAGTGGTCAATGAGGGGAAAAGGAGATTTATGTAGTATTTTAAACAATAAAGAATTTAAATTTAAAAATGTAAAAAAAAAGAAACAGAAAAAAATCTGAGATAGCTATTTGTATATTAGAAAGAAAAACAAATCTAAAATTTATCTCTCTGCACTGACTACTGGTCGCTTCCTGAGCACACACTTTTGTTATCCACTCCCATGTCTTTGCTAATAATAATTTCCTGGCTTTTTCCATTCTTCTGCACTCTGCTTTAGTACATTCCTAGTCAGCCTTCAAAACCCAGCTCAGGAATGCATTACTTTCTTCATGAAGAACTTCCAGGCTCTCCCAAACATACAGGTAATTATTCTGTCTTCTATCTTGTATTTTAGTATATGTAATACATTCAGTGCAACTTCCTCCAAGGCAAGAAACATGTTTTACTCATCTTTATAATCCCAGTGCCTAAAACAAACACAGGCACATATTAGCTCAAAAAATATTAAATGTATATGTTTACCATTCTAATGCTACTTCAGACACAACTCATTTTTGTCATCCATATGCAGTAACTGAGGTTTCCAGACTGTATTGGGCACAATGCTGACCCACCAAAAGATATATATCACTTCCTAGCCTCTGTAGCCATGAATATTACCTTCTATGTCCCCAAAAAGTGACTAAATTAATGCTCTTAAAAGGAGGATTTTATCCAGGGTGGACCCTAAATACAATTACATGTATCCTTTTAAAAGAGCGGCTGAGGGAGTTTTGAGACTGAAGAAGAGGCAATGTGACCAGTAAGGTAGAAATCAGATGGATACAGACACAACCCAAGGAAAAGATTCTACCTAGAGCCTTTGGTGAGAGTGCAGCCCTGGATTTCAGACTTCTGATCTTCAAATTGAGAGAATAAATTTTTGTTATTTTAATCCACTGGTATGTCATAATTTGTTACAGTAGCCATAGGTAACTAATATACTCCCTTTCTCTCTTCAGCCAATTTTTTCATAATGAATTTTACCCAAAACCAAAATTTCTATCACAATTTACTATCATGTAACTACACCCACATGTCCTTCCTACTATTTCTTTTCAATAGTCCCAGCTCTACAGACCTACATATGACGTTTTCTTTTGCACAGGAACTGTGTTTTTTAAACAATGGTCTGCCCCCCAAAATAACAACTCAAAATATTCTAAAAGCACAGCTGCTGATACTCAGGGGAAAGCTTCCAAAACACATTCCATTATAAAGTACATGCTAGGCCTTTGAACATTTCAAAACAATGCTTTAAATACTACATGCCCATTGTGAATGTTGTTTTCAAAAACAACATTAAAGATTTAAACTCAGACATCCTGACCCATGATTAGCCTCCATGACTTTGTCTCCTCACCGGCATTTACCATGTTTTCAATATTACATTTATATTTGTAATGATGTATCAATATAAGATTGTAAATTCTATGAATACAGGGATTATTTGTGTATTAAAAACCATTATGGGGTGGAAGAGTAGGAGGATACTGCACAGACATGCTCCCAGGAACAAGCTGTAATTACAACTGAAATACGGAAAGACTTCCTGAATAGTCAACAGAAAACTCACAAGAGAGAATCCAGATATCCAAGGACCAAAGGTGGAGACCGCATAGAGACTGGTAGGAGGCGCAAAAGGGCTGGCCAGGCACCCACAGACGGCAACTGAAGTCCCGGAGAGATATCTCAGGTGTGGGGGGGTGCCAATGAGAACTCTGGGAACTAATCCTGAAGCTGGGCTCCTCAGCAGAGAGTACCAGATCTAAGGAGGGTACCTATATACCATCTAACTATGAAAAGCCGTGGGGTGCTGTCTGCCAGGGAGTAGCAGCTGAAAGTTTGGGCACCCTCTTGAAGGGCCAAAGCACAAAAACTCCCTGTGGAGCCACCCACCTTGTGCTCTGGCACAGGGAGGGTGAAGTGGACTGGAGTTGTAAGAGCAGAACCCAGGACTGGGAACTCAGGGGACAGAGCTCAGAAGGCAGACACCCCAAGTTTCCTGGGCTGAGTCATTCCCTCACACAGTGAAGGAGGACATCTTTCCCACATAGACATCTGCCTTGCCTGGGGGGAAGAGAGTTGATACACCCTATTGGAAAACACCTTGAGCTGAAGCCACTTAAGAGATTAAAAGTAACAATTAGCCTCCAGGCAGAAGCAACTGCCCCACTCTGTTGAAAAAACTCTCACCACAACTGAGGATAGTTGCCTGGGGCAAATCAAGTCAGAATCCTATTAGTCTGGAGGCTTTGAGTCTTTGCCTGATCCAATTAGTCAGAAACAGCTTTTAACACTCTCCTGCCCTAGATAGAGATTGAGAGGTGTAGAGGATCTACCTAATACGTAGTCACAAACCCAAACAGACAACCAAAATCAGGAAATAAAGAAACAACCTCAAAATGAAAGAACTAGAAAATTCTCCAGAAGAAGAGAGAAATTAAGCAGAGATAAGAAATTTATCTAAAACAGAGTTCAGAGTAATGATGGTAAAAATGCTCAACAATATGAAAAAAGATATAGTAACTATGAAAAAAGAACATTCTGAGATAAAGAATGACATAACACAAATAAAGAACACATTGGAAGGAATACACAGCAGATAAGGGGAAACTGAGGATTGAATCAGTGAATTAGAAGACAGAGTTGAAAATATTACTCAATTAGAGAACCAAAAAGAAAAAAAACAATTAAAAAACAGGAGGACAGCTTAAGGGAGCGGTGGGACAATGTGAAACGTAACAATATTAAAATAGCAAGTGTGCCATAAGAGGCAGAAAAGGAGAAAGGAATTGAGAAATTGTTTGAATAAATAATGATAGAAAACTTCCTTAACCTGGTAAAGGAATAAGTCACACAAGTTCAAGAGGCACAGAGAACCCCAAACAAGAAGAACCCAAACAGACCCACGCCAGACACATCATAATTAAAATGCCAAAAATTAAAGACAAAGAGAGAATCTTAAAGGCAGCAAGAGAAAAGAAAACTGTTACCTACAAGGGAATTCCCATAAAGCTAACACCTGATTTCTCATCAGAATCTCTACAGGCCAGAAGGGAATGGCAGGAAGTACTCAAGGTGATGGAAAGCAAGGATCTGAGACCAAGATTACTATATCCAGCAAGGCTATCATTCAAAATAGACAGCCAAATAAAGAGCTTCCCAGAAAAAAAAAAAAAAAGGCTAAAGGAGTTCATCACCACCAAGCTAGCATTACAGGAAATGCTAAAGGGATTGCTGTAAGGGATTGCTGAGAAGAAGAAACAGAGAGAGAAACCTAACCATACAGAATTAAATTAGCTATAAATAAGTACCTCTCAATAATAACTCTAAATGTAAATGGATTAAATGCTCCAATCAAAAGGTGTAGGGTAGCTGAATGGATACAAAAACATGACCCAACTATATGCTGTCTACAAGAGCCCCACCTAAAAACAAAAGACACACACAGGATGACAGTGAAGGGATGGGAAAACATTTTCCACACAAGTGGAAAAGAAAAAAAAAGCTGGAGAACCAATATTCATATCTGACAAAATAGACTTTAAAATGAAGGCCATCACAAGAGACAAAGGTCACTACATAACACTAAAGAGATTGATCCAACAGGAGGATATAACCCTGGTAAACATTTATGCACCCAATACAGGTGCACCTAAATATATAAAAAAAACTTCTAGAGGACTTTAATGGAGAGATTGACAACAATACAGTCATAGTAGGAGACTTTTAACTCCCCTCTGACTTCCCTGGACAGATCTCCCAGACAAAAAATTAACAAGGAATCAGAGACTCTAAAGGACACACTGGATCGGATGGATTTGGTAGACATTTATGGAACACTAGAGGCCTGGTGCACAAATTCGTTCACCAGTGGGGTCCCTCGGACTGGCCTATGGAATTGAGCTGAAACCTGCTCTCTGACATCCCCTGAGGGGTCCCAGATTGCGAGAGGGCACAGGCCAGGCTGAGGGACCCCACCAGTGCACGATCGGGGCCGGGGAGAGATGCGGGAAGTTGGCCAGCCAGGGAGGGACCGCAGGAGGGCTCCAGGCGTGTCCGGCCATCTTGCTCAGTCCCGATAGGCCAGACCCCAGCAGCAAGCTAACCTACTGGTTGGAGCTTCTGCCCCCTGGTGGTCAGTGCATGTCATAGAGAGTGGATGAGTGGCCTTAGCATATCATTAGCATATTATGCTTTGATTGGTTGAATGGCTGACCAAACAACCAGACACTTAACATATTAGGCTTTTATTATATAGGATTTCAACCCAACGCAGCAGAATATACATTCTTCTCAAGTGCACATGGATCATTCACAAAAGTATGGAGTTTACTCAAAAAATTAAAAATGGAACTCCCATTTGACCCAGTAATCCCACTTCTAGGATTATATCCCAAGAAATCAGAAACACCAATCAGAAAGGATATATGCACCTCTATGTTCATAGCAGCACAATATACAATGGCTAAGATTTGGAAACAAGCCTAAGTGCCCATCAACAGATGAGTGGATTAGAAAACTGTGGTACATCTACACAATGGAATACTGTGCTGCAGTAAAACAGAAAGAACTCTTACCATTTGCAACAGTATGGATGGACCTAGCGAGCATCATGCTAAGCGAAATAAGCCAGTTGGAGAAAGAAGAATATCATATTATCTCATTCATTTGTGGAATAAAATGAACAACATAAACTTCTGAACAAAAATAGAGTCAGTGGGGGGGGGGGGGGGGAAATACTAGAATATAATAGAAGTAATCCTGTTATTTGCAGATTTTTAACATGTCCTACAACTTTTGTGATATCATACTATGTTAGTACAGTTTTGGTAATATTATTATACTTAAAATCCTTCCATTTTTGAAATATTAATGTTTATTGCATGTAATCCTATATAAAAGAGGTAATATGTAAATTGACCTTCACGCCCACGCACAAGATGGCCACCCCCATGTGGTTACAAGATGGCCAGCAGGGGAAGGCAGTTGTAGGTGACCAGGCCAGCAGGGGAAGGCAGTTGGGTGTGACCTGGCCTGCAGGGGAGGGCAGTTAGGGGTGACTGGGCCAGCCAGCGGGGGAGGGCAGTTGGGGGCAACTGGGCCTGCAGGGTAGGACAGTTACGGGTGACCAGGCCAGCAAGGGAGAGCAGTTGGGGGCAACCAGGCCGGCAGGAGAGGGCAGTTGGGGGTGATCGGGCTAGCAGGGGAGGGCAGTTGGGGGCAATTGGCCTGGAAGGGGAGTGCTTAGAGGGTGATCAGGCTGGCAGGCAGAAGCGGTTAAGGGCAATCAGGCAGGCAGGCAGGCAGTTGAGCGTTTAGGAGCCAGCAGTCCTGGATTGTGAGAGGGATATACAACTGCTGGTTTAGGCCCAATCCGGGACTAAACCGGCAATCGGACATCCCCCGAGGGGTCCCAGATTGGAGAGGTTGCAGGTTGGGCTGCAGGTCACTACCCCCAGTACACGAACTTCAGGCACCAGGCCTCTAGTATTATTATATGTAAGATCATTTTTCTTGAATAACTGGTGTTTATTTCATGTAACATTATCATATTTAAAATAGTTTTTCTTGAGATATTAATGTTTATTGCATGTAACAGTATTATATTTAAGATAGTTTTTCTTGAAATATTAAGGTTCATAATGTAACATTATATTTAAAATTGTTTTTCTTGAAATAAAAAAAAACTGAAAAAAATTTAAAAATAAAAACAACATTAAAAGTCTAAGGAGAACCTACATCAGGCTTTTTCACTTATAAACAAAACATTGGAAATGAATTTTTTTTAAATCCAGAGAGAATGCTATACTACACACCCAAACAGCCTTTGCATGGCCATTCAAGATGTCTTATATACAAAAAAAAAAAAAAAAAAATGTTACAACTTGACCCCCTGCCAAACCTGAAGTGCAGCTGGTAGCCAACCCTTCAAAGCCCTGGTAAGGTGCCAGACCCCATAATTGTGATTTAGAAAGAAAAGAGGAGGGCAAGGAAAGAGGAAGGGAAGGAGATATATATTAAAATGGTTAGCAATTAAACACTAAGTACTCTGAATTAAAATGTTATTCTACTCTTATAATTGCACTGTCTGCCTCTACACAGCTTCTTCACACAGAAGAATTCTGAAAAGTAGGCTACTGTAACCAATCAACCTCAAAATCCTATATAATAATCCTATGTAATAAAGAGGTAATATGCAAATTGACCTTCACGCCCTCGCATCTTCACAAGATGGCTACCCCATGTCATCACAAGATGGCCACCCCTATGTCGTCACAATATGGCCGCACCCACGTCATCACAAGATGGCTGCCCCAAGTCATCACAAGATGGCCACCACAAGATGGCCGCCCATACGTTGTCACAAGATGGCCGGCAGGAGAGGGCAGTGGGGGCAACCAGGCCTGCAGGGGAGGGCAGTTGGGAGGGACTAAGCCACAGGGGAGGGAAGTTGGGGGCCATCAGGCCAGCAGGGGAGCAGTTAGGGGGTGATCAGGCTGGCAGGCAGAAGCGGTTAGGGGCAATCAGGCAGGCAGGCAAGTGAGTGGTTAGGAGCCAGCAGTCCCGGATTGTGAGAGGGATGTTTGACTGTCGGTTTAGGCCCGGCCTAAATAGGCAGTAGGACATCCCCTGAGGGGTCACAGGTTGGAGAGCGTGCAGGCTGGGCTGAGGGACACCCCCTCCAGTGCACGAATTTCATGCACCGGGCCTCTAATAAATTATAAAAGTCTCTGAAAAGTTGTGATCTGAACAACAAAGACAACTCTTGCTCAAACCATACTTCAAGTTCATTGTAATGTTTCTTAGTGTAGGCTCTATTACATGTAACATGGGGACTTTTCAAAAGATTTATGAACACTTAATATCTTTGTGAAAATTGTAGTGTATTCTTTACTCACAGTCCCATATTTCTCCTGAAATAGAAAAAGCTACCATATGGATCCTAACACAAAATGAAGGTTGACTACTAATATTTTAACAACATATTCTAGAAACTGTGTTTTAAATAAATCCTGATTTATATTTATTACCATGAGATTTGTGTTAGTCTGAAAAGTTAAACTTTAAAAATTTGATAAAAGATCACCGATTTATTTTATTTATTTATTTATTTAGGTTAATCCTCACTAGATAATATTTTTTCCATTAATTTCTAGACAAAGTGGAAGGGAGGGAGATGGACACACTCATAAAACAGACACCATAGATTGGTTACCTCCTGAACAGGCCCTAGGGCCCGTGATGGAATCTACAACTCAGGTCTGTGCCCTTGAGTAGAATCAAAACCAAGACACTTCAGTCCTTGGGCCAATACTGTAACCTCTGAGCAACACAGGCCAGGGCTCACTTGATATTTTTACTGGAGTTAACATAGCATTCTTTTTTTCTTTGATAATCTGCCAAAAAGAAAGTATAAAATTTTCAGAGCCTGAAGAAGAGAAATACAATTCATCCTCAGGGTTAATTTTAAAACCATATATATATTTTTTTAAGTAATAAGTATTTATTGAGGGGCTACTATACCATATTTACTGAATGGTCCACTTATACTAGGAGGGCTTTGAAGCAGATACAGAAATACACAGACCACCACATCAAGCAGACTTCAGAGCAAGGAAGAGTCTGCCCATATTCAGAGTATTATGGACATATTCTCTCTTGGGTACAGGAACTCAAGCATTTCACAGTGGTCAGTGAAACATACATGTGAACCAACAATTGCTAACTGAACAAGAATAAAAGTACTATTCATGAAATATTTTTCATACTTCAAAATATTTTTACCATGTAGATATACTACTTATTCAAAATGATAAATGAATTCAGAACATTTTAAAACTAAAAAGCATTGTAATATGTTTATAAGTAATATGGGCAGAGAGGAATATTTCTGCTAGAGAAGTTGTCAGGGAAGACTTCACAAAGAAGGCAATCCAACGAAAGGGATGGAGGGAAGAAGCATCACATCAAGTACAAAGGCACGGAAATAAAAGAACATTGCGGGTAGGGGGTGGGGTGGAGGTAGCAGATCAGTCTATAGAGTAGGGAAGGGTCTTGAAGGCAATGTGCAGAACACTGGAGTGTATCCTGGGGTCTAAGAGAACCAATGAAAGGTTTTAAGTATGAGGGTCAATTTGTACCTCAGGAAAATAACTAGGTTATCCAAGGTGAGGAGAATAGATTGGGGAGGTGAAAGGGGAGTGGGTAAAAGAGAGAGAGAGAAAAGAAGATCAAAAGTAGAGTGGTACATCTACAACAGAATACTACGCTGCTGTAAAAAAGAAGGAATTCTTACCATTTGCAACAGCATGGAGGGGACTGGAGAGCATTTTGCTAAGCGAAATAAGCTAGTCAGAGAAAGATAAATATCACATGATCTCACTCATTTGTGGAATATAATGAACAACATACACTGATGAGCAAAAATAGAACCAGAATCATAGAAGCATCAAACAGACTGTCCAACCTCTGAGGAATGGTGGGGGGTGAGTGGGTAAGAGGTCAACCAAAGGATTTGTATGCATACAAGTCAGTAGGGGGGTGAGGGCATGGGCTGGGGAATAGGAGGGGCTGGGGAGAGGTCAATGGGGGGAAAAGGAGGCTCATGTAATACTTTAAACAATAAAGAATTTAAATTTTTTTTTTAAAGTAGAGAAAAAGAGATTAAAAGTCCAGGAAAGTAATGATGAAGGCCTGAATTAAAATAGTGGCAGCAGATAGTCAACACAGAACAGTCTTGAAATGAATTTGGAGGCTGAAGTAACAGGAGTTATTAAATACTGATACCCCTATCCCTCAAAAAAAAAAAAAATAAGATAGAAACTATTATAAAGTCATCACTAGTTAAAATACCAACCTGAAAATCAGGACAGTTTTTAAAAAGTAAAATAGAATCCAAAAGAAAGGCTGTTTCAAAGATTACAGTTACTTCAAGCACTAATCCTCCATATGAATAAAGACTCAAAGCATAGGACCTTTGCAAAAGCATCTTGGTAAATACAAATACTATTAAGGTAAAACACTCTAAATATCTACCTTTCTCCCACAGGAATTTTATCAGCAAGGGGGTAAACACTAAAGCTGGTTCTGTCAAGAACAAAGACATAAAATAAGTATTTTGTTCCTTAGATGTCCACCTCTTTTACTCCTCCTCATTCTTTCCTCCAAACAATCATTTCTATAGCACACACTCGAGAAATTTGTGGGTGGAAAGCATGTTTTTGCAAAAATATGAGACCTCAAGAAATGAGCTACTTTATTTTTTCCTTTAAATACATAATATATCTTAAGATAATTGCAAAATACGACAAATCTGAAACAAAAAAAAATGGACTTAAAAACACAAGAAAATTTAAAAATTGGTGTTGCACATGTTTACATTGAAATTCTTTTTATAGGTTACAATGACACCTTGTGGTAAGACTTTTTAAAGTATATGTTATCTTCGAAAATACTTTTTAAATTTTCTTATTGACTTTTAGAGAAAGAGGAAGGGAGAGGAAACACTGATTTGTTTTTCCACTTACGTGGTTGATTCTTGTATGTGCCCTGAATATTTTTACAGAAGAGATATAGTAAAACTGGTTTAGCTAGTAGGAAAGAACAAAACCACAGTGTTGAGATGGTATGAACATATACAACAATCTATTTGGAAAACTAAGGGCAAAAAAAAAGTCACACTTTAAAAAATGTCACAATATTAGACAGGCAAAAGCACTTTACTAACTAAATATAAAGTACACTATTCCCTTCACTTGAGCTAAAATTGTAAATATTTTTAAATGATGCAAAAAGAAGCTACTTTTGTCATCTGGGGCAAAATTTATAACGTTGGCAATCCCTTTACATGAGAATACTGATGCATGGTTTATAAACTATAAAAGTAATTTGATGTCATTACTTCTTACCAATTAAATAACAGATAATGCTGATATCCCCTGCTTTTCAAACTCTTGCTTTATACCACTTTGCTTTTAAGAAAGACCTACATTGGTACGTGTTTTCTCTAATGGAAAGAAATCCTAAGAGGATTTTCACTTTTACGAAAAAGGCAAAAAGTGAAAGTTTCAGCGTTTGTTTTGCAGTGAGGTAAACAGTTATAGAGGCAGTGAGAATGGCACTGCCAAGCCCCTTCGCAAGGAACTACACTCAGCATCTCAGCATCAAGGTGCCATAGATTTCAATGTCTGTGAACATCTGTGCTTTATTTGGATTTATTTTGTGCATCCATTAGCAAGATGTGTCCTAAGGTGATTGACTGCTTCTTCGCTTTATACCATTTCAACTTACAAAAGGTTACATAGGAATGCTCTACTTTAGGATGGGGGGGGAACCTATACCACTTTAAATATTTCAAACTTGATTAATCTAATAATTAAGAGAATAATTTATAATTACCTTTCATTGGTAATTTACTATGTTTACTAAATTATACTAAACATCAGTAAACATACAGAAAAGTTAATGATGGAGTTTGCACACAATCACCTTATGAATCTCTTTGAAATAATCTCTCTTAGCATCTACAACACCATGATCACCTCCTATCTCACTGACCTTTCTCACATCCCGTAATTGCTCCCTTTCTCCCTCACCATGAGAAATCTTTGGTCTGCTGCTCCATCTCTGTAAGAGAAGTCAAGTTGCCTTTCTCACAGTTTCATTTATTACATCTGAATGACACTCAAATTTACACCCACGTTCCTAACCTCTCTCCCAGCTCATAACTCCCACTCTACTCACAAGTCTCACCTACAAAGGAAGCTCAACATAACAAGAATTAAGCTAATTAGCATCAAATTTTCTGCCTCCTTAAAAAAAATCAATTCCCACTATTCTCCCCTTATTTCTTAGCAAATAACTCACCCACAAGTTCCTATTAGTAATAAATTATTAATCCTGTTGATTCTTCATCTATCTGCTTATTTCAACCATTCCTCTCCATTTCTAGGCCATCATCCTCTAATTCAAAGTCTCAAATATTTTACACCTGGTTTATTTTAACAGCGCTCTCTAAATAGTGTCCCAGTGTTCTTCATCCTTACATAGCCTACAAACATCTACCAGGGCAATCTTTTCTGTACACTTTCCATCACAGTAACTCCTATTATAATCCTTCCTATTGTTTACTGGATCAAAACTAAACTTTCTCAGCCAAACTCAAAGTCCTGCATTAGCCGAACTCCTAATACAAGTTAAAACATTTCATTTTGCTGGCCCATAGGCTCCCTTTGCTACAGCCAAGTGAGTTTGCTTTACAGTTCCTCATACATATGCTGCTTATTCTTGCCTTCACAACTTTGCTCATGTAGTTATGCCAAACTGAAAAATACCTTCTTAAATATTTTAAATTAATCCACAAATCAAGATCAGAGTCACACCTAAAACCCTACAGTCTGAACAATCATAAAAATATTTTCAGTTTATAATTACTCTAAAAGTAAACATAAAGCATAGCTTCTGCCCTTCTTTCTGCTCCATAAGTTTCTGCCTTCCCTGTGATCACTTCCGAGTATTTATTTTATATTAGAAGCCGGGTGCACAAAATTCATGCACGGTGGGGGTGCGGGGTGTGGATCACTCATTCAGCCCAGCCTGCGTCCTCTCCCTATCTGGGACCGCTTGGGGGATGTCGGGCCTAAACCAGCAGTCGGACATCCCTCTCGCAATCAGGGACGCTGTATGCACCAGTGGCCATACTTTTCATACAGGTGAAAGGTATCTTGCTGTTGTATGGGCAGCTACTTTTTTTTTGCCCTGATTATAAAAAGTAGTACATAACATGATCCTTCCGAGGCAATAGTACTATTTTCCCCATCTTATGGGTGGAAAAACTGAAGCAGAGAGAAGTTAAGTAATTGGCTTTGTCACACAGTTATAAGTGTCAGAATCATGGCTGACCACAACCGGTCATTCCGCTGGCTGTTCCCCTGTTCAGTCTATTTTCATATTAGAATATTATATAGGATTCTATCACATCTGTAGTTTCCCCTTCTAGTGCTTTATAACTATGTAAACTATCTTTCCAAACTATAAGTTCCTCAAAGGGAAAACTACAATCTTTTTTTTTTAATCCTCACCTGAGGATATTTCTTCCAATGCTTTTCAGAGAGAACAGAAGGAAGGAAAGGAAGAGGAGAAAGGGAGAAAAAGAGAGAGAGAGAGGGAGAGAAAGGGTGGGAGAGGGAGGGAGGGAGGGAGAGGGAGAGAGAGAGAGAGAGAGAGAGAGAGAGAGAGAGAGAGAGAGAGAGAGGTGAGAGAGACATATTGACTGGTTGCCTCCAACCAAGGTATGCACCCTTGACAGGGAATTTGAACATGCAACCCTCCAGTGTGCAGGCAGATGCTCTCACCACTGATCCACCAACCAGGACCAATCTTAGATTTATTTTGGTCATTTCCGTAGCTCTAATTCAAGTAAACTTAATGACAGAAAACTGATCCAATAAATTTCTGTGATATGAATCCTACTTTCCCATAGGCTTACAATGTAATTTCAAAGAAAGCTTGGGAAGGATGTCACCAAAAACATTGTTTGATAATCAATTGGGCATGCCTTATGATATTTATCTATCAGATATTTCTGTCTCAAAAAAATTCTGGGATAGTCTGGTCATCAAAAGCCTTAAAATATATCCTTTGACTCAGCAATTCCACATGTAGGAAGAAATCCTAAGAAATTATTCACAGATATGCACAAACATGTATTTTCAAGGATCTTCTTCATTTACTATTCAATAAATATTACTGAGTACAACCCAATGGCCAGGTAGAAGACAGAATTAGATCCCTGCCTTCATGGTGCTTACATCATAGTGCAGTTAATATGGAAAAAGAAGCTACAAAAAAAAGCATGTTTGCTCTGGTCAGTGTGGCTCAGTGGCTGTCCCATACATGGAAAGGTTGCAGGTCCAAGTTCCACACAGGACACATAAGGGAGGCAACCAACCAATTATTTCTCTCTCACATCAATGTTTCTCTCTCTCCCCCTCTCTTTCTTCACACCTCCCCCTTCATGCTATCCCATAATGCCACATATTTGCCCATATCAATGTATTAACTTTACCATATTATAATGAGCTATTTGTATGCCAATCTCCTTCACTAGCCTAATACCTCCTTGAAATCAGAGATTAAGTTTTAGTCATATTTATACCCCCAAAACCCTAACAGTAATTGGAACATGTCAATAAACACTTGTTGAATGAATGGTAAGCACTTTCTTCCACTTATGAAAAGGATACGAAAAGCAAGAAATCACACAGCACTTGGAATTCCCCAACCCAAATGCCATATAATTTTATGCTTGAGGTAAATTGGGAAATTTAACTCAACAAGTACATTTGGAGTAGCTAATAAAGTTCTAATTTTGCACAAAGGGCTATCCTATATAATAAAAGTGCAGTATGCAAATTGTCCCCTTGACCAGGAGTTCTTCCGGGAGTTTGACCAGGGGGGCAGGGGCAGCCAGGAAAAGGGAGGGAGGCCCTGGCTGGCAGCCAGTGGGAGGGATGCCCCAACCAGTGGCAGCAGGTGACTGGGGGAAGGGAGGGAGGCCCTAGTGGTGGCAGGAGGCCGGGGAAAGGGAGGAAGTACCTGGCTGGCCACCGCCAGCCACTAGGGAACCTACCAGTGCATGAATTTTGTGCACTGGGCCTCTAGTGAATAATATAAGCATGGAACCCTGGCTGGTTAGCTCAATTGATCAGAGCTTCAATCCTACATGCCAAGATTGAGGGTTTGATTCCCAGTCAGGGCACTAATAATCAACCAATGAATGCATAAATAAGTGGAACTGTTACTGGAAAGGGGACCTGGCCCTTAGCAGGTCTGCCTTGAGCTGGCTTGTAGTGTGGTGGTCATGCAAGAAAGATTTCACAACACAAGTCCAGTGATTTTGAGACGTTTATTAGAAGAATCAATAGGAGAGAGCCTAGGCGGGACTGCTTTGGCTCTCTAGAAAAGTTATAGGAAAGAAAGGAACCTAGGCTGGGCTACTTTGGTTCACTGAGAAATCAGAGAAAAGCAGGCCTTGGGGACAGGATCAGGGATTAGGCCAGGATCAGCAGCCACTGCCCACTGCTCCCCTGATTGCAAGTCTCATGGGGACCCCTAGAGTTTAGGAGTTGCACGCCTGTGGGGGAAGAAGAGCAGGAGGAAAAGACATGGATGTGCTCCTGGAAGTGAGAGCACATGCTGGGACCTACATTTCAAGAAGTTTTAAAGTCTGGTAAGTCGTAGGGGAGGATCTCAATAGAATAATCATCAGTTTTATGCTGATGTGCCAAAATGAAATATATCCCCTTAACTTCATCTGTCCTTGGGTGTGGTTGGCACAAACAGCACTAGTTGGATTTCTGCTATCTCCCTAAGTAGTGTGGTTTAAGATATTTATCCTCTGATTGGAGAGAAGTGTAAGCCATTTACATGTAAGTGTCCTTGGTTTAGAGAAGATAGGAGTTATTAGATGGCTGTAAACTGCATGGTTGTTTAACTATCTGTCTCAGTTTCCCTGTTCCACTTGCTAAGAAATTTTCCTAGCTTCTAACTATCCTGCCTCAGAACAACAAATCAATGTGTTTCTCTCTCTCTCCTCCTGATAGTGAGAAAGGGCACATAATAAGAATAAAGCCACAGTTGTTTTAATAATTATTCACCTTACTAACTCTAGATAAGAATTTTACTTACAGACCCTGGGAAACTGGAGCATGAAATAAGGCTATAAAAAGATAAGATGCCTTGATAGCTACATTACTTAGAAAAGAAATACATTTTGAGAATAAATCAAGAACACGACATGCTTTGATTTGGTTGCTATGCCCAGACCCTGACCCACTCCAGGAGTTTGCCTAACACTGACTATTCTCCAGTCCCAGGAACAGGCGAGCTGTTTGTAACATCATAGAAGATTAGTCACATTGTTATTGGACTTTGAGCACCTAAAGGCCAGACTGCAGACCCTACCCTCCCCTTTCCACTTTTTACTTGCAACGCACAGCTGCATGTAACTATCGTTTCCCTCACGTGTATACAATTAGCCAACTGGCAAGGAGGGTCAGAGCCGAATTTCCAGAGTGACCGACTGCTCTCCCCATATTGCCAGCATTAATAGAATAAACACTCATATATGATTCAACACTGTCTCTGCAAAGAAATAGAGAGGACTTGACCAAAACTACCAATGAAATTGACTTAACAGAAGACTATATGCCAAAACTGCAGAATATACATCCTTTTCAAACACACATGGAACATTCTCCATGATACACCATGTTCTAGGCCACAAAACTAATCTCAATAAATTTAAAAACATCAAAATCATTAAAAGTATGTAATCTGATCACAATAGAATTAGAGCTTCACAACAGAAAGAAATATGAGAACACTCCCAAATATTGATAAATTTAACAACACACTTCAAAATACTCCATGGATCAAAGAAATCACATGGAAATTTTTTAAATATATTTGAATTGAATAAACGCAAAAAGAGCCTATCAAAATTTATAAAATGCAGTTAAAGCATTTTGAGAGAAATTTACAGCTTTAAACACTTATATCAGAAAAGAAAAAAGGTCTCAAATCAGTAATCTTAGCTTCCACCATAGGAAAATAGGGGGTGGTAGTGGGGAAGTATACTAAGTCTAAGAAAGCAGAAAAAAGAAAACAATAATATCAGGGTGGAAGTCAATGAAACAGAATAGAAAAATAGAAAAAAGGCAATGAAATAAAAGATATTTATTTGAAAAAATTAACAAACTCTTAGTGAGATTTACCAAGAAAATAAGACAAAAGGGACAAATTACCAACATAAGAATAAAAGAGGAAAGGTCATTACCAAGCTCACAGTAAATTAAAAGACTACTAAAATATGAACTATAGATATTGGTTGCCTGGAGACTGGAGGGAGGGGCTATCTCTCAGGAGAAAATGGAGATGAGGGCATAGATATGACTCACCACCAGACTCGCTACCACCGCTCCTGGACCCCCGCCTACTCTCCCCAGATTCCACAAGTCCACACCTACTCCCGCACCTCAGATCAGGAGCAGGGCAGCAGGAGGTGAGGACTGAAGAGCTGGAGTGGCCCCACCGCACACAGGAAGCCACTGACTTTGAAAGAATACGCAGTTACGTTACTCAAGGTGAGCACTTAGAAAGCTTCAGTGGAGGAGAAAAAGAAATGGCGGCAGAATAGACAGATGTGTCCCGAGCCTTGTCCCGGAGCAGATAAAAAGAAAAGCTGAGGGTCGCACGAGGAGTGTCTGTTGGTGAGTTGAGGGACAGCTATACTCCAGGAGAAGGTGGGGGACTGCTGGACGGGGCTCCCCTTACCGGGCAGCCCCCACTTCTGCTGGGTTCCCTCCCGAAGCCACGGGCTCAGATGCATAGACCACGCCATCTTGAAGGGGAAAGTGGATATTATCAGAAGCCTGAAAGTCTACACCTGAAGCACCCACCGAACAGCTGCAAACCCCAGAGCACTGGTCCCCAATTGGCGCAAACACGCGGATTCAGAGGAGCTCTACACTCCACCACGGAAAGGAGAGAACTACATAACCAAACACCCGAGAAGAGAGACCATGGGGAGACAAAGAAACAGCCCGCATATGAAAGAAAAGCAGGCATCACCAGAAAAGGAAGAAAAAGAAATGGAGGCAAGCAACCTGTAAGAGAAAGAATTCAGAAAAATGGTCATAACATGGCTGAAAAGAATGGAAGACAAATTAGACAATATGAGTAAGAACCAAGAGGAAATGAAGAAGAACCAAGAAGAAATGAAAACTGACATTGCTGCTGTAAAGAACTCAATAGAAAGCATCAAGAGTAGACTAGAAGAAGCAGAGAACTGCATCAGTGAGCTAGAAGACAAGGAAGAAAAAAATACCCAAGTAGAGCAGGTTATAGAAAAAAAAATTAAAAAGCAGGAGGAAAAACTAAGGGAACTTTGAGACAACACAAAACAAAACAACATCCACATAATAGGGGCACCAGAAGGAGAGGAAACTGAGCAAGGAATAGAAAACCGATTTGAAGAAATAATGACAGAAAACTTCCCTGATATAGGTAAGAAAAAACCCACACAAATACAAGAAGCTCACAGAGTCCCAAACAAAATGAACCCCAAAAGACCGATGCCAAGGCACATTATAACTAAATTGGCAAACACCAACAACAAAGTAAGAATCTTAAAAGCGGCCAGAGAGAGACAGAAAGTTACCTACAAAGGAACCCCATCACACTAGCAACTGATCTCTCAACAGAAATTCATCAGGCCAGAAGGGAATGGAATGAAATATACAAAGTCATGCAAAGGAAGGGTCTGAATCCAAGAATACTGTACCCAGCAAGGCTATCAATCAAAATTGAAGGAGAAATCATGAGCTTCACAGACAAAAAAGGACTAAGGGAGTTTATTACCACCAAACCAACAATGCAAGAAATGCTAAAGCATCTGCTGTAAAAAAAAAAAAAAAAAAAGAAGCCAAAACCTGTTTGGCTCAGTGGATAGAGCGTCAGCCTGCAGAGTGGAAGGTCCCAGGTTCGATTCCGGTCAAGGGCATGTACCTTGGTTTCGGGCACGTCCCCAGTGGGAGGTGTGCAGGAGGCAGCTGATCGATGTTTCTCTCTCATCGATATTTCTAACTTTCTATCTCTCTCCCTTCCTCTCTGTAAAAAAATTAATAAAATACATTTTAAAAAAAAGAAATAGGAAGCGAAGAAGGAACACAGGGGTAAAGAATAAAAATGGCGACAAATAAGTACCTATCAATAATAACTTTAAATGTAAATGGATTAAATGCCCCAATCAAAACACATAGGGTAACGGATTGGATAAAAACACATGACCCATATATCTGCTGTCTACAAGAAACCCACCTCAGAAAAAAAGACGCACACAGACTGAGGGTGAAGTGGTGGAAAAAGGTTTTTCAGGCGAATGGAAATTAAAAAAGCTGGGGTAGCAATACTTATATCTGACAAATTAATCTCAAAGTGAAGGACATAAGAGATAAGGAAGGCCACTTCATAATACTAAAGAGAGCAATCCAACAAGAAGAAATAACTCTGGTAAACATATATGCACGCAATACAGGAGCAGCCAAATACATAAAAAATCTCCTGGAGGATATCAAAGGAGAGATTGACAGCAATACAATCATAGTAGGAGACTTTAATACCCCACTATAACCATTGGACAAATCCTCTAAACAAAAAATCAGCAAAGAAACATCAATCCTAAATGACTCACTAGACCAGATGGAATTAATTGACATCTTCAGGACATTTCACCCCAAAGCCACAGAATATACATTCTTCTCAAGTGCACATGGGTCATTTTCAAAGATAGACCATATGCTGGGTCATAGGCAAACTCTCTTCAAATTCAAGAAGACAGAAATCATATCAAGCATCTTCTCAGATCACAATGGCATAAAACTGGAAATCAACTATAATAAAAATAATCCAAAAAAATCCAACACATGGAGACTAAATAGCATGCTATTAAACAATGACTGGGAAGAAAGAAAAAACAACATGGCAACAAATGACAATGAAAACACAACAATCCAAAATCTATGGGACACAGCAAAAGCAATCTTGAGAAGAGGGAAGTCCATAGCTCTACAAGCCTACTGTAAGAAACAATGGTAATAAATTACCTAACCCTACAACTCAAAGAGTTAGAAAGAGAGCAACAAGAAAAGCCCAGTGTAAGCAGAAGGAAGGAAATAATAAAGATCAGAGCAGAGATAAACTACACTGAGAACAAAAAAACAATACAAAAGATCAACAAAACTAAGAGCTGGTTCTTTGAAAGGATAAACAAGATTGATGAACCTCTAGCCAGGCTCATCAAGAAGCAAAGAGAGGACCCAAATATACAAAATCAGAAATGAAAGAGGTGAAATAACAGACCCCACTTAAATACAAAGAATTGATTAAAAAAAAAAAAATACTATGAACAACTCTATTCCAACAAACTGGACAACCTGGAGGAAATGGACATAGTCCAAGAAAAATATAACCTTCTGAAACTCAATCAGGAAGAATCTAAATATCTCAATAGGCCAATAACTATGGAAGAAGTTGAAGCAGTCATCAAAAAGCTTCCAGCAAACAAAAGCCCGGGGCCAGACGGCTTCATAGGGCAGTTTTACCAAACATTCAAAGAAGAAATAAAACCTATCCTCTTCAGACTATTCCAAAAAGTTCAAGAGGAAGGAACACTTCCAAGCTCCTTCTATGAAGCCAGCATCACCCTAATACCAAAACCAGATAAAGACAACACAATGAAAGAGAATTACAGGCCAATATCCCTCATGAACACAGATGCCAAAATCCTCAAAAAAATTCTAGCAAATCAGATCCAGCACTACATCAGAAAGATCATACACCATGACCAAGTAGGATTTATCCCCGGAATGCAAGGATGGTACAATATCCACAAATCAATAAACATGATACATCACATAAACAAATTGAGTGATAAAAATCACAGTCATATCAACTGATGCAGAAAAAGCATTTGACAAAATCCAACAACCTTTCTTGATAAAAACTCTCAACAGCCCTGACCGGTTTGGCTCAGTGGATAGAGCGTCGGCCTGCGGACTAAAGGGTCCCAGGTTCGATTCCAGTCAAGGGCATGTACCTTGGTTGCAGGCACATCCCCAGTAGGGGCTGTGCAGGAGGCAGCTGATTGATGTTTCTCTCTCATCAATGTTTCTAGCTTTCTATCCCTCTCCCTTCCTCTCTGTAAAAAATCAATAAAATATATTTTAAAAAATGATTAAAAAAAAAAACAAAAAAAAAACCTCTCAACAAGGTGGGAATAGAAGGATCATACCTCAACATGATTAAAGCTATCTATGATAAACCCACAGGTAACATCATACTCAATGGGCAAAAACTAAAACCATTTCCCCTAAGAACAGGAACAAGACGGGGATGCCCACTATCAGCACGTCTGTTCAACATAGTACTGGAAGTATTAGCCACTGCAATCAGACAAGAAGAAGAAATAAAAGGCATCCAAATTGGGAAAGAAGAAGTAAAACTGTCCTTATTCGCAGGTGACATGATACTGTACATAGAAAACCCTAAAGACTCCATCAAAAAATTATTAGACTCAGAGAGAAACCAAGATGGCGGCATAGGTAAACACCTAAACTGCTGCCTCGCACAACAATTTCAAAACTACAACTAAAAGACAGAACGGACACCATCCAGAACCACAGGAAAGCTGGCTGAGTGAAAATTCTACAACTAGAAGCAAAGAGAAAAGCTCACAGAGAATTGGAGGTACGGCAAAGGGGCTTTGTGCGCGCAGAGAGGAAGGGCGGCTGAGAGCCTGGCTGACTTTCTCTGGCAGAAGGGGGAAGGAAGCCTCCGACCGCACTGAATCCCAGTTAGGTCTGAGGCGCGCGCGGGCCAGTGCGCACAAAGGCTGTGGAAGTTGCCACAGGCTTTCCCTAGTGGAAGGGAGTCAGAGGATTCTGACTGCAGAGCCCCAGTTCTGACTGCAGTGAACCCCAGTTCCAGGCGAGCCCCTGGGGACCCACGCTCTTGTGGGGGGAGTCTGGACTCTCGGGCGGAAACTCGGGAGCCGGGGAAGGCAGAGGACTGAAAGTGCGCATGCACGTGCCAGTGCGCACAAAGGCTGCGGAAGTTGCCACAGGCTTTCCCTAGTGGAAGGGAGTCAGAGGATTCTGACTGCAGAGCCCCAGTTCTGACTGCAGTGAACCCCAGTTCCAGGCGAGCCCCTGAGGACCCACGCTCTTGTGGGGGGAGTCTGGACTCTCAGGCGGAGACTCGAGCTGGGGAAGGCGGAGGACTGAAAGCGCACATGCGCGCAAGGGCAAGGCTGACAGGAAGCCAAGACTGAGACTCCACCCCATCCAAGCTGAGCACAGAGGCTATTGCAATTTGGCAAGTCTAATCCTATAAGGCTGTCTCCAGCACCGAACTTCTCCCAGCATAGACACAGCTGATCCTTACAGCCAACTGGCCCGGAGGTCAATTCTTCCCAGTGATACCAACAACAATAAAGGCTTAATTACAACAAGGCTGTACACACAGTCCACAAAGGGGTGCACCAAGAGTGTCCACCTCAGGTTAACTGGGGAAGCAGACCCACTGGGCCATATTGGAAACCTAGCACGAATATCTACCTTACCAACTCAGGGAATCAATGAAAATGCGGGGTCAAAGAATCAGATCACAAACGAAAGAAATGGAGGAAAACAAACGACTGGATATAGAATTCAAAACCACGGTTATAAGACTTTTTAAGAATATCCTAGAAAAGGCCGATAAATATAACGAGACCCTCGAAGATATGAAAAAGGACCAACTAGAAATTAAACATACACTGACTGAAATAAAAAATATTATACAGAGACCCAGAAACAGAATAGAGGAACACAAGAATCAAGTCAAAGAATTGAAATACAAAGAAGCAAAAAACACTCAACCGAAAAAGCAAAAAGCAAAAAAAAAAAAAATCCAAAAAGTTGAAGATAATGTAAGAAGACTCTGGGACAACTTCAAGCGTACCAACATCAGAATTATGGGGGTGCCAGAAGAAGAGAGAGAGCAAGATACTGAAAACCTATTTGAAGAAATAATGACCGAAAACTTCCCCCACCTGGTGAAAGAAATAGACTTACAAGTCCAGGAAGCCCACAGAACCCCAAACAAAAGGAATCCAAAGAGGACCACACCAAGACACATCATAATTAAAATGCCAAGAGCAAAAGACAAAGAGAGAATATTAAAAGCAGCAAGAGAAAAACAGTTAATTACCTACAAGGGAGCACCCATACGACTGTCAGCTGACTTCTCAACAGAAACTATGCAGGCCAGACGGGAGTGGCAAGAAATTTTCAATGTGATGAATAGCAAGAACCTACAACCAAGATTACTCTACCCAGCAAAGCTATCATTCAGAATTGAAGGGCAGATAAAGAGCTTCACAGATAAGAAAAAGCTGAAGGAGTTCATCACCACCAAACCAGTATTATATGAAATGCTGAAAGGTATTCTTAAAGAAGAGGAAGAAGAAAAAAGTACAGAGAAAAATTATGAACAACAAATACATATCTATCAACAAGCGAACCTAAAAATCAAGTGAATTAAAAACCTGAGGAACAGAATAATCTGGTGAATATAATAGAATCAGGGGCATAGAAAGGGAGTGGACTGATAATTCTCAGGGGGAAAGGGGTATGGGGGGTTCATGAAGAGAATGGACAAAAATCATACACCTATGGATGAGGACAGTGGGGGGGAGGTAAGGGCAGAAGGTGGGGTGGGAAATGGGTGGAGGGGAGCTATGGGGGGAAAAAGGAGAAATAATTGTAATAATCTGAATAAAGATTTATTTAAAAAAAAAATTATTAGACTTAATAAATGAATTCGGCAATGTAGCAGAATACAAAATTAACGCCAAGAAATCTATGGCATTTCTATACACCAATAGTGAACTTACAGAAAGAGGGACTAAAAAAGCAATCGCAATTTCCAATGCACCAAAAAAATTAAGATACCTAGGAATAAACTTAACTAAGGACGTAAAAGACCTATATGCGGAAAACTACAGGACACTGAAAAAAGAGACAGAGGAAGACGTAAACAGATGGAGGAGCATACCATGTTCATGGATTGGGAGAATCAACATCATTAAAATGTCCATACTACCCAAAGCAATCTATAGATTCAATGCACTCCCCATTAAAATACCAACGGCATATTTCACAGACCTAGAAAGAACTCTCCCAAAATTCATCTGGAATAAAAAAAAGACCCCGAATAGCCACAGCAATCCTGAGAAAGAAGAACAAAGTAGGTGGGATATCAATACCAGATATCAAGCTGTATTTCAAAGCCAGTGTTCTCAAAACAGCCTGGTACTGGCACAAGAACAGACATATAGATCAATGGAATAGAATAGAGAACCCAGAAATCGACCCAAATCACTATGCTAAATTAATATTTGACAAAGGAGACATGAACATACAATGGAGTCAAGACAATCTCTTCAATGAATGGTGTTGGGAAAATTGGACAGATACATACCAAAAAAAATGAAACTAGACCACCAACTTACACCATACACAAAAATTAACTCAAAATGGATCAAGGACTTAAACATACAACGAAAAACCATAAGAATACTAGAGGAATCCACAGCCAGAAAAATCTCTGACATATGCCAAAGCAATTTCTTCACTGATATTGCTCCTAGGGCAATGGAAACTAAAGAGAAAATAAACAAATGGGACTACATCAAAATAAAAAGCTTTTGCACAGCAAAGGAGACCATCAATAAAACAACAAGAAAGCTCACTGCATGAGAGAACATATTTGCCAATGATATCAACGATAAGGGTTTAATCTCCAACATTTACAGGGAACTCATGCAGCTTAACAAAAAGAAGATAAACAACCAAATCAAAAAATGGGCCAAGGATCTAAATAGACACTTTTTGAAAGAGACATACAGAAGGCCCACAGATATATGAAAACCTGCTCAAAGTCACTAATCATCAGAGATGCAAATCAAAACAACAATGCGGTACCATCTCACACCTGTCAGAATGGCTATTATCAACAAATCAACAAATGACAAGTGCTGGAGAGGATGTGGAAAAAAAGGAACCCTCATACACTGCTGGTGGGAATGCAGACTGGTGCAGCCACTGTGGAGAACAATATGGAGTTTCCTCAAAAAACTAAAAATGGAACTCCCATTTGACCCAGTAATCCCACTTCTAGGAATATATCCCAAGAAACTAGAAACACGAGTCAGAAAGGATATATGCACCCCTATGTTCGTAGCAGCACAATTCACCATAGCTAAGATTTGGAAACAGCTTAAGTGCCCATCAGATGAGTGGATTAAAAAACTGTGGTACATCTACACAATGGAATACTATGCTGCGGTAAAAAAGGAGTTCTTACCATTTGCAACAACATGGATGGAGATGGAGAGCATTTATGCTAAGTGAAATAAGCCAGGCAGAGAAAGATAAATATCACATGATCTCACTCATTTTTGGAATATAATGAACAACATAAACTGATGAACAAAAAGAGATCCAGAGACAGAGAAAAATCAATCAGAAGATCAAACCTAAAAAAAAAAAAAAAATCAAACCTCAGAGAAGGTAGGGGAGAGTGGGGGTAAAGGGGAGAGATCAACCAAAGGACTTATATTAAGCATGCATATAAGCCTAATCAATGGACACAGACAACAGGGGGGTGGGGTCATGAAAAGGAGGTGGGGATAAGGGGGGAATAAGGACACATATGTAATACCTTAATTAATAAAGAAATTTAAAAAGAAAAGAAGAAAATAAATAAATAAATAAATAATCTTCCCACAATGAAATGCGCAGGTCCATACAGCTTCACTGAAGAATGCTATCAAATAGTTAAAGAAATAATAACAACTCTTTGGAAACAATTTTAGAAAAGAGTGGGAAACACCAGCAACTCCTTCTATGAAGCCTTATATCGAAGCTAGAGAAAGGCATCATGAAAAAAGCAACCAAAGGACTATGGTCATGTGCTGCATAACATTTCAGTGAACGACAGATGGCATATACAACTGTGATACCATAACATTATAATGGAGCTAAAAATTCCTATCACCTAGTGATGTCATAATCATTATAACATCGTAGTGCAATGTATTATTCACGTTTGTGTTGATGCTATTGTAAACAAACCTACTGCACTGTCAGACTGTAAAAGTATAGCACATACAACCACTGTACAGTACATAATACTTGATAATGATGATCAAAGACTGTTACTGGCTTATATATTTACTATACTATACTTATTATTATAGCATGTACTCCTTCTAGTTATTATAAAAAAGTTTGTGCCCTGGCCGGATGGATCAGTTGGTTGCAGCATCATCATGTAAACCAAAAGGTTGCAGTTCAATTCCTGGTCAGGAGGGCACGTACTTAAGTTGCAGGTTCGATCCCCCGTCGGGGTGCCTACGGGAGGAAACCTATCAATGTTTCTCACATCAATGTCTCTCTCCCTTCCTCTCTAAAATCTATAAAAACATATCCTCATGTGAGGATAAAAATAAACTAAAATAAAATAAAAAGTTTGCTGTAAAATACTATCCCATGTTATGGCAGTATCTGGCTCATACATCTTGTGTTTACCGCATCTCTTAATTGCTTTATTTTCTCTTGTGCTTGATTTAATCTCATGCTGTTATATAAATTTACTAGTGACCCGGTGCACGAAATTCATGCACATTAAAAGGGAATTAATTAGAGGAAATAATTTAATATTGTTATTTGCCCTTTCTCTATAATAGAAGTGTCAGAGATTAAAGAAAATTAGTAAAATGTATATGAAAACCTTCCTCCTCTCAGAGCCTGGGGCACACCACGGGACCCAGAGTCAAGTCCCCGCCCACCCACATGCACCTCAAAATCGCATGAGACCCAGACTCGGCCGGCACACCCCAAATTGGGCTAGATCCTGACCCGGCCAGTCCCACCCTTGTAAAGCCCTGCCAGACCAGGGCGGGGGCGTGCCTTGAGGTCCTCTGTCAAGCCCTGCCAGGTAGGGGACACGGCCTGAGATCCCCTGTCAAGCCACGCTGGATGGGGGACATGGCCTGAGTTCCCCTGTCAAGCCCCACCAGGCGAGGGGGCACAGCCTCAGGTCCCCCAGCCCAGCACCAGGAGGGGGGCGTAGCCTCAGGGCCCCCGTCAAGTCCTGCTGGGTGGGGGCACAGCCTGAGGTCCCATGTCAAGCCCAGGCAGGGGGGTGTAGCCTCAGGTCCCTGGCCCAGTGCTGGGGCAGGGGGTGCAGCCTGAGGTCCCCCAGCCTGACACCAGGGCGGGACGCGGCCTGAGGTCCCGTCAAGCCCCGCCAGCTGGGGGGAGTGGCCTGAGGTCCCCTGTCAAGCCCCATGGGGGCGGGGGCGAGGGCGGGGGAGGGCATAGGCTCAGGTCCCTGCTGATTGCTCATTAAGGCTCCTTATGGGAACATGGCCTCAGCTGTGGGTGCAACCATCTTTGTGACAGAGTGATGGTCAATTAGCATATTCCCTCTTTATTAGTTAGGACTGGAGGCCCGGTGCACAAAATTCATGCACTGAGGGGGGTGTCTCTCAGCCCAGCCTGCACCCTCTCCAATCTGGGACCCCTTAAGGGATGTCCGACTGCCCATACGATCGGGCTTAAACGGGCAGTCGGACATCCCTCTCACAATCCAGCACTGCTGACTCCCAACTGCTCGCCTGCCTGCCTTCCTGATTGCCCCTAACCGCTTCTGCCTGCCAGTCTGATCACCCCCAAACCACTCCCCTGCCAGCCTGATTGATGCCTAACTGCTCCCCTGCCAGCCTCTTTGCCCCTAACTGCCCTCCCCTGCAGACCCAATCACCCCTAACTGCCCTCCCCTGCAGGCCTGGTCACCCCTAACTGCCCTCCCTTGCAGACCTGGTCCCTCCCAACTCTCCTCCCCTGTTGGCCATCTTGTGGCGGCCATCTTGTGTCCACATGGGGGAAGCCATCTTGTGTGAGTGACAGTCAATTTGCATATTATCCTTTTATTAGATAGGATAGAGGCCGGGTGCACGGGTGGGGGCCAGCTGGTTTGACCTGAAGGGTGTCCCGGATCAGGGTGGGGGTTCCCTTGAGGCATGGGATGGCTTGGGTGAGGGGCCTGTGGTGGTGTGCAGGTCGGCCACGCCCCCTGGTGACCCAAGTGGAGGCCCTGGTATCTGGGATTTATTTATCTTCTATAATTAAAACTTTGTAGCCTTGAGTGGAGGCCTGGGCCCACCAGGGTGCGCGGAAAGCTTGGCTTCCTCCATTGCCGGGGGCAACCCAAGCCTCCTGCTGTCTCCGTGGCCGCAGCCATCTTGGTTGGGTTAATTTGCATACTCGCACCTGATTGGCTGGTGGGTTTGGCTTGTGGGTGTAGCAGAGGTGTGGTCAATTTGCATATTCCTCTCTTATTAGATAGGATTGTTCCTTAATTGTGCTATGTTTATTAAGTCTCCAGTAGTGTACAATATAATGTCCTAGGCCTTCACATTCACTCACCACTCACTCATTGACTCGCCAGGGGAAATTCCAATCCTGCAAGCTTCATTCATGGTAAGTGCCCTACACATATGTACCATTTTTTAATTTTATACCATATTTTTACTGTACCTTTTCTATTTTTGGATATGTTTACATACAGTTATTTAACACTGTGTAACAACTGCCTACAATAACATGGTGTAGTAGGCTATACCATATAAGTTTGTATATGTATACTCTATGACAGTGGTCAGCAAACTGAGGTTCGAGAGTCACATGCAGCTCTTTGGCCCCTTGAGTGTGGCTCTTCCACAAAATACCACGGCCTGGGCAAGTCTATTTTGAAGAAGTGGCGTTAGAAGAAGTTTAAGTTTAAAAAATTTGGCTCTCAAAAGAAATTTCAATCATTGTACTGTTGATATTTGGCTCTGATGACTAATGAGTTTGCCGACCACTACTCTATGATGTTCACACAATGACTAAATAATCTAATGATGCATTTCTCAGAATGTATCCCCATTGTTAAGCAGCACAATGATTATAATATTTCCCATGAATGCAGACACAAAATTCCTTTAAA
Source organism: Plecotus auritus (assembly GCF_963455305.1). Classification (NCBI taxonomy): domain Eukaryota; kingdom Metazoa; phylum Chordata; class Mammalia; order Chiroptera; family Vespertilionidae; genus Plecotus; species Plecotus auritus. The sequence goes on along the minus strand of NC_137772.1, from coordinate 134,810,938 downwards.
AAAACTTAGGAAAACCAAATTCAGCAATATAAAAAAAATTATACATCATGAATCAGTGAAATTTGTCCCAGGAATACAGGGTTGGCTTAACCTCTAAAAATCAATTAATGTAGCATACCATATTAACAGAATAAAAGGATAAAAACCATATGATCATTTCACAGGATGCAAAATTTTTAAAAATCTGACAAAATCCAATATCTATTTACGATTAAAAACTCTCAACAAACTAGGAACAAATGGAACTTCTCAAACCTAATAAAGGGTATCTACAAAAAACTACAGCTAATGTCAAACATAATAGTGAAAATCTGCAAAATTTTCCTCTAAAATCAGGAGTAATGCAATGCACCCTCAATACTCCTATTTAATATCTTACTAGAGGATCTAGCCCAGGGGTCCTCAAACTTTTTAAACAGGGGGCCAGTTCACTGTCCCTCAGACCACTGGAGGGCCAGACTATAGTTTAAAAAAAAACTATGAACAAATTCCTATGCGCACTGCGGGCCCAGGACGAGTCGGCTGCTAAGCAGGACAGGAAGTGGCACCCGGCGGGCCAGATAAATGTCCTCGACGGGCCGCATGTGGCCCACGGGCTGTAGTTTGAGGACCCCTGCAATGAGGCAAAAACAAATGACAGGGATGTATTAACAATCAGATTGGAAAGAAACAGAGTTGTTTTATTCACAGATATGATCATTTATGGAGAAATATATAAAAATTGAATGCATTTCCATATGCTAGCAATGAAGAATTTTAAAATCACATTATAAAAACTTCATTCCCAATAGCAGCAAAAATTATCAAATTCTTAGGAATATATTTAATAATAGAAGTGTAAGATTTATATACTGAAAACTAAAAAGCACTGTTGAGAGAAATTAAACATCTAAATAATGGAGAGACATTACATGTTCATGGGTTGGAAGACAATTATGTTAGCAATTCTTCCCACACTGATCTATGGAGTCAATACAAATTCTATCATATCCTTGCAAATGTTTTTTGTTATTATTTTTTTTATAGAAATTGGCAAGCTTGATCCTAAATTTTATATGTAAATGGAAAAGATGCAAAATCACTTTTGAAAAGCTAGAAGGATTTACACTACTCACTTTGAAATTTCTGTAACACACAGTAATCAAAATAGTGTGGTACTCAAGTAAAGGTGGTAGCTGGAACAAAATTGAGACTCTAGAAAAAAATGCTTACTTTATGGTACACAGATTTATTTTTTAAAGGCACTAATATAATTGAAGGGAAAACAACCTTTTCAACAAATGGTGCTAGGACAACTTAGCATCTACTTGATATAAAAAAACAAAAAAAAACTTAGATCTTATCTTACACCATACACAAAAGTTAATTCGATATGGATCCAAAATCTAAATGAAGGAGCTAAAAATAAACCCAGAAGAAAATCTTTGTGACTTTGAATTAGGCAAACATTTCTTAAAAAAAAAAAAAAATTCTTAAACAGAACATCAAAAGCATAAGCCATAAAACAAAAAATATATTTTGTATACAGTACTTTGCATTTAAATATTTTGCATTAAAATATTTTGGGAGGGAGAAACGAAGATGGCGGCATAAGTAAACACATAAACTGCTGCCTCGCACAACAGTTTCAAAACTACAACTAAAAGACAAAACGGACATCATCCAGAACCACAGGAAGGCTGCCAGAGTGGAAATTCTACAACTAGAAGGAAAGAGAAAAGCACAGAGACTCAGAGGAGCTGCAGGAGGCAGAGGTACTGAGACGTGCGCGCAGAGAGGACTGGCAACTGAGTGCGCGGCTGGCTTTCTCAAGCGGGAGGGAGACAAAAGCTCCCGACTGCACTGAACTCCAGTTCCAGGCGAGACTCTGGTGACCCAGACTCATACGGGGTGAATCTGGACTGTCAGGAAAGAGAAAAGCACACTGAGACTCAAAGTAACTGCGGAAGGCACAGGTACAAAGGAGTGCGTGCGGAGAGGGCGGGCAACTGAGTACATGGCTAGCTTTCTCAAGCAGGAGGGAGACAAAAGCTCCCAACTGCACTGAACTCCAGTTCCGGGCAAGACTCTAGGGACCCAGACTCATTCAGGGAGAAACTGGACTGTCTGGCAGCGGGCGGAACTCAAGGGCGGCTTTCTCTCAGAGGTGCTTGCAGCGATTACCGAGGGACACTGAGACACAGGGGCCTCATAGGGCAGGGCTCACAGGAAAACGAATGCTGTCTGCTCCGCCCTGAGACTCCACCCCATCCAAGCTGAGCACAGAGGCTTTTGCAAGTCTTGTCTCATAAGGGTGTCTCCAGCACGGAAGTTCTCCCAGCATAGACACAGCTGATCCTCACACCAATTGTCCTGGAGGTCAATTCCTCCCAGTGATACCAACAACAATCAAGGCTTAACTACAACAAAACTGTGCACACAGTCCACAAAGGGGTGCAACAAGAGTCTCCACCTCAGGTAACTGGGGAGGCTGAGCCACTGGGCCCTATAGGACACCTAGCACACAAAGCCACTCTATCAACTCAGGGAAGCAGCCAAAATGCGAAGACAAAGAAACAGGTCACAAATGAAAGAAATGGAGGAAAGCAAACGACTAGATATAGAGTTCAAAACCACGGTTATAAGGTTTTTCAAGAATTTTCTAGAAAAGGCCGATAAATTTAGCAAGACCCTCAAGGATATGAAAAAGGACCAACTAGAAATTAAGCATACACTGACTGAAATAAAAAATATTATACAGAGATCCAACAGCAGACTAGAGGATCGCAAGAATCAAGTCAAAGATTTGAAATACAAAGAAGCAAAAAACACTCAACCGGAAAAGCAAAAAGAATCCAAAAATATGAAGATAGTGTAAGAAGCCTCTGGGACAACTTCAAGCATACCAACATCAGAATTATGGGGTTGCTAGAAGAAGAGAGCAAGATACTGAAAACCTATTTGAAGAAATAATGACTGAAAACTTTTCCCACCTGATGAAAGAAATAGACTTACAAGTCCAGGAAGTACAGAGAACCCCAAACAAAAGGAATCCAAAGAGGACCACACCAAGACACATCATAATTAAAATGCCAAGAGCAAAAGACAAAGAGAGAATATTAAAAGCAGCAAGAGAAAAACAGTGACCTACAAGGGAGCACCCATACGACTGTCAGCTGATTTCTCAACAGAAACTATGCAGGCCAGAAGGGAGTGGCAAGAAATATTCAAAGTGATGAATAGCAAGAACCTACAACCAAGATTACTCTACCCAGCAAAGCTATCATTTGGAATTGAAGGGCAGATAAAGAGCTTCACAGATAAGAAAAAGCTAAAGGAGTTCATCACCACCAAACCGGTATTATATGAAATGCTGAAAGGTACTCTTTAAGAAGAGGAAGAATAAAAAGGTAAAGATAAAAATTATGAACAACAAATACATATCTATCAACAAGTGAATCTAAAAATCAAGTGAATAAAAAAATCTGATGAACAGAATAAACTGGTGAATATAATAGAATCAGGGCATAGAAAGGGAGTGGAATGACAATTCTCGGGGAGAAAGGGGTGTGGGGGTGCGGGAAGAGACTGAACAAAAATCGTACACCTATGGATGAGGACAGTGGCGGGGGGTAAGGGCAGAGGGTGGGGTGGGAACTGGGTGGAGGGGAGCTATGGGGAAAAAAAAGGAACAATTGTAATAATCTGAATAAAGATTTATTAAATTTAAAAAAAAAATACTTTGCACTTCAAAAACACCAGTAAAAGTAAGAAAACAAATCACAGACAAGGAGAAAACCTTTGTAAATATTTCTCTCATAAAAGACTTTTATCCAGAATATATAATTCAATAGTAAGACAAAAATTCCAGCTAAAAAAATGCACAAAGGATTTAAGTGGACATTCCACCAAAACAGACATATAGGCACATGAAAAGCTCAACATCATTTGTGTTTAGAGAAATGCAAATTAAAATCACAATGAGACACTACTAAAACGTCTATAATAAAAAAGACATGATAACAAGTGTTGGTGAGGATATGGGAAAAATGGAGCCTTTATACTTTTCTAGTAGAAATGTAACTGGTACAGTCACTTTCAAAAACATTTTGGCAATTTGGGTTAAAAAATGACTCTGAACTGTTTTTACACTTCTAACACCAAATGCACAGGTTTTTCTCCTAACACCAACAAATTTTCCAACCCTCCATACACCAAATGAGTGTTCCAAAATGTAATTGACACTACCCAGAATTAGTGCAGACTCTACAGGTGGAGGGCTTAATCACTCAAGACTGCCTCCACTCCTGACATCAGTCACAAGTCACAGTACCTGGCATAGTGCAAGACACATAACTGGCACTCAAATATTGACTAAACCAATTACCAAGAAAGTAAATTTGGTTTTAAATTGGAAGCATACAATTCTGAAAGAAACTTTCAGCAATTTATTTTTTCAAATGAGAAAATAAGACCAAGAAAGTTTAAGTGACTTATCAACTCTTGGTCTCCTGAATCAAAATTCTCTTCCCAGAAAATCATGATGTGTATCAATTCATGCTTATTGATTCACTAGAGGCCCAGTGCACGAAATCCATGCACGTTGCGGGGGGGGGGGGGGGGCGGGCGGGGAGAGGGTCCCTCAGCCCAGCCTGCACCCTCTTGCAATGAAGGGTCCATCAGGGGATATCCGACTCCCTGGGATTGGGCCTAAACCGGCAGTTGGACATCCCTCTTGCAATCTGGGACTGCTGGTTCCTAACCACTCGCCTGCCTGCCTGCCTGCCTGCCTCATTGCCCCTAACCACTCTATCTGCCTTCCTCATTGCCCCTAACCACTCGCCTGCCTGCCTGCCTGCCTGCCTGATCGCCCCTAACTGCTTGCCTGCCTGCCTAATCACCCCTAATTGCCTCTGCCTGCCTGACTGCCTGATCGCCCCTAACTGTCTCTGCCTTGACTCCTGCTGCCACAGCTTCATCTGGAATGACTTCTGGGAAGTTGTTTGGCTGTCCGGTCTAATTAGCATATTATGCTTTTATTAATATAGATAGAAGTTTTCCATGAATCTCCAGAAGTAATATAAAAATGTTCTTTAAAGAACCATTTCAGCTTCATGTACCCTAGCTCTGTCTGGCTATATCAGTTTTGGAGAATTCTAATGTTAACTATTACTTAAGAGCTTTTTTGGTCAGAAAAGACTAATCTTTAATTGAACCAATGTTTTCATGTGTCCTTCACACACACTATAATTTCAACATATTCTTATCATGCATCTTTATGTGAAAAACAATGTGCAAGTTACAATATCATACTCTAATAATACATAGTTAATTATATTGTACTAGAGGCCCAGTGCATAAAATTCGTGCACACGAGCAATCCCTTGGCCTGGCCGGTGATCAAAGCATGAGCATCTGGCATGGAAGGGCAGGTCCTAGCTGACCTCTGGGCTCTGGGCAGCACCTGGGCCCTTGGGCCCCCATATGCCGCCTTCCACCTGAGTCACGGTGCCTGAGTCCCCACATGGAGATGCGGTGAGTGCAGCCAGACGCCACGGGCCGGGGCGCAGCGTGGGCCTCTGGGCCACCCAGCAGCACCACACAGAAGCTGGGCAGGCAGCGTACTCTCTCCCGGCCAGCCTCGCAGACCGGCTCCTGCACAAACCCACGGGGAACCTGACCGACCCCTGCAGTCCTGGCAGCTGTGGCCTAGCTCACACGAAAGAGGCCACGCGGGTGCAGAGCGGTCTCCTCGCAGGTGCCAGCACCTGAGCGTGGGGGCTTCCCCGGCGCGTGAGCCCTGGCGTCCTGAGGGAGGGTAGCAGGGGGAGTGAGAGCAAGCTTGGCAGACACCCCACTTCCTCACCGCACCTCCATCCTCGTCACCACTGCCCGCAGGTAGCCGGCGAGAGGTTGCAGCAAGTCACCTACACCCGCCATGTTCCGCACTGCCCCCTGGTGGTCAGCGCACATCATAGCGAGCAGTTGAACTCCCGGTCTCCTGGTTGAACAACTACCTGAGGGGACAATTTGCATATTAGGCTTTTATTATATAGCACCCTTTAACATACCCCAAACACCTGCCTTCAACCAAAATGCTATTCAGTTGAGAAAGACAGATTGAATGTGAGCACTAGAGATACGTGCTTCAACTTCATCAGGAAAATTTCTGTAGTCCAGTGCCAGTGTTTTCAATGGTTGCTAGATTATACTGCAATTGTGTTCCTGGGCAACAAACAACTCAGAAGCTAGGTGAGCAAAGTCACCAAGAAATTAGAGAATCAAACGAAGATTTATAAAAGTACTCTGAAACTAAACTTTACCTTTTTATACCAATAAGTGAAGTAACTCTTTGTTATAACATCAGATATAGGATTTACAGCAAGACTATAAAAATTAATTAGAATTTATTTAAAGACATTATGTGAGGGTGAAAGGTGCTTCCCAAAAGAGAATGGCTAGGTTTAAGTTCCTCCTAACTCTATGAATTTTAATCCAAAAGCAATTTGAAGTTACAATATACAGAAAGCAAATAACTGGGCACTTTCTGACTTCCTCAATTGTTTTCTTCCTGGATTAGTGCTAGACTGCACTGTCTGTGATCTCTCCATGACCCAGAGAGGCATCTGGATGGAAAAATATAAAACTTGAGAGAATTGCTAATCTATAAGGGCCAAATGAAAGTATTGACATAATTTCATAAAATTAGTCTTGACCAGGTGAAAAGTAAAATGGAAAGAGGTAAAATGGGAGATAGGGAGAAAGGGAAAGAAGGGAGGGAGGAGGACAGGGAGAGGAGAGAGGTGGGAGATGGGAAGGAAGTATTTTTAAAAGGAAGCTTCTAAGGAGGAATCAGGAAATTTACCAAACTCTCCAAGTCCACTTGGGAGTAGTGACTTCCTGAGGGAGTCCTTACCAGTGATATTGTCATGGGAAATTCTCAAATATTCACACTTTCTAGAAACAGAACCTTTTCTTTCTGATTCCAATGAATCTCCTCTCATTAATCCCCCTTCTTATAGTTTACAGTTGCCCTTCCTCAGTTACTCAAAAATTTTCTTTTACTTTCACAACACTAAGAGAGGAAGATCGGGGCGGGGGGGGGGGGGGGTAGAAATGTCCATTTCTCATCTCGAAGAAACATTTACTCAGCAACTTCTGCTTGGAAGATACTAAGGATACAGTGCACTGAGATCTGGTGTCCTACCCTTAGGGAGCTTAGAATCTAGTTAGGGACCAAGACATACATAGAAATGATCTTTAAAAATACAATATAAAGTATAAGTATCAAGTGAGTATGACTGATAAATACATATTATAGGATTTTGGAGGCGAAGAAGTTCAAAACATGTCACTCCAAAATATGCCACTTGGGTATGCTGATTACTTTGAGTTAAAAGCACAGGAGAAACAGCAAGTTCAAGAGGGGCGCTCTGACCCTCCTTTTGTTTCCTGAAAGTAGGAGATAAAACTCCCATGTGAAAGGTGCCCTCCCTGTAAGGAAGAAGACATTCTATCACCAGAAATGAGAAATCAAAGCCCAGAAATCTGTACAAACAAACCTTGTTAAAATCCTTATCTTCCTAGTCCAGCCTTGGGCAAACTACTGGCCGGAGGCTGTTCTATTCGGTTCTCTTGCTCTCCCCTCCGCTCCTTTACTTTGAATTTATATTAGTTCACACAAACACTCCATCCATGCTTTTGTTCCGGCCCTCCGGTCCAGTTTAAGAACCCATTGTGGCCCTGGAGTCAAAAAGTTTGCCCACCCCTGTTAGTCACTTCTTTACTACTGCTAACCCAAACCCCTCTGTCTTCTTAATTTACCACAAATTTATTGTTTGTCTAGAGCAGTGGTCGGCAAACTGCGGCTCTGTTGACTAATGAGTTTGCCGACCACTGACCTAGACTCTCGATTCCAATAATTACAGGCTGTTGTTGTTCCTTGTGATTAAGCCCCTATAGTAAAAGCTTTCTGCTCTGGTCACCTCTTCAGGTCTTCATTCTCCTGTGAAGGCTCCCGTGTACGTGTAAATTTTTTTTTTAACTTAGATGCTTTTCTCCTGTTTATCTGATTTATGTCAACTTAATTCGTAGGCCCAACCAGAGACCCCAAGAGGGTAGAGAATTTTTCTTCCTTTAGAGTTAATAGCAAAATTGAACTTTACAAAAAAAGGTACAGTTTAGATTTTAGGACAGTAAAGAAGAAATCAGGCTGTTGCGAAACTCAAGGGATTCACCATTTGGGGTGCTCTAATAAAAAATGCAAGGTAGGCCAAAACCGGTTTGGCTCAGTGGATAGAGCGTCGGCCTGCGGACTGAAGGGTCCCGGGTTCGATTCCGGTCAAGGGCATGTACCTTGGTTGCGGGCACATCCCCAGTGGGAGGTGTGCAGGAGGCAGCTGATCGATGTTTCTGTCTCATCGATGTTTCTAGCTCTCTATCCCTCTCCCTTCCTCTCTGTAAAAATATCAATAAAATATATTTAAAAAAAAAAAATGCAAGGTAGTTTTTTTTACCTGCAGCAAGAAAGGGAGGATTAGCCATTGCTTATATACACTATTTGGGAAGTTACAAGTTGATTTCAGTTGGCTACACTTATTATTGGGTTAGGTCCCTATCAGTCTCATCCTTTTTATAGATGGTCTGCAAAATACTGTGCTACATTTTAACATTTAGCAAGAACAGCATTTAGCAAGAGTAGCCTTTAGTAAGAATGGCCCAGACCTTAAGACTCTTGCCCTATCTAACAAGGTCAGGTAGGTAGAATGACTTGAAGACTGGTAAGGAAGAGAGAAAGCACATAGCAGGTTTAGAGGATAGTGAAGAAACCAGTTTGATGAGTGAGATCATAGCTTTTCTATAAAAAATATAAAAACGTGACAACGCAGAGTGCAGAGAGACTTTCAAGAGTACAAATTAAGAAATGTGAACTAAGTCAGTAGGAAAGAGTACTTCTGGAAATTTTTTTACATAGATACATACACACATTTCCTTAAAATACACACAGATTAGACTTGAAAAAATTACTCACATTACGTATGACAAAGGTAAAATAAAACATTTACTTTAGACAGAGACAGCACATGGAAAACACAAATTCTGACAATTCACTAGTCTTTCTGTTAAGATTTCATTCTTCTAAGCTTGAATTAGAACTTCCCATGACAAAATGCTGATATCTGATTACTCAGGGATTTTATTAAACAACATGAGTCATTCTTGATTTTTCTTCTTCTCTGCTTGTCTTGACCAACTCGAATATTTCATTACTTTAGCATCAGCAATTGGGGAAGAAAAGGAATAGAGGACTAAAATGAAGTCTATGGATTTGTGCAATACAGTAAGGACAGGATATAAAGAACATTAAATTTCAAATTCCAATTCCCATTTACTAATAGCTTGATTTCAAAGAAGTCATTGATTCTCAGTTTCTCAGATGTTCTCACATACTTGCTTACATACCTGAAAGGTTACTGTATTCAAAATAGCTTGAAAATGCTCTCAAAACTATTTACCAGGCAAATTACATCATTGAAGGTTAGCCCTGGCCAGTGTCACTCAGTTGGTTGGAGCATCATCGTCCCATACACTGAAGGTTGTGGGTTCAATTCCCGTTCAGGGCACATACCTAAGTTGCAGATTCGATCCCCTGTTAATGTTCCTCTCTCTCTCTCTCTCTCTCCCCCCCCCCCTAAAATCAGTAAGAATATCCCCGAGTGATGAGGATTTAAAAAATTATATCACTAAGGATTCAATGACTGAAGAGTGATGTTATTGGCTAAACGAAGGCTTAAAAACCACCTGTGGACAATCACTGTTTCAATTTCCTAATGCTCTATGTAACCCTAAGTTGGCATTACTCCATTATTTGAGAGAAAACTCCTTAATAGTCTGCACACGTCATCGGGTTACAAAAGAAAATAGTGAAAGGAAGGGAACACCTGACATACTCTGTCCTAAATAATCAAAGGGTAACTCAAATTCATTTGCAACTCTCTGGAGAATCCTGTATGACACAAATTTAAAGCATTCTAATCATTCTAAACAAAATGAGTGTGAAATCAAACCTTAATATAAAAGGTGACTATTAACTGTAACCACCCATGAATTTAGAGAATTCTGAATCCAGGTAACTGTAGGGTACTTTTAATTATATTCTAGTTGAAGATTAGACTTGTTTACGAAGATGTTGCTTGGTAACAGAAGCAATGCTTTAACAGCCTACTCAGTTTTAGATCTACTCAAATATTTTGTGCTCATAGTCTGAACACATTACAAACTATGTAAGAAATTATGAACAAGTTTCTTGTTATCCTAGACTTCTTTGAGATTTTACTTGAAATAGCTTCATCATTACAACTAATGACCAAAGTATTTTAAAGTACTTAGCAGTGGGCATTTTTAAGAGCTAAGTGCCCAATTATTATGGTCAAAAGCTGGGCACTAAGGATTTATCTATGTCCACTTAAGCCCAGCATTCATGACATATTTTTAGACGTATCTCTGTAACGGCAGCCAACAACACTTAAAATTGTCTTCAGGGTCAAGGAAAATGGTAGCATAGCATTTTCATCCCGAACTAAATTGGAGGTACTACATATTTAGCCAGTTACTAACTGGCTGCACAAGCACCACGCGGGAGTGCATCAAAAAGCTCCAGTTTCAGGTGCATTGCACTGCCTACAAAACCTCCTGCTTTGCTAACACCCGCTCTAATTGCATTACGAGAAAAAAATCATCCGAGGGCAAGTTTTGAACAGAAGAGAATGAGAATTCCAAAATATGGATAAGACAGCGTCCCCCTGAAATGAGGGTACGTACCAGACTCACACACAGCCTTGCAACGTGCGGACATGAAACTAACAGTGACCTGTGTTCCGGCCACGATCGCCACCGAGGGACCCCTCCAACAGCTCCAACCACCGGCACCCACTCAGCTCTTCTCGCCGGGGCATTGGGGCGAAGGGAGCCGGTCCCACGCGCGGGTGCGCGCCCAGCCCTCCACGCCTGGCGAGGTCCGGGAGGCCGCTGGCGGCGCGGGCTGACAAGGCGGAGCAGGACGACCCGGCTCCTCGGGCTCCAACCGCGGGGAAATGTGAGGGGTCCCGGGAGAACTCCCGGGGTGGAGACGCGGCCGCCGAGCACCGCCCCGCTCCTCCGCGGCGGGCTGGCCTTCTCAGAGATGCGGGGCCAGCTCTGCACGCCGTCCGGCGGGAATACCACCTCAGCCCGCCGCCCGGGCCCCTCCAGCCGTAAGGGTGGCCAGAGTCGCGGGACCCTGAGGCGCACGAAGCAGGAAGTCCCGCCCCTCGGTTACGTCACCGAAGCGGCAGCCCGAGGCCGTTAAAGGGAGGAGCGAGCGAGCCGGGGCGGGGCCGCCACCCTCTACGGCGGCGACGCAGCGCCGGAGCCACGCCCCGAGGCGGCCGCTGAGGGACGCCGAGGTACCCAGAGCCCCAGGGGACGGGAACCCGACAGGCCACCTGCTTCTCGGGCCAGCGTGAGACTCGGGGTTGAGCGGAAGCCGATGGTGTTTCCCCCTTTTCGCGTTTCTCCTTCCCTCTGCCCGCTCTCACCACACTTTGCTCGGAGGGCTCCGAGGTGGTACTGCCCCCATCCCGCCCGCCTCCGTGCCCACGGCAGCCCAGGGTGGGGAGGAGGCGCGGCTGGCCTTCGGGGACCGCGGGGCCAGCAGGACCACCCGTCCCTCCCCGGCCGCCTGCTCACATCCCACCGCGTACTTCCCTCCAGCCCGGGCCACTGGTTGGTCTTCAGGTTGTAACTAGACGTGGAAGAAGAGGGACTAGCTTTGGAGAACGTGATCGGATATGAGCCCACGAATGAATAAGGGAGGGTCAGCCTTTCAGAGCAGGTGATAGCAAAAGTAGGCCCCATCCCTCCCCCATGATAGTTCAGTGCCTCGATTTGGGTTTTGATTCTCACTACATTGTGAAGCACAGCTTATTTTTGCCCCCAACGTAAACATTTTTGGGCTCCCCATATATGATTAGAAAGGCAACTGACATATGACCGTTTTTTGTTGAAATGAACAAAGAGGAGCCATTAGACGTGACAGGGAATTGGGTACTGGGGTGTTCATCTGTGTCAGTGAACAGATTCTAGAATCCAGAAATAAACTGCTGTGTATGTATGAGTGTTTAATAATGATAATTCACATTTACTGAGCACCTACCAAATACTGGAGCACTTTTTCAGATTATCTTATTTGACTCTCTAGTGTCTCGATTTCACAGCGTTATCCAGAGCCATTACTGGTCAGTGTGGAAACCAGTCATTCTATCTCCAGAAGCCTCAGAGGTCATCAGTAAAAATGTACATTACAAATCATTGGTCAAGGGGAAAAGATGGTCAGTGGGACAGGCTTAACATCTACTTTCTCAAATAAGTACAGATGGATCAAGGAATTAAAGAATGAAACCATAGCCCTGGGCCTAGCCGGTTTGGCTCAGTGGATAGAGCGTCACCGGTGGACTGAAGGGTCCCAGGTTTGATTCAGGTCAAGGGCATATACCTCCCTTGCAGGTTCCCTGCCCTGGTGGGGGAGGCAGGGCATGCAGGAGGCAACCAGTCCATTTGTCTCTCTCACATGGATATTTCTGTCTCTCCCTCTCCCACTCTCTAAAAATATCCTCAGGTGAGGATTAACAACAACAACAAAAACTTGGTGTAGAGTTGAAAACCAATTTACCTAATTTACAACCTAATTTACCAAAATTTAACATAAGCATTAACCTTTGCCTCAACAAACTCATTTGCTCCAAGGAACAAAGCTAAAAGAAAACAGATTCAGTGTCGGAGCTGAACACTGAGCTACGGATGAGTGGCTTACTCAGACACAATGTTTGCTGTGAAAGAGAGGGCTAAGGGACTGCCTGGCTAAAGGAACCAGGTAGCCTTGATTTTCTGCCTCGTTAGGCTTTTATTGTAGCAGCAGTTTGAAATAAAGTTTATCTTTTAGATACAATCAGTAAGGTAAGTAATCTTGGGAGGACACATGTGTTTGTAGTTTTAAGCAAGGACATCCAAAAGATTAAGCATAAGGATTCCAGTAAACACTCGGGGGTCTGCACGTGCACAGGCTTGTCTGGAAAGATCAAGGAATAATTAGGGTCACCATCTTTGGCACTCCCCTAAGACAGAATTTCAATAAACAGGGCAGGTGGCCTTCCGCACACTTCCCTTTTCTCAGAATGTCCTCCTTACAAGCTTTCCAACCAAGTCTCATGTGCTCCCCAACAATTCAGCCCTAGCCAGTTTGGCTCCATGGATAGAGGCTCAGCCTGCTGACTGAAGGGTCACAGGCACTTGCCTGGGTTGCGGGCTCTATCTCCAGTAGGTGGGTGCAGAAGGCAACCAATCAATGGTTCTCTCTCATCACACTGATGTTTCTATCTCTTCCTCTCTGCAATCAATAAAAATATATTTAAAGAAAACAAAAACAGATTCACAAGGATGTTCCTCACTCCCTTTTTTTGATAGGTGCTTCTAGAAATAAGTGCCATCACTAAGACATTAAATTATGATGCATACATATAATGGTATATCTTTGAGCCATTAAAAACAATGATGTAAGTCTCTTTTTATATGGAAATGTATCCGTAGCATATATGTTGGTTATTTTTTCCAGAAACAAAGCAGAAGATAGATCAGTATGAACAGTATAATACCAACATGAGTGTGTTTGTGTGTGTGTGTGTGTGTGTGTGTGTGTGTATATATATATATATATATATATATATATATATATATATATATATATATATGTTTTTACATGTAAAAAAAAAGACCTGGAAGAATGTTGGCCAAAATGCAAATGACTTTTACCTTTTGAACTTTTCTATGTGAATTTTTAAATAATGAACATATCATTTTCCTAAAAACAAAGTTGTTTTATTTTTTAATTAAGGATATACCAGTGGAAGGGGCAGGCAGTTAACTATAGCCCTCACAGCTGGATAATTAATGTGAACTAATTGTATCTGAGATCTAAGTCTCAGCTTTTTAAGTGTCCAAAAGTGTGATTATATTAACTTACCTGGAGTTGAATGATCTAACTCATCACTTGGACATCATGACTCTAATTCCCCAAATTGGGCTGGGTATCCTTCCTATATGTTCTCTGTGTGTCTTTCATGATCATTGTCACACTGAATGGTAGTTCCCTTTTTCTGCACTAGACTGTTTGCTCCTACCATATATATGTATACACATACACACATATCTTTTTTTCTGTCATACATATTTCTTTTCCCCTAATTCATTGTTAGTCATCTACTTTATTTTTGTGTGCAAAAATTTTAGTTTTAATGTAGCCAAAATGCTAATAGAATTATACAGATATTAAAGGGATAGTTTCAACAACTTTATACCTATAAAATCAACAACTTGTCCAGTGAAATGGACAAATTTCTGAAAAATACAAAAGAAGGAAAAGAAAATCCAAATGGCCCAATATCTATTAAAGAAATTGAATTTGTAATAAAAAACTTCCCCACAAAGAAAACTTCAGGCCTGGATGGCTTTACCAGTAAATTTTATTAGACATTTAAAGAAGATAAAATACTAATCCTACACTATTTCAGAAAATAGAGCAGGTAGGAACACTTCTAAACACATGAGGCAACATAATCTACCTAAATAACCCACATGAATATAGACTTAAAAATTCTTAACATCCCAGTTGGTGTGGCTCAGTGGTTGAACATTAACCTATGAACCAGGAGGTCGAGGTTTGATTCCCGGTCAGGGCACATGCCTGGGTTGTGGTCTCAATACCCAGTGTGGGGGTTGCAGGAGGCAGTGGATCAATGATTCTCTTTCATCAATGAAGTTTCTATCTCTCCCTCTCCCTTCCTCTCTGAAATAAATAAAAATATATTTTAAAAGTTCTTAACAAAATATTGGCAAATTCAACCTTGCAATATAGAGGGAAAGCTACTATGGTGAAGAAAAATGGTTTAACGTTGAAAAGTTAGTGTAGTTCACCACATTAACAGAATGAAAGGGACAAACAAAATTATAGTTTCAATAGATGCAGAAAAAATCATTTGACAAAATTCAAAATCCATGTTAAAAACTCTCAAGCTAGAAATGGAAGAGAGCTTTCTCAATATAGCAATCATCTTTTTAAAAAAGTAATGATGAAATAGTAAACCTTTTCCCGCTAAGATTAAGAACAACATAAGGCAAGAATATCTGCTCTCACCATTACTATTCAAGGTTGCATTGAAGGTCCTAATCAATGCAATAAAACAAGAAGCATACAGATTGGAAAAACTTGGGCTTCCTGACTACAAAACTTACAACAAAACTATAGTAATTAATACAGTACTGTACTTCCAAAAACATAGATATACTATATAGAGAAGTGGAACAGAATTCAGAGGCCAGAAATAAACCTTTACATTTTTGGTCAATTGACTTTTGACAAAGATGCCAAGACAAATCAAAGGAGGAAAGAATAGTCTTTTTGATAAATGGTGCTGGAAAAATGATATCCACATGGAAAAGAATAAACTTGGATCCTTTCCTCACATTATATACAAAAGTTAAGATTAGTTAATGATCCAAATGTTAGAGCTAAAGCTATATTAAAAAAAAACATAGGAAAAAACATAGCCATAAATCTTCATGACATTGGATTAGGCAATGGTTTCTTAGATGTGACACCAAAAGCAAAAACAACCAAAGAAAAACACAAGTTGAACTTTATCAAAATTAAAAAATGTCATGCTTCAAAGAACACTATCAAGAAAGTGAAAAGACAACCTTCAGAATGGAAGAAAATATTTGAAATCTAATAAGGGACTTGTATTCAGGATATTATATAAAACCTCTTACAATTCAACAATCAAATGACAACCTAATTTAAAAATGGACAAGGTTGAATAGAGATTCCCCAAAGAAGATACTACATAAATGGCCAATAAGCACATGAGAAGATAATCGACATCATTTATCATTAGGGAAAGGCAAATCTATAATCACAGAGGTGGACAATAACACGTGTTAGTATGTGGAGAAATTGGAACTCTTATACCCAGTGGCAGGAATGAAAAATGGTGTTTTGGGAGTAGTTTGGCAGTTCCTCAAGAGGTTACACAGTTAACAAAGGACCCAGAAATTCCACTCCTAGGTACCGTGTTTCCCCGAAAATAAGACATCCTCCGAAAATAAGACCTACTTACAGGTTTCCTTCTGAGTGAAATATAAGGCATCCCCCGAAAATAAGGCCCAGGCTCTGTCTCAGAATGAAAATTAATTTACCGTAAACTGGTCGCTAGGGCCGCCCCGACTGGCGTCTAGCAACCAGTGACATTACGCGGAGTCCTGACATCACTGCTGTGTGGAGGCGGAGCGGAGGTCGGAGTGAGCGGTGAGCGTGGGGCGGGAGAGAGGAGGAGACTTTCCCAGATGCGTGTAGAACAGGAGGATTAGAGCGGACTGGACGCGGCGAAGGTGGTGAGTGCTGGTCTGTCTCTGGTGACACTACCTGATGCTCGCGGCCGCCTTCATGATGACTGAAGGTTCTCAGTCAGTGGCAGACCCTGCTCCAGCCCAGATCCAGGCCCCAGCAAGCCCAGTGACAGTCCCCAGGCAGGCCCCAGGGGGTAAATGTCTGATAAAAAGGTAGGGGGTATGTCTGGTGAAGGTGTTCAGTGGCACAGGGGTGGGGGGAGGGGGATCACTTAAAATGACACAGGAGGATCAGAGGGGGCAATCAAAATGACACAGGAGGATCAAAAGGGGTTACTAAAATGGTAATCCCCCCTCTGATTCTCCTGTGCCATTTTGATTCCCCCCTCTGATCCCCCCCATGTCATCTTGAGTGACCCCCCTCCCCCCACCTTGATACCCCAATTCCTTTTTTTTTTTACCCCTAGAAATGAGCGCAAAAAGTAAAAGCTACTCTGTGGAGTACAAGAAAGGAATCGTGGAAGACTCTTGGGGCCAAAATCTTACTGCTTTCGGCAAAGAGAAGATGTTGAGTATCCGATTGATCCAAAAATGGTGAGCAGAGTATGGTAACCTCATTGAACAAGTGGACAAGGGAAATGCTAAAAAGCGCAAGTGTGGATCAGGTCGGCAACCATTATTTTCCAAGCTGGAAGACCTGATCTGTGAATGGGTTGTTGACAGGAGAGCAAAGGCTTTGGTTGTGAATAGGGCTCAGATTCAAGAATTTGCCCTTGCAATGGCACCACAGTTTGACATAGCCCCGGAAGACTTCAAAGCATCACAACACTGGCTGGATAATTTCCTTCAGCGAAGTGAACTGTCTTTAAGAAGATCTACAACATTGTTTAGGTTGGAAGATACTCAAGTTATTAAGCAAGCACTTGCATTCAAGTCCTTTATTGATGATGCTGACTTCTCTAAATACAATCTTCCCAACATGATTGCTATGGATGAAACTGCAGTGTTTATGGGCCAATCTCAAACAACAATTGAACAGCGGGGTGCCTCCTTAGCGTACATTCCCTCCACTGCTTACGAAAGTGCACGTGTTTCCTGTATTTTGGCAATTCATCTGGATGGCACTAAAATCCCACCTTTAATCATTTCTAAGGGCAAGAAGGAAAAGATTGAACGTGTTTTGGGCATTTTTATTCTTGAAACTGAAAAAGCCTGGGCCACACAAGCAGTTATAAGGAAGTGGGTCGATTTAATGCTGCCTCTTGTTATGCGAGGGAGCCAAAGAGGTCTGCTAGTCTGGGATGCAGCCAGCACTCACCGCGCTAAAGACATGAAGACATTTCTTCACGAAAGAAAAATAGATCAGATAATGATTCCCACAGGAATGACGGCCTATCTCCAGACTCTTGATATTGCAATAAACAAGCCATTCAAAGACAATTTGCGCATGGAAATTAATGACTACATTGAAAATAGAATGGAGAGAAATCAGTGTGGAAACTTTGTGAAACCTAAACTGCAAGAAGTTGTGACTTGGGTGAAGAATTCATGGGAGAAAATCACTGACAGTTGCATTGCAAATGCACTGCGAGCAGGCTACCTTGACAAGAAGTACTCATTTAAAGACAGTGCTATTGCTAAGCATGAGAGATTTGGTCCACTGATTCTGAAAGAAATGGAGTCACAAGAAATTCACCAGGAAATTCAGGAATTGGATTGTTATGATGATGTTCCAGAAGATGATGACATGATTGTCATTGAATAAATGAGTAAATTCTTGATACTGTAGGATTCACAGTTTGTCTGGTTTGTGTTGACAACTACTGTACTACTGTACCGTATACAGGTAATAAATTTCCTTTATTTTCATTTAACAATAAATGTGTACCATATTCTTCTTCATGGAAAAATAAGACATCCCCTGAAAATAAGACCTAGCGTGTCTTTGGGGGCAAAAATTAATATAAGACACTGTCTTATTTTCGGGGAAACACGGTATATACCCAAGTGAATTGAATACATATTTTCACACAAAAATTCTACACAGCAACATTTTCATAATAACCAGAGGTAGAAATATCACAAATGCCTATCCTATATAATAAAAGCTTAATATGCAAATTGTTCCGTCGGGCAGTTGTTGGACCAGAGAGTTTGACTGCTCACTATGACGTGCACTGACCACCAGGAGGCGGCGCGGAACATGGCAGGCGGTGGCAATGCAGCACTGGCAGCAGGCGGTAGTGGAGCCACTGCCAACCCCAATGGGCCCTGCCAAGAGCAGGACTGCAGCAGGATGGTGGAGCAGGTAAGCGGGTGCTGCTAGGCCAAGGCAGGTATGAGCGGGGGCCTGATCGCCCTGTCAATCACCCCACAGACAGCAACAAGCGGTGGTGGCAGCGGGTGGGGGCCCGGCCCTGACTGATCACCCCGCAAGTGGGATGGTGGAACAGGTGAGAGGGCAGCACCAGGCCACGGCGGGGTGCCAGGCGGGGCTGCGAGGCTGGGGTCGCAAGCTGGGACCTGATCCCCTCAGGCCACTCTGAGGGATCCCACCTGTGCACGAATTTATGCACCGGGCCTCTAGACAATAAATAAATGAATAAAAAAATGTGGAATATCTATGCAATGGAATAGTATTCAGCCATAGAAAGGAATGAAGTACTGATTCATGCTATCACCTGGATGAACCTTGAACACATTATATGCTAAGTGAAAGCTACATATTGTGTGATTCAATTTATGCGAAATGTCCAGAATAGACAAATCCTAGGGAAAGAATTATTTTGGATGGTTTACAAAATAAGAGTAAATACCTACCCTTTTTATTCTAAAGAGACTTTTTAAAAAACCACGTACCTATCCTATCTAATAAAAGAGTAATATGCAAATTAACCATCACTCTGCTACACCCACAAGCCAAGTCCACAAGCCATGCCAACCAGCCAATCAGGAGCAGATATGCAAATAAACCCAACCAAGATGGCTACGGCCACAGAGAGCAGGAGGGAGGCTTGGGTTTCCCCGGCAATGGAGGAAGCCAAGCTTTCTGCCTGCCCTTGCCAGCCTAGGCCTCCACTCAAGGCTACAAAGTTTCAATGATAGAAGATACATAAACCCAAACAGAAATGGCAGCAGCCACGGAGCTGGAAAGAGCAGGAGGCTAGGGTTGCCCCCGGCGATGGAGGAAGCCAAGATTTCCGCACACCCTGGAAGGCCCAGGCCTCACTTAAGGCTACAAAGTTTCAATTAGAGAAGATACATAAATCCCAACAGAAATAGCTGCTGCCACAGAGTGAGCAGAAGGCTTGGCTCCACTCCAGGCTACAAAGTTTCAATTGTAGAAGATAAATAAATCCCAGATACCAGGGCCTCTGCTTGGGTCAACGGGGGGAATGGCCAGCCTGCAAACCACCACAGGCCCCTCGCCCAGGCTGCGCCAAACCCCAAGGGAAACCCCACCCCGATCCGGGACAACCGTCAGGGCAAACCAGCTGGCCCCCACCCATGCACCAGGCCTCTATCCTATCTAATAAAAGAGTAATATGCAGATTGACCATCACTCCAACAAACAAGATGGCTGCCCCCATGTGGTCAAAGATCCTGCCCCCACATGGACACAAGATGGCCACCACAAGATGGCCAGCAGGGGAGGGCAGTTGGGAGGAACCAGGCCTGCAAGGGAGGGCAGTTGGGGCGATCAAGCCTGCTGAGGAGGGCAGTTAGGTGTGACCGGGCTGGCAGAGGAGGGAAGTTGGGGGTGACTGGGTCTGCAGGGAAGGGCAGTTGGGGGGGGACCCAGGCCTGCAGGGGAGAGCATTTGGGGGGTACCAGGCCTGCAGGGGAGGGCAGTTAGGGGTGACCAGGCCTGCAGGGGAGGGCAGTTAGGGGTGACCAGGCCTGCAGGGGAAGGCAGTTAGGGGCAAACAGGCTGGCAGGAGAGTGGTTAGGGGGTGATAAGGCTGGCAGGCAGAAGCGGTTAGGGGCAATCAGAAAGGCAAGCAGGTGAGCAGTTGGGACCAGCAGTCCTGGATTGTGAGAGGGATGTCCGACTGCCCGTTTAGGCCCGATCCCAATGGGATCGGGCCTTAAACGGGCAGTCGGACATGAGGGGTCCCAGATTGGAGAGAGTGCAGGCTGGGCTGAGGGACACCCCCCCCCCCCGTGTACGAATTCCATGCACCGGGCCTCTAGTCTATAATAAAAGCATAATATGCTAATTAGACTAGACAACCAAATGACATTCCAGATGTCATTCCGGACATCCTTCTGGATGAAGCCGTGGCAGTGGGGGCTGAGGCAGAGACAGTTAGGGGCAATCAGACAGGTAGGCGAGCAGTTAGGGGTGATCCGGCAGGCAGGCAGAGTGGTTAGGGGAAATCAGGCAGGCAGGCGAGCAGGCAGGCAGGCAGAGAGGTTGGGGTGATCAGGCAGGCAGGCGGACATCCCCTGAGGGGTCCTGGATTGTGAGAGGGTGCAGGCTGGACTGAAGGACCCCCCGCCATGCAAGAATTTCATGCACCAGGTCTCTAGTCCATATATATAAAAGCCTAAGCTACCAGTTGCTATGACACACACTGACCACCAGGGGGCAAATGCTCAATGCAAAAGCTGCCCCCTGGTGGTCAGTGAGCTCCCACAGCCAATCTCCCATGGTCCCTCCCCCCCAGCTTGGCCCATCGGGACTGGGTGAGATTGCCCCAATCGGCCCCAATTGCCGGCCAGGCCAAGGGACCCCCACCTGTGCACGAATTCGTGCACCAGGCCTCTAGTGACTTTATAAAATTCATATGCCATAAATGACAAATGTTGGTGAGGATGTGGATAAAAGGGAACCCTTGTGCACTGTTAGTGGAAATGTAAATTGGTGCAACCACTGTGAAAAACAGTATAAAAGTTCCTCAAAAAATTAAAAATAGAACTACCTTAAGATCTAGCAATCCCACTTCTGGGTATATATTTATCCAAATAAAATGAAAACACTAATTCAAAAGGATACATGAACCACCCCCTCCCCAGCATGTTCATTGTGGGGTTATTTACAATAGCTAAGATATTGAAACAATGTAAGTGTCCATGAATGAAAAAAGAAAATGTGTGTGTCTGTGTGTCTACAGCCTTGAGAAAGAATGAAGTCTTGTCATTTGCAAAACATGAACCTGGAAGGCACTATGCTAAGTGAAATAAGTTAGAGAAAGAAAAATACCATATGATCTTATATCGCATATGTTATCTTCAACTTATATGTGGAATATTTTATTTTATTTTATTTTTATATGTTTTTATTTATTTTAAAGAGAAGAAGGGAGAAGGAGAGAGGGGCAGAAACATCTATGATGAGAGAGAATCATTGATTGGCTGCCTCCTTGCAAGCCTCTTACTGGGGATTGAGCCCGCAACCCAGGCATGTGCTCTGAGCCACACTGGCTGGGCTATATGTGAAATCTTTTTTAAAAACCAGCTCATAGATACAGAGAACAGATTGGTGGTTACCAGAGGGTTGGGGTTAAAGGGGAGTGGGCCAATGGGTGAAAAAAGTCAAAGGGTACAAACTTCCAGTTATAAAATAAGTCCTTGGGATGTAATGTATAGTATGGTGATTATAGTTAATAATACTATACTGCATGTTTGAATGTTGCTAAGAAAGTAAATCTTAAAAGTCCTCATCACACACAAAAAATGTTGTAATTATGTATGGTGACAAATGTTAACTAGACTTATTGTGATGATCATGTCAAAATACATACAAATATCGAATCATTATGTAGTACACATGAAACTAATAATGTTTTCTGTCAATTATACCTCATTTAAAATATTCATATACCAACATCTGACAGCTTTACTATGTCTGCCAATTTTTTCCCAAGCATTTATGTAATCAGGTTTGGCTACCTGCCACAGTGAAAGCCAAACTCATGAGACAAGTGCTGGTGCAAAAGGAAAGAGGTTTATTTAGGTGCCACAACCTAGGAGAATGATGGACTCCTGTCTCAAAGACCATCTCCCCCTTTCTGCTAATGCCTGCAGTTCTTATAGAGATAAGGGGAGGGATTTTTTTCCCTATCCAATTATTTTGCTAGCTTTTAGTATGCTCAGTCCCTATCCATTAATCTTTCTAGCCTTTAGCACTCTCAGTGTAAGAACCTCCCCCTGTGCCATCTTGGCCAATAGGGGAGATTCCCCAGCACTCCCTGACTTTCTACAGCAAGCATGTCAAACTCCCATCCAGTGGGCCCCATGCGGCCCACAATGAATATCTTTGCAGCCCAGCCAATATAACGGCATGTAAGAAACATTTTAATAAAAATTTCGTAACTTAATTTTTACAATATCCTGTTATACATAATTATTAACGAATTACAACATTCACTAATGACTGATTACTATAATCATGTTGCATTCATATCCCTTATATGTCTTACGTGTAGGCACACCATTTCTTTCCACTAACACTAGCAGCGAATATTTTAGCAACTGATTGCCACGTCATTAGACTTGGATTTACTTGTTTGGTGTGCACAAGAGGAAATATTTCGCTTTTGGAGATCAAGAAAAATAGGTTTATTTGCATTAAGCTTATTAATTTGTGCAGTTACTCAGTGTCTGGTAAGTTAATGTTCAAGAGAAAATATTGATTTTTATTAAAATGTTCTATTATTTTATGTTAATGATTACTCTTTTATTTTAGCCCTTTGTATTCAGCATGTCTCTATCAAAATAAACCAACATTTCTATGAAAATTGAAGTTTTTGGTTTTTTGCAGCCTACATAAACTTAAACCTTGTTTATTTGTCCCATGTTAGCCTTTGAGTTTGACACACTTATTGTACAGTATCACAGTCAGTGTGTGTGTGTGTGTGTGTGTGTGTGTGTGTGTGTGTGTGTGTGTGTAGGAGGGGAGTGTTAGGACCTGCCATCAGAAAGCCTGGAGATGCCAGAGCTCTCATCCCACCTCCCCAGCTGGCCAGCTGTGCCCACACCCACCCTGCTGCTGGCTACCTGTGCTCTGGACTGACTGTCTATTGTAACATTTATATATTGCAATATGTATTTTTATTATAAATTAACTTCATTTTATTCCTTATAATACAATTAGGGCATTATATTAATTTTTAATGATGTGTATAGGTAGGTTGCATGATATATGTGTTTCATTTGAGGATGTTAAGGGAGTGTTAAAATAAAATTATGAAAACTTATCATTATAATGGTCAGAGATGCTAATCTAAGACAGTCCATGGGGAAATGGAAGCTATAAAGAAAAAGAAGCCCTGGCAGCTGAAGGGGGTTTCAGTAGTAACCAAAGTGGAGACCACCCATAAGGATTTTCACTTTCCTGAAAGAAAGGCATTACTAATCTATTCTCGAGTCCTCCTAGACATTTTCTTGTTCACCATTTGGGATTTTCTGTCTAGTTACATTGATTTTCCTCAACCAGCAGCATGCTTATTATTAGCACTCAAGGAACTTGTCAGAGAACTTCATTTTCAATAGACCACTGTCCAGTACCAGATAAGAACATAACTGAGACCTGTTTAAGAAAGATAATCTAAGCCAGTGGTCGGCAAACTCATTAGTCAACAGAGCCAAATATCAACAGTACAACGATTGAAATTTCTTTTGAGAGCCGAAAACTGACTTCTGCTCATGGGCCACGAAGTTTCAATCACACTGTACATGAGCGCCCTCACGTGGTATTTTGTGGAAGAGCCACACTCAAGGGGCCAAAGAGCCACATGTGGCTCGCGAGCCATATGTGGCTCGCGAGCCGCAGTTTGCCGACCACTGACCTAAGCCAGTGGCTGTACTTTGGAATCAGAGGAATTTAAAAAAATACTGATACCTGCTCAGCCAGTGTGGTTCAGTGATTGAGCACCAACCCATGAACCAAGAGGTCACCAGTTCAATTCTAGGTCAGTGCACATGACTGGGTTCGGGGCTCAATCACCAGTAGGTGACATGCAGGAGGCAGCTGATCGATGTTTCTCTCTCATTCATGATTCTATCTTTCCATCCCTCTCTCTCTAAAATCAATAAAATAATTTTTAAAATAATGATATCTGGTTCCCACCTTCAAAGATTCTAACTTAATAAGAGTAAGCAAAAAAAAAAAAAAAAAAAAGAGTAAGCAGGCATTGGAGTTACCCAGGTGACCAGGTGACTGTAATGTGCAACTAAGGCTAAGAACCATTGCTCTCAGAATGAAGCAGTGGTTCTCAAACATTAGAGGGAATTAGAACCACTGAGAGGGTTGTAAGACACAAATTGCTGTTCTTCACCCTCAGAGTTTCTGATGCAGAAGGTCTGGAGTGGGGCCCAATAATTTGTATGTTTGAAAGAGTTCCCAGGTGATGCTGATGCTGCTGGTCTGTTCACACTTAGAGAACACAGAACACTCTGCTGCACACCCTAACAACAGTGGTGGTGCAAAGGAAAAGCACTTGTGCAATTGAGTTCCTGAATTTGTCACCTTTTTAGTGAATATTATTTTTACTTGAAAGAAAGCTGACACACAATGGATATTTAGACTTGGGTATTTGGGAGATATTTTTTCAAAGGTAAAATAGCTGGACACTTTAAGGAAAATAACTGACAATATTTGTTGCCCCTAACAAACTGAGCTTTCAAATGAAAACTAGAAATTTGGAAAACTTGGATATACCACCATGAGTTTGACCACATGCAAATACTTAAAGATTTCTGGGGTAATACTGGTAGTGATATTGATGAATATGACTTTTGGATATTGTATAATGAAATGTGTTAACATTTGGAAAATCTGCATAGCTCAGTGAAGCAGTATTTTTTCAGATAAACAGTGCATAATGTTACAGTGCATAATGACTGATTTTAATGTAACAGAATATGATATGGTTTCAAATTTCACATTGTAACTAGCCTTTAAAAAAATACTAAGAATATCCAGCCCTGGCCAGTGTTCACAGTGGTTAGAGCGTGGGCCCTCGCATGGAGCGGGTCACAATTTTGATTCTGGTCAAGGGTGCAAGCCTGGATTGCAGGTTCAATCCCCAGCGCTGGTTGGGACATGTGTGGCAGGCAACCAATCAATGTGTCTCTCTCCCATGGATGCTTCTCTCTCTTTCCTCCTCCCTTCTTCCCTTCTATTCTCTCTAAAAAGCAATGGAAAAAAATATCCTTAGATGAGGATTAACAAACAAAAAGAATATCCAGTTACCTGAAAATTTTACTGAAATATCCCCACTCCATTTTCAACTAAATATTTCTGGGGCCAGGTTTTCTTCATAATTAAACCAAAGCAACAACATACCACAGCAGGCTGAGTGCAGAATCAGATATGAGAATCCACTTGAATTCTATTAAACTGGACACTGAAGAGATTTGAAAAAATAGTGAAATAATGTTACTCTTCTAAATATTTTTGTTTTGGCAAATATTTAATTTTCATAAAGTTTTATTTAGATTAACATGCAGTAATTTCAGGGTTCTGGTCAAGAAGGCTGAGTAGGAGGGGCACTGTTCTCACCTTCTCCCATGACCACATCAAAATTACAACTGAAAGACAAACACCATATGATTTCACTTATATGTGAAATCTAAAGAACAAAATAAATTAACAAACAAAACTGAAACAGACTCATAGATACAGAGAACAAACTGGTGGTTGCCAGAGGGAAGGGTGGTTGGAGGACTCAGTGAAAGAGGTGAAGGGATTAAGAGGGACAAATTTGGAATTTACAAAATGGTCACCGGGATGTAAAGTACAGCATAGGGAATATAGTCAATAATATAATAATACTATGTATGGTGTCAGATAGGCACTACATTTATTGGCTTGATCACTTTGTAAGTTATTTGAATGTCTAATCACTATGCTGTACACCTGAAAGTAATATAATATTGTATGTCAACTGTAATTGAAAAATAAATTATTTTTTTAAGTACAACTAAATTATAGAACAGTCAACCTGGATAACCATCTGAAGACAAGCTCAACAGAAGTCCTATAAGTAAGGATATAAAGAAGAAGCCATATTGAGCCTGGTAAGCAGGGTGGAGATGCAACATGGGCTGGTTCTGCACCCACATGCAGCGGGTTGAGAATCCAAAGGGATTTCTTGGATGCAAAGTTTCCCTGAAGAATGAGGGAATTTCAGTCCCATGCTGGACTCCCCAGCCCAGAACCAGTGCCAGGAAAAGGAGCCCACATAACATCTGGCTGCGAAAAGCAGCAGGGATGCAGTCTATCTGGGTGAGGCAGAGGCTGCTGGAAACACACAAACTCTCACTTGCAGGCTGGCACCGTGGGCTCTGACAAATGAACAGTGGCTGGGGTGGTGGAGGTGCCAGAGACATACAGGAAGACACTGAGTGGCTTCAGAGCCAGGGCTGGAGGTTTGGCACCACTGTCACTGTGTTGAGCCTTCCTCCCACACAGCCAGCAGGTGGAGCCATCTTTCTGGTGTTGAGTCTGCCCCAGGCCCAGTGCTGGTGAAGCAGGCCTTGTTTACATGGCCCCACCCATGAGATCTAGGCCCAGCACAGGCAGCAACCAACTGCAGATCACTACATAAATATTTTACAGGTATTTCTTAAAATATGTATACAAATTTTATGTACTTTTGTGAATGTAAAATACTTCATGATTTTTTAAAGATTGTAATCACATAAGTTGACTCTTGGTCTAGTAGAAAGAGCAGAGTTTTGAAAATAAAAGACTCAGCCCTGAGATCCAAGATGGCTGCCAACAGGACCGCAGGCTGCAAGAGAGTGTGTGAGTGAGAGAATGAAAGGAGAGTCTGTAGACATGCAGGGAGTGTCTGTATTTGTGAGTGAGGGACAGCTATATTCCAAGGGACTGTTGAGGACTGGTGGGCCAGCCCCCCACCCCCAACCAGGCAGCCTCTACTACCGCTGAAATCTCTCCCAGAGTGGCCAGCTCTACCACAGAGACCATGCCATCTTGAAGGGGGAACCAGCTGTGATTGGGAGACCAACTGTGATCAGAAGCCCATCCTTACCTTCAACCAGGGAGACCTCGGATACCTCCCGGGACCCTACAACCACAACACCCAGGGACCACCTACCTCAGCTGTGAACCCATGAACACTGGAACTCCAGCCTCTGCAACCACAGGCGCCTGATAGGTCTGGTCAGGGGGAGACAAAGCAGCGCATAAAATATGGACAGGCCCTGCGCCTTCTCACAGAGCAGACAGAAGGAACAGCTGAATCAAACAGCACCCACCTGGAACTGGCAAATTAAACACAGCTGGTGAGGCAATCCATGGACAGAAAGGTCAGATATTGCCTAGAGAAAGGTGAAGTCTGGGATCCTGGCTGGAGGGAGAAACATGCACAGCAGGAACTAGAGTCTCAGAGGAAGATTGTGCCCCACAAAATCTGTGGCTGTTGGGGTCAGTGTAGCCCTCGAATGTGGAAGGGGATCCACAGGGCTGCTGGCAGAAGGGGACTCTAGATATTAACCCACAGCTGTACTGGGCCCAGAAAGGCAGCCTGAAGTTCTGTACTGGCTGCACAGAGACAGGGAAAATGACTGGCACGGAGGCGCACACAGAGCCAGGGGAAAAGTCACACACAGTGACAGGGTAGAGGCCTTTAGCCCCATATATTAAGACAGAAACACTGCCACCCAGGGGTTGTATCAAAAACTTACTCTTGTGTGTAAATACAACTAAAGGCACGCTGAGAACCAAAGAGAGCAGAGAGATCCCATCTGCTTGAAAACAGGTTTGTGGCTTATGACACAGAGGAGCAGTGGATCGCAGGGAACTTCAATACTGTGCTGACTACCTCAAAGGAAACAGATGTGTCAAGCAGAATAGTAGAGGAAGTACACAACCTTCACTACTTCACATTTTAATTTTTTATCTTTTACTTAAAAAACGAATTTTCTTTCCTCTCACTTGATTTTACCTTATTTATTAT
The DNA here is from genome assembly GCF_963455305.1 of Plecotus auritus. Classification (NCBI taxonomy): domain Eukaryota; kingdom Metazoa; phylum Chordata; class Mammalia; order Chiroptera; family Vespertilionidae; genus Plecotus; species Plecotus auritus. The sequence continues at coordinate 134,782,592 of NC_137772.1, read as the reverse complement.
TATATTTTTATTTTTAACTATTACTATTAATACTATTATTTTACCCCTTTTTAAAGTTTTATTTTGTTATTTTTTCTTTATTTTATTTTATTTTGAGATTAGTGTTCTACATTCTATTTTTATTTTCCCTTTAGCATTATTTTACTCTATCTCACTTTTTCCTTTATACCAACACTCACTTCCTCACTTTCCCTCTTTTTGTCCTGTTTCTCTTACCCTGATCATGCTTTACTTTGTCTCTATCCTTTCTTTTTACTCCCTGTTAAAAATTGATCTTATTCATATATCTAATTTCCTCTCCCCTGCTCCAAGCCCACATATACTCTCTCTTCTCTTTCTTCACTATTCAAAAAATTTGTTTTTGCCTATTTCTTTCTGTCTGTCTTGTTGTTGTTTGTTTGATTGTTCGTTAGTTTTTGTGTGTGTGTTTCCTTTTCTTTCTTTCTTTTCTTTTTCTTTTTGCTTCAGTTTTCCTCTCCTCACTTGTTCTCTTCTTCTAATAGCTTAACTAATTCCAATCACCAACTCAGGCCTATCTACTCTCTATTCTCCTTTTCCATTAGTAAATGGATAGATAGATAGATAGATAGATAGATAGATAGATAGATAGATAGATTAAAGCAGTGGTCGGCAAACTCATTAGTCAACAGAGCCAAATATCAACAGTACAACCATTGAAATTTCTTTTGAGAGCCAAATTTTTTAAACTTAAACTTCTTCTAACGCCACTTCTTCAAAATATACTCGACTAGGCTGTGGTATTTTGTGGAAGAGCCACACTCAAGGGGCCAAAGAGCTGCATGTGGCTCGCGAGCCACAGTTTGCCGACCACAGGATTAAAGAAAGGGGAAATTTTTATTTTTTTTTATTAGTTTTTTTAAAAAATATATTTTATTGATATTTTACAGAGAGGAAGGGAGAGGGATAGAGAGCTAGAAACATCGATGAGAGAGAAACATTGATCAGCTGCCTCCTGCACACTTCCTACTGGGGATGTGCCCGCAACCAAGGTACATACCCTTGACCGGAATCGAACCCGGGACCCTTCAGTCCGCAGGCCGATGCTCTATCCACTGAGCCAAACCGGTTTCAGCAAAATTTTATATATATACACACACATACATATATATATAAATTTTATTTTATATATTTTTTTTCTTTTTTTGTATTTTTTTGGTCAATTTTTTATTAAAAAAACCTATAATTTAGTAGGGAGGGGAGCTTTTTTAAAATTTAATAAATATTTATTGTTCAGATTATTACAGTTGTTCCTCTTTTTTCCCCCCATAGCTCCCTCCACGCGGTACCTACCCCACCCTCTGCCCTTACCGCCCCCCTCAATGTCCTCATCCATACATGTACGACCTTTGTCCAGTCTCTTCCTGCACCCCCCACACTCCTTTCCCCCAGGAATTGTCAGTCCACTCCCTTTCTATGCCCCAGATTCTATTATATTCACCAGTTTATTCTGTTCATCAGATTTTTTTTATTCACTTGATTTTTAGATTCCTTATTAATAGATATGTATTTGTTGTTCATAATTTTTATCTTTAGATTTTTCTTCTTCCTCCTCTTCTTAAAGAATACCTTTCAACATTTCATTTAATACTGGTTTGGTGGTGATGAACTCCTTTAGCTTTTTCTTATCTGTGAAGCTCTTTATCTGCCCTTCAATTCCAAATGATAGCTTTGCTGGGTAGAGTAATCTTGGTTGTAGGTTCTTATTATTCATCACTTTGAATATTTCTTGCCACTCCCTTCTGGCCTGCATAGTTTCTGTTGAGAAATCAGCTGACAGTCGTATGGGTGCTCCCTTGTAGGTAACTAACTGTTTTTCTCTTGCTGCTTTTAATATACTCTCTTTGTCTTTTGCTCTTGGCATTTTAATTATGATGTGTCTTGGTGTGGTCCTCTTTGGATTCCTTTTGTTTGGGGTTCTCTGCGCTTCCTGGACTTGTAAGTCTATTTCTTTGACCAGGTGGGGGAAGTTTTCTGTCATTATTTCTTCAAATAGGTTTTCAGTATCTTGCCCTCTCTCTTCTTCTGGCACCCCCATAATTCTGATGTTGGTATGCTTGAAGTTGTCCCAGAGGCTCCTTACACTATCTTCATATTTTTGGATTCTTTTTTCTTTTCCGGTTGAGTGTTTTTTGCTTCTTTGTATTTCAAATCTTTGGCTTGATTCTTGCGATCCTCTAGTCTGCTGTTGGATCTCTGTATAATATTTTTTATTTCAGTCAGTTTATGCTTAATTTCTAGTTGGTCCTTTTTCATATCCTTGAGGGTCTCGCTAAATTTATAGGCCTTTTCTAGAAAATTCTTGAAAAACCTTATAACCATGGTTTTGAACTCTATATCCAGTCGTTTGCTTTCCTCCATTTCTTTCATTTATGACCTGTTTCTTTGTCTTCGCATTTTAGCTGCTTCCCTGAGTTGATAGAGTGCCTTTGTGTACTAGGTGTCCTCTAGGGCACAGTGGCTCCACCTCCCCAGTTACCTGAGGTGGACACTCTTGGTGCACCCTTTTGTGGGCTGTGTGCACAGTCTTGTTGTAGTTAAGCCTTGATTGTTGTTGGTATCACTGGGAGGAATTGACCTCCAGGCCAATTGGTGTGAGGATCAGCTGTGTCTATGCTGGGAGAACTACTGTGCTGGAGGCACCTTTATGGGAGGAGACTTGCAAAAGCCTCTGTGCTCAGCTTGGATGGGGCGGAGTCTCAGGGCAGAGCAGACAGCATTGGTTTCCCGTCAGCTCTGCTCTAATAGGCCCCTGTGTCTCAGTGTCCCATGGTAATCGCTGAAAGCACCTCTGAGAGAAAGCCGCCCTTGAGTTCCGCCCGCTGCCAGACAGTCCAGTTTCTCCCCGAATGAGTCTGGGTCGCCAGAGTCTTGCCCAGAACTGGAGTTCAGTGCATTCGGGAGCTTTTGTCTCCCTCCCGCTTGAGAAAGCCAGCCGCACACTCAGTGCACTCAGTTGCCAGTCCTCTCTGCGTGCACGTCTCAGTACCTCTGCCTCCTGCAGCTCCTCTGAGTCTCAGTGTGCTTTTCTCTTTCCTTCTAGTTGTAGAATTTCCAATCAGCCAGCCTTCCTGTGGTTCTGGTTGATGTCCGTTTTATCTTTTGGTTATAGTTTTGAAATTGTTGTGCGAGGCAGCAGTTTAGGTGTTTACCTATCCTACCATCTTGGTTTCTCCTGTATTTTGTTTTTTTACTTTTCTTTTTACACTCTACATCCTCTGTACTGAATGGTGGCTATTTACCCATTAATTTAATTCCTTTATCTTACCTTCTGGAAATAAGCTCTACCTCCTCAGATTCACCTGGGTGTCCATTGTCTGGAGGTTTGTTGTTTGCATTTTTTGGATTAGTTGTTGTTTTATTGGACATTTCTCCCCATATACATATATTTTGTCCACTTTTTTGTTCTTCTCTTTCTTTTCTTACATTTTTTCCTTTTCTCAATATCATTTTGCATTATTTTTTACTCCCTAATTCTATTTTCTCTGCTGGTCAACTTTATTTGGGGGTATTAGTATTGTGAATATATTTGTGTTTGGTGCCCTGTGTGTTGTGTCTTGTTGTGTTGTATTTTGTGCCTTTAAGTCAATGCAGGAGAGAGAGAGCTACATAACCAGAAGCCCTGAGAGGGGTGATCATGGGGAGATAAAGAAACAGCCCGCATATGAAAGAAAAGAAGACATCACCAGAAAAGGAAGTAAATGAAATGGAAACAAGCAACCTTCCAGAGAAAGAATTCGGAGAAATGGTCATAAGTTGGTTGAAAAGAATGGAAGACAAATTCAGCAATATGTGTAAGAACCAAGAGAAAATGAAGAAGAACCAAGAATAAATGAAAAATGACATCACTGCTATAAAGAACTCAATAGAAATCATCAACAGTAGACGAGAAGAAGTTGAGGACTGCATCAGTGAGCTAGAAGACAAGGTATGAAAAAATACCCAAGCAGAACAGCATCTTAAAAAAAAATTAAAAAACAGGAGGGAGCCTAAGAGAACTTTAGGACAATATGAAACAAAACAACATCTGCATAATAGGGGAAGCAGAAGGAGAGGAAACTGAGCAAAGAATAGACAACCCATTTGAAGAAATACTGATAGAAAACTTCCCTGATATCGGGAAGAAAAAACTCACACAAGTCCAAGAAGCTCACAAATCCCAAACAAGATGGACCCAAAAAGATCAACACCAAGACACATTATAATTAAATTGGCAAACACCAAAACAATGTAAGAATCTTAAAAGCCAGAGAGAGACAGTAAGTTACCTACAAAGGATCTCCCATCAGACTATCAACTGATTTCTCAACAGAAACACATCAGGCCAGAATGGAATGGAATGAAATATAAATGCAAAGCAAGGGTCTAAATCCAAGAATACTGTACCCAACAAGGCTATCAATCAAAATTGAGGGGGAAATCAGGAGCTTCACAGACAAAAAAGGACTAAGGGAGTTTATTACCACCAAACCAACAATGCAAGAAATGCTAAAGGGTCTGCTGTAAAAAGAAGAAATAGGAAGGGAAGAAGGAACATAGATATAAAGAATAAAAATGGTGACAAACAAGTACCTATCAATAATAACCTTAAATGTAAATGGATTAAATGCCCCAATCAAAAGACATAGGGTAGCTGAGTGGATAAGAAAACTTGACCCATATATCTGCTGTCTACAGGAAACCCACCTCAGAACAAATGACTGACACAGACTGATGGTGAAGGGATGGAAAAAGGTTTTTCAGGTAAATGGAAATGAAAAAAAGAAAGCTGGGGTAGCAATACTTATATCTGAAAAATTAGACCTCAAAGTAAAGGCCATAACAAGAGATAAGGAAGGCCACTTCATAATACTAAAGGCATTAATTCAACAAGAAGATATAACTCTGGTAAACATATATGCACCCAATACAGGAGCACCCAAATACATAAAAAAAACATCTGGAGGATATCAAGGGAGAGATTGTTAGCAATACAGTCATAGTAGGGGACTTTAATACCCCACTAACACCACTGGATAAATCCTCTAAACAAAAAATCAGCAAAGAAACATCAATCCTAAATGACTCACTAGAAGAGATGGAATTAATTGACATCTTCAGAACATTCCACCCCAAGGCCACGGAATATACATTCTTCTCAAGTGCACATGGGTCATTTTCAAAGATAGACCACATATTGGGTCACAGGCAAAGTCTCTTCAAATTCAAGAAGATAGAAATCATATCAAGCATCTTCTCAGATCACAATGGCATAAAACTAGAAATCAACTGCAATAAAACCAATTTTAAAAAATCAAACATGTGGAGGCTAAATAGCATGCAATTAAACAATGATTGGGTTACCAAAGAGATCAAAGAAGAAATAAAAAGCATCATGGCAACAAATGACAATGAAAACACAACAATCCAAAATCTCTGGGACACAGCAAAAGCAGTCTTGAGAGGCAAGTTCATGGCTCTACAGGCCTATCTCAAAACACAAGTTAAAATGGTAATAAAGTATCTAACCCTACAACTCAAAGTGTTAGAAAGAGAGCAACAAGAAAAGCCCAGCATAAGGGGAAGGAAGGAATTAATAAAAGTCAGAGTGGAGATAAATGACATAGAGACAAAAAAAACAATACAAAAGATCAACAAAACCAAGAGCTGGTTCTTTGAAAGGATAAACAGATTGATGAACCTCTAGCCAGGCTCACCAAGAAGCAAAGAGAGAGGACTCAAATAAACAAAATCAGAAATGAAAGAGGTGAAGTGACAACCAATCCCATGGCAATACAATCAATTATGAAAAAAATACTATGAACAACTCTATTTCAACAAAATGGACAACCTAGATGAAATTGGACATATTCTTAGAAAAATACAAGCTCCCAAAACTCAACCAAGAAGAATAAAAAAACCTAAATAGGCCAATAACTACCGAAGAAATTGAAGCAGCAATCAAAAATCTTCCAGCAAACAAAAGCCCTAGTCCAGACGGCTTTACAGGGGAATTATACCAAGCATTCAAAGAAGAAATAAAACCTATCCTCCTCAGACTATTCCAAAAAATTCAAGAGGAAGACACACTTTCAAGAGCTTTCTATGAAGCCAGCATTACCCTAATTCCAAAACCAGATAAAGACACCACAAAAAAAGAGAACTACAGGCCAATATCCTTGATGAACACAGATGCTAAAATCCTCAACGAAATTCTAGCAAATCAGATTCAGCATTACATTAGAAAGATCATATACCATGACCAAGTGGGATTTATTCCAGGGATGCAAGGATAGTACAGTATCCATAAATGAATAAATGTGATACATCACATAAACAAATTGAGAGACAAAAACCACATAATCATATCAATCGATGCAGAAAAAGCATTTGACAAAATCCAACACCTTTCTTGATTAAAAACTCTCAGCAAAGTGGGAATAGAGGGATCATACTTCAACATAATAAGAGCCTTATATGACAAACCTACAGCCAACATCATACTCACTGGGAAAAACTAAACTCATTACCCCTAAGAACAGGAACAAGATAGGTATGCTCACTTTCACCACTTCTGTTTGATATAGTACTGGAAGTATTAGCCATAGTGATCAGACAAGAAGAAGAAATAAAGGTATCCCAATTGGAAAAGAAGTAAAACTGTCCTTATTTGCAGATGATATGATACTATACATAGAAAACCCCAAAGACTCCATCAAAAAACTACTAGACCTAATAAATGAATTTGGCAATGTAGCAGGATACCAAATTAATACCCTGAAATTTATGGCCTTTTTACACACCAATAATGAACTCACAGAAAGAGAAGCAAAAACAAAACAAAACAAAACAAAACAAAACCACAAACAAACAAAAAAAAAAACAATCCCATTTACCACTGCACCAAAAAAATTAAGATACCTAGGAATAAACTTAACTAAGGACATAAAAGGCCTGTACATGGAAAACTACAGGACACTGAAAAAAAGAGATAGAGGAAGACGTAAACAGATGGAAGAACATACCATGTTTATGGTTTGGCAGAATCAACATCATTAAAATGTCCATACTACCCAAAGCAATCTACAGACTCAATGCAATCCCCATTAAAATACCAATGGCATATTTCAAAGATCTAGAACAAACTCTCCCAAAATTCATCTGGAATAAAAAAAAAGACCCCGAATAGCCACCACAATCCTAAGAAAGAAGAACAAAGTTGGAGGGATCACAATACCAGATATCAAGCTATATTACCAAGCCACAGTTCTCAAAACAGCCTGGTACTGGCACCAGAACAGACATATAGACCAATGGAATAGAACAGAGAACCCAGAAATTGACCCAAGCCTTTATGCTCAATTAATATTTGTCAAAGGAGGCAAGAGCATAGAATGGAATCAAGACAGTCTCTTCAATAAATGGTGCTGGGAAATTTGGTCAGATACATGCAAAAAAAATGAAACTAGACCACCAACTTACACCAAACACAAAAACAAACTCAAAATGGATAAAGGACTTAAATGTAAGACAGGAAAACATAAAAATGCTACCAGACTCCATAGGCAGCAAAATAGCACACATATGTCATAGCAATCCCTTTACCAATATAGCTCCTAGGACAATGGAGACTAAGGAGAAAATAAACAGGTGGGACTACATCAAAATAAAAAGCTTCTGCACAGCAAAAGAAACCATCAACAAAACAACAAGAAATACCACTGCATGGAGAACATATTTGCCAATGATATTTCCGATAAGGGTTTAATCTTCAACATTTACAGAGAACTCATACAACTTAACAAAAGGAAGATAAACAATCAAAAAATGGGCAAAGGATCTAAATAGGCACTTTTTGGAAGAGGACATACAGAAGGCCCAGAGACATATGAAAACATGCTCAAAGTCACTAATCATCTGAGAGATGCAAATCAAAACAACAGTGAGATACCATCTCACACCTGTCAGAATGGCTATCATCAACAAATCAACAAAGGACAAGTGCTGGCAAGGATGTGGAGAAAAAGGAACCCTCCTGCACTGCTGGTGGGAATGCAGACTGGTGCAGCCACTGTGGAGAACAGTATGGAGTTTCCTCAAAAGGTTTAAAATGGAACTCCCATTTGACCCAGTAGTCCCACTTCTAGGACTTTATCCCAAGAAACCAGAAACACCAATCAGAAAGGATATATGCCCCCCTATGTTCATAGCAGCACAATTTACAATAGCTAAGATTGGGAAACAGCCTAAGTGCCCATCAGCAGATGAGTAGATTAGAAAACTGTGGTACATCTACACACTGGAATACTATGCCGCTATATAAAAGAAGGAACTTTTACCATTTGCAACAGCATGGATGGAACTGGAGAGCATTTTGCTAGGCAAAATAAGCCAGTCAGAGAAAGATAAATATCACATGATCTCACTCATATGTGGGATATAATGATCAACATAATTTGATGAACAAGAATAGATCCAGAGACAAATGGTAGGAGAGCGGGGGTTAGAGAACAACTAAAGGACTTGTATGCATGCATATTAGCATAACCAATGGACTCAGGCACTGGGGTGGTGGGGGTTTGCCTGGGGTCGGAATGGCTGGGGTGGAGAGGTTCATTTGGGGAAAAAGAAGACATATGTATAACTTTAGACAATAATTAAAAAAAAAAGTCTCAGCCCTGCCAGTGTTGCTCAGTTGGTTGAGCATCAACCCATGTATTAAGAGGTCACCATCCAATTCCCGGTCAATGCCCAGTTGCAGGCTCAATCCCTAGTAGGGGGCATGCAGAAGGCAGCTGATCAGTGCTTCTATCTATCCCGCTCCCGTCCTCTCTCTCTGAAATCAATAAAAATATGTATATTTTTAAAATATGGGTGTTTTTTTTGGTGTGTTTTTTAAAAATCTATTTTTATTGATTTCATAGAGGAAGGGAGAGGGAGAGAGAGAGAGAAACATCAATGATGAGGGAGAATCACTGATCAGCTGCCTCTTGCAGGCCCCCTACTGGGGATCGAGCCTGCAACCTGGGCATGGGTCCTTGATGGGAATCCAACCTGGGACCCTTCAGTCTGAAGGCTGATGCTCTATCCTCTGAGCCGAACCGGCGAGGGCTAAAAATATGTTTGTTTGTTTTTAAAAATCCATGATTAAAGTTCTCTATTAATCTGTAATACCACCTTCTGTAAACATAAAAGTGCTTTATAAACTATAAAGTTTTTACAACTGTTGGCTGCTATTACTGCTGCAGAATAATAACATATATGTGTATCAGTTTAAAAGTTTCTCTCTCCTAATGACCCTACCTGTTGTGACCTTTAAGTGGACATTTGAGAATCCTTAAATGGTCATGTTTTCCATTTTATTTTACTTCCAAAATACTTGGAGTTAAATTTATTGCACACTGTTAATAATTATATTGTAGGTTTGTTACAGGTTGTGTCTCCTCTAGATAATATTTCATCTTCTCAATTTATCTTTTTTAAAGTGCCTCAACTTATATGTGTCTTAATATTGTCAATGATTTCAAATACTTTGTGAAATAAGTGTAAGTGAGTAAATTTTACCTAAATAGTAAAAGATCTTGACAGTATGAGAGAGAATATGACCCTTGAATGTCCTCTTTGAAAAGGCTGTAAGGCATTCCCCTTTCTGCACGACATTAAGCTCAGATAAATAAATAAAGCACAGAACTTTCATTTTCAGGCCGTTGTCATAGCAACTTTTGACTCCAGAGAAGAAGGCATTCTCAGATCTCAGCCCTGACTCCAGAAGAGCTACAAAGACACTGAAACTAAAAGGAGAGAATGATTTGCAAGATATGATGAAACTGGGTATCTGTTATTCATAACTTTTCCACTACATGTATATAGTTTTCTCCCTGACATGTATTTCCCCCTTAGGAACAGCAATAGACTAATAATAGCCATTTATCACTTATTACATGTCAGGCATAGAGAGCATTACAAGTATTATGTTTTTCTCCCAATAACACTGTAAGTGTAGTATTATTTTTGTCAACATTTTACTTATGAGCAAACTATGTTTAGATAGATAGATGAAGCAATTTACCCAAAGCCACACAATAATTGCTCACCCTTTCAGCTGCAGCACAGCTGACCACTTCTTAAAGCATTCTCTGGTTTTCTGGGTTTCCTCCTGCTTCCTTGACCAAACACTTGGCTGCTCCTTTGTCTCTGCCTGATCTTAAAGGCTGGCATGTCCGGGATTTCGACTGAGCAGTCTTTTCTATCCAGACTGCCTCTTCCAGTTCTGTGGTTTTAAATGCCTTCTACGAATTGATAATTCCCAAATGTATATCTTCTGCCCCAGATATCTCACATGCATTTTGGACTCATGTATGCAACTATTTGTTGGACACTTAGATGTCTAATAGGTATTTCTAAGGTAATAAATCTTAATTCCTGTCCTTTAGTCTTCCCTGTCTCAGTGACAGCATTCTCTAACTCAGATGCTCAAACCAAACTTCCTAAGACTCACCCTTGATTTCTCCCTTTTCCTTACCCCTTCACTGCTAATATATAAACAAGTTATGTCAGATATTTACCCAAAATCTATGTTGAATCTACTTTTCATCCCCATTGCCACCACTGTAATGAAGGCTACAATCTCTTCCCTGGATTTGTAATCAGTAACTTTCTAACTAAGGCCACTGTTTCCACTCTCTAAAGACCAGTCGGTACGAGCTTTTGAAACCATAAATTTGATCATGCCAGCTTAACGCCTCCACTGGCTTCCCATTGATCTTAGAATATTATTTGAACTCCTAACTATAGCCTAGAACAGTAGTTGCCAACCTTTCGGACCTCACGGACCACTGGGTGGCAACCGCTGCTCCAAAGGTTTCCTTAAACCAGCTGTAAGACCCCCCAGAGGGAGACCCTTACTCTATCTCACGGATCGACGGAAACCCCAATCATCCGCAGGAGGCGTCACTTGGATGCAAACAGCAAGAGGCTTTATTCCAGCGCGCTGGGGCTCAACTCGTAACTCACATGGAGCGAGAGGTTGAACCCCGAGCAGAAAGTCTTACAAGTATATATAGGCAAAAACCATACATCGGGGGGTTACACATGTGAGGGGGGAAGAGAGGACAAAGTCTCCAGGAAATTCCAACAGGGCTCGTTAATAACATGTTTAATGACAGGGCCTAAGTTTTCAGTCAACAGTCCCATCCGGTAATCTCATGTCCTGCTTTTCTTATCTGTCAGAGCACTATTTGCTCTGTCTGCTCTTAGCTTGGTGCTGTTTCCTGGGACAGGTTTAAGGGTCTCGTTCCCATCACTGGCGAAGGGGGAAGACCTTGGAGATTTAAGATAAAACAGACAGCTGTAAAAAAAAAACTTTACTCTTTCAGTTAGGGTTTGCTTTTTTTCCTGAAGCTCCATTTTCTATTGTTGCTTTTTAATCTCTGGAGTTAAGAAGTTCAGGATTTGCCCAGATAAGATAAAGTAAACAAAATTCTTTACCTTTCACAGCGATTGCCAACCCTTCAGACCTCATGGACTACCAGTGGTCCACGGACCACCAGTTGGCAACCCCTGGCCTAGAAGGCTCTGGCTTGCAAGCTCCTACTTCCTGCTCCAGTCTCCTGGACTTGTCCCCCTCCATCATTCAGCTTTAGTCACAATATCCTCCTTTCCTCCCCTCAAACTGTTGTTTTTTGGCCTCTGGAATTTTGCAGTATAAATTGTCTCAAACTTCCCTCTGCTCATCTTCCTAGAAGGCTCTTTTCATGCTTCAGGTTTCAGCTCCAATAGTGTCTTCTTAGAGGCTGCCTTTTCTAAAGTGGCTTCCTGTTGGTGCTCTCAGTCATCACATCGTTATTATCAATAGCACGTACCAGTATCAGCAATGTTTACTACCCCCCTCCTCCTAATTTTCCATGGGGTTACGGACCCTGATTATCTTTTTCATGTCTACATTCTCAAAGTTTAGGGGCATATAGGAGGTGCTTATTGACAGGGGGAAGGAAGGAAGGAAAAAATAAAAATTCAATGCCAAGACCCCATCCCATGATTATTTTACGCCAAAACTGCTTTTAACTCACTCCCTCCTTTGAGCGTTTCAAGGTGATTTCCATGTGTTATTTTGTTCTCACTCTAGACCCGTGGTCGGCAAACTGGCTCACGAGCCACATGCGGCTCTTTGGCCCCTTGAATGTTGCTCTTCCACAAAATACCACGGCCTGTGAGAGTCTATTTTGAAGAAGTGGCGTTAGAAGAAGTTTAAGTTTAAAAAATTTGGCTCTCAAAAGAAATTTCAATCGTTGTACTGTTGATATTTGGCTCTGTTGACTAATGAGTTTGCCGACCACTGCCCTAGACTGATTCCTGAATCCCCCAAGACCCTGAGTTTGAGACAAGGTGAAAGGAGAAGGACTGTGACAGATGGAGCTGGCAGTGCCCCTAAGCAACTACGAGCTTCCTTATCCTCGAAAACTCGTTTGGTTTTGGAGGAGGGGGCAAAAATAGAGACCACTACAGCACAGTTTTTACTCCCTCCCAAGCGACAGTTAACTTTCTTGAGAGAAGAAAACATATTCTTGATAAAGTTAATTCATACATCAGTACCCACAGAATGAAGGCAACCCTAGTGGCCAGGTCCACATCACAAACCTAAACCTGAGCCAGCCTGCACTTACAGGAAACACTACTCCAGAAACCTACACACCAATCACAATCCTCCAACTCAGAAAACAGGGCCACCTGGCCAACACTCCATTAACTCACTCCCTCAGGAACAGTGCTTCACTGCTTGGGAGGCACAGGACTCCCCCAATCCTATGATTATTTTCCCTGTGGTTGGAAAAGGGGCCACACACTAAACCTGACAAGCTCAGGAGAGGCCACATGGCAGCCTTACAAACTCAGAGACTGAAATTAAAACTTTCTAACTAAAAGCAAGTCATGGCCCTGGCCAGGTGGCTCAGTTGATTGGAGTGTCATCTTGTGGATTCACTCTCTGGTCAGGGTGTGTTTAGGAAGCGGCCGATCAGAATTTCTCTCTCTCTCTCTCTCTCTTCTTTTTTCTCTTTCTCTGTCTCTCTCTGAAAACCAGTAAACATATTCTCAGGTAAGGATTAAAAAAATTAAAAGCAAGTCATGGTGGGCAGTCATGTCCTAGGCCAGTATCTATTTTGACAAAGGTCAGTCTTTACCTGAACTGAGCGTTTATATTGTCTTTTTGTATGTACAGTAACATACCTTTGGAATGTCAGGTTAATTTCCATTCTCCAGACCCCTCATGGCACAATCACTGCACCAGGGCAGAGATCACAAAACCCGGAATTTTTATCGTTATCTCATTAATTGTTAACTGTTAACTATCCTGTACCTACCAATGTAAAAGAAGTCCCATATTTTTCCATGTATAAGATGCTCCCCCACTTTTCCAACCCAAAATTAAGAAATCAATATTTTAAACATTTTGCTGGTTTTCCTCTTAAGGCCTTCTTCTTTTTTGGCACCTTAAGGAGTTGTTCTTCCTGTTTTCTCCACTGTCTGATCATTCACTCAGTGGGAGGAGGTCCTCTGCAGCTCTATTTCCATGCTCTTTTGCCTAGCTGATTACATTCAGTTTGAATTTTGCAGAGTAAGACAATTGCTTATCAGTATTTATATTTTTATTTTTTTGACATCTTTATGAGCTCAGAACACTCTAGTCCCTGTTGCATCTACGCACTCTCCACCTCCACCTCCAATTATGGCATCAGCTGTTGTCAGTAATAATAAGGCTCGTGATTGGAGGAAGCCTGTTTGACAAGGTGTGGGCAGCTACACACTGGCAGGGCTCCCTCCTCGGCTGACTTCTGTGTATAACATGCCCCTTGATTTTCAGTCTAAGGATTTAAAAAAAAAAATAGGGTCTTATACACAGAAAAATATGGTATGTGTGTATCATTTTACTTTTATTCAATCTCAGAGATTTCCCTGCTTTGCTTTCTCCCACCTCCCTAATATATCACCAATGGATTGATTGCATGTAACCCCTTTATGCCTTTTATGCCCCCTCCTTTGATTTAACATATAAAATAAGGTGCAAAACTGCCACTCTCTGGAGCATTTTGTCAATCCATTGAAATTTTGCTTCCTGACAACTGTCATCATTTTGGTTCAAGTAAATTCATCAAAATCCTTTACAGGTTTAGACATGTCTTACATTGACATCCCTTGAATAAAGGACATCAAAATCAATACTAAATTGTTTTAGTTTTGTCATTTAACATTCCCCATTACAGCTTTCCCTACCAGATTCCCAAGGTGTTTAGGTAGTTGTTTCAAGCAAAAAACATTATTTCAAAGTGTTAATTTTGGGGTGGACTTGACAACCATACCAGCCCATTTCTCTTATTCTTACTCTTTAATTATTGGCACTGAAATTGTATCTAAACAACTTATTGAAGCAGGAATTTTAGGGGGATATACACAGCTTAGAGATTTTTTAGAATTGGGGTCCATGGAAACGTGGGGCTGCAGACTGGGAGAAGGTACATTTCCATAACACAAGGAAGCCAGGTGCAGTTACATCTCCATAAGACAAGGAGGCAGCAACAGGTATATTTACATAAGACAAGGGAACTGGAAGTAGACAAGAAAGGTCACATTTACAAAATAAAGAGAAGGAAGCTCTTCATTCAGAAGGAGAGGAAGAAAGTCCAAAGGGAATAGGAAAACAAGGGAGGAGTGGGGAGAACCTCACATGTGCCATGTGATGTTCAACCTTTGAGCCCAGGAGTTACTATAGTAACCAGGAATAGTGACCAATCAGAGGGGATATCAAGGCATCAGGATCTGCAGCCTTTATAGGCCGTGGGGAAAAAGAACCCAGTGGGACTCTTTCCCCTCCCCATGTGAGAGTCAGTTCAGTGACTCTTCCCCCTCCCCATGTGGGAGTCCATTCTGTGGGACTCTGTACTTGTTCTTCAATAATCTCCACCTTTGCTATACCACTTCCTGTCCATGGATTCATTCTTTGATTCCGGTGGACAAAGAATCCGGCTTCCAGTCCAAAAATTCGGTATCATTAAGAGGAAGGAATACAGAAAGAAGACACTGTAAGGTTCGAGGCGCAGGAAACGGGAGTCGGGGACCAAGGCATGTTAAAAGAGGAAGTTTATTCCGCACTAACGAGCGAGATTCATTATACAGGAGGGTAGGAAAACCAGGATTAGAGGAGGAGGAGCAGGAGAAGGACCCAGACAGCAACATGTGCAGTGGTGAACACGCCTTTTGAGGGGAGGAACAGGAAGGGGTGGGGCCCAGGGCACTCGGCACACGCTGATTGGTGGTTCAATGTCTCGGGGATGTCCCCAGACGCAGGTTACGTCATACTCCACCCACCAGTTGGGGGAAGGGAGGATCTATCAGACACGAGATACCATAACCTGATGTATTAGGAGGCGAAGGGGAGCCTGAGGAAATTATTGAATGTGGGGAGGAAATTATATTTTTCTCTACCCTTCTAAGCTCTCAGCTGGGGATCCTATAACAGAAGACAGATTAAGAAAAGCAATCATACGAAAACAAACACAAACAACAACAACAAAAAAAAGAGCAATCATACAAATTTAGCTCTATAAGTTTTATATGACACAAGAGCCTTCATAAGGAGGAAATGAAGACTGGGCAAGGGGTTAAACCTGAGAGTTTTTATGCTGTTTGACAAAGAGTAGAAAGTCATGGAAAGACTGGACAGGACAAAGGGTATGAGGTAAGTGTAGGAACTGAGGGACCCTTAGTAAGGCCTGTTCATTCAGATTCCTCTCTGTGTCCCTTTGTCTTTGGAAATAAGGATGCTCCTTCCTCTGAGTATAGAGAGGGCACTTCTCATCTGAGGGTTTTATGACTTGCTTCAGGGCAAAGGTCAGGCGGCCCTTCCTGCACAGGCTGTTACTCAAATTCCTCCAGCTTAAAGTATTTAATAAGTCAAGGCAGCATATTTTTGGTTAGCATGGATGTTTCTCACAGCCGATCCCTTCATTCGGACCCCAAATTGGTTGCAAAGTCCAGCCTACTCCTAGGGTAGGAAATAGGGAAGATGATACAAGGATATTCTTCCACACAGAATATAGTTCAAATGTAAACATGTTTCTAAAGAGTGCGAATCTCAAATATTTCACTCTACTTCTGGTACCAAAAAGAAGCATGCCAAGGCCTGAGAGAAATAAATTATTATAATTTGCATGTTAGTTGGCTTGCAGTAAGATTTGTTCCTGAGCCTTTTAAATGTCAAAGATTTTAGCATTAAAACATTTAGTGTTCAAGGCTTTAGAAACTCTCAATGCTAATGTTTTTGTTTTGTATTTTAAGTAACAATTCTTGGGCTGAAATCTTTCATATTCAAAACACTTAAATTCCTACTAAGTAAAAACCTTGCAGGGGGTTTGAAGAGTTTCAGCCATAATGATAGACTAGAAATTAACTTTACTCTTGACCTTTATATTGTTTGACGCAACCTTGCAAAGATCATTTATCTTCCTGTGGTTTCATTTTTTTTCATTCTAAAATATAAAAGCTAATAGGGATATTAATTTGAGATCATTGAAGAAAATGACAGTTTTGGTATGTTATTTGCAGATGTACTCTTATCAAATCCAATTATGCAAATGCTATTTTAAAATATCTTTCTAATTCTGTACTATATGATTTATAAGTTTCAGACTATGAAAACAAAATTTAATTTGCTAGTTTGTCAAAATCTAATATCTGCCATTTCTTTTCAATTAGGGCAAAAGAGCCACAGGAAACTTTGAAATAATAACATCTCAAGAGTTATTTTTGCCTTTTCTTCTGCTACACAGAACCATGCCTCTTCACTCCTCTGCGAAGTTTTCATAACTTGATGTTCCCCTTTCATGACCCTGACCTTGGATCTACAAATACCACAATTTTATATGCAAAGAAATTTTATATCAGAGGAAATGCAGACATCAAAAACATTAAAACTATACAATTTGTCACTGACCCCCAAGTTCGTGGGCCTGATGCTTCTAAAGGCCAAAACTCAAAAAATCAGTTTGGAGTAAGGAAAGGTTTATTGATCGAGAAGGTGCCAACAGAGAAGATGGGAAACTTAATGTTGCCTCAAACCCACCTTGCTGGCTGAATTAACTTAAGAGTTTTTAAGGGTTTAGGGGAACAGGTATGCGGAAGTGCTGACAGGACAAGTTTTAACTGGAAAACATTGGAGCTTGGTCATTTATAGTAAAGGGGTGTTAACACTGGGGGTCCGCTGGACAATGGACCCTTGGCTTCTGAAAGGGTTTTGGTGCTCAAGTTCCAGTTATGTCCTGGTCCTTCGGTTCCCTGTGGATAGGTTGGGAGAGACTTTGGTTGTGGGTATAGCTGAGGGTCAAAGTTCTCTCCTCTGGGCATGCTTCCGCCCATAACTTGTGGTTTTGGTCTATTGTCTCTGAAAGCAACTCAGTATCTCATTAAACAGTTTGGGACCATTTTAAGCTGGTTTTGCAGTTACAATTTTTCTAGTAAACAAAGAATGCAAATTAAAATTGAATAACATTTGTACCTAGCCATTTGACAAATATTAAAATTATATTTGGCAAATATTAAATATTATAGTTTCTGGTATTTGCTAAAGTGTTGGAAAACAGATTGTCACATACTGCTAGTGGGAGTATAAATTGCTAAGAAATTTTTGAGAAATAATTGGCAATACCTATCAAGTTTAAAATATTACTTTGAACAGCACAGTAGTACACAAAGATACAAACATAAACTATCAAGTGTCAGTGGGAATATGAAGTCGCTACAATACTTTTACATGGCTGGTAGGAATGTAAGTTGGCATAACCACTTTGGAAAACAATTTGACATTATCTGATAAGGCTGAAGATGTATATTTCTCATGACAAGGCAGCTCCACTTCTGGAAATGTAGATAAGAGAAGCACTTGCACAGGTGTTCTGATCCACACTATAAGACAAAAAAAACAAAACAGAAACAACCCTAATTGTCAATCAATGATGCAATAGACAAACACAGTAGTGAAAATGAATGAATTACATCTGCTCACAATGACATGAATAATCTCAGGAACATTGTGTTGTGAGGAATAACAAGTTGCAGAGTAATATCTACAGTATGATTTTGTTTGTATAAAGTTCAAAAACATGCAAAGCAAGTTCATATATCATTTAGGAAAATAGATACATGTGGCAAAACTAAAAATGATAATAGACATAAATGCAGGATAGTGGTTACTTCTGACAGAGAGAAAGGAAGATGGGGTTGGAGAAAGGCACAAAAGGGACTTTAAAGGTAACAAAAATGTTGAGATTTTCCTCCATTAATCTCGGTGGTAAGTTGAGGGTGTATGGTTTTGGTGATGAATGAGCTTCTTTTTAGTTCATAAATATTTTTGTATCTAGTTAATATCCAGAAACCAGTTATGAGTCAACGTGAGTAGAATGATTTCATTCATATAAAACTGAATACCTATTATGTATATAAATACCATATAAAGATGTCTGGTGAGGATATACACTAATGTATTAATCATTGTTACTTAGTGATTAAATTTGCTCATTTTGCTTTTATTATTTTACTTTACCATGTTTGTTTTGTTTTATAAAGTGACATACATTCTATTTTTATGACACTAAAGTGTTTCTGTTTTTTTTTTTTTTTAAATACAACTCTTAGGAGGTTCCTCACAGTATCAAAGAGTAAAGAAAACATATTCAAAGAGTGGCTGGGCCTTTGCTCTCAATTCCTGGGAGGGAATCTCTCAGCCCGTGGTATGTCCTGCCTGAGAAAAGTATCTTTGTTTGCCTGTGAATGTTGGCCACACCAGATTGTACATGCAAACAATGAATTCATGGTGAGGGCTTTGGGCCACATGGTATCAAGCTCAGTCTCCGCAGGTGCTGGAAGATCAGTCCAGCCACTCAGGCTGTCAACCATAGCTCTGTGACCAAGTCCCGATAAAAACTCAGGGCACCAAGGCTCAGGTGAGCTGGGCTGGTTGGCAATGCTCCATGTGTATTGTCATGAGCTTGTTTTTAGAAGAAATGAGGACTGCCCCAATGCCACTTGGAGAGGACAACTTGAATAATCTGCCCCATGCACATAATCCCATTGGCGATTTCAATCTGTATCCTTCCAATGTAGTAAACTGTAACCATGAACACAACAGCCTTTAGTGAGTTCTGTCAGTCCTTCTAGCAAATTATTGAACCTGGAAGTAGTCTTGGGACCCCCGAACTTGCAGTTAACTTGCAGCCTGAGTGACTCAGTGGTTAAGCATTGACCTATGAACTGGGAGATCACTGTTCAATTCCTGGTCAGCACACATGCCTGGGTTGCAAGCTCTATCCCCTGTGTGTGGCATGCAGGAGGCAGACAATCAATGATTGTCTCTCATCATTGATGTTTCTATCTTTCTCTCTTTTTCTTCCTCTCTGAAAAAAATAAAAGTGAGGGTGGTCTTAGGAAGTTCTGAACTTTGCAATATTATCCTATATAATAAAAGCCTAGGTAGCATCAAGTGACACCCTCATGCGACGTCATCACAAGATGGCCACCACAAGATGGCCAGCAGGGGAGGGCAGTTGTAGGTGATCAGGCCAGCAGGGGAGGGCAGTTGGGGACGAACAGGCCGGCAGGGGAGGGCATTTGGGCGCGACCAGGCCTGCAGGGGAGGGCAGTTGGGGGCAATCGGGCTAGCAGGGAAGTGGTTAGGGGGCGATTGGGCTGGCAGGCAGAAGCGTTTAGGGACAATCAGGCAGACAAGTAGGTGAGCGGTTAGGAGCCAGCAGTCCCGGATTGTGAGAGGGATGTCTGACTGGGATTGGGCCTAAACCACAGTCAGACATCCCCTGAGGGGTCCCAGATTGGAGAGGGTGCAGGCCGGGTTGAGGGACACCCTCCCCTCCACCCCATGCACAAATTTCGTGCACTGGGCCTCTAGTCTATATATATAAAAAGGCAGTGACCATAATGACCAAAGTCAGTCCTGCAGTCAGTGCTGGGGTGCTGTGACTGCTGAAGGGGCTGCAGATCAGGCCTGGAGAGAGGCCTGGAGAGAGAATCAGGGTCTGATCTGTAGCCTCCATGGCAGCTGTTGATCAGCCATTGCCTCTCTCTTTCTCTCCAGGCCTGGCCAGCAGTGTGTCTCTCTTTCTCTTTGGGACTCCGCAGGGGCTGCTGATCAGCTCTGCCTCTCTGAACTGGGCTGGAAATAGGCCTGGAGATGCTGACTGGCATAGAAACTGACCAATCAGAACCAAATCTGGGTGAACTGTGAGGAGCCAATGGCTGCCTAGGAGGTGGAGCTTTTGACACTGACTGGCATAGAAATCGACCAGTCATGACCTAATCTGGGTGAACTGTGAAGGCAGAACCTAAGGTAGGGGCTGAGGAGGGGTTTTAAGGCAGTTGGGGGCAAGATCAGGCTGGCAGGGAAGGGCAGTTAGGGGTGATCAGGCAGGCAGAGGCAGTTAGGGGCGATCAGGCAGGCAGGCAGAGAGGTTAGGGGTGATCGGGCAGGCAGGCAGAGGGGCTAGGGGCAATTTGCATCTCTTCAATTGCAAGTTATAAGTGAAGCTGCCAGTGACAAGCTGGCAGGCAGAGGCAGTTAGGGGTGATCAGGCAGGCAGGCAGGTGAGTGGTTAGGAGCCAGCAGTCCCAAATTGCGAGAGGGATGTCCAACTGCCGGTTTAGGCCCGATTCCTATGGGGACATCCCCCAAGGGGCCCCCAATTGGAGAGGTTGCAGGCTGGGCTGAGAGACACCCCCTCACCCCCGTGCACAAATTTCATGCACTGGGCCACTAGTATACTATAATAGTCAAAAGAATGAACAAAATCTTGGAGCCACCTCAATGTCTACCAATAGAAAACTAGTTTAATGAATTCTGGTATATCCACATCTTAGAATATTATTGCTATTAAAATGCTATAAAAATGTTTAAGCAATGCCCTGAGCGGTCCCGTGGATCTGTCTCTTGCTTCAACAGTGTTTGGACAAAACAGACCCAGGGACTCCCCTTCTTCCAGCCTCTGACACTCTCCACCCTCTTTTCTAGTCACCACCTTCGGAACCACCTCAGCCATCCTCAGCCTCTGAGACCCAGCCCACACAATTTTTTAACCTTAATTTCTTATTACGAAGCAACCATGAGCTCCCAAATTCATCAGAATTATTCCACCGAGATGGAGGATGCCATCAACTGCCTGGCCAACCTGCACCTGTGGGCCTCCTACACCCACCTCTCTCAGGGCTTCTATTTCCACCACATGGATGTGGCTCTGGAGGGCTTGGGCCACTTCTTCCACAAGTTGGCAGAGAAGACGCGTGAGGGCACTGAGTGTCTCTTAAAGATACAGAACCATCTTTAAGAGAATGGTGGCCACATTCTCTTCCAGGATGAGCTGAAGCCTTCCTAAGATGAGTGGGCAAAACTCAGAACCCATGGAAGCTGCCATGGCCCTGGAGAAGAACCAGAACCAGGCCCTTTTGGAGCTGCAGGACCTGGGTTCTACTTGTACAGACCCTCATTGCTGAGACTTCCTGGAGAGACATTTCCTGGATGAGGAGGTGAAGCCCATAAAGAACATGGGCAACACTTGATTGACCTCTGCAGGTTGGCCAGCCACCAGGCTGGGCTGAGCGAGCATCTCTTTGAAAGCCTCACCATCAAGCAGGACTAGGAGCATTTGGAGCCCAGAGGCCTTTGAGGGGGCCCCTCTGCTTCCCCCTGTGTCTGGCTTTTGCCTGAGCCTCTCCCTAAAACCACTAGCCATCTTTTGAACCACGCTGGAGCCCTCTCTCAGGCATTGGACCAAACGGAAACAATAAAGCTTTTTGTAAAAAAAGAAAAAGAAAAGTGCTTAAGTGATATATTAAGAAACAAGTACTAAGATAATAAGATTTATTTTTAGTAAAGTATGTGTGTGTGTGTGTGTGTGTGTGTGTGTGTGTGTGTGTGTGTGTGTATCATTCTGTGAGGGATGAATCAGACACAGATTCTGCCTTAGAGTCCAATAACAGTTTTTTTAAAACTGTTCATACAAAATCTTCTCCCTAGTTCCCCATATCTGAGTGGCACCCCTTCTTTAGAGAACTTCTCTCCAACTTACAGAAGTCATGTGGTTCCAGCCATGTGGTTCCTCATGGCCCTATTCCCCTGCCCTCAGCCAATTAGTCTGGGATGGCCACCTGATCTAAATTGGGTCTGTCATGTACCCTACCCCACTAGCCATAGTTGACAGGTTGAGTAATGGGTCAGTAAAAGTTCTATTATAGAATTTTTTTTTTTATAACTGAAGGCAGAAAAAAACAGTTGTTCCTACAGTTTGAAACTTAGAAGCTGCCAGTGACAGTAAAGCTTGGGACACAAATTAGCAATGAGAGAAAATACAACCAATATTTAAAAGACACATACTGAAGAGAATGTCAGTGTCATGGTCATATTTGAGACTAGATCCAATTTTCCATGAAACCCAACTGCATTCCCTCCTTTTTGCCATTTGGTTACACAACCCTTCAATTTTCTTATCTATCCCAGTATCTTTCAAATAACTCTCCTTTTTGCTTAACGTTTTTGAAATGGATGCCCTCTTTTTAAAAAATATATATTGTTATTGATTTCAGAGAGGAAGGGAGAGGGAGAGATAGAAAAATCAATGATAAGAATCATTGATTGGCTGCCTCTTGCATGCCCCTACTGGAGATCGAGCCTACAACCAAGGCATGTGCCCTTGACCAGAATCAAACCTGGGACCTTTCAGTTCACAGGCCTATGCTTTATCCACTGAGCCAAACCTGCTAAGGAATAGACTCCCTCTTAATATCTCTCCAATCCAGGCACTTCAACTACTTCTCTCCATCTCCACTGCCATTGCCTTAGTTTAGATCAGCAATTTTCAACCTTTTTCACTCATGGCACACTGCTGGGGTTCTTGTTCCAGCATTATAAAGGGTTCAGCAATCTGGAGAAAGGCTGTACATAGATTAAATAAGAGTCCAGAGACAAAAGATAATTTTAAAAGGCATTGTGGGTCAGAGGAGCTTCAGCTAAAGGAGCTAAAGTTTCTCCTTGTCTCAGGACCCTTGCTTTTTATTAACATAATTTGTCCTAAGGCAAGGTGGAGACATAAACTTCAAAGGGTAGGGTACAGAAGCATTGTCAGATTGGGGCATAGCCTACAGCTGTTCAGGTGTTTGACCAACAGGAGGCAATAACATGTAGATTAAGATGCCCTGAGCTGTCTGGCAGCAAACAATCATCCTATTCAGGTTTGGGGGAAGTGCCTTTCAGCCATTCCAACAGGTGATTACATATGTGACTCGGCCCTTGTTGAGTCCCCAAGTTTCATCAACCTTTTGATGAAACTCTTATAATTATGACATGCTGGAATTGGCTTCCAGCAGCACACATAAGCTAATTACTAAAATTCTGCAGCACATGAAAATATATTTTTTGCTCATCTGACAAAAAAAAAAGGCATAATTTTGATTCATTCACACCAAATAGCTATTGTTGTGTTGGCTGTTGTCATTTTTAAAATTTGACTATCTAAAGGAAAAGAGGTTAGTGCCTCTGACTAAATTGTCAGGTATTTCATCTTTTAAAAATTATTGTGGCACACCAGTTAAAAATCACTGGTTTAGATCACCATCTTTCCTATTCCCCTTTGCCCCCTTTTTATCGCATCAGCCTCCTATCTCTCTATTCATTAAGTCACTTATTCAATAAATATGTATTAATTATCCAGTATATACCAACACTTTTTTAGATGCTGAAGAGATAAGCAGTGAACAAAACAAAGCCTCTACTTTCATAAGGACTTTATTGTTGTTGAGGGATAAAGTTAATAGATAAATAAATGCATAATATGATGTCTCATAGTGATAAGTGCTATGAAGAATCTATGATCCAGTGTTGCAGGATGGTCCCTAATCATATCTCCTGGTATGTACACTCTTGGGTATTCCCCTCTGACAATGACTCTGGTTCCACAATGACATGTATAGCTGATGTGACATTACCAAATGTGGTACAAGCAGGACCTTGAAAAGTGCTTGTGTATTGAACTTGCTTTCTCTCATTTCTGAGAATTGCCACGATATGAACAAAATCCAGTTGTCCAAGCCATTTTGGCCCACCCAATGAAGATCCCATACACATTAAAGGGCCATCTATACCATCCAGCCACAGCCTTGCCAGCCCAGGCCAGAACTGCCCAGGCAACCCTCAAGATGGTAAAAAATAATAAATGTTTGTTGTTTTAAGCCACTAGGTTAAATGTGTGTGTGTGTGTGTGTGTGTGTGCGTGTGTATACATATGGATTTCAGAGAGAAAGGGAGAAGGAGAGAAAGATAGAATCATCAATGATAAGAGAGAATCATTGATCGGCTGCCTCCTGCATGCCCCACACTGGGGATTGAGCCTGCAACCGAGGCATGTGTCCTGACCGGGAATAGAAATGAGACTTCCTGGTTCATAGCTGGCTGTTCAACCACTGAGCCATGCTGGCTGGCCTAGGAAAATCACATTTCTGCATTTTCACCATTAGTATTCCCGACAGAGACACAAACCAACTAGAACCTCAGAAGCACTGAGTCCAATCTGTGGTGACACAATGGATAGTCACACTGCCTCTGTTTCAGGGCTTAGAGAATAAGAAACCTCAGGACTTTCAGGGACTTCCAAACTCCTTCACAGTATTAGTCCCTTCAGAGTAAGAAATATCCATTAATGATGAAAGCGAACACTTATATAGCACTTACTATGTGCTAGGCTCTGTTCTTAATTATACATAATAACATATATTTATATTTATATTATATAAATACATGTGTGTTTTTTTGGTTGTTAATCCTCACCCCAGGATATTTTTCTCATTGCTTTTTAGAGAGAATGGAAAGAAAGGAGAGAGGGGGAGGGAGGGAGAGAGAAACATCGATGTGAGAGAGACACATTGATTGGTTGCCTCTTGCACATGCCCTGACCATGGCTGGGGATTGAACCTGCAACCCAGGTACTTGCCATTGACCAGGAATTGAACTCCCAACCCCTCAGTGAGAAGGACGATACTCTAACTGAGAAACATCAGCCAGGGCTATATTATATATTTAATATATTTGATGTATATGAAATAATAAATACATATATCAAATATATAAAAGTTCCAGAAAACTCTACAGAAACTCTACATGGTTTCTAAGATCCCCAAATTGTTGGCATCAGTCATTTCTGCAAGAAGCCCTGATTTTCCTTTATTGGAAAACTAGAGGCCTAGTGCACGAAATCTGTACATGGGTAGGGTTCTTAGGCCTGGCCAGCAATCAGGGCCAATCTGTGGGGCGACCAGTGGGGTGATTGGGGTGCCCCTGCTGGCACCTGCATTGGCTGGCCTTGGGCCTGTGGGCTGGGGCAGCTCCTGCGTTGAGTGTCTGCCCCCTGGTGGTCAGTGCACATCATAGCGACAAGTTGTTCCACTGGTTGTTCTGCCGTTCGTTCAGTCATTCGGTCGATTTGCATATTAGGCTTTTATTTTATAGAATGGCATTTCAGAACCACAGTCTGGGCGTGAAGGTTGCTCTATGCCAGTGGTTGGCAAACTGCGGCTCGCGAGCCACATGTGGACCGCGAGCCGCGGTTTGCCGCTCTGTTGACTAATGAGTTTGTTGACCACTGTGTAAGGCATTACCCTTACCCAGAAGTTTTGACTTCATGTTAAAGACATTAGTACATTATTAAAATGTTTTTAAAGTGTTTTTCCCTAAGGCAGTGGTTGGCAAACTCATTAGTCAACAGAGCGGCAAACCGCGGCTCTATGATATTGGATGGATTACTCAATATTTCTGGTCTTTTTCAGTGGATAGAACCAGGAAATATATATATATATAATTTTTTTATATTTTATTGATTTTTTACAGAGAGGAAGGGAGAGAATAGAGAGCTAGAAACATCGATGAGAGAGAAACATCGATCAGCTGCCTCCTGCACACCCCCCACCAGGGGTGTGCGTGCAACCAAGGCACACACCCTTGACTGGAATCAAACCTGGGACCCTTCAGTCCATAGGCTGACGCTCTATCCACCGAGTCAAACTGGTTAGGGCAGGAAATATATTTTTAAAGATAAAATGTTTCATGGGTTCACAGTGATATTTCTACTTCTAATTCAGGACTACAGAGTTATTCCTTAACGTATTTTATATTACTTCTGAATCTCCTTCTTCCATGACAAAAATCCTGGTTTCCCAAGACATGAGCAATGACAGAATATCCCAGATGGCTCATTTACTGAATCCCACATTGAACACAGAGGGCTTCAAAGTAATAATACGCAGAATAACTATCAGAAACTATGATTATTAAAAATAATTTTAAAACATTTTGTGTACTTATCCTCATTCTCACCTCATTTTTTTAGTTGTACTCATCCACATTATCAAGGCATGTAATCATCACATACCATATTTTCTTGCTTAGTTTTCATTTACAAGTAACTACATACTTAATGCTCATATCATTCCTTATATCAAAGTCTCTGTAGTTATTTTGGTTGTATGAAGCTTATTCTTTAATGTATTCTTGGAAGTTCTCATAGGAACAATATTCCTAAGTTCCTGCATGTTCATAACACTTTGCCTGTGTCCTTTATACTTGAAAGTCACTTTTTCTTTTCTTGAGTATGCTAAATATACTATTCCCATTTTCTTCTAACAAAATGTCACAGTCTAATGATAACCTTTCTTCCCTTGTAAGCCATATATTCTTTTTGCTTAGATGCCTAAATAATTTCTTTCTTTTTCGTTAAAGGGCAGAAATTTTACAAGATTATGTCTTGGTATTGGTCATACAGTTCAATATTCTCATATGCATAGTGTGCTATTTTAATATGTATTTTCAAATCTGTTTTATTTCAGGAAGTTTTTCTTGAATTTTATATTTGTTTAATTCTCTTTCTTTTGTTTTCTTATTCAATAACTTCTGTTCATCATATGTTGGATCTTCTTTGCCTATACTCATTCAATAGTTGTATTGGTTCTCAAATCCTTATCTCTTTTTAAATTTATTTTTTATTAAAATGTTTTTTTATTTTAACCTTCTATTTGTCTTGGGGCTTTATCTGTGCATTTATTCACTGAGTCCCTTGTAGTCCAGTCTTTGTTTTTAAATTTTCTATATTTTTCTTGATTTCTGTCACTTTACTTCTAAGTTTTTCTATTTCTCATTAATTTATTATTTCATGTTTTATACAATTTTCCTAATGTATTTTAGTTCATTTTGAAATAGTACATTATATTTTGCTTTTAATTTTTTAAAGCAAATCTTTCTGGTTGTGTTTATTATCTGTAGGTATATTATTCTGCTTCGTATTCTCATTTTTCTTATAATAGGTTTGTATGATTGACCTCAATAATTTTCTGTTGATCATTTTTGTATAAAGGTTTTGTTCTTGAACTTTTGGAAGGGGGCTTTGTCCATGACAAGTTTTCTAACGTCACAAAGTTACCTATTCTTCTGTGTTTCATGTGGTGTAAAAAATATAGCAGCTTGCTTTGTAAGATTTCCTGGCTATGTTCCCTGTATCCCCTTTTATCTGGACCTTCTTTCCTTCATCTCCATAGTGACCATTCAGCTCAATTTTAATTTCATTCCCAGCAGTATCCTCAGGGAAGGGCCCTGTCCTGAAAGGGGGCTCTTACTGGTGAATTTTGAGAGTTCACAGGGACTAAGCTTTCTCAGAACTTTCAGACCCTACTGCAGGCCCCTTTGCATTCACCTGCTCATTGGAGTAGGCTAAACAATTTTAGCCATTCTAAAATTAGCCTGCTGAACTTTCCCGGGAATACCTGTTGGATACTGTAGGGGTTTCTGCTCTCAGACTAGTTAGGTGCCCCACTGCTCTCCTCTGCTTTCTGCTGCACAAATGCTGATACCACGTAGGTCTTGTGACCATCAATAATTCGTCCTTACCAGCTTGTACCAGTATTTCAGAGTTCATGGGAAACCTTCTCACCTGGTTTTGTTGGAAATGTCTGTGTATTTTGGTTTTGCTATTTAATTGTTCTGTCCATTTTTATGTGGAGATTAGGCAAGTTCTAAACTCTATTCTGCCACTGCCATTTCCAATTTCCCAAATCCCTGTGATCATTCTGGGGCACAGACTGAAGGGGCAGACTACACAGGAGAATCTCTTCTTATGGTAAAAGGAGACATGCAAGAGAACAAACCTGAAACCAGAGGATGTTTACAACTCTGTTTGCAGCACACACTTTTTTTTAAATTTAAATTCTTTATTGTTCAGAGTATTACATAAGTCTCATTTTCTCCCTATTGACCTCTCTCCGGCCGCCTCCACACCCCAGTACATTGCCCACCCCCCCCCCAACCCCCGCCACCCCGTCTGTGTCCATTGGTTTTGCTCATATGCATGCATACAAGATCTTTGGTTGATCTCTTACCCTCTCACCCCTTGCCTTCCCTCATAGATTGGACAGTCTGTTTGATGCTTCTATGTCTCTGGTTCTATTTTGGTTCCTCAGTTTATGTTATTCATTATATTCCACAAATGAGTGAGATCATATGATATTTATCTTTCTCTAATTGGCTTATTTCACTTAGCATAATGCTCTTCAGGTCCATCCATGCTGTTACAAATGGTAAGAATTCCCTCCTTTTTTTATAGCAGTGTAGTATTCCATTGTGTAAATGTACCACAGTGTTCTATCCACTCATCTGCTGATGGGCACTTAGGCTGTTTCCCAATCTTAGCTATGGTAAATTATGCTGCTATGAACATAGGGGTGCATATATTCTTTCTGATTGGTTTTCTGGTTTCTTGGGATATAGTCCTAGAGTGGAACTATTGGGTCAAATGGGAGCTCCATTTTTAGTTTTTTTGAGGAAACTCCATACTGTTCTCCACAGTGGCTGCACCAGTCTGCATTCCCACCAGCAGTGCAGGAGCGTTCCTTTTTCTCCACATTCTTGCCAGCACTTGTCCTTTGTTGATTTGTTGATGATAGCCATTCTGACAGGTGTGAGATACCTGTTGTTTTGATTGGCATCTCTCAGATGATTAGTGACTTTGAGCATATTTTCATATGTTTCTGGGCCTTCTGTATGTCCTCTTCCAAAAAGTGTCTATTTAGATCCTTTGCCCATTTTTTGATAGTTTATCTTCCTTTTGTTAAGTTGTATGAGTTCTCTGTAAATGTTGAAGATTAAACCCTTATCGGAAATATCATTGGCAAATATGTTCTCCCATGCAGTGGGCTTTCTTGTTGTTTTGTTGATGGTTTCTTTTGCTGTGCAGAAGCTTTTTATTTTGATGTAGTCCTACCTGTTTATTTTCTCCTTGGTCTCCATTGCCCTAGGTCTGTATTGGTAAAGGGATTGCTATGACATATGTGTGCTATTTTGCTGCCTATGAAGTCAGGTAGGATTTTTATGTTTTCCTGTCTTATATTTAAGTCCTTTATGCATTTTGAGTTTGTTTTTGTGTTTGGTGTAAGTTGGTGGTCTAATTTCATTTTTTTTTGCATATATCATGACCAAATTTCCCAGCACCATTTATTGAAGAGACTGTCTTGACTCCATTGTATGCTCTTGCCTCCTTTGTCAAATAATTGAGCATAATGGCTTGGGTCAATTTCTGGGTTCTCTATTCTATTCCATTGGTCTATATGTCTGTTCTTGTGCCAGTATCAGGCTGTTTTGAGAACCGTGGCTTGGTAATATAGTTTGATATCTGGTATTGTGATCCCTCCAACTTTGTTCTTCTTTCTTAGGATTGCAGTGGCTATTCGGGGTCTTTTTTAATTCCAGATGAATTTTGGGAGAGTTTGTTCTAGATCTTTGAAATATGCCATTGGTATTTTAATGGGGATTGCATTGAATCTGTAGATTGCTTTGGGTAGTATGGACATTTTAATGATGTTGATTCTGCCAAACCATAAACATGGTATGTTCTTTCATTTGTTTATGTCTTCCTCTATCTCATTTTTCAATGTCCTGTAGTTTCCCGAGTATAGGTCTTTTACGTCCTTAGTTAAGTTTATTCCTAGGTATCTTAATTTTTTTGGTGTAATGGTAAATGGGATTTTTTTTTTTTTTTTTTTTTTTTTTTTTTTTTTTTTGCTTCTCTTTCTGTGAGTTCATTATTGGTGTATGAAAAGGCCATAGATTTCTGGGTGTTAATTTTGTATCCTGCCACATTGCCAAATTCATTTATTAGGTCTAGTAGTTTTTTGATGGAGTCTTTGGGGTTTTCTATGTATAGTATCATATCATCTGCAAATAAGGACAGTTTTACTTCTTCTTTTCCAATTGGGATGCCTTTTATTTCTTCTTCTTGTCTGATTGCTGTGGCTAGAGGTTCATCAACTTCGTTTATCCTTTAAAAGAACCAGCTATTGGTTTCATTGATCTTTTGAATTGTTTTGTTTGTTTGTTTTTAAGGTGGTCTCTATTTCATTTATTTTTGCTCTGATCTTTATTATCTCCTTCCTTCTGCTCACTCTGGAATTTTTTTTGTGTGTGTGCTCTCTTTTTAATTCTTTAAGTTGTAGAATTAGATAATTTATTACCAATTTTTCTTATTTTTTTTGAGAACTTCCCTCTCAGGACTACTTTCACTGTGTCCCATAGGTTTTGGATTGTTGTGTATTCATTGTCATTCATTTCCAGGATGTTTTTAATTTCTTATTTAATCTCTTTCCTAACCCAATCATTGTGTAATAGCATGCTATTCAGCCTTCAAATGTTTGAATTTTTTTATTGTAGTTGATTTCTAATATTATGCTATTGTGGTCTGAGAAGATGCTTGATATGATTTCAATCTTCTTGCATTTGGAGAGGCTTTGCCTGTGACCCAATATGTGGTCTATCTTTGAAAATGCCCCATGTTCACTTGAGAAGAATGTATATTCTGTAGCTTTGGGATGAAATTTTCTGAAGATGTCAATTAAGTCCATCTGATTTAGTGAGTCATTTAGGATTGCTTTTTCTTTGCTGATTTTTTGTCTAAAGCATTTATCCAGTGATGTTAGTGGAGTATTAAAGTCCGCTACTATGATTATATTGCTGTCAATCTCTCCCTTGATATCATCCAGATTTTTTTTTATGTATTTGATTGCTCCAGCATTGAGTGCATATATGTTTACCAGAGTTATATCCTGTTATTGTATCAATCCCTTTAGTATTATGAAGTGGCCTTCCTTATCTCTTGTTATGGCCTTCACTCTGAGGCCTATTTTGTCATATAGAAGTATTGCTACTCAGCTTTTGTTTGTTTGCTTGTTTCCATTTGCCTGAAAGATATTTTTCCATCCCTCCACTTGCAGTCTGTGTTTGTCTCTTGTTTTGAGGTTGGTTTCTTGTAGACAGCATATATAGGTCATGTTTTCTTATCCATTCAGCTACTCAATGTCTTTTGATGGGAGCATTTAGACCATTGACGTTTGAAGTTATTATTGATAGGTATTTGCTTGTAGCCATTTTTATTTTTTGTGCCTGTGTTCCTTCTTCCCTTTCTATTTCTTCTTTTTACAGTATTCCCTTTAGCATTTCTTGCATTGCTGGCTTAGTAGTAATAAACTCCCTTAGCTTTTTGTTGTCTGTGAAGCTCCGGATTTCCCCTTCAATTTTTAATGATAGCCTTGCTGGATAAGGTATTCTTAGATTCAGTCCATTGCTTTGCATCACTTTGTATATTTCCTTCCATTCCTTTCTGGTCTGATGTGTTTCTGTTGCAAAATCATTTGATAATCTAATGGGAGATCCCTTGTAGGTAACATTTTGTCTCTCTCTTGCAGCCTTTAAAATTCTCTCTTTGTCATTAATGTTTGCCATTGTAATTATGACATGTCTTGGTGTGGGTCTTTTGAGGTTCATCTTGTTTGGGACTTTCTGTGCTTGTGTGATTTTTTTCTTCCCCAAATCATGGAAGTTTTCTGAAATTATTTCTTCAAATAGGTTTCCATCCCTTTCTCCTCTTCTTGTCATTCTGGCACCCCCATTATACATATGTTGCTTCGTTTCATGTTGTCCCAAAGCTCCCTCAGGCTCTCCTCCTGTCTTTTGATTTTTTTTTTCCAATTGCAGTTCAGATTTGTTGTATTTTGCTTCCCTGTCTTCTAATTTGCTAATTAGGTCCTCTGCTTCTCCTAGTCTACTGTTGAAAGCTTCCATATTGCTTTTTATTATAGCTATATCACTCTTTATTTCCTCCTAATTCTTACATAGGTTGTTGATTTTCTCATCCATCCGGTTTATGAACTGTATGACCCTTATTCTGAAGTCTTTTTCTGACATATTGCATGCCTCCGTTTCATTTAGTTCCTTTCCTGACAATTCCTCCTTTTCTTTCCTTTGAGTGTTGTTCTTCTGTTTCCCCATTTTTGTTCTCACCAAAGGATCTAGGTGTCAAGTCACATGGGGCCTGTGGCTGCAGTGGTGGGCTTGGTTGTGAGTCAGTGGGCAGCAGCTGCTTCTCAGGTGGTCTTGGGCAGTGTCTGCTCCTCATGTGGTTACGAGTAGTGGCTGCTCTCGAGGAGGCTGCTCCTCATGCGGTTGCAGGGCTCCTGCTCCTCGCGCGGTCACACGCCGGCTGATCCTTGTGTGGTAGTGGGTGGCAGCTTCTCCTGTGGGGAGTTTTGGGATGGCTGCTCTTCGGCGGTTGCAGGTCGCGGTTCCTTGTGCAGCTGCTGGAGTGGTTGTGGTGCCTGGGGCTGCTGTGTAAGGCTCGGCTGTTCATGTGCTCAGGGCTGCCTGGTGCTAAAGCCTCTGGCTGGGGGGTGGGGGGAGGTGCCCTCTGGAACTCACAGGAGCCCTCAGCTGAGGGCACTGAAGCCCCAGTGTCTGTGGGTCAGTATCTGAGGCAGCAGGTCTCTGGCTGAGTGGCTGTAGAACCCCAGGTGGTGTCTGAGAGCACCCTGGGTGGAGGTGGGGCTGGGCTCCCAGTCATAGAAGCTCTCCCTTTCAGGATGGCATGGCCTCTGTAGCGGAGCCAGTGCTCTGGGAGAAATTATAGCAGTAGCAGAGGCTGCCCGCTATGCGAGACCATTCTGCCAGCCCCTGAAGTTCCTACAAGATCTAGCTGTCCCTCACTCAGACACACACATCACATGTTCACACACTCCCCCTTCACTCCCTCCCTCCCTCACACTTTCTTCCTCACTGCCATCCTGCTGGTCGCCATCTTGGAATCTTCAGCATGCACTTATTGATTAGCATTCTATTGGCCAAAAACAGCCACAAGGCCTAGCACAACAATAATATTCAAGAAAACAGACTCTGCTTCTTGGAGAAGGAACTACAAATCATGCAATGAACATGATGAGGAATTGGGAACAATGATACAATATTCCACACCAACCAACTGCATATGCCCCAAAGGCTTTTTCTAAATCTTGCTAAATTGCTTTCCAGAAATGATTTAATTCTCCTTGCATCTGTAGATATGAGAGTTCCCATCACACCATCATACTCAACATTATTGAATATTTTTACATTGTTGTTTATTTAATAAATAAAAAAGTACATGTGGTTTAATGATCAGATTGTACTTATTTCATTTTTGTGAGTTTTAATATTTTTTTCATTAGTTTATTAGTCATTGCTCCCTTAATGACTTGTCTACTCATATCCTATATCCGTTTCTCTATGGCACATAAATTTTTCTTATTGATTTATAAGATCTAATTTATATTAAAGATTTTAATCTTTATCTTTAATATTTCTTGCACATTTGTTCCTACTTGTCATTTCATAATTTATCAGTTATCTAATTCTGCATAATAAATTACCTTAAAACTTAGTGTTCTAAACCAAAAAACATTTACTATTGCTTACAAACCTATGGGTCAGTAGGGTGTATCTGATGACTTGAACCAGGTATGGCTGGTACTGGCTTGCCTCATTCATGCGTCTGCTGTCAGCTGGTGGCATGATGAGGGAACACATGGTCTAGGATGGTCTCACTCACATGTGGGCTGTTGGCCTGCTGTCAGCTGGTGCAATGGGGACTAAAGGGCTATGTTACTACCATAACTTCTGATTATATTAATATTGCTTTGGTATACATTAAAGTTTTAATAAATCCAGAGTTATCATTTCCCCAATATTATTTCTTTATTGTTGTTATGCTTTTAAAGTTCTTCCTCAATCTTAAGGTCTGTTAATATTCACTTCAGTTTTCTTCTACATTTTTATTGTTTCATTTATTACCCCTTAAGTCATTAATCCATTGGAAATTAATGGATGTGAAGTGACAGTTTAAATGGCTGGGTTTTTTCTTTCTTTTTTAAAAATAAATTTTTATTGTTGAAAGTATTACATATGCCCCCCTTTTTTCCCCATTGACCCCCTCCAGCCCGCCCCCACCCTCCACCCCAGGTCTTCAGCACCTTATTGTCTGTGTCCCTGGGTTATGCATATACGCGTACAAGGTCTTTGGTTTATTACCCACCCCCCCCAACACTCCCCACCTTCTCTCTGAGATTCTTGCACTCTGTTCTATACTTCCATGTCTCTGGATCCATTTTGTTCATCAGTTTATTTTGTTACTTAGATTCCACATATGAGTGAGATCATGTGATACTTACCTTTTTCTGACTGACTTCCTTCACTTAGCAAAATATATGCAGTAACCAATTAAACATATACTATATATGGAATATTCTTTCCTTTTCCCATGGTTTGATGGGACCATTTTTTTTATCATAAAGTGCACTATGATATAGTTCTTGGGTCTATTTCTGGTCTCATTCCTTTGTTCCATTAGAGTGTCTTTCTACTGGCTCTTGCACTGCCCAAATATAATCAAGGGGTGGAGGGTACTCAGGGCAGGGGAGATAGTCTCATCACTATGTCTGCAATTGCCCTGCCAATGTGGCTCAGTGGTTGAGCATTGACCCATGCACCAGGAGGCAATGGTTTGATTGCTGGTCAGGGCATACGCCCTGGTTGCAGCAGGGGATGTACAGGAGGCAGCTTATCGATGTTGACGTTTCTCTTTCATCAATGTTTCTATTTCTCTCCCTCTCTCTCTCTCTAAAATCAATAAAAACATATTATGTCTGCAATATAAGTTCATACTGTATAGCTCCTCTGAAGGCCAGGGCTCAAGATGAGGAGGGCTGAGGAGGGCTGAGGAGGACTGAGAAGGGCTGAGGAGAGAGACACGATGAGAGGGGATCAATCCAGACTGCTCAGAGGGCAGAAGTATTTGAGCAGAGGGAGGGTGCTTAATAAGAATAACCTCATCTAACGCTTGTGGTGAGAGCAGAAGAGCTATATTACGATCTTGATAAGAAGAGAAACCCTTGGTTTTTTGTACCATTATCTGAGGTATCCATGATGCTTCTGTGAGACTGAGGTCCCAGAGAGCCGCATGACTCTGGTGTGTGCAGGGGCTCATTGCAGTGGGAAACGGCGAGCTGCAATCTTTCACCTGTGACAGAATATATAGTATTTATTGATTTTCCTGTGAGTAACAGGTTTCCTGAAGACTGTCAATTCTCTGGGGGGGATAAACACAAAATGGATTCCCCCACCCCCAAATCTATCATCATGCTCTGTGGAGCCTCCCTCTCCCCTAGGTAGCAGGCTCCATTAGCTATCTATATATCCCAGCCTGATTCTATAACTTTTTATCATCTTAGTTATCAAAACAGTTTCTCTCCAGTTATTAAGATTCAGCTTTACTCAATTTAAATTTTTGATGATTCAGAGATTTCCTCCTTGCCTCAGATGCAGACTAGACTCCTGGCTTGAGAAGATTTGGGGGGTGGGAAGGGATACAGGGTCTGTTCTCTCTCATGCCTCCTTTCCTCTGTCTTTGGAGAAGAGGGAAAAAGGGGAAGGTTTATATTCCCTTTTGTGATTGTCCGTAGCAGGATTGCTGGTCCTCATGGCTGACCAAGTGGTTCTCAAGGTCCATGGCCAAGTGACTTTTGCTGGTTCCTTGAGAAATGAACCCCCAGCTTACCCCCAGCTGGTGACCTTGTGTAGCATTTTTCCAATGCATACTTGTTTTTGCCCAATGTGTGGCTCTCCTCTGGCCAGTCCACTGCCCCCAAACTCTAGGGACTACAAGCAGGAAAAGGATCCATCCATATTAAACTGGGAGCTTTAGGGGATAATCCCACTAAAAACCTCACACCATCTTGTTTCACTTCCAACCTATAAAAACTTCTTCCTGACCCCAAGCACCAACTTCCTGCAGATCTCTTTCTGTTGATAGCTCTGTACATTAATCTGAGTTCTTGATGCTCCAAATGTCTCTAACATAGAAGTTATATTACATTTATTTTGACTAATTTTATGATCTGTAAGTATTTGCCTCATTATATAATCTTAAGATTCAACAGAGAGGTGAAGTCACTTTCCCAGGACCAATCATCAAACAGCACATGCTCAGATTTGAATGTGAAGTGTCAGGGGCTAGGACCCAGGTTTCCTCCATCAGGAGAGGATGGCTCAGGCTTTCAGAAAGACAAAAACCTGGGACCTGGGTTTTGGTATCACAGATCTCAGTCTGAGTCCTGGGTGAACCACTACTTAGCTGGGTAATCTTGGACATCTTAACCCCTTTTTGTTTCTTCTAATTAATTTCCTTCCAATGTGCACAAATCCGTGCACTGGGCCACTAGTTTAAAAATAAACGTTGACTTGTGCATGCATGATACATATAAAGCTCTCACTGGTGCCAATCTAGACAGAGTAGGAATATTCCCACCTGAACCTGTTTTTGGACACGGTCACTTATATGTTGCTTTCTCTCAAGTTCAAAGAGTGTGTGACGTTAAAGTTGTAAATACTTCATCACAAGGGAAATTAGTCAAGCACTCTGAAAGTGTTTTTACTGTTAATGTGGTATTCAGGGAGATATTAGAATAAGTTTAATCAATTTATCAGTCATTGTTTTTATCAATGTTGTTTTTATATCATGTTTTTGTTGTTTTTATATCATGTCTTTGTTGTTATATCATGTTGTTATTGTTTATTAATCAATTTAGGTATTATTTTTATATACATTTTACTAATTTTATTTCATCTCTGACACTTCTATTATAGAGAAAGGGCGAATAGCGATATTAAAATGTTTATTCTAATTAAATTTTTTTCAATGTGCATGAATCCGTGCACCAGGCCACTAGTGTGTGTATATGTGTGTGTGTGTGTGTGTAGTTCCAGCTGCAGGAACTATATACTAGAAAACTCTTAAAATATATTTTTTTTCTCAATATTTAGACCCACTACTTTATGCCAAATTGCCAAGTTGTGGTCATGAGTCAATTCACATTAAAGAACAAAGGTTATGAGACAATTGATCTGTTAAATCATTCAGGGGATGGTCATTATTCCCACTCCATTCGATCTCAACCCATCCTTTGGGTTTCTTATTTTACACTTATTTCCAGATTAATAGGCCAATTAGAAACCTATTGACTAAGGCTGTGCTAAAGGCAATGACCCTTCGTACTACAAACTCAGCCTTTTAAAATCACCCTTAAAACCAAAGGAAAGTAGCCTTGGCTTTCCCATTCCTGGACCAGCTCTGCCCCCTAGTGCTCATCCATGCACCTGCGTGCCAGCAACTGAGGGTCTCCTTTGTTATTTTTTCCTCCTGGGACTTGCACAGAAAAGGCCTGTCATGGCCACACCTGGTCTTTTCCAGTTCCAAATTCCCATCAGCCTGCTCTGTGCAGATAATCCACCGAAAGTCTCAGATGGGTTTCTGTCCCATATATTTGAAATGAATTTAGCACATTAATCTTATTATGTGTTTAAAAGTGTTTCTCAGCAGATGGGTAAGAAAATGAAGGAGATGTCTGATCTCTCTGGACCCCCAAGGGAGTGGTGGTTGTGCCTGTAGTCAGGAGGGAGAGCGCTGGGCTGGGCAGGCCACTTGTCCGTTCTGGACCTGGCTTTCTGGAGTATAAGGGGGAGGGAGCGGGCTCCACAAGCTTCATGGGAGGGGGAGGGAGGGGAGGGGGATGGGAACCAGGTGGTGACTGCGCTGCAGTAAAAAGAACTGAGGGCATGCCGAAACCGGTTTGGCTCAGTGGATAGAGCGTCAGCCTGTGGACTGAAGGGTCCCAGGTTTGATTCCGGTCAAGGGCATGTACCTTGGTTGCGGGCACATCCCCAGTGGGGGGTGTGCAGGAGGCAGCTGATCGATGTTTCTCTCTCATCGATGTTTCTAGCTCTCTATCCCTCTCCCTTCCTCTCTGTAAAAACTCAATAAAATATATTTTTTTAAAAAAAAAGAAGAAGAAGAACTGAGGGTAGGAGAGGAGAGAAGGCTTTCAGTTCGGCTCTAGCTGTGGAACCTTGGACTCACCCTTCCCAGCCTTGAGCTTCTTATCTTATAAAATGGAAACACTGACCTTGCCTTGCCAAGCACATCATTTTCTTGAGAAGAGAAAGTGAGAGAGGGCAGGAAGGGCAATTCGGTGTTTCCCTAGGCGAACTCGAGGCCCTGCTGCACAGTCGGAGGGGACTGCCCAGGTGCAGACTCCTGGCTCTACCCCAGAAGACTGAATCAGACCCTGGGGGGCAGAATAAGGAACCCCAAAATGTCCATGGCCTGATCCCAGGTTCTGAGTGTGTTACCTAACATGGCAAAAGGGACTTTGCAGATGTGACTAAATGTAAGATCTTGAGACGGTGAGATTGTCCAGGATTGTTCAGAGGGGCCCATGTACTCACCAGGGTTCCTAGAAGGGAGGGAGGCAGCGGCCCAGGCCCACCTGTGATGACAGAAGCTGAGATGGATGTGGGGCCCTGAGCCAGCCCGGGTCGCCCAAGAGATGTCAGGAGCACCTTGCTCTTAGTCCTGGAAACCCACCTTAGCACTTGTGACCTCCAGAGCTGTAGATAATAAACTGGTGCTGTTTTAAGCCACTAAGCTTTTGGTAATTTGTTCCAGCAGCACTAGACACTAATACAGGGCATTTTTTTTTTTATGAACTCCTGGTGAGAGTCTTGTGAAACGCTAAATTGAGAAGGCCGGAGGTGTAGCGGGAAGAGACTGAGGACCAGAAGGTCTGGGTTCAGTCTGGCTGTGGCGTTGTTAGCTGAGTGGCTTAGGCCAAGTCACTCTACCTCACTGGGCCTCAGTTTCCCCACGGTGAAAGGAGGCGGTTTGGAGTGGGGTGTTCTCACCTGGCTGCAGCACTCTGCTGAGAGAAAAGAGCAAAGCCTGAGCCACCCAGTCCCCTACAAGAAAGAGTGTTAGTTGTGTGAAAGGCTGATCTTTTCTTCCTTTGTGCTAGGCTTTGGTCTAAATCTTCACTTGTATGAACAGTGATCTGTGGGGTAATCTTGGTACAGCAATTATTAATAAGCAATTAATAATTATATGCTTTGGCGGATGATTTCTAATCAGCAGTCTGATCAATAAGCCAGTAAAGGGGGTGGGGTGGGCCCCATCTTCAGCTAATTAAGGGGGCTACTCCCTGTCTCTACTCTGAAAAGAAAAATGTCACCAAACATTTCCAGCAGCCTGAGGGGTATGGATAGAAGGGGGAAGGGGCTGCTGTTGCCAGGCAACTAGCTCCTCATTACTAATCATGTGCATAAAGCCCGAGTCTTCCTTTTCAGCACAGCTAGTGGGCATCCCTCCTTCTTCTACCCCCTGCTCCTAAAGCTGGCTTTGGGGCTTGGTTCCAGACATTTGGACCCTGAACCAGGCCCAAGACCCCCTCAGTATTCCAGGGTCAGTCCTGCTGCTAGGAGGCCAAATGAGAGAGAAAAGACTGTGTCCATCTCAGATGAGGCAAAGCCTGGCACGGATATGCCAGAACACCCTTTCCTACACTGCGGCCTTTTGAATGAGCCATCACCCCAGAGGCTTGCTTAGATTTGAGGAAAATCCCTTTTTGGCCCCCACATTCAAGGGAGGCTCTTGCTGTTTGCCAAGTGGATGCTGAGCAAACATGTGGGTCCCGGGGCTGGCTCTCAATGTGTTCTGCAAACACTTCTCTCTCTGGATGCAGCCAACTGTCCAATTATGCAAGATGCAACCCTCTTCCCAGGGGATTTGTTCTCTTAAAGAGCAAGGACCCAGTGTGACCAAAGAGTTTACATAGCACGTGTCATACAGAGAAAACACACCCGGGGGGTGGGGGCGGGGTGGAGAGGGGGAGCCATGTTCCCATGGGGGCCCAGCCACGGTTGGGAAGAGAAGCGCAGAGGCTGCTTTGTCTGTGACTACTTCTGGAACGCACGGGCTCAGGAATGACAACAATAGGATAGGGGCTTGCCAGTGTTTCCTTCCAAGGCACACAGGCTCTCCAGGGGAAGGCAGGACTGCTTTTGCGCTGCGGGGGCAGGTACCATGTTTAGAATGTGGTAGTGGAGTTACCAAAGGGCTGCTTTGGTCCTGGAGGGTTAATTCAGATAGAAGTCATTACAAGTCTTGGCTATAATGAGAGACATCACCCCAGAATGTGGAATGTAGCAACCCACTGGCCTCCCGTTCCAAAGCTGGAGCTGTTCTGTTCTGGTCAGACGCCTGACGTTCAGGAGGATCGGTCTTCCTTGGGAATCTCTGAGGGGTTGGCGCCACCCCCGCAGGCCCAGCAGCTGCCTCGCTCCTGGGGAATGGTTGTGAAGTGTGGGGACACATTTCAGCCAGCTGTCACGGTCACTTTCCCCCTCTCTGCTTGAGCCACACTGGCTTCCTTAATACCCATTCAGAACTACCCACTTGAGGCCTTGGCACATGACCCCCGGATGCTCCTACCCTGCATGACATGAGACTTTCTCTGACCACGCCCTGCCCAAAATAATAGATGTCACCCCATTTACTCTTTCTACACTTGCCAGTTTTTATTTTCTCCAAAGTACCTGACCTCCCTCTCTCTTTCCCTCATTCCCTACCCCTTCTCCCTCTCCTCCTGCCTCTCTCTCCATCTGTCTGTCCATCACCTGTCTATCCATATATTTTATTGTTTTATTGCCTGCTTCATTCCCTGGGACGTAAGCTCCACGAGGGCAGGACACTCTGTCTTACTGACTGCTGGTCCCTGGAGCAGTGCCTGCCGGAGGGCCAGCCTCAGGGAACATATGCTGAGCCACCATCAGTACCGCTATTCTACTCCTGTCCAGGGAGGCATAGGTTCTTTACTTACATCAGCTCCCGGCACCAGCTTCTCTCTGGAGACAGGTGATGTCTGAGTTTCTGGTGTCTCCCTACAGACAGTTCATGTTTATCCAAACTAGACACATACCTTCCTTTGTAAAATCGGAATAGGAGGGAACTTTGTATCCTCTTCTACTCCTTGCTTTGTTTTACTTTATTTATCTTGAAGGTTATTTCTTGTCAGTTCAAATAACGCTTCTTCATTTTTTTCTATAGCTGAGTAATATTCTAATGTGTGTATGTATGGTAATTTATTTGGTCCCTCGATGGACATGTAGCCGTCTCTCGCCTTTTATTATTGTAAAGAGTGCTGCAAATGCTCTTATACATGTCACGTCTTCATGTGTGACCACTTATACAGGACAAATTCTTAGAAGTCGAAGTGCATATGCACTTATGATATGGATAGATATTGCAAAACTGCTCTCCACAGAAATTGTATCTATACTCCTACCAGCAATTTATGAGAGAGCTCGTTTCCCGCCCCTTTACCAAATTTTCTTTTATCTTTGCCAATATGACAGTCAAATAGTGATATTGCAGTGTAATCTGATTTTGCACTTTCTGACTCTGAATAAGGTTTAATATTACTCCATATGTCTAAGAGGCATTCGTATTTCCCTTCTCATGAACTGCCTATTTTTTTTATTAGACTGTTGATCTTTTAAAGAAATCTATTTATAGGAACTCTGATATATTAGGAAAATTAATTTGGCTGTGATATGAGTTACGAACACTTTCCCTTATTTGTCACTTGTCTTTGGATAAAAACCATTATATGGTTTCTGCCTTATAGATTATTTTTCATCTAATTTACTTATCTGTGTATGTGTGTGACTGCCACCTTTTAATTTGCTTTTTATATACTTTATCCTATGCCATTATGTGTCGAGCAGTGTTCTTGGAGATGACATCTTTTATTAGTTCCACTTAAATTGCTTCCCTGATGGGGTTTTTAGGGTACACTCTCAACTCCTGATGAATTGAGAGGCTATCCTATTCCTGGAGGGATTTTGAGAGATTTGGGAAGCACTCAAACTTGATAACTCTCATCTGTTTGATGTTGGTTCTTATAAATCTCTGTTTCAGACAGTGGCATTTTTTTGGACTATTTTTCAGGATTCCAGAATGTACCACCTGTTTTAGTCTTTAATCATCTCTCCACTCATTACAGGTGCAGAAGGCGGACACAGCTGGAAAGCATCTGTTCCCAGAGAAAAGGAAACCCTCTCTCATGTCACTCTCCTTGATGGGAGGGAACCCACCCACTGGCACCCTCACTGGAGCTTCCTTGCCCCATGTGCCTTTCCATGTCCACCATCCTCAGCACCCCTACCTCTCTCCTCTCTACCTGCTTGGGAGAGTCCTCAGGTCTCAGTCGCCATTCTAGGCAGGTTGGCCATTCTCGCCTCTTTATTGTAGCTTACACATGGGGCTGATTCAGGTTTACTGGGGCCTGAATGATGATCACTCTTTAAAGAAAATGAATGCAAAGTGGCAAGTACAAAATTAAATAAAAAATTAATAGAAGGAAAAAATAAACTATAACAAATTACAAAGTTTTAAAAGCTGGAAAATACCACAAGGCACAAGAGATATAAAATTTACCTAGGTTGTTGTCTGACATGCTTCTACAATACTACTTTTCTTCCTGTTTGGCTGCATACTCCTTTACTGTGTCTTCATGTGACAGTTTGAAGTACCATTATCCATGGAGGGAATAATGTAGTTGATCATTTAGAAAAGTGTATTTTAGCTTCACAACCTGTTACTGGTCAAGTCTTGCTAAGACATAGTCTGATATATTAGGATGCATGAATCATGCAGCTTCATACACCAGCACACTATTGTTTTAATCCTACAGGATTAGATCCCCCAGGAATCCTGACACATTCCACTGCGTACAATTTCCATAAAAATGTATATGTTGATGTAGCTTTATCTAGTATATTCTTAGAAAAGGAGAATTTTAATTTTCACCAGAAGTCAAGAATCCATTCCCCCAATTTACAATTTTACACACGTCTGATGATCACAAGAATTTTTCAACACACCAACCTTTGGCTTCGTACATTTTTCAACTTGTTTCTCTTCCACTCCCCACATATTTCTGGTGATGAGCACTGTGGGAAACAGTCATGTAGTTGTACCACTGCCAGCATGGCACCTTCTTGTTGCCAGGCTGGGTGAGTCAGGGCAGTGGGAGAATTCTAAAAACCCTTCCTCCACCCAGCAACCAACAGACTTAATGAAATCCCTGAAAGCCATATAAAAATAGCCCATTCAACACACAATAAATATATCCTCCACTCAATTTTCCCCTTTGATCATGTCAAAGCTGGGGAGAGGGGGGATTTAATAGAGGGGAAATGGAAATGGAAAGAGACTGATGTGGTTTTAATAACTGCAGTTAATGCATCTCCCAAATGTTTTGCAAAAACATATGAACATGACTCACATCAGGACCATGGATGGGCTCATAAGTGAGTGCCTTTGAAGCTTAAGCTTCATTAGCTCAAGATAGACTCACTTCTGCTCCTGTTGACCCCCCTCTCCACTCCGCTTAGCCTTCAGTATATGTCAAGATTGTTTTGATTTCCAGTGACAGAAACCCAACCGTAACAAACTAAGGGGAGCATCTATTGATTCTCAAACTGCTGGCCCAGGAACAACGGGAACAGTGGTGGAAATGCTGCAAGGACTCTCCATCTGTCCTTCTCTCCACACCTTGGTTTCCATCTCTACAAGTGCTGACTACAGCTTTGACCTTATAGGAGTTTTGATCTCTGCCAGCTTCAGGCTCAAATTGCATTGCTTTGCCACTCAAGGAGAAATCCCTCAAAGGACTTGGATTGGACCAGCTTGAGTCACATGACCACACTAGTGGGGTACAATGATGGATAACTCTCCACTAGATCTTTATGAAAGAAGGGAGGGGAAGAGGGGTGCTGGAGTAGAACAATGGTTTCTTAAAGATGTTCGCTACCTAATTCCTGGCATTGTAAGATATATTATCTTACATGGCAAAAGGACTTTGCAAATGTGATTACGGATCTTGGAAAAGGGAGATTATCCTGGATTGTCTGGGTGGACCCAATGTAATCACAAGGTCCTTCTATGAAGGAGGCAGGAGAGGCAGAGACAGAGAAGGAGATGTGGTGAGGAAAGCAGAAAGATGAGTAATAGGGGCCATGAGCCAAGGAATGCCTCCGGCAACTTCACACACTGGAAAAGGCCTGGGAAAGGACTGTCGCTCTGTCAACACTTGATTTTGGAGTTGCAGAACTGCAAGGAAACGAATGTGTGTTGTTTAAGCTAATATGTGTGTGGCAATTTATTACAGCAGCCGTAGAAAACTAGCACAGGTGCTGAGACGGAAAAATGCATGCCCACTG
Organism: Plecotus auritus; assembly: GCF_963455305.1. Classification (NCBI taxonomy): domain Eukaryota; kingdom Metazoa; phylum Chordata; class Mammalia; order Chiroptera; family Vespertilionidae; genus Plecotus; species Plecotus auritus. Next base: position 134,738,047 of record NC_137772.1, on the reverse strand, counting down.
TAACTTTTCCCTTCCTTCCTCATCCTGCCTGTCTGTAATGGGCTGTGTGTCCTCCCCCAGTTCATATGTTGAAGTCTTAAGCCCCGGCCTTTCAGAATGTGGCCGTATTTGAGACAGGTCTTTAAAGAGATAAGTTAAAATGAGGTCATATGGGTGGGCCCTCATGCATTATGACTGGTGTCCTTGTCAGAAAGGAGATTAGAACCCAGACGTGTAGAAAGGGAAGATGATGTGAAGACACAGGCAGAAGAAGTCCATCTACAAGCCAAGGAGAGTGGCTTCAGAAGAAACCAACCCAGGAGACACTTTGATCTCTAACTTCCAGCCTCCAGAACTGTGAGAAACTCAATTCCTGTTGTTTATGCCGCCCACTCTATGGTATTTGTGATGGCAGCCCTGGCCGAATAATACGCCACCCTTCAAGGCAGAGGATGAAATTCCACCTGTTTCTCAAACTGCCTTTGATTAGCCTGGCTCACAGTGCAACCACTGTCTCAGAAAACCTGGTGGTTGGGAGTCACCCAAGTTTAACACAAGCATCGCAAACCCAAATGCCTACAGAGGCCAGAAGGAGAACTTACAGGAGCAGAGTGGCTGAGTGTAAGAAACGAGGTGCTTGCAAATGACACCTCAGTGACAAACTCTATCACACAAATAGGCTCACTCCCAACCTTCCTATCTACCTTGACCTTCCTCAGCTTTAGGGAGGGAGGATACTAGAAGCATTCTTCTCTCTTCCTGGCAGTGCTATGGGTTAAAGCGACAGTGATAGGGGCAACAGGCACAGCCCTCATGTTCCGTGTCCAGAGGCCATGGGGAGAGGGGCAGAGGGTCGCTGGTGTGCGCAGGGCCAGTCCTGTGTACAGGGCCAGCTGCTGCTTGGCTCTAGCCAGCTGTTACCAGGGGTCAGTACAGGCCCAGTGCTGCCAGAACTTTACAGTTTTTCAAAAGAAGTTAGAAATCTAGACTTTAACCCCCCCCACACACAAGAAATCTGATTTTTAAATATTGGCAACTAATTAAAAACAATTTTAAAGCTATGCTGGCTACCTCACAACTATTAGGATGGCTATTATAAAAAATAAAAGATAAGTATTGGCGAGGATGTGGAGAAATTGGGACCCTTGTACACTGCTGGTGGGAATGTAAAAATGGTATAACCACTATGGAAAACAGTATGAAGATTCCTCAAAAAATTAAAAATACTAGTATAGCCAAAACCGGTTTGGCTCAGTGGATAGAGCGTTGGCCTGCGGACTGAGGGGTCCCGGGTTCGATTCCGGTCAAGGGCATGTACCTTGGTTGCGGGCACATCCCCAGTGGGAGGTGTGCAGGAGGCAGCTGATCGATGTTTCTCTCTCATCGATGTTTCTAGCTCTCTATCCCTCTCCCTTCCTCTCTGTAAAATATCAATAAAATATATTAAAAAAAAATACTAGTATAATTACCACATGATCCAGCAGTTCCATTTCTGGGTATGTACTCAGAAAAATTGAGAGCAGGGTCTCAAAGAGATATTTGTACACCCATGTTTATAGCCAAAATGTGAAAGCAACCCAAGTGTCTATTGAGACATAATTGGATAAGCAAAATGTGGTATAGACAGACAGTAGAGAATTATTCAGCCTTAAAAAGAAAGGGAATTCTGACACATGCTCTAATATGGATGAATCTTGAGGACATTATGCTAAGTGAAATAAGCCAGAAAAAAGACAAATATTTATATAATTCAATTTATATGAGGTACTGAGAACACTCAGAATTATAGAGACAGAAAGCAGGATGGTGCCAGGGACAAGGTGGAGGAAGAAAGGGGAAGTTAATGCTTCATGGGGCCAGGGCTTCAATTTTGTAAGATGAAGAGAGTTCTGTGATAATTGCACAACATATGAATGTAACTAACACCATTAAAATGGTTAAGATAGTAAATTTTATGTTTTGTATATTTGATCAGAATAAAACAAAATAAAACAACAACTGTGTTGGTTAAAATTGTTACTGCCAAACAAGACACATATAAGGGCTAGAATCTGACCACAAGCCACCAGTTTGCAAGCTCTGGTTTAACACTTGTTTCTAGTTGTTTCAGGTGTTCAGGTCTTATTTACCCAACTAGAAGATAAAATTCTGTGCAAGTGGGAACTGTGTCTGAATGCCTTTGGTAGCCTGCAGAGCAGTAGCTCGGGACTCCGCAGTGGGCAAGTCACAAGTGCCCTGCCAAATATTTGATCACATACATTCTTAAAACTAATTATTAGAATTCATTAGCATGTGGTGCAATACATGGAGCCGTGACCCGAGTGGCCCGCCTGTCCTTGCAGAAGCTCAGGATGAGAAAAAGCACAGCATTTGAAGCCCTAAAGGACTTTTCCCGATGAGAGTGTGAAGAGGGTGTGCCAGGCAGGACGAGACTGAGAGGGTGGGCGAGTCAGTATTTGGGAGCTTCACCTTCATCCCCATGGACCAGGGAAGCTGTGAGGGCTGAAGGCTCTGAAACTGGAGTGAAGAGACTGGATCTGATTTTGAGATAAATCATAAAAACTGGATCCGGGACACCCTGGCTGACAGACTCAGGAAACGCTAAGTGCCTCTCAGCAGCAGCTTTCCGGGCCTCACACGCATGTGGAAATGAGGAGGCTGGGGTGTGGGGAAGAACTGCTGGAGTTGGAGGCTGTAACAAGAGGGATGATGACTTGAAAGTACACCCATTCAGAGCAGTCTGCTGTGTGTGTGTGTGTGCGCTCACGCACACTTGCAGTTGGAGTAATTCTCAGGTGGCTCTGGGCAAGCTGACTGTGTGCAGGTTCAAGTTGTTTCCTTCCCCTACACCTTCACTACCAGTTCCAGGCTGGTCATCCGATGGAGGGAGCTGAGGTCCAGCCACCAGGTCATCTTTGCCTCCTTGGGGACACCTGGAGGAAACATGGAGAGCTCCAGCTTTACACTGATCCTAGATGCTGTCCCAAACAATCAGTAACCCGTGGCAACCCCTAGAGGCTGCTACAACCTCAGCTATGAGGAGCACTGTGCCCGGGAACCTGCTGGTTCTGTGATACAGAAATGGCTGAGTCTTGGTGGTCATGGGATGTGACCACAGTCTATGCATGCATGGAGTTCTCCTGCAGACAAGGTCTGAAGGGGGAAATGCCGCCTCCCTCAGCCCACCCCTCTCTGAGGACAAAAGATATTAGAAGAAATTATATGAGAAGATGACACTTTTCCAGTGGCCAGTGCTCAAACATTTATTAAGTGTATTTTTCTGCTCAAGGGCAGTCCTTCAACACTGGGACTTGAATATCTCAGAAATAACTAAACAGCCACAATTCGTGATGCCCGTGAAGCCTGGAAAATACCGTGGTCAGAAGAGCAATGTTGAAGGGGCAGTTTGGGGAGGGGTGGACTGTGTGGACGGGGACTGTTGTCTTTGGAGGTCTAGTTACTGAGAACTGGGTGACTGCTGGACGCTGGTCCCAGGGAATTTGTACTTGGTGATGGAGGCTTAATTCATTCCCAATCTGGACCATTGGTAAAGAGGCCACATGCCCACGATCATTGATCATTATCATCAGCTCTTACTCAAACCAATCTGCACTTCTGAAGATGAATGGGAATGCTTCCCAATGGGAAGAGTTCTTTGTTGATCTCATTAGCCCCTGGGTCCTGGCTCTGGATCTCACCTTTACACTTCCCCTGCCTGTTGCTGCCCCTAACAACCAATAAGAGCCCCTGGAAACACCTGTAGCCTCAAGATAAGCCCTTAGCAGGGCTTCCAACCAGATACCACTCCTACAACCCAGGAGGGGCTGAGACCCCGTGCAGGGATGGCCATGCCCTGCGGGACATGGGGCGGCTGTGTTGCAGGTTGCGCATAGGCACCAGGCAGGCCTGAGAGGCCACCTAGAGGTGCATTGAGAGCAAAGAGGCTGGACGAGATGGAGGCTAAGAACGCCCCAGTTAAGTGAGTCTTCCCCCATCTGGGAAAGAAGGGCTCCCACCTTTCCCAAGCCCTGCATCCCTTGTATTTTGCTCCTACCTATTCTCAAATCACGCAGTCTCTGAGTTCCACCGGTCCCCACCCATTCTCCAGGCACTCACTGCACACTCAGCCAAAATGGGCCCCTCTGCAACCTCAACCTACCCCTACATTTCTACCTCTGCATGTCTTCACCCAAATTGTACATTTGATAGAGGCCTGTTAGGAAATGTTTGATAGAAGCATTTTAAAACATTCTCCACAAAATTGCTCATAACACTGCTTTATCTTGAAAATTGGAAGCAGTTTTTAAGTGAAAGGAAATAAATGAGAGATCAGGTGAGGGTTCAAATAGAACAACTAGAGGCCCAGAGCATGAAATTCGTGCATGGGGTGGAGGGGTGTCCCTCAGCCCAGCCTGTACCCTCTCCAATCTGGGACCACTTGAGGGATGTTCGACTGCCCGTTTAGGCCCTATCCTGGTGGCAGTCAGACATCCCTCTCACAATTCAGGACTGCTGGCTCCCAACCGCTTGCCTGCCTGCCTGCCTGATCACCCCCTAACCACTCCCCTGCCAGCCAGATCGATGCCTAACTGCTCCCCTGCCAGCCTGATTGCCCCTAACTGCCCTCCCCTGCTGACCTGGTCGCCCCTAACTGTCCTCCCCTGCAGGCCCGGTCATCCCCAACGGCCCTCCCCTGTTGGCCTGGTTGCTCCTAACTGTCCTTCCTTGCAGGCCTTGTCCCCCCACCCCAACTGCCCTCCCCTGCTGGCCTGGTCCCCCCCCAACTGTCTCCCCTGCAGGCCTGGTCCCCCCCAACTTCTCTCCCCTGCAGGCCTGGTCGCCCCTAACTGCCCTCCCCTGCCAGCCTGATCATCCCCAACTGCCCTCCCTTGCAGGCCTGGTCCTTCCCAACTGCCCTCCCCTGCTGGCCTGGTCACCCACAACTGCCCTCCCCTGCCAGCCATCTTGTGGTGGCCATCTTGTGTCCACATGGGGGCAGCCATCTTTGACCACATGGGGGTGCCATCTTGTGTGTTGGAGAGATGGTCAATTTGCATATTACTCTTTTATTAGATAGGATGTATGTGATATCTGTTACTTAGTAACAACAACAGTAAAAACTAAATGTTTAATAATTTGTTTTTCTCCCAGCTACCTAAACACATCCTTCACACTGAAATAGTTGGTTCAAGATCGCCATGTCAGCATGTCACCTGTGCTCACACTGTTCCCCCATCTCCCCACTCCCTGTCAGTCAGGAATGCTCCATGATGTAATTATTGGCCACTAATAGGAGCTTATGTAAGACAGACATTATGAGCTCACACCACAAGAAGTCCACAGGCAGATGAGGCCTGGCATTGATTCAGCGGCTCAGAGCTGACAAGGACCAGCCTCTTTTCATTTGCCACTTCCATCCTCAGCATGTTGGCTGTTAGTTCTCACTCGTGTCACCTCATGATTACATGATGGCTGCCGCTGTTCCAGGCATCCTATCCTCACACAAGGCAGCAAAAGGGAAGGGAGCAGTGCTTAGGAGGCTGTCGTGGGAAGAACAACCAGAACCAATGTGGTGGCAGTTGGGATGGAAATTACCAATTTGAGGTATATTTAGATGGCAGAATTGAGGTGACTCAGTAGCAACAATGAGGAAGAGAGCTCTGAGATTTCCAGCTTGGGTGCTAAGGCAGGTGATGATATGACACTAATGAAGTAATGAGTCCAGAAAAAATAACTCTGGTGTAAGGGCAAAACAATGACCCTCATGTTTTAGTTTGAGGTTCTCTAGGGACATCCATATATAGATATTTTATAGGAAACTTGAAAGTGGACTCAGAGCTCAGAAAAGAGAGAGGTACTAACTATGTAATTGTGGTAGTATTTGTCACACAGGATATAGCAGAAACTATGGAGAGTATGTGTAAAGGAGGTGGAATGGCGATAAGGAAGCCACAGAATGCTGAAGAGTGATGGAGAAGTAAAAGGAGACCCAGAGGCATGGTGTTAAGGGAACCCCCTAAGGGAGGACAGAGCTTAAAGGGCGGTGAGAGCTCTGCAGTATCGATTAATCTAGAAATCAAGTAAGACCAGAGCTGTGAAATATATACACTGGCTTTGGCAATTCGGTTATTGATGACCTCTTCGAGAGCAGTCATAGGAGGGAGGCACTGATTCTACTTTAGAGTGGTTTGGGGAGTCTTAGGAAGTAAAGAAGAGAAGACTATTCCTTCAGGAAACATATTATGAGGTATAGTCATATGAGCCATTCTGGCCCAGGAGTTATAAAGCTGGTCTTGTTGAGGGCCCTGTACAAAAGATTTCCCTCCCTCTAAAGAGCAAGAAGTGAGTGCGGGGAGTCTACAACCCCTGTTGTGTTCCGTGTAAGATGTGATGGCTGGGTCTCAGGCAGCCATCCTGTGGCGAGGAGGGGAGAATCATGGATGCACTAAGGCTGCAGAGCAGATAGGATGAGCTTGGTCCTTGGCCTTCACTGAGCTGATGAACTAATCCTGTAGCTACCCACCTCAAACTGCTTTTTAAATCCCCGTTGCTTAAGCCACTTTTGTTCTGCTTGTAACGGGTATGCTGAGCACACTGCTCATGACATATGATAAAAATAAACTCTAATGTTGTTTCCCACCATCCCTGGGAACTCCTCACTGGGGCTAATATCTCCCCACCCCTGGGTGAGGCTCTGGCAGGCCCACAGGTAACGGACAGTCTGAAGTCACTTCCAAACACAGTTGCAGTTCTGGAATTAAGATGGGCCAGGGTGAGTACAAACCCTGAACCCCACTGTGCAGCAGGTCTCCCCTCCACCACCAGGCCTGTGCCAGGCTCAAAGCCCGAGGTGGAAAGGGGCACATGGCTGGCTTCTCTCTTTTCCACCTCATGCCTCTGCCCCTTCCATCCAGCTCTTACCTCTACCAGCCCACTAGGGTGTGTTACTCCCTTAGGGTCAGGTGTGGGATGAATGCTAAAACCATGGGAGCACCGGTTCTTTCTTGAACAGGTGCTATCAGCTGGCTGTGCTCTCTGGTCCCAGCAGATGTGAAAGCTGACTTTCTTGTGGGTGCTTCCCATCTCTGGGGATTCTTCCCTGCAGTTCCTTTGACCTGAGGGATACATCTGTCCTGGGGCCTCCATCCTCAGTCTCTTGGGGATGCTGCGCTCACCTCTAGCTTCCTTCTGCTGTGATTCCTTTCCTTGGCCCCTCCCATTGGCTCAATGCCGTTCATACTATGCAGATGTCTCCTGTGTGGGCCGTGGCTGGCTGATGGGAAACACTGGGCATCCTGGTGCCTGACCCCGACACGGCCCTTCTCTCGCTGGAGCCAAAGGCCTCTTTAGTTTCCCACTTATCAGTAACAGGTCTCTTCAAAACCTGATCTCAGTGAAGGGTGGCAGAACCACCCAGCCACCTCAGAAGAAAGCTGAAGAAAACACCCATTTGGAACCCTCTCTTTCTCTCCCCTCTCTCAACCCTTTTATGTTCTCAAATCGGTGAGGGGTTCACAAGCTTATGGAGAGTTTCTCAGTCACTTCCTTTGGGAGTTACACATATAATGACTGGCTTTGAAATTTTATCTTTGATATAATCTTTTGTATTTTGGGGAACATAAGCATTTTGTCCATAACATGTACTGGTATATGTATGTACACATCTCATATTAGATATTATACACATATACATATATCCACACACAACACTACATGTATTCCCTACCTCTGTCCACTGAGAGGGTATGGGAGTGCTGATGCCCCAATAGCAAAGAGCAAAGCTAGCACCCATATCTTGGCTTTTATTTTATTTTTTTATTTTTATTGTTTAAAGTATTACACATAGTAGTACATATATCTCCTTTTTTTTTCCCCCATTGACTTTCCCCCAGCCTCCCCTAACCCCTGTCGCATGCCCTCATCCCACCCCCCACCCCCCAGTGTCTTGTGTCCATTGGTGTGCTTATATGCATGCATACAAGTCCTTTGGTTGATCTATTTCCCTCCCTCCCAACACTCCCCAGCCTTCCCGCTGTAATTTGACAGTCTGTTTGGTGCTTTACTGCCTCTGTATCTATCTTTTTATTCATCAGGTTATAATGTTCTTTATTTTCCATAAATGAGTGAGGTCATGTGGTATTTTTCTTTCATTGCCTGGCTTATTTCACTTAACATAATGCTCTCCAGGTCCATCCATGCTGTTACAAATGGTAAGAATTCCTTCTTTTTTTATATAGCAGCATAGTATTTCATTGTGTAGATGTACCATAGTTTTCTAATCCACTCATCTGCTGATGGGCACTTAGGCTATTTCCAAATCTTAGCTATGGTAAATTGCGCTGCTATGAACATAGGGGTGAATATATCCTTTTTGGGGATGCTGCGCTCACCTCTAGCTTCCTTCCTTTTTGGTTGGTGTTTCTAGTTTCTTGGGATATAATCCTAGAAGTTGGATTACTGGGTCAAATGGGAGCTCCATTTTTAGTTTTTTGAGGAAACTCCATACTGTTCTCCACAGTGGCTGCACCAGTCTGCATTCCCACCAGCAGTGCACGAGGGTTCCTTTTTCTCCGCATCCTCTCCAGCACTTGTCCTTTGTTGATTTGCTGATGGTTGCCATTCTACAGGTGTGAGATGGTACTGCATTGTCGTTTTGATTTGCATCTCTCGGATAATTAGTGACTTTGAGCATGTTTTCGTATGTCTCTTGGCCTTCCTTCTGTCTTCTTTCGAAAAGATTCTATTTAGGTTCATTGCCACTTTTTTATTGGATCATTTATCTTCCTTTTATTAAGTTGTATAAGTTCCCTATAGATGTTGGAGATTAAACCTTTATCAGTGATAACATTTGCAAATATGTTCTCCCATACAGTGGGGTTTCTTGTTGTTTTGTTGATGGTTTCTTTTGCTGTGCAAAAGCTTTTTATTTTGATGTAGTCCCATTTGTTTATTTTCTCTTTAGCTTCCATTGCCCTAGGACAGTGGTTTGCCACTCTGTTGACTAATGAGGTTGCCGACCACTGCCCTAGGAGCAGTATCAGTGAAGAAATTGCTTCGGCATATGTCTGAGATTTCTCTGCCTGTGGATTCCTCTAGTATTTTTATGGTTTCCCTTCTTATGTTTAAGTCCTTTACCCATTTTGAGTTTATTTTTGGGTATGGTGTAAGTTGGTGGTCTAGTTTCATTTTTTTGCATGTATCTGTCCAATTTTCCCAACACCATTTATTGAAGAGACTGTCTTGACTCCATTGTATGTTCATGCCTCCTTTGTCAAATATTAATTGAGCATAGTGATTTGGGTTCGATATCTGGGTTCTCTATTCTATTCCATTGGTCTATATGTTTGTTCTTGTGCCAGTACCAGGCTGTTTTGAGAACAGTGGCTTTGTAGTACAGCTTGAAATCTTGTATTGAGATCCCATCTACTTTGTTCTTCTTTCTCCCATATCTTGGCTTTTAAATACTATTTTCCACTTAAAGGAACCCAAACTCCTTGCAAAAGTGGTAGTTTTCAGGTCTAGGGTGGAGAAAGTCCAGGATGAGCCTAGAACATTTTGTGCCAGAAAGCAAGGGTACTCAAAGAATGATGAAAATATGTCAAAAGGACAAAAAGACATCTTGAATGAGTCCCACTGTCCAAACAGGTGGCAACATGTCATTAAAATACAAACTAACAATCATGGATTAGCACCCTTTGAATCATAGAAAGCTATGATTCCATACTGATATAAACAAATTGAAAGTTTAATGAGTAAAAGGAGGCCCAAGGTAACTCCCACAAAATATTTACTAATTATCAAGGGGGAAATGTCTTTACAGAGAAGGAGCCTGGCAGACTCCACCTTAACCGAGTGATCAAAGTGAAAGCATTGGTAATGGGATACACAGGAACTGAGGCCATTGGACAGGATGCAATGAGAACAGAGTTGCTTCTGCAGTATTCCTGTGAGAGATGGTTAACCTGAATCCAGTCATAAGGAAACACCAGACTGAGCGACACTTAAAATGACTGGCCTAAAATCTTCAAAGCGTCATGATGATGCAAGTCAAGGGAAGACTGAGGAGCTGTTCCAGATGGAAGGAAACAAATGAGGAAACTACATGCAACTTGTACTTCTGAATGGGACCCTTTGGCTGCAAAGAACATGATTGGGACAACTGGTGAAACATGAATGGGGTCTGAGGATTAGATGTCAGCAACAGATTTATTTAATTCTCTGATTGATGGTTATATTGTGGTTTTGTGGGAGAATGCCCTTATTTTTAGGAATCACTCACTAAAGTATTTATAGGTGATGGGACATCAGATTGGCAACTTACTCTCAGGTGGTTCAGGAAAAGTATAATATTTTGTACTGAAATCCCACTTTTCTCTAAGTTTGTAATCATTTCAAAATTAAATACAATAAAAACCAATAAATCCTATTTACACATATAACCCAAATCTTTAGTCTATGTGGTTATATACTACACTAGAGGCCCAGTGAACAAAATTCGTGCATGGGTAGGGTCCCTACTGGCTGCTGGCTGCCGGCCAGGGCCTCCCTTCCCGGCTGGGGCCTCCCTTGCACCTGCCTTGGCCTGGCATTGCCCGCTCACCTGCTCCACCATCCTACCGCGGTCCTGCTCTCCTTAGAGCCTATGCTGGCCGGCAGCGCTTCCACTGTTCCCCACTGCCAGTGCTGTGTCGCCAATGCCCACCATGTTCCTCGTGGCCCCCTGGTGGTCAGCGCATGTCTGACTCATGGTCGGTTGAACTCCCACCCTAGGGACAATTTGCATATTAGCCTTTTATTATATAGGGTATTTACTTTATTTGTGCACTATAGTGGATAAGTACACAATATATGTAATCATGCAGTTCTGGACCTGGAGACAGCCTTGGACCTTGTGCCCAATGGGAGCTGCAGTGCCCTGCAGTGCACAGAGGATCCTGAGAGACAGGCCACCTCCGAAGACTGAGCCCCTCCCTATAACATCTCACCACCCTATTCTGAGATGACGGCTTCCAAACATCCTAGGAAATTAAGAAATCAGAAATTCAAAATTTCCAATATTCTTGTCCCATTGTCCTCGGAAATCTTTGAAATCCCAGAAATCCAAGAATTTTCCTATTTCAGCTATCCCAGCACTGACACCCTTGTGCCCCTGATGGTGGCGCCCTGCTGGTTCCAAGTCCAAGGGAGGAGGAGTTGGAGTTGCAGCTCTACCAGGGCCATGGTGGGGACCGAGTGACATAAACCACACTCTGGGCCTGGAAAACCACAGGGTCCATGAACAGGACTGTTCTTCTTTTTCAGTTAAGTGTTCATGTTTCCCTGTTTTGGTCCCATAAATGTGGTCATCATTTTGATAAAAGTGAAAAGTGCGGAAAGCCAGCCTGGGCTGGGCTCTGAGTTGTGCTCTATTTTTAGCCAGGGTGGACTTTGAGTTTTGATATATTTATATCAGTATGGAATCACAGCTTCCTATTTTATTCAAAGGTTTATAGTCCATGGTTATAGCCAAGGATTTATGAGACCTGTTTTATGGCCCCAACTGCTTTCTGGTGCAGGGTGAGCGGACAATGGCGGGTGGATAATGGTTGGTATCAGGGAAAGGGAAGTTAAGGGAAGCCTTTCAGAAGTGGCCTGTTTCAGTCAAGTGTCTTTATCCCTTTGCATTAGTAGGAGTGTCTGGTAGAAAGCTGAGTAAACCCAATCCATACTCAATAATATTTATTAAACACCAACTGTCTAGGAATGGCAGAAAAAGAAGACACGTTCCAGCCCACAAGTGGTCACTATCTAGTGGGGAAGGAAGGCAGCCCCCTTGGAGGTTTCATCATTACACACTCTGGCTTCTTTGTTCACTGCATCTATTGGACACTACCCACGTGCCCAGCGCTTGGGGAGGCCCCAGGGACAACCGGATGAGTAGAATGTGGCTCTGGCCACAAGAAACTGCCTCCTAGAGGTGTTATAACAGAGCACTGTTTTACAGAATACAGAAGGAGGAGGAAAAGAATACAGTAACATTTTGAATAAAACAGGATGCTATGATTCTCTACTGGTAAAAGCAATGAATGGAAAGTTTGATGAGGAAAAGGAGGCCCAGCGTACCCCTCCACAAGGTGTCACAGAACTGATATGTGAGAGGGACTTGACAAATGATAGGAGATGTGATTACAGGCAGAAAGAAGCACTTGTGCATCACCTGAGGGCGTGCAAACAAAGGAAGGCTCAGGGCTGGATGAGGGGAGCACAGCAGGAGAGAGGGCAACCACTACATTAAGGAGCTTGCTGTTTTCATCCAGAAATGCAGATTTGACAGAAATGCAGATTTCCCTGTGGGCGGTGGGAACCACTGAAGGGTGAACAGTGGAACAGGGTGATCTGATCTGCAATTTAGAGAGATCACAGTGGCAGTCACATGGAGGATGGATCAGGTAGAGGCAAAATCAGAGACTAGGGGACCACCTAGAAGGTATGTATGTAGAGATGAGATATGCATCTGCGGATAAAAAAAGAGGCAGATACTAGAGATGGTGATGATTAGTCATACAGCTGATGATGGAATCATGGGAAGTCTACAGAAAGGGAATGCAATGAAGATAGTGCATCACAGAGGACTAACGGTGGCAGGAGACCAGAAGAGTGGTGACCAGGAACACCCAATGTGAGCAAAATGCTTCAGACTGCAGGGAACATAGCAATGGAGTATCACATGGGAGTTAAATAAAGACACAGACTACGAACTATATCCCCAAAAAGCAATCATGTCATTGGTGACCCCAATGAGAGAAGTTTCAGGTAAGTCCTGGGGGCTGATACTAGGCTGTAGTGGATTAAGGAGTCCCTGGAGAAGGGAGTGGAGACTTCCCTTAAGAAATGCGGTGGTAAAGGGGAAGAGGAGTGGAGAGTTGAGAAAAGGTGGGATTCAAATAAGCGGGTTTAGGATAGCAGCAGTGTGGACAGTCATGTAGGCTGAAATGATTCCACGGAAAAACAGGCATGATGGCACAGGCCTTGAGGATGGAGAAGCAAGCCCTGGAAGAGGTGGTGCAGGGAGAAAGTGGGCATAGGTGGGAGGGTCCATCTTGGACAAGGGGATGGTGAGAAGGGGAAGAGGAGGGAGCAAGTGAGAGTTCAGGCCTGATGAGTACGGGAAGGCAACTCCAGGAGAAGGAAGAGTTCCCTTGGCCCTTACAGCCAGAAGGCATGCCAGAGCCCCAGGCTTTCGAGGAATGCTGTCTCATCAGCTGGGCTCAGGAGCCTGGGTGCCAGTGCACAGAGCATATGACTTGTCTCAAGGTTGTGGCAGGGCAGGGTGGCACAGGCAAGGGCCAGGGGTGAGAGTGCAGAGGCTGCCTGTGAGATCTTCAGGGACTGGGAGGAGCAGGCAGGGAGGCCAGTGCTCAGGGCTTGGCATCTGGCAGGGTTTACTCACTGCTGACTCAGAACCAGGTGCTCATTTGCATGTTATTTCTGTGAATACCAGGAGCATCTCTTCCCCTCTCCAAGGAACTCCCAGATCTTCTGAGAGCTGCTGCTATTGTGCTGAGTCTCTCTGACCTGGAAATATATCCACTTTAAAGATGGCTCTACTCAGTCGTGCCCACATGGCTGGCTGTGAAATTGAGCTGAGAAAACAATACTCAGGAAGCTCATCTCCTCTCTAAGAATATTGAGGGGAGTTTTAATTTTAGCTTAAATGCTCAGAGCATGGCCCTTACTGCTGCAAATATTGTATTTTTTTGTTATCATCTGTTTCCTCCTACTAGAATATAACCCCCACAAGGACAGGCACTTTGTTTTGCCTGTGCCTAGAACAGTGCCTGCCAAGAGTAAGTGCTCAATAAACACGTGTAGGCCCTGTTCCAAGCACTTCACCTAAACCTTACGACCCTAGGCATGTAACAACTCAGAAAAGAGGTTCTGAGAGGACAGACATTTCCCCAGGTTAATCAGATTGCAGGTGAGGGAAAAGCCCCCTAGTTTCAAGCTGTGCTTCCCACACGGCCTGCAGTAATTCAGAGTCTATTTAGTTTATTAGGTGACCACTCCTATGAAACTGATTGCTGCTAACCCAACTCTGACAAGAGCATCCCTGACAAGAAAAACAGAAGGTACTGATTCACATTCAAGTATAACTAGCTGCCAAGGCGCTGGACTGCTCTGACCAGCTAGAAAGCTAGCCTGTCCCCAGCAGGACAAGTCCACTGAGGAGCCGAACATCCCTGAGGTGGCTAGGAGCTGGAGCGGAGTCAAGTGCTCTCAGGGGGACCACAAACCAGCCCTGCGAACTGGGTGCCTGGGAGAGCCACGCAGCTGGCCTGTCAGGACCCCTGCCTCTGGGAGGACCAATGACACACTGCCGCCCGCTCTGCAGCAGGCCACGAGAGCCAGCCACAGCCGTCAGCTCCTGTGTCCTCCCTGGGGGAAAAATACGCGAGTGACTGGATGCGTCTGTTCCAATCCAATTCCATATGGAATATTCATTGACTCACTTAGGTGATTGTTGCTTGCTGATAAGGGAAACCCCATGTGAAGCAGGAAGTCACCCTGCCACAGTCTGACCTGGAGTCTGGGGAAGACCGCCTCTCTGTCTGGGTCCCTGTTGGCTTCAACCACTGTGTGAGGGAGTGTGTATGGTCTGGCCGTGGCCTACATTTGGGGGTTCTGTCTTATAGATCTCTGTTCTCTGCAGATAGAGGGCGAGGGCTTCAAACCCCAGGGAAGTATGATGATCAAAGAGTCACCGAGCCCACTTTCGGGAGGAAACACCCAGGGGAAGGCTCGGTCAGCATCGCTGCTCATGATGTGAACAGTCCAAGAGTCAGAGAAGAATCCAGGTCTCTGAGAGATTCCTTGGCAAATGGAGTCTCTTAGCTATTAGCACAGACCAAGGCATGACTTCATTTTCTTTCTGCAACAGGCACATCTCGTGTTATTGCTCTTCACCTCATTGCATTTCATAGATGTGGGGTTTTTTTACAAATTGAAGGCCAGACCCTCCACCAGCAAAAAGATTATGATGCGCTTTATTGCTGTGGTCTGGCATTGAACCCACAGTGTCTCCGAGGTATGCCTATACTCAGTAGTTTGTTTTTAAGCAGAACAGAAAAAAAAGGTCCAATTCCCAATGCCTGGGCCAGAGTAGAGTAACCACCAGCAAAACAGCTGTTAAACACGGCTGACGCTCATTTCTGTTAACTGCTTTACTAAAGCGAAGGGCCTGGCGGAGGGAGAAATTCTGGCTGGCTTAGCAAGGAGAGAAATTTCAGAGGTAGCCACCACAGATGGCAGCAGATGTCCTGCAGCTCAGAGCAGAAGCCACCAGGGACTTCGCTATCTCAGAACTAAGCAAAAAAGCTGATACTCAGCCACGCCAACTGCCAATTATACACCCAGAAGCTCAGGAAGCCAGGGAGGATGTAAAAGTTGCTTTAATTAACAGCTTTCCATTCTCTTCATCCACAACTCTGTCAGACTGTCTCTTCAAAGACCTCGAATGCTGGCTTCAGGTAACCATCCTTACCACAGCATGCCAGCGGGGCGAAGGTACTAGTATAAATGCACAATTTGCAATAATGGTATTGACTGCTCCAGTCCTAGGGTTAAAAGTGGCCTTTCTAGGGCTCCAAGAGTCCTCAACCTCGAAGGAGCTGAGCTCTGGGAGTGACTAGAAGCCAGTTGCTCAGTCCCTCCTATTACAGCGCGGGGTCGTGCTTCCCAGTGCAGGCTCTCACACCACCTTGCGGCTGAATAAACAGCTCCGCCAATACCTGCTGCACCGTACTGCTAGTTCTTTAAGCTCAGCGTCCTCATCTGTTAAGCAGGGATAAGAGTGCCTATCTTACTGAGTGTTGGAATAATTACATTTGACATCGCAGGCAAAGCATCTGGCACAGAGCTCTGTGTATAGTAAATGCTCAAAGAATGTTAGCTGTGATCCCACATCTACCAAAGCCCATGGTGTTTGGGTATCACCATGGTCCTCTGTGTCCCATAAACTTCTGCATCTCATGGTCATACCTGTTAGAAAGTAGCTCCCTCTCCACTAGGGCTTGAGGAATGGGCTGCATATCACACACCAATAACGTTGTATGAAATGACTTGGAATTAGTTTACAAACTGATTAAGGGAGGTAGGGGAGGGAGGGATAACTGGCAGAATACAGAGGGTTTTTAGCTGTGAAACTATTCTGTATGAAACTGTAATGGTGGACACATGTCATTGTACATTTGTCCAAAGTCATAGAAGGCACAAGAGTGAACTGTAATGTAAACTGTGGACTTTGGGAAATAATGAAGTGTGAATGCAGGTTCATTAATTGTAACAAGTGTACCCCCTGGTGGGGGATGTTGACAGCAGCAGAAGCTGTGCATGTGGAGACAGGTATATGGGAACATCTCTGTACCTTCTGATCAAGTTTGCTTGAAATAAAGTCTATTCAAAGAAATAAGAAATAAAGGCTATTAAAAATTGGTGATACACACACAAATGTACTATTGATATTGGCTCTGACAAATGTGAAAACTTAAGAAATCTAGCTGTTTATTTAACTTAAAGCTAACATCAAGTGTTTATGTAAAAAAATAATGGCACCTGCTTTGAATGGGGTGAAGATCTACAGAGGATTTACAATTTTAGGCTGACATGAAACTGTGTAGTATTCCACGAAGTGTTAATTATGCAGTGGATCTCACAGTAAGCATTTCCACTTTGTACTTTCAGAGCCAGTGACTAGCGCCCAAACACGTCTTAAACATGGAGCACGTTTTGTTGGAACGTTTCTCTTAAGACAAGCACAGCGGGAGACATGCTTTAAATAACACATAAATTAAAACTGCAACGCATAAATCATTCCTAGAACAATTCAGGTACATGACTTTCCAGCTTCTTATAAACAGAGAAATTGTACTTCCTTTAGAAAGTTATGGGTTATCAAACTCTTATGAACTACCTTTACTTTTAGCTTCTTAACTACTTCTGATGTAAACAGGCCACTCTCATTGTTTTCAGTGGCTTATTTTTTTTAGTAACTCTTTCCTTAGTACATGTGCTAAACTTCTTGAAATACTTCTCTCCAGATAAAGCCCTGAATTTTAAATAATGCCGCTTTATCCCACCACCAGTTCCTCAGAATTATAGAAATATGCAAAATAGGTTAATCACACATGTCCACATTAATAAGTATAATTAAATGTTTTTTTTTCAAACCAACACAACCATATTTGGATTCAATACAAAAAAAATGTTCCCATTCAATGCAAAATAATTTGGTATTTAAAATCCAAACGAAGACGACAAAATAATTAGTTGCTCGAGGGAAGCTAGTTTCATCCCTACCACGGAACCCATAATTAAACCTGGGCAATGAACACACACAGTGGAGCAATATTTCAATGAAAACAAGAATGACAAAGCAGGAGAGGGGCTAAAATCACACAGATGCTAAGTGACAGAGAGGGATAACAGCACGATGGGCTGAAATGAAAAGGGGGTGGGGGGACTTCAGAAGATTCCATCTACCAGGAGACGATAGCGAGCATGAGTAAAACCAGGAATGGGACATGCTAGACTTTCATTGCCCCAAATCTGCAATGGGGTACTTTTATTTACTGCTTCACTGTAGGGTCTTTTGTTCTGGCTTAAATATTCAAACTATAAGCTGGAATAGCCAATTCAAAACCCACCAGGGAGTATTTTTAGGTTTTTGTTTTGTCCTCAGCTAACTGGTGGATCATGAAAATAATCTCACCAAAAATGTCAGCACCCAAAACCACTCAATCAGTTCATGGAATGAGCAGGTGCTCACCCACCCAGCTGGCTTTCCTCCTCAGTAGGTATGTAGATGTTTACTACCAATGCAAGGTGTTGAAAAGGGATTAGTTGACTTAAATGTCAGTTAAATATCCAATTCCAGCATATGTCATAGCTTGATTACTACTTTTCATTGTATACCTATACGATTTTATTTAATTTCCTTATGCAGTGGGAGGGTTTATTTTGTAAGAAGAGAAAAAGAAGAGTCTCCTTGGGGTATGTCATCTTATTAGAAAGCTTCATGAACTTTCAACAAGGCTCTAAAATAAATATGCCGTGTAGGTGGAGCATACCCAAGTAAAAACAAGCTTATCCGATGTTTAATGAGAGTCACCAAAAATATGAATTCCGGAAAAAGAATTCATGATGAGGTGCAATGAATTAGATGCCACACTATTTCAAACAGAGCGTTTCTAGCGGCTTGTTAACTGCTCCAGACTGGAGGGGCCGTAGTGTGCTGCCTCCCCCTTCTTTCACTTTTCACTGTGGGGGATGCACGGATCGCAGGCCTGGGAAGTCCCTGCAAACTTGCTGGGCTGAGCCACGGAGTGGAATGTGGTGGCAGGAGGAGGCTGATGTCTTCCTAGACCCTCTCAGAGCCTTACATGATGCCCACAGGCAAAGGGGAATGCTGGCCATGAAAACATAAAAGCAAAAGGAAGCACACCATTCCTTCTCCCTCCCTCCCCTAGACTTGTAACCTGTTTCTGTCCCCTGGATATGATGGATCACATTATGTTAGCAGCCAACTTGGGAGACCCAGGGCGAGTCTGATAGCGAAAGGAGACGGCCATGAGATGGGGTGGGCCTAGTAACTCCCTCTTCCCTGAATCCAAAATACTCTCCAGCCAATGATTTCATAAAATCACGTTTATTGTTTTAAAAAGCTTGAGTCTGGAATTAGATAATGGTGACAATTGTATGTGTTTGTGAACTGATTAGAACCACTGAATTGTAAACTTAAAACAAAAGCTTGAGTTGTATGAGTCTCACGCACACTGGACTTGTGCCACATGCTCGACTATTCCATTCTCTCAAACCATGGCACTGTCACATTTCTTTCACGAGATTTCCCTAAAAGCAGCTCTTTGCAAAATATTGCACTTAATTTATACCCAGGCAATTTGAAGCTTTCTGGAAGAAAATATATACTAACATGCATCTTATGTCTTCAGATAACAGAGTGGGTGGTGGGAAGAGGGGCTAGACAGCAGTTCCCATTAAATTCTCCCACCTCTTCCTTTCACGTACAGAGAGCAGCCCATTTAAAGGAAAGTCTCACTGGGCTGAAGATAGTGAGTGGCATCCCCCAAATAGGCCTGGGATGCTAACTTTTGGATGCTGCTACCTCAGGGGCATGTGGCCACTCGGTTATCGTAGGACTTATTTTCAGTGAGATGCCAGGAGACAGATGGCACCCTTGGCTCAGACACTGCATCTAATTTATCTTATTCCTGCTGGTCTTTCAGGATCCTCTCACTCTTCATCCAGGCGAACTGCGCCTACCGATCTAGTTGCCGTGTCGTATTTCCTTTTGCTTCCAGTGTTCCTACCTGAGTATACTTCAGCTTTATAAATTATGATTCAATTTTCCTTTTAAGGAAACCCCAATGCATCATGTGTTTTCGTTTACTGAGTAAGCTTCAAACCCCTCACAGACCTGCGAATAAAGTGAATCACACCCTCACAGGAGGTTTATCACAATTAAGGTTTGTTGAATCACAAGCCTCTGCAGTAGTGCTGACAGGACCCCAAATTGATGTTAAAGCCGCAGCCTGATGAGGGGTTTGGAAGCATTTCTGTATGCTTTGGAGGCTGGGCATTCGATAGCCAGTTCAGATGGAATCAGGTGGACGGCTCCGTGGGTATGAAAAGGCACAAGTCCCATTCACACATCCTCCTGTCTCACCATGTAAAGTGCAACAGAACAACTAGTTGGATGGATAAACAGGTGTGTAAAAAGATTTCCATGTTACAGAGAGCCACGCACAATTGAGCACTGTGGACATTGGGCACACCTGGAACTTACGGTCAACTGTGGGATGGATTACACCAGGTTT
This sequence comes from Plecotus auritus, assembly GCF_963455305.1. Classification (NCBI taxonomy): domain Eukaryota; kingdom Metazoa; phylum Chordata; class Mammalia; order Chiroptera; family Vespertilionidae; genus Plecotus; species Plecotus auritus. Next base: position 134,718,197 of record NC_137772.1, on the reverse strand, counting down.
ACTGGACTTCCAGGCCGTGAGTGTTCCACACGGCCAACGCCTGTCTTTCTTCCCTGCCCCGAGTTGTGCCACATCTTTGCTGCTATGTGACTTAGGGAAAACGTGACCACTAACAATGGTGAGCTCATTTATGATAGAGATCTGAGAGAACTGAAATTCCCTTTTCTTCTGAGTCACCAATTATGCCGAGTGCTCAATAACCAGAGGTCTACCGTGCTGGGCGAGTCAGCCGGGCAGGAAATCTGGTCTGATTAAGGCAGTGAGTAACATGGGAGCTCTGAACAGATTCACATGACCAGGGATGGGGACCGAGCTGGCAATTGCTGCCGAGATAAGAGAGTTGCAGTTATTTACAACACAGTCCCAGTCCTGGTAATCTTCATTGGCACAACTGCTCATGTTAAAATTTGGTAGTATGCACAGAGTTCTCTTTAAACTAAAAACCAGGAGACACTTGAAGAAGGAAACCAGCAGCTTCATCTGGGTATTATTATCCTTTCTATGGCACACAGAATATGGTCCCAGTTTTTACAAAATATTGCAAGAAGAGTCACAGCAAAGAAGGTGCCAATGATGTGGAAGCGGCTCTTCATCATGGGTGAGACGAACTTGGCGATGGTGGACACACACACCAGGATGACCGTCATGAAGGCCAGCACCACGTTGATGCACTTCCCCAGGAGAACCCTGGCGTTCGCCGTGTCTGTCTGCTGAGCCTGCTGCTCCTGCTGGTGGAGCTCGAGCTTAGAAATGCGAGTCTGGCAGGATTCCAAGGCTTCCTGTGGGCAAAAGGCAGAGCAAGGATCAAATGCTGTGAGATCACGGGCAACCTGCGAGTGCCTGCCTGGAAGTGCACGAGAGCCCCCAGCTCAGAATGCTGATGCCGAGGCAGCCTCACAGCCAAACTGACGATGATGATGACGATGACGATGACGATGACGGCAAAGAAAGAAAACAAGGCTCATTTTATCGTTATTTATGGGCAGAATAAGCATGTGTACACAACCATAAAACACCATAAATGAGAAATTAGGGTTAGGTATTCTGACTCCACCTACGTATGAAATAAAGTGCATACTGGCATCTGTTGGTACCACAAGGGACAAACTGGGGGGTGGGGGGGAGGTGGGGAGTTAGGGTTCCATTTTGAGACAGTTGTCTACTAGCCATGGAGTAGGTAGTATCTCTAATTCTAGTCCTTATTTCACTGCTCAGTCTGTGTGCACCCATTATAGACTGGCAGAGGATGGAGGGAGAAAGGCAGGGACAGGACTGTGGGACAGCTTTGTTTCACCTGTGTCTCAAAACACTATCTGAGGCCATGCATTCTCACTAGATCTCGTTCTTTCCAAGACTTCAATGACTCAGACAAGATGATGCCAGGTATACCTCTGGCCCAGCTGTCTCTTCTGAGATCGACTCATATAGCTACACACCTTCTTGAGCTTCCTAAAAGCACTTCAAATGCAATATGTCCAAATGTGGATTCATGTATTGCACCTTCTACTGTACCTACCATCAGTCCTGTTTCCCTTCCAGTTCCTTTTCCCAGTTCCTCAGGCCAGAAGCCTGAGAGGCATTCATCAATACCATCATCACCCAGCTCCATCGATACAACATCCAGGATCTATCTCAACTGGTCTATTTCTCTCCCCTCCCAGTCACCACCCCAATCTAAGCTACCAGGATCTCTTGCCTACAACAAATACAGAAATTTTTCCAAACACCCTCTTAATTCTCAACCCCATGAATCTACTTTCCACAGAGCAGCCCAAGCGATCTTTGAAAGATGCATATCTGCTGTCACTCCTTGTAAACTTCTTGCATCTTTAACATGGCTCAGACCCAGGCACGCTCTCCTGCTCAGTGTTCTGGCCATACTGGCTTTCCGGGTTCTGAGAAAGAGCACACTCAGGGCTCTGCATATGCAGTGCATGTGTCCGGCATGTTTGCTTCCCCACTCCCTCCCCTCTTCATCTGTGGATCCCCCATTCTCTTTCAGGCCACAAGTTAACTGTCGCATCCTGAGGGAAGTCTTCCTGACCCATCAGACTACGCCAAGCCTCCCTTTAGCCCTTCTCCCCGACCAAGAGGCCATAGCTGCATGAGGATAAGGACTAGGCCCACTGAGCTGCGATCCCCAGCAGGAGACTACTGGCAGGCATGCAGCAGGTGGGTAGGCATGCAGCAGGTGCTACATACTAGCTGAATACTCAGGAGACTGGGTTATGAGATCTGAGGCTTGAAAGAGAAAAACCTTTAGTCTCTTGAGAGAAAAGCACCTAACTAGAAGGGGGTATAGTGAGCCCCTTTTAGTTCACTAGCCTACTGTCTAACTCAGGTTTTTACACAGCACAATGATTTAACAGGATTTGCTTTTCTTCTGCTGAATATACTCTATGGGCCAAAGAACAGGGTTTGCTGTTACTATAGTAACTTTCATTACACAGGCTACCAACAAAAAAGGTAAGACTTCTTCAGATCTTCACATTCTAAAAAAACTGCTCTCTACAATGACACACAAGTACCCCACATCATATATATATTTTTTCAAACATTTTGGCTCAAGGTTCCCTTCATTTAGGACATGGCATGGGAAAGTGATAGAACAAGACAAAAGACCAACTTTGTAGGCAAATTCATCCATCTTTGATTGGGTAGATGAATTACATATATAAACAGAATGATCCTAGAATTGTCTTAGAACTGCTATCAATTGTTTTTAATCAAAAGAAAAATCCCAAAAAATAAGCACTGTATTGTAAGGAACTTTAGTCACAGCACACATTAGGAGATAGACAGCCCCACAACCGTCAGACTTCCTTGGGTCCAGTATTTAATTTATTGAGAATAAAGACAAAGGACATGATTATCTTCTAAACTCTTTTCATTGGGATTCAGGGTTAAAAACCCCAATACTCAATTGTTTAAAATAACAACAAATTCTTGCAACCCCATAGGCAACAGCCACCCTCATCTATACTGGCGCATCCTCTGGAATAACCCTGTGAACAAAAGAAACAACAAATAGGACAAAGCTGAGCAGGCCCAATTGCTAAAAGCCCTGAGAAATATGGCTACCCACCTACATACTAAAAAGAATGGTCAACATTTATTTTTTGATTGCTTATATGTCCAGAAAAGATTTAATTACTTTACGTTATTATTCCATTTCATCCTCTCGACAACCTTAGGAGATAGAGCTCATTCATATTTCCATTTTATAGATGAGGCAACTGAGGCACAGAACGCTGACCTGTCCAGGGCCACACAGTAAGTAGTAGAGCCAGGACCCGGACATGTTCTAAAACAGAACGATCTAATAAACCTGCATTGTGCACCTGGCAGCACTGCACACTTAAATGGGTTCACATTTTTTGAAGCCAATCAGTGGTGAAGCTGTCTCCTAGCCCACAGCAGGGGCAGACATCCTCAGCGTCTTCGGCCCCATGTCCCCAGGCAAGCATTTCCTATCAGCTCTGTCTGATGCCAGAACTGCCCAAATACACATGTGGGATTAACCCAAGCTCCACCCTCCACACAGAGTGGAACGAAACATGGGTGCTGACACTCCAGCTCACACACTATGGGAGAAATCTCTATGCTTCAGTTTTCTCCCTTATAAAGTGGGTCTGGAGAAAATGATCACTGGCTACAAAGAAGATTTGCAAACATGAAGCTGAACATTACTCGAAGAGTATAATTTTTTTTTTTTTTTTTTTTAAAAAGGCAATCTGAGGCTATATAAACTGGTGCAGCCACTGTGGAAAACAGTATGGCAGTTCCTAAAAAAATTAAAGATAAAACTATCAGAGGACCCAACAATCCCACTTCTGGGTGTATAACTAAAGGAAATGAAATCAGTATTTAGAAGAGACATCTGCACCCCATGTTCCCTGCAGCATTATTTACAATAGCCAAGACATGGAAACAACCCAAGTGTTTGTTGATGAATGAATAAAGAAAACGTGGCATTATATCTACAATGGAATACCATGCAGCCAGAGAAAGGAGGAAATAACTGCCACTTGCAATGCCATTTGACATGGATGGACCTTGAGGGCATTATGCTAAGTGAAATAAACCAGGCAGAGAAAGACAAATACTATATGTTCTCAATTATATGTTGAATCTAAAAAACTGAACTCACAGAAACAGGGGATAGACTGGTGGCTGCCGGAGGTGTAGGAACAAAATGGGTGAAGGTGCTCAAAAGCTATAAAGTTCCAATTATAAAAGCAAGATTTGTTTAACGTTTTAAAATTTGTAAAAATTTTGGTTGTGGTGGGGAGAGTAGGGTATAGGTGATGAGCTGGGGGGGGGTGCTAGATAATAAGAACTTGTTAATTAATTTAGGCAGAAAGTAAACAGAATATAGCTTCTTTACCCAGTAATGTCTATAACAGTGACTTTAAACTGATGTGCTACAAGAATTTTTACCTATTTAGTCAGGGGCACTGACCTCTTTTCCCTTAGATTGTCAATTAAAAAATGACAACAGCCAACACAACAATAGCCCTCTGGTGTGAATGAACCAAAATTACACCTTTTTTGGTCAGATTGGCAAAAATATATAGTATTATATGTTTTGGTGTGCCACAGAATTTTAGTAAGTAGTTTATGAGTGCCACGAGATGAAAAAGGTTGAAAATCGCTGGTCTATAACATGAGCTGATGGGGTTAATAAGGTAGAGAAGAAATGCTTGCTGAGGGGTATGCACTTAGTTTGTTAAGTGAATTAAGGGCTGGGAGAAGCCCGGTGAGTGCCCAAGGCGGGGAGGAAAGGCACCTGGATGTCCCGCGAGCGCTCGTAGGCCTGGTAGGCCACCTTCTCCTCGATGCTGGCCAGCTCCTGCTTCAGGTCGGCTGTCTCGTGCTGATGCAGGTCCGTCAGGTCATGGAGCTGGTCTTCCAGTCGCTCATACCTTTTGGAGAGAGGAGCCAATTCTGAGCACGACATTTCAAAGGTGTTCTAACAGCACATTCTGGAATGACGTCCTTTACATCTCACTGCTGCCAGTGCCCTTTGGCTTGTTGTCATCTCCTGGCAGACTGTTTCCAGAAGAAAAGTCTAGCTGTGGGAAATGCACTGATTTCCAACTCGGGCCTCTGTAGTCCTAACTGTCCTCACCACTGGGTTTCATGCAAAGCAAATCTGGCTTTTCCACCCAGGTCAGACCCGCACGTTGGCTGGCTGTGATGGCAACAGGACGGACCTCAACAATGACACGTTTATAATTCTGGTCAGGAGGCAGGGCTGTGGGGGATCCTGCTCAAGGCCAGGACACACTGGCATCCCGGTGCTCCTCCCCCTTCCACCCCCACAGTGCCCAGCAGTTCATGGCCAGGTGCCAGAGTGCCTAGAAGGAAAGAACCAACTACGACACACTGGAGCCAACTCCACGATTTCCCAGTGTACACACTGATTCTGAATACATGTCCCAGCTCTTGGAACTTCAGTGCCAGTAACAAATTAAGCTCACTATAAATTATAGATGGCTTATCAGGTCAGGTGGCATTTCCAAAAGTCCAAATCTAAGGTAACAGAGGCACAAAGATTCCCATTCTCAGCCTTCATCCCCCTCAGGGAGGAGAGATTTGCCTCATGCATATTTACATAAAGTTATGTTTGTTTTGAAGCAGGAAGCACTATTTGGAGAAGATGCATTAGCCTGAAATGATTTTGATCAATGCCGGTTTTAAGATCCTTATACATTTTTAAAAAATGAGACCAAAAATACATATTTAATGCTTAGTCTCAGGTAGGACTTCATAGGTGTCCAATGCTGGTGTTATAGATAAGCCCTTTAAAGATCTCTTAAAGTAAGCAATATAGTCAGTTGCACAAACATTAACTATACTAGTGGCCCGGTGCTTGGATTTGTGCACATTGAAAGGAAATTAATTAGAAGAAATATTTTAGTATCACTATTCGCCCTTTCTCTGTAATAGAAGTGTCAGAGATGAAAGAAAATTAGTAAAATGTATATAAAAATATCTAAATTGATGAATAAATAAACAATAACAACATGATATAACAACAACAAAGACATGATATAAAAACAAAAACATGATATAAAAACATTGATAAAAACAATGACTGATAAGCTGATTAAACTTATTCCAATATCTCCCTGTATACCACATTAAGAGTGAAAATACTTTCAGAGTGCTTGACTAATTTCCCTTGTGATGAAGAATTTACAACTTTAACTTTAATGTCACATGCTCTTAGAACTCAAGAGAAAGCAACATATAACTGACCATGTCCGAAAACGGGTTCAGGTAGGAATATTCCTACTCTGTCTAGAGTTTGTCCTGGTGATTTATTAATAGTCATCACAAATGCTGGCATCATGGGAAACTGTCTCTGAATTAATTTAAATGGGAGGCCAGTGTCAGATGGGGACAAATCAATTCTTGGAATCAGAACAACCTGTCCTTCTGCAGATCCTGTTAATAATTCAGCTTTAATTATGTTAGGTCACAATGTTTTGATAATAAATCTAGTACCATTACAAAGACCCCATTTACTATTAAGATTTCTCAGTAGCATGATCATTGCACTGGCTTTCAATTTTAATTTATGACATGGCATTCCTGAAGGAGTAATACTATTAAGAAATTCGATGGGAACTTTATATGTATCGTGCATGTGTGAGTCAACATTTATTTTTAAACTAGAGGCCCGGTGCACAAATTCGTGCAGGTGTGGGGTCCCTCTGGGTGGCCTGCAGGGATTGGGCCAAAACCCACAGTCCAACGCCACCTGCAGCTCCTACCTGCCACTCCTGCTTATCCTGGCCACACTGCACCTGCCACGGGCTTGCGCCCAATCAGTCCCGATAGGGAGAGGCTCGCGCTGCCGTAACAGTGCTCACCAGCCGTGAGCCCTGTGTCTGGTGCCCTCCTGAGGGGAGTGGCCTGCAGGATTGGGCTGAAACTGGCTCTCTGATATCCCCTGAGGGGTTCTGGATTGCGAGAGGGCTCAGGCCTGGTCCAGGGACCCCACCAGTGCACGATCAGGGAGGGACCACCGGAGGGCTACAGGGTGTGTCCGGCTCCATCTCGCCCAGTCCTGATCGGCTAACCTACCAGTCGGAGCATCTGCCCCTTGGTGGTCGGTGTGCATCATAGCGAGCGGTTAAGTGGCCTTAGCATATCATTAGCATATTACGCTTTGATTGGTTGAACAGTCAACCAGTCACCGGATGACCAGACACTTAGCATATTGGGCTTTTATTATATAGGATTGCCAGTGTGTGTCATATGTACTGGCTGGTCAGTCAGTTGGACTACAGTTGGTCACTTAGCCTTTTATATATACAGATAACAAATGAGAACAAAAACTTTCCTAAATTTATGTAAGTGGGTATTTGTGACTTGGGATAAAATTTGGACCCAAAGAGTACTGCATCCCAAACTATTCGAATGGAATTAAGGCTAATATTCTCTGGGAAATTTGAGTCAAAAATAGTTCTTGTGTGACAAAGAAACCAAAGTCAAATACATATGAGGAAAGTTTAAAAAATTGTTTCATAAAATACAGCTGAAGAAAGTCACATTCCTAAATTAATACATATATAAGACCATGTATCAGATATAAAACATGTAAGCTAAAACTTAATCTTACAATATGTGATAGGTATTTACTTTTTTAATCTACATTTTTGTAAGTTAACATATTCATTTTGACCAAAAATCCTTTGAAGGATCTTTTTATTGGTAAAATGGTGGGCATATACACTTGTTTTTTATCCTCACCCAAGGATATGCTTGTATAGATTTTAGAGAGTAAGGAAGGAAGGGAGGGAGGGAGGGAGGGAGGGAGGGAGGGAGGGAGGGAGGGAGGGAGGGAGGGAGGGAGGAGGGAGAGAGAGGGAGGAATGGAGAGAGTGAGAGAGGGAGGGAAGGAGGGAGGAAGAGAGAGAGAAAAACATCTACGTGAGAGAGAAGCATGCAACCTTTTGGTTCACAGGATGATGCTCAACCGAGCCACACCGGCCTGGGCCCGAATGCCTTTTGACCCATATTCCTCTTTATGAAAAGTACAACCATTAGCATATCACTGTCAAGCAATCTTTCTGCAATTAGTAACTCAGGCTTCCAAATAAATTCTAAGAGAATTGTCTGAAATAATACCTGTATCTCTCCTCTTGCAGGGTCTGAGAAATAAAACCGTATTCTCTCTTAAACTGCACCTTCAGGGCCTCGATGTCCTCGGCCAGCTGTGCCTGGGTATCCTTGATCTCCCTCAATTCCTCCAGGATCATGGTGAGCTTCCCCTGGCTGTCCAGTGTGCCCGCTCCGCTGGCCCCGAATGACTGGTTCCCATTACTGTCGGCGGAGCCCGATGTGCCGCTTGAACACTCGTCGTCGCTGCCATACTTGGGTTTATTTACGATGGTTGAGCTGCCCCCATAGGCCCTGGCACTCGCCTCGGGCCTAAACTCCTCTAAGGAATTTTTTAAGTGAGCAATGTTGTCTGCGCTGCCAAACTTATTACGGATCAAGTTGGCAAACTCTTTGGACTTATTGAAGACAAATACAGGTGGAGTGAGGGAGACCCCTGGCATGCCTGACTTACTGCTCTCCATGCTGTGCGGAGCAGTTCGAGACTTGGCCTGGGCATCTTTCAGAGAGTGCTGGATATCCTTCAGGTTGTCCTTGGAGCTTCTGGAGGCTCCGTTCTGCTCGATCTCCCTGAGCTTTCTGTGATACTGCTCTAATTTCTTCTGCAGCTGGGCAATGGAGTGAGCTGATTTCTGATTCTTCTTCTCAAAGACTTGTTTGATACGACCAGCCTGCTGCTTGTCAGCGCTGTTGACTAGTTTCAGATATTCTGCAACATTCCCATCCCGGGACGTCTGCTCGATTTTGATCTGCTCTGTTACCTTTAGAATTTTTTGTTTCAGGCTGTCCGCATTGAGCTTGACCTTGTGGAAGTCCAGGATGCCATCTGGTACATCAAAGTTGAGGTTGGTATCTGACCCGCCTCGGCGTATGTTCAGGGGCAGGCTTAGGGTATTCATGTCATGGCGCTCTACCTGAAAAAGAGCAGAAGTAACTGCAAGGTTTGAAGTCTAAGAGACAGTTACTGTGATAGAATCTGTGCTCACAACAGACATACTTCAGTCCCAGATTTTTAAAAAACTCCCTACTATCGTCTTAAGTTGAACACAGGACAACAGTCCAACTCCTTCTCATATCCATGTACACTACCTGTGAGATTCAGAGTTCCCAGGGCATCCAATTTTCTGTCTGATCTGGTGGTAACTTTTGGTTGGCAGGGGAGAAATGCATAGAATGAGGTTACCAGTCAGTCCAGGTTTCCCAAAGTGCCCAGGTAATGGGGATGCTTGCCATGCCCCATTCACCATTGTGGGAAGTGCATCCAAGTCAGAACTCAATCATTTAATAGGAGAATGAAAGAACAAAATAAAAGAAAAATAAAAGAAAGTGAAGTTCTAGCAGGTACATCCATTTATACAATAAATTATTTTCTTTTATTATTTAAAATGATGTTTTTATTGATTTCAGAGAGAAGGTAGAGGGAGAGAGAGCCAGAAACATCAATATGAGAGAATCATTGATCACCTGCCTCCTGCATGCTCCCCTCCCACCACAACCTGGGCATGTGCCCCGACCGGTAATCGAATGTGATCTCCTGGTTCATGGGTCAATGCTCAACCAGCCGGGCAAGAACTTATTTTCTTAAATGAAATAATTAACAGATGTGATGAAATAATATGGTGCAAGATTAATTTTAATAATTGAATAATACAACAATATTTAGATGTGGAAACACCACAAACCACAACCAAAGTGATTAAAAAAACAGTACTAATATTAAGACCATGTGAAATAGCTTTCTTACTCAAGGGCCGCCTGGGGAAAAGAACTGCGAAGTGAGCATCTTGGCAGGGAAGGTGGGTGGGTAGGTGGGGCGCTAGTCTGTGCTCTAAAAGGGAAGGCAAATGCAGTCTGTGTGCCAGGTACAGTGGATGCTCACAGGGCTGTCCTACTTGATCCTCTTCCACACCAGGCAAATAATGTGTTAAATCCATGTAATAAGTAGAAACTGGGACTTAAAGGAGTCAGGATTTGAATCAAATCACCCTAACTCGGGTCCTCTTGCCATGTCAGGACACTCTCACACTTGTGTCCCCAGAGGACCAAAACCAGGTCTTGGTAGACTCTGAATACATCCTCTAAACAAAGATTTGTAAGATCTAAACTGAAGCATCTTATTTGTCAAGTTAACAACCCTTCGATTAAAATAATGCCTTGATATAGATTCTCACATGGGAGACAATACAATATTCAGCCCAGGTTACTTTTTTTTTTTTTAAAGGGGACAGTACATTGACATAGCAAAAAATTATTAAGATAATAACAAATTGCACACTGCCTAAGTGGCCCAGACTTGAGTGTGGACTGTTTCCAACAATGAATATTAACAGTTTGCCATATGAAAAATGCTACCCGGTACTTTTTCCCAGAGAAGGGATCCCAGCAGCACAGGGGGACATACCCAGACTGGTGAGGCAGGCCTCCTTCATAACTTACAAAATCTGTTACCATTATTCCTTGGCCCCTGTCTTCCCACATACCATTTTGCCATGGGTAAGTGACACTGGTTGTTTTATCTGGCAGAAAAGCATCAGGCTGGAAGGAACTTAATGCCAAATCACTATCAGACTAGAAAACAGGATGTATGAAAAAAGGATAAAGGAATAGTAACCAGCTGGTTAAGAGGGAAGGATGAGTGCAGGGACTAAAGAAAGTATGTAATAATCATCAAGTCCTAGAGAGATGAGTACAGGAAACTCAAGGAAGCTATGTATCGATGGCACACTAGTGGACCCAAAAAGGAATGGCTTAAATTACAGCAATAAGGCATGCACTAAACCTAGCAAATGTTTATTTTGGGCAGACAGGGTAACTATATAACCACAAGGCTGGGAAAATGATGTCACTGAAGATATCTAATTTAATCGTGCTTCTCTACTTCTCAGAAACTTTCTTTGGCTCTCTAATGTCTCCCAATTAGATAATACAACCTGGCCACTGTAAGGCCTTAGCTTACCTTTCAGGCCTCACCCTGCACCTGATGGATGCTGGTTATGTTAAGTGATCCAAGCAACTCAAAGTTCCCAGAATGTATGTGAATTGTCTATGGATTTCCTCCTGTGTCTAGTATTTGCAATGCCTGCTACCCATTTACAACTCTGCTAATCCAAATCCTACATGTGCTGCAATATGCATTTCAAATGCCACTTCTTCCATGAAGTTTGTCCCATTCCCACTGGAAAGCTGCCTTTCCTTTCTGTGATCCTCCTCTATTCCTCCTTTTTCACTCATGCATGGGGAGATGGGTCATACCTGTGCCCAACCTGTGCTGGCATGGCCCCTATTCACAGGAGGCTGTCTATGAATGTTTGCATGATGACAACATTCATCATCGTTCAGGAGAGTCTACACTGGAGTCATTTAAGATACATTTTAATAGAATCAAGGCTCTATTCACTGAGCCAAACTGGTTAGGGCAAGACTCAGGTTTAAAGCTGGGCCTCGGCAGAAGAGGGAATAATGGCGGCGGAATAGACAGACGTGTTCCGAGCCTTGTCCCGGAGCAGAAAGAAAGAACAGCTGAGGGTCGCGCAAGGAGTGTTTGTTGGCTGGTTGGGAGACAGCTGAATTCCAGAAGGAGGTGGGGGACTGCTGAACGGGGTTCCCCTGACCTGGCAGCACGAACTGCGGCTGGGTCCCCTCCCGGAGCTGCGGGCTTGGACGCGGAGTCTGCGCCATCTTGATCCGGAAAGTGGAGCTTATCTGAAGCCTGAGAATCCACAACGGCGGCACCCCAGGAACAGCTGCGAGCCCCAGAACAACGCTCCCCAACTGGCGCAAGCACACGGGTTCAGAGAAGCTCTACACTCCACCACGGAAAGGTCAGATTTCGCCTGGGATAAGGTGAGGTCTCTGGTCCCGGCGGGAGAGAGGAACGCGCGTTTTGCGGGAGCTGGAGGACCAGGGAAGTCTGTGCCTAGAAAAATCCGTGGCTGTAGGGGCTGGCGTGATCTGTGACTGTGGAAAGGGGTCCTCAGAGCTGCTAAGAGAAGGGCACTCTAAAAAGCAACCCATTTTGATCTGAAGTGCAGGGACACCCTAAGAATTTCAGGCAGTCCAGACTTACGCGCAGCCCGTGCGCTCCCTGGGTGCCTGGGCTTACTCGCAGTCCCGGAATTCGCACACTTGGGCTTTTTCCTCTTCAAATCCTTGCATCTGATTACTAAGCCCAATACATAGGATCACCCAGTTGGGGACACCCTGGGAGACTGCAGGGGAAGGTTGTTTTTCTGGAACCTGGGGATCGGAGCGGGGAGTGACCATCAGAGAGCCAGCTCTGAGGCAGCCCACTCCCACAGGCCCGTGGCGAGTGCCACAGGGAAAGAAGGCTCTAACACTGCCTAGAGAGGCCATAGATAGACCCGGAAGTCAATCCAGAAACACTGCCACCCAGGGGCTGAATCACAAATTGACTCTTGTGTAATCAAAAATAAAGGAATACGAGAAATTAAGACACACCGCCTGCTTAAAATCAGAACTGGCTTACAACACCGAAGAGCAGTGGATCGCAGGGAACTGCAATACTGTCTGGACTGAGAAACAGGCGTGCCAAACAGAAAAACAGAGGAAGTGAATGACCTTCACTACTCCACATTTTATTTTTACCTTTTATTTTTTTTATTCTTTTATTTTTTTTTAAATTTTCATTTTTTGCATCTTTTAATCAAGAAACTTTTTTTTCTTTTTTCATCACTTGATTTTACCTTTTTAACGATTACATTTTTATTTTCAATCCGTATTACTACTACTGCTATTTTATCTTTTTTTTTTTTTTTAAAGTGTCATTTTATTTTCTCTTCATTTTATTTTGGGATTAGGGTTCTACATTCTATTTTTTATCTTTCCTTTAGCATCGTTTTACTCTATCTCAACTCTACCTTTAGGCCATCACTCTCTTCCTAACCTCCCTCTTTTCAGTGTCCTGTTTGTCTTACCCTTTTACTGCTTTAGATTTTCCCTATTCTTTCTGTTTACCCCTTGTTAAAATTTCACCCTACTTACATATCTAATCTCCAATCCCCTGCTCCAAGTCCACATACACCTTTCCCTTCACTGTCTGAGTTATCCATAAACTTGTCCTTATCTCTGTCCTTTTGTTGTTGTTTGCTTGAATGTAGATTATATCCAATTTTTATGCTTTTTTTGTGAGATTGTTTTGCTTATTCTTCTTTTATTTATTTTTTTGTTTGTTTTGTGCTTCAGCTTTCCCTTGCCTCACTCCATATTAGTTGGTGTTGTAGTTTGTACTAATCCCCAGGCACTTGTTGCTGGCATTTGCTGGGATTAGTGATTGTTCTATTGGAGTTTTATCCCTAATATATATAGTCTGTTCCCCTTTCTCTCTTAGTCAATTTCTTGTCTCTCTTACTTTTTTTTTTAATCTCTTTACTTTCCCTTTTCCCAATTTCATTTTCACACTCCTTTTTTCTTTCTTTTTTTTTCTTTCTTTTTTCCTCTTCTTCTTTCTCTTCTATCACCTAATTTGCCTTTCTCTGGTGGTCACCTTTATTGGAGGTTATTAATATCGTGAATACATTCCTGTTCAGTGCCTTGTGAGTTGTACCTGGTAGTGCTGTATTTTGTGCCTTTAAATCAACCCAGGAGAGAGAGAACTACATAACCAGACACCCAGAGAAGAGAGACCATGGGGAGACAAAGAAGCAGCCCGCATATGAAAGAAAAGCAGGCATCACCAGAAAAGGAAGTAAACGAAATGGAGGCAAGCAACCTTCCAGAAAAAGAATTCAGAGAAATGGTCATAAGGTGGCTGAAAAGAATGGAAGACAAATTCGACAATATGAGCAAGAACCAAGAGGAAATGAAGAAGAACCAAGAAGAAATGAAAAATGACATCGCTGCTGTAAAGAACTCAATAGAAAGCATCAAGAGTAGACTAGAAGAAGCAGAGGACCGCATCAGTGAGCTAGAAGACAAGATGGAAAAAAATACCCAAGAAAAGCAACTTCTAGAAAAAAAAATTAAAAGGCAGGAGGAGAGTCTAAGGGAACTTTGGGACAACACGAAACAAAACAACATCCGCATAATAGGGGTTCCAGAAGGAAAGGAAGCTGAGCAAGGAATAGAAAACCTCTTTGAAGAAATAATGACAGAAAATTTCCCAGATATAGGGAAGAAAAAACCCACACAAATCCAAGAAGCTCACAGAGTCCCAAGCAAAATGAACCCCAAAAGACCGACGCCAAGGCACATTATAATTAAATTGGCAAACACCAACGACAAAGTAAGAATCTTAAAAGCAGCAAGAGAGAGACAGAAAGTTACATACAAAGGAACCCCCATCAGACTAGCAACTGATTTCTCAACAGAAACTCATCAGGCCAGAAGGGAATGGAATGAAATATACAAAGTCATGCAAAGGAAGGGGCTGAATCCAAGAATACTGTACCCAGCAAGGCTATCAATCAAAATTGAAGGTGAAATCAGGAGCTTCACAGACAAAAAAGGACTAAGGGAATTTATTACCACCAAACCAGCAATGCAAGAAATGCTAAAGGGTCTACTGTAAAAAAAAAAAAAAAAAAAAAAAAAGAAAGAAACAGGAAGCGAAGAAGTAACACAGGGGTAAAGAATAGGAATGGCGACAAATAAGTACCTATCAATAATAACTTTAAATGTAAATGGATTAAATGCCCCAATCAAAAGACATAGGGTAACAGATTGGATAAGAAAACACGACCCATATATCTGCTGTCTACAAGAAACCCACCTCAGAAAAAAAGACGCACACAGACTGAGGGTGAAGGGATGGAAAAAGGTTTTCCAGGCAAATGGAACTGAAAAAAAAGCTGGGGTAGCAATACTTATTTCTGACAAATTAGATCTCAAACTGAAGGACATAACAAGAGATAAGGAAGGCCATTTCATAATACTAAAGGGAGCAATCCAACAAGAAGAAATAACTCTGGTAAACATATATGCACCCAATACAGGAGCACCCAAATACATAAAAAAACTCCTGGAAGATATCAAGGGAGACATTGACAGCAATACAATCATAGTAGGAGACTTTAATACCCCACTATCACCATTGGACAAATCCTCTAAACAAAACATCAGCAAAGAAACATCAATCCTAAATGACTCACTAGACCAGATGGAATTAATTGACATCTTCAGAACATTTCACCCCAAAGCCACAGAATATACATTCTTCTCAAGCGCACATGGGTCATTTTCAAAGATAGACCATATGTTGGGACATAGGCAAAGTCTCTTCAAATTCAAGAAGATAGAAATCATATCAAGCATCTTCTCAGACCACAGTGGCATAAAACTGGAAATCAACTACAATAAAAACAACCCAAAGAAATCAAACACATGGAGACTAAACAGCATGCTATTAAACCATGACTGGGTTACCAGAGAGATCAAAGAAGAAATAAAAAACATCATGACAACAAATGACAATGAAAACACTACAATCCAAAATCTATGGGACACAGCGAAAGCAGTCTTGAGAGGGAAGTTCATAGCTCTACAAGCCTACTGCAAAAAACAAGAAACAGGGGTAATAAATTACCTAACCCAACAACTCAAAGAGTTAGAAAAAGAGCAACAAGAAAAGCCCAGTGTAAGCAGAAGGAAGGAAATAATAAAGATCAGAGCACAGATAAACGACATAGAGACCAAAGAAACAATACAAAAGATCAACAAAACCAAGAGCTGGTTCTTTGAAAGGATAAACAAGATTGATGAACCTCTAGCCAGGCTCACCAAGAAGCAAAGGGAGAGGACCCAAATAAACAAGATCAGAAATGAAAGAGGTGAAATAACAACAGATCCCGCCGAAATACAAAGGATTGTTAAAAAATACTACGAACAACTCTATTCCAACAAACTGGACAACCTGGAGGAAATGGACATATTCCTAGAAAAATATAACCTTCCAAAACTCAATCAGGAAGAATCTAAACAGCTCAACATGCCAGTAACTATGGAAGAAATTGAAGCAGTCATCAAAGAGCTTCCAGCAAACAAAAGCCCGGGGCCAGACGGCTTCACAGGAGAGTTCTACCAAACATTCAAGGAAGAACTAAAACCTATCCTCCTCAGACTATTCCAAAAAATTCAAGAGGAAGGAACACTTCCAAGCTCCTTCTATGAAGCCAGCATTACCCTAATACCAAAACCAGATAAAGACAACACAATGAAAGAGAATTACAGGCCAATATCCCTCATGAATGTAGATGCCAAAATCCTCAACAAAATTCTAGCAAATAGGATCCAGCAGTACATCAGAAAGATCATACACCATGACCAAGTAGGGTTTATCCCAGGAATGCAAGGATGGTTCAATATCCGCAAATCAATAAATGTGATACATCACATAAACAAATTGAGAGATAAAAATCACATAGTCATATCAATTGATGCAGAAAAAGCATTTGACAAAATCCAACACCCTTTCTTGATAAAAACTCTCAACAAGGTGGGAATAGAAGGATCATACCTCAACATCATAAAAGCTATATATGATAAACCCACAGCTAACATCATACTCAATGGGCAAAAACTAAAACCATTTCCCCTAAGAACAGGAACAAGACAGGGATGCCCACTCTCACCACTCCTGTTTGACATAGTACTGGAAGTATTAGCCACTGCAATTAGACAAGAAGAAGAAATAAAAGGCATCCAAATTGGAAAAGAAGAAGTAAAGCTGTCCTTATTTGCAGATGACATGATATTGTACATAAAAAACCCAAAAGACTCCATCAAAAAACTAACAGACTTAATAAATGAATTCGGCAATGTAGCAGGATACAAAATTAACACCAAGAAATCTATGGCATTTCTATACACCAACAATGAACTTACAGAAAGAGAGACTAAAAAAGCAATCCCATTTTCCATCGCACCAAAAAAATTAAGATACTTAGGAATAAACCTAACCAAGGAGGTAAAAGACCTATATGCGGAAAACTACAGGACACTGAAAAAAGAGATAGAGGAAGATGTAAACAGATGGAAGAACATACCATGTTCATGGATTGGTAGAATCAACATCATTAAAATGTCCATACTACCCAAAGCAATCTATAGATTCAATGCACTCCCCATTAAAATACCAACGGCGTATTTCACAGACCTAGAAAGAACTCTCCAAAAATTCATCTGGAATAAAAAAAGACCCCGAATAGCCACAGCAATCCTGAGAAAGAAGAATAAAGTAGGAGGGATCTCAATACCAGATTTCAAGCTGTATTACAAAGCCACTGTCATCAAAACAGCCTGGTACTGGCACAAGAACAGACATATAGATCAATGGAACAGAATAGAGAATCCAGATATCGACCCAAACCAATATGCGCATTTAATATTTGACAAAGGAGGCATGAGCATACAATGGAGTCAAGACAGTCTCTTTAATAAATGGTGTTGGGGAAATTGGACAGATACATGCAAAAAAATGAAACTAGATCACCAACTTACACCATACACAAAAATAAACTCAAAATGGGTACAGGACTTAAATATAAGACGGGAAACCATAAAAATACTAGAGGAATCCACAGGCAGCAAAATCTCAGACATATGCCAAAAGAACTTTTTCAGTGATACTGCCCCTAGGGCAATGGAAGCCAAAGAGAAAATAAACAAATGGGACTACACCAAAATAAAAAGCTTTTGCACAGCAAAAGAAACCATCAACAAAACAACAAGAAACCCCACTGTATGGGAGAACATATTTGCAAATGGTATCACTGATAAAGGTTTAATTTCCAACATCTACAGGCAGCTTATACAACTTAATAAAAGGAAGATAAAGGATCCAATAAAAAAATGGGCAACGGACCTAAATAGAAGCTTTTCGAAAGAAGACAGAAGGAAGGCCAAGAGACACATGAAAACATGCTCAAAGTCACTAATTATCCGAGAGATGCAAATCAAAACAACAATGCGATACCATCTCACACCTGTCAGAATGGCTATCATCAACAAATCAACAAACGACAAGTGTTGGCGAGGATGCGGAGAAAAAGGAACCCTCGTGCACTGCTGGTGGGAATGCAGACTGGTGCAGCCACTGTGGAGAACAGTATGGAGTTTCCTCAAAAAACTGAAAATGGAACTCCCATTTGACCCAGTAATCCCACTCCTAGGAATATATCCTAAGAAACCAGAAACACCAATCAGAAAGGATATATGCACCCCTATGTTCATAGCAGCACAATTTACAATAGCTAAGATTTGGAAACAGCCTAGGTGCCCATCAGCAGATGACTGGATCAGAAAACTATGGTACATCTACACAATGGAATACTATGCTGCCGTAAAAAAGAAGGAATTACTACCATTTGTAGGCACTTGGATGGAATTAGAGAACATTATGCTAAGTGAAATAAGCCAGTCAATGAAAGAAAAATACCACATGATCCCACTCATTTGGGGATAATGAAAAACATTATAAACTGATGAACAAAAAGATAGTTACAGAGGCAGTAAAGCATCAAACAGACTGTCAAATTACAGTGGTAAGGTTAGGGAGAGGTGGGGGAAATAAGAGATCAACTGAAGGACTTATATGCATGTATATAAGAGTAACCAACGGATGCAAAACATTGGGGGGTGAGGGCATGTATGGGAGTGGGGTGGGGGTGGGGGGCAATGGTAAGATATGTACACATATAATACCTTAATAAAAATTTGAAAAAAAAAAAATAAAGCTGGGCCTCAAAGCAAAAAAAAAAAAAAAAAAAAAAAAAGAATCAAAAAATAATCTTGGAAGTTTGGCCCACACAGATCTGACAATTCCAGGTAGAGATGTTCTTCTAATACCCACGTAATAAACTCTACATCATTTCACAATGATCCAACTAAATGGAGATCAGGTGCAACAACATACACAAGCATAAATCAGGACTTTTAAGTATAGCTTATAGTCAGAAAAGAGCAATTTAATAAGTTTAAAACTTAATGAATTTCCACAAACTGAACATATTATGTAACCAGGACCCAGTTGAAAAAACAGAAGGGAAACTTCCTCGTGCCCCCTTCAGTCACAAGTGCATCATCCTCACCTCCAGAGGTAACCATGCACATGACCTCAGCATTCTCGCCTTTTTGCTCTACACTGTGAGATTCGCAAGAACCTGCTCCTGCCCTCCTTGTGCTCAGTAGGATAAAGTTATTTAAAAAAACACACACACAAAAAAAACAAAACCCCAAACGACCTGCTTGTATTCTCCATTGAGAAGTCTGAAGATACAGAGGTTTCTATACCTTACCAACCGCAGCGGTTAAGTCCTCACCTGTTCTTCCTCCTTTAATTCTCAACCACACCGCAGCTGGCCACCCAACAACTCCGCATCTCAACACAATGGCCTCGCTCTCTTACAGGCTGCTTGCTGTACCAGGATAGCCTCGTAGTCACAGGAGTGTTTATGCCCAGAGGGCTGGCTGACTCTATAATAATGCTTGGCATGTTCACGAGAATCCAGGTCAGGGAAAGCTACTACATTTAAAGCTCAAATCAATCACTCTTAATGCTTGTCCGCAAATCTCAGTTAGGAATGTTTGATAAGGGTAAAAAGTTAGACCTATTGCTGGGCCACTCCTTGCAGCCTTATAGTCTCGACCTCTGCAGAATAATTGAGAGTCAGCTAACACATCACCCCTAGATGCCCATATACTCCCTGAACAGAAATTGAAACTTCATGCACATGCTGGGAAGAAAGCAGGAGGGGCCTCCGTCCTCCCTTTAATCTGGACTCAGCACTGAGGGCAGCAGTACAGGGCAGCTGTTTTAGGGCTGAGACTTGGGGAAGAGGACGAAGGGTCACCAATCCCTGGAGCCACATGCATGTGGACTGTGTGGGCCAGGAGACATGTGTTCCAGTTCTGGCACTGACATGTATCAGCTATGTTGTTCTTTGGTAAATCAAATCACATCTGTGGTTTTAGATTTCCTAATTACAGACAAAGGAGACAGAAACAGACAACTCAGAGCTAACACTGTAAAATTCCATGAAATGTAATCCCATTCCATGAAATGTATCTTTACTGTTGAAAGCGGGGTAGAAATAGAATGTTGGGGAACCAGCTAGTATTGTAAGAAATATTAATCATGCTCTGTTCACCGTGACTGTTTTATTCTGATTAAAGAAGGCACATTCTACCCTGGCTGGAGCTGACCTGGAGAAGCAGCCCTTCCTCCCCATTTGGAGCTGCCTATTATCATGGAAAGATTAACAAAGATTTGTTACAGAAACCAGAATCACCAGCCCTTTGAAGATTCCCAGTCCTTTTGCATATCTGTAAACTGACCTTTTGCCTACTTTCCTTTGTACTTCTACCTATATAAGTGCTCGCTTATGGTGGGCTGCAGAGCAGATTTTTGTCAACCTGCTGCTCTCCCGTATTGCCGGCAATATTGGAATAAAGGCTCATATATGACTCAACCCTGTCTCTGCTTGATTGGCTCGAGTAGTGACAGGCAGCACGGACCCATGTCTGTCTGGTTTACACTGAGATAGTATCAGGAATAGTCAAGGGCTGGGCTCTGGAGGCAGACTGCTCTAGTTTCCATCTTGGCATACTCTTATGAGCTGTGTGATCTTGGAGAAGTGACTGCACCTCTCTGTGCCTCGGTTTCCTCTTCTGTAAAATGGAGATAATGATTCTTCAAAGAGTAGTTGTGAGGAAAAATAAGATAATGCACAGAAAGTGCTTAAAGACTTCCTGGCACAGAGAGTGGCTTCAATAAATGTTTGCTATTGTTATTTAAAAATGTACCAAAGGACTTATATGCAAGCATGTAAGCCTAATCAATGGACACAGACAACAGGAGGGAGGGTGGGGGGTAATGGGGGAATAAGGACAAATATGTAATACTTTAATCAATAAAGAAATAAAAATAAAAATGTACCCTATAAGTAAAAACTGAAAGGAACAATGGTTATTTTTTGTACTGGGGGGTTATAAAGAGTCATTCTTCTAATGCTTTCGTATGTTCCAATTTCTGAAAAATAATAAACATGAATTACTGTTTTGGCAGAAAAGCTGCTGTTTTTAAAATGACTGCTAGCCTCTTTCAGTTCTCAGAATTACTTGGCTATTGTTACCTTACATGAAAGGCGGAACACCAGCTCCGCAGTGAAGCCATTTCTAATAATGTTTTCCTTCCGGCAGTAGAAACATTTCTACTGTCACCGTGATGTTCTGGAACAAAGGCTACGGGAAAGCTAAAGCCCTGGACAGACGTCAAAAACTGACAGTCATCGGTGCAACAACCCAAGCCTCCAGCATAGGGCTCCTCAGCCAGGTGCCCGTCACCACTCAATCGTTACCACCAGTGCTGCTCTAACACACTGTCAGGGGTCCAAAGAGAGCTGTCCCCTGCCACATCCATATTTATCCCCTAAAGCTCCAGGAGGAAATGAACAAAAAGGGAAGGAGCGCTAGCGCAGAGGCACACCACCCAAATCCCCACCCTTCCTGGGGACCCCTAGAGGGTGTGGACCAAGGCAGGAGTCCCCTGAGGTTCTGGGGGGTCACTGAGTGGTCAGAATGTGCAGGGCATAGAGAGGTCAGAACGAGGGGACAGAAGCAACCGCCTGCTTAGTCCCCCGGCCGGACACAATGAACCTTTGCTTAAAGAAAAGCTGCTTGAGCTCAGTCACATGAGGAAAGGCTCAGGAATTTCAACTGGCCGTCATTCCCAGGCAGCAGGTATGTCACGGCCCACGTGAGGTGGAGTTACAGACAGGCCCACGATGGAACTGCAGGTTCAGTAGCCAGTCTTCCATAGGTGAGGCTGAGGTGTCTGAGTCAGCACAGCTGACATTCTGGACTCATTTTAGCTGAAATCTACCTTCAGGCCTAGAGTTAAGGCTGGCCATAGGGTGTGCCTGTCAGAATGTGCTAGGCTTTGCTCTGTTTACAAACAATGTCAAAATATCAATGGCTTAAAAAATAAAGTTTATTTCTTGCTCAGGCTGACACACCTGCCACGTCAGGTGAGGGACCCATGCTGATGGAGCGTCTGCCTTCTAGACTGTGCCGGTGGTCATGGCAGGGGTAGGGAGCCTGGCAAACCATCCACTGGCTCCTAAAGGCTTCTGCCAGGAGAGACGCCTGTGACCTCCACTCGCTCACTGGCCCCCAACCCCAGGGAAGTACAGGAAAGGGAGGTACAATCCTGCCACATACCCAGGAGGAAAATTTCATGTCAGTGACATTCGCAGTATCTTATTTAATTGTTAAAACCTCAGAGACAGGTTTTACTTTTATTACTATTTTACAAATGAGAAAACTAGGCACAGAGGTCAGTACATTGTCCAGGGGCACATAGCTAGCCAACGGCAGAAGCCAGGACTGGAATTCACACACTCTGTCTCCCCAGCAAAAATGACTGAGAACCTTTGAGTTAGACATCATGCTAAAACATTTTTTTCATATATTCTTTTTAAAAAATTCGTAATCGTTTAAAGTATTACATGTCTCCTTTTCCCCCCATTGACCTCTCCCTGGCTGCTCCCAGCACATGCCCTCACACCCCTACTGTGTCCATTGGCTATGCTTACACATATGCACGCATACAAGTCCTTTGGTTGATCTCTTACTGACCTCCCCACCCCCGCCGCTGCCCCCGCCACCTGCCTTCCCTCTGAGGTTTGACAGTCTCTGTTCGATGCTTCTGTGTCTCTGGATCTATTCTCTTACCATTTGCAACAGCATGGATGGACCTGGAGAGCATTATGCTAAACAAAATAAACCAGTCGGAGAAAAATAAATATCATATGATCTCACTCATTTGTGGAATATAATGAACAATATAAAATGATGAACAAAAATAGGTCATATATTCTTTACATCAATCCTATTTTATGAGAAAAGCAAGGCTTATAAAGAATACATGTTTCTCAAAGTCCATGAATAAATACTAAATAGCTTAGCTGGGGCTCCACTCAGATATATAAACAAGGTAAGACTTTGAAAGACCTATACAAGCCCAGCCACTGGTCATGAGAATCCATTCTGCAGTGTCCCAACGTGGTTTTCCAGACTTGTATGGAAGCTTCAGGCTTGGTTTAGACTACTCTGTCAGAAATTCTCCCTCAGGCTAGCCTCAAAACCATCATCCATGTAACTTGCTACCCCTGGCCCCAGGTTGGGGCCTGGAGCCGCACCAATTTCATGTTGGATACAACTTATAAAATTCACTTTCCTTCATCCATGTTCCAAAATATAAATAGTGAACTAGGCAAAATAATTGTATGAGGGTAAAAAAGCTTATTGCTTTTATCAAAATTGAAAGGGTTAATCACAAAACACAGCTCTGATTCAGCTGGAGCTAACAAAAGAGAGCTCCTTCTGCAAACCTAAGCCTTGCACAAACATGCTCCCTGAGTGGTTATTTTACAGAAATTCCTGAAGACCATAACCCTTGCACAGCCCCCAGGAAGAAGGACTCTGGAGCCAGCAGAAGGACAAAGGGCAAGGCCATAGAGGGGACGGGGGTGAGGGGTGGGGGTGGGGAGGGGGAACGTCCTGATATGTGTCAAACCGAAGCCCCATCTGCAGCACTCCCTGAGCACATAAAAAGCCTGCTCCCTCCCCACTCACCACTGATTTTTTTTTTTTTTCGGACTCAGTCCACCTGCACCCAGGTGACTTGAATAAATATCTTTTTGACTACACTGAGCCTTGAGTCAGTTCTGTGCGACCCCGGCCCAAC
This sequence comes from Plecotus auritus, assembly GCF_963455305.1. Classification (NCBI taxonomy): domain Eukaryota; kingdom Metazoa; phylum Chordata; class Mammalia; order Chiroptera; family Vespertilionidae; genus Plecotus; species Plecotus auritus. The sequence continues at coordinate 134,694,364 of NC_137772.1, read as the reverse complement.
CCTGAACCTTTCAAAAATCACGGTCAGGCATTTACAATCCCTAAGAGAGGAAAGAAAATAAGAGAAACAAGGTAAGAATAAGAAATGTAAGGCCTCTGGAGAAGAAGCAAGGGCCTCACAAGGGAGGGGGTGCTACCTGACACATGTGGGAAAAGGCACTCAGCAGACAACCCACAGCCCTACCTGGAGAGAAGGGAATGACCCTTCCCTATGCTGGGCCAGGTGACACAGCTGAGAGGACGAGGCGGGGCCCTGCAGGGGTACCTTTGTATCTTCTCCCGGAAGAACACAAGCTTTATCACCTTCCTACCTATAATACGTGTATATGATACTACTAAGCCATCTTCCCTCTTGCTAGCTGAGGTCACTTGGCATGCACTCGGGAAATGTCTCACCAGCCAGTGAACATGGAACCCAGGGAGGCTAGCCAGTCATAGATCCCAGCATCAAATACTTGGTTTTCTTGCTAATTGAGCTAACCTGTACTGGAAAAAATCACGCTGAAGGCTTGATAAGCACCCTCCTTTTCGTGACATAATTAACACATTCACGTGGATACCTATACACAATACCTCTATTTCAGAAGAAAGCCACTTCCCCCACTACATGCTAAAAATGGAAAAATCTTAATGATCTTCTCATAATATCCAAAAGGATATTAGTAAAGTGTCTTAGTGACATGTTGGTTCTAATTTGTTTACACAAAGACATTTCCTTTTGTAGTTCAAGTCTGACAATAGTACACTTTGAACTTGAAATAAGTTCACTGTGTACAGAACTGGAATTGAGTCACTAGTTTGGCCATAAAGGTTCAATTCCCCCCTCCTCTTCCTCTCCTAGCATCACTGACAAGAATCTGTAGTGTCATCCTTCTATGTCTTGCCTGCAGGTGAAGAAGACCTCATGACTCAATCGAGGATCATTCGGAAGGGAGGCTGGGATACAATCCCTGTGATAGCCAATCCTTCACCCACCGACACTGCTAATTAACAGTGTAAAGTGTTCAAGGCTCACAACAAATTCTTCAAACATCTTCAAGCACTTACAAACACTTGATACTGTAATTACAATTAAATAACTTCTCATTAAGCCTCTACCAGGCAACAGTGATAACCTACTTTGAGTTACATGCACTAGAGAATACATATTTCTTCAAAATAATTTATAACTCATACTTTCAATTAATACAAACTAACCCCTTACAAAATTAGTCTGAGCTGGTAGATTTACTGTATATTGTGTAATTTACATAAAAGTTAAATTAAAGAGGGGAAAAGGCCAGATTTTAAGAGACTGCCTTGAAGGGAAAAAGGGGAAGGCTATGGTAATGAAAATCAAGCAACTTATAATGAGTAGCAACTGCAGGTAAAAAATAGCCAAGGGTCCTCGTGGAGGAAACTGTAGAGGGGTTCAAGGCATCACCCAAACACCCATTGAGGGCTATTTCTAAGAAGAGGAAACAGTCTCTGGGGACCCCACATCCCTGGAAGATAGGCAAGTTTGGGAAAGGGAAGTGAGCACCTACCACCTGACTCTCACGTTTGCAGGCCTGGACCCTAAGAACTCGGCCTTCTCATGGTGAGATGGTGAATTCTCATGAAAGGGAAGCAGGAAGCCCCGATATTAGGACAATTGCAGAATAAATATCACTGAGGCTTTTAGTTCCTATGTTCAGAAGAAACTGAGGGAAGGGGTGAATGGAAACCCCTGAGCACTAAACTAACTTCGGGAATCTTTCCCACCCATGCTTGTTATTCCCCATTGGCTCCGGACAGTGTCTGTCAGTAAAAATTTCCCAGGAAAAGGACCTGAGCATGTGGCTTGAGGGCTAAGGGAGAGGTGGGCATACCACATTCCACTCTAAGACATCCACCGCAGGAACTCAGGAACTGAGGATTTGGCAGCAGCTCTAAAGAAGAATCGTAACTGTCACCACCCTCAGCCAGTGAGCAAAGAACGCCAGCCTGGGCCTGGGAGGCAGTGGGGGCAGCAGATCTGCCTCCATCCCAGGACTGCGACCCCAGCCTTCTGAAAGCATGTCAAAACTCGCAGCCAGTGGGCTGCATGCTTCATTTAAATAAATGAGGTGTGCGATCTGCCAGCCATGAGTTTGACATGCTTGTACCTACAGCATTTATTCATGGCCTCCCTTACCCCCAAAATACGGAGGGTGAGCGTTCTTGGGAGGGATGTGTGCTTAACTAAGTTTCTTTTTTTTTTTTTCCAACATATTTTATTGATTTTTCACAGAGAGGAAGGGAGAGGGATAGAGAGTTAGAAACATCGATGAGAGAGAAACATCGATCAGCTGCCTCCTGCACACCCCCCACTAGGGATATGCCTGCAACCAAGGTACATGCCCTTGACCGGAATTGAACCCGGGAACCTTCAGTTCGCAGGCGATGCTCCATCCACTGAACCAAACCAATTAGGGCTTAGCTAAGTTTCTGAATGATAGCTACAAATCCAACACTGTCCTACCCAGTCCTCAGCACCTCCAATCAGAAGGCCTTTGAGGCATTCTTAGGGCCTCTTAGGCACACACAACAACTAACTTCATGTGAGGGGCACCGACCTGCAACAGGAATTAGACTTTCAGAGCTGGAAGAATCCTCAGAGGTCTCACATGGCCTATTGCCTGCTTTTTAAAGGCTGCTTGAATATGAACCCAGGTAACATTTCCTCTTGATCCATGCTCTGTACATTATAGCTGCCTTGCACAAAAGGGAAAGGAACTTGTCTGCTGAAGTACAGCTTCTTGGATAAATGCAGAATGAATTCAGTGGTGAATCTGAGAGTGTGTCTATCAGATAACAAGCACGTTCCCTCTTTGCCTTGGATGCTAGAAGTGTAGAACCAAACTTAGAGTAACTGTTAGACCTAGTGCTTAGCCCTTTTGCTTCCCCCTCCTTTTTCCTTTTATGATTTCTGGACATCATTGCTACTCTATTTTCCATTGCCTTATCATAACCTGACTCTCAGTGGAAAGAGGTGGGTGAACTTTGTAGATGCTAAGCATGTCATGCTGTCTGGAGATGAACGCTGTAGTCACTCGCAAATGTAATGGAGGTAACATGATAAAACGTACCCAGCTCATAAACTGGCATAGCTACTTCTATCCCCTACTTCAGAGGAAGCCGCACCAAAGGTTACAACTGGGCTCATGTTCTAGTAAGACTGAGCCAGGAAATAGCAGTTGGTACTCAGGCCCCAAAGCACATTCCCAAAGCAAACCTAAGCCTCAAAATAAGCCCCTCTCTGCAGGCAAGGGTTGAGTTTGTTTCTGGTGCCATAACAAATACTGGGGTGTGGATGAGGGAAACATATATACCATATGATTTGTAGTATAGAATTTTGTTGTAAATGGATCAGAATACTACTAGCCATCAGACAGGGCTTAGAGATAACACACTTACATTTGAGGGAGTGGAAGGAAAACTGATCTATATTAATTTATTTTCCTTTTGCAATAATGAGATTGTTTCGAGCAATTTTATTTTTTCTAAGATAAGCCAGCAGTATTGTTGCCAAATAGCAATTAGAAATAAAAAGCTGTTTTTAGTTCTACCAAAATAATAAATAGCTTTACATTTAGAGAAAATAATGTTAATGTCCATGAAAAATGCATTCAACTAACACTTTAGTATTTATTTCCAGTAAGGAAAAGCAACCTTACTTTGAAGTTGTGTTAGATTTTCAAATGCGGATAATCAATATAAAAAAACTCTGACCTTGCCAAAACCGGTTTGGCTCAGTGGATAGAGAATCAGCCTGCGAACTGAAAGGTCCCAGGTTCGCTTCCGGTCAAGGGCACGTAACTTGGTTGCGGGCACATCCCCAGTAGGAGGTGTGCAAGAGGCAGCTGATCGATATTTCTCTCTCATCGATGTTTCTAACTCTCTATCCCTCTTCCTTCCTCTCTGTAAAAAATCAATAAAATATATTAAAAAACAAACAAACAAAAAAACTCTGACCTCTGTGGGTCAAATAAAGTGATCTTTTAAAAAGGTAAATCAGGTCATGTCCTGTTCTTTTGAAAATCTTTAAAGTTCCTAGATTAAAGTGTGAACTCCTTAGCAAAGAATTTAAAATTCCAGATCAGGTTCCTATCTTAGCTATGTTCCTATAGACCCATCCATAATGATATTTTGAGCACAAGGCACTAGAGGAAGGTAGGAGCTTTATATACATTCTCAACCCCACAGCTTCATGAAGCAGGCGTCATTAGCTATGATCTGTACACTTGAAAGTGGGGAGGCATCAAATAAGTTGTGGTTATAGCTAGTAAGACACATAACCAGGATTTGTAGCAAGATCTAAGCTTTCAACCTACATCTTATTCCATTAGTCCAAACAGCCAGCTTCCCCCAAATGCTTTGTGTGCTTTCCTATTTCAGCATGTTAAATGCCTGCTAGTTCCTCACCCTAGAGGGGACTCCCTGTCTCCATCCCAATTTACCTTTTAACTACTGATTCAAACAGCCACCTCCAATCTCAGCTGAAACTAATTGCTTCCTTTGTGCTCACCCCCACACCTGCCTTTACCCCTTCTACAGTAAGCACTGAGTATAGTAATAAGTACTTGTGTAATATTTGTCCCTCTACTACCATGAAGCCTCGAGGGGTGGGAATGTCTAATAAGCTACCTGTGTTCTGCCCCACATTCCTTCCTCAATAGGATCTCAGTATTTGTTGCATGATTCAATAACTGACAAACAGCCAATTGGGGCAGCCTCATGTTTACATTCTCCCAGCTGTTTGCACTGAAAGAACTTGCAGCTGAGGTTGTGCTGGATTACTTTCCAGACAGACTGGGCTGTTAATGTTGATTCACGCCAGAACAAACATTCAGGAAACTGATATGTCTTATACGGCTCCGAGCAGAATATAGATGACCACCCGGACAGTGTGGTTCAATGGTTAGGCGTCGACCCATGAACCAAGAGGTCACTGGTTCGATTCCTGGTCTGGGCACATGCCTGGGTTTCAGGTTCAATCCCCAGCAGGGGGGTGCACGACGCAGCCAATTGATGTTTCTCTCTCTCTCTCTCTCCCTTCCTCTCTCTAAAAATTAATTAAAAAACATAATATGCAGTTGTACTCCCTAAGTGACGTTTTCCCTGGGGTTACCATCATAATTACGGCAGGGAACCCAGGAGGCTGCTCCTTCTAACACACATATTCAATCCATTAATTGTGATGACAAAAAAGCAGTCTTGCATTGCATTAAATTAAAAAACTTAAAAAATAATTTATTTAATGCACTAGCAAGATTATCAAGTAAAAATAGTTCCTTGTCCCTCAGGAAACCACAATTCAATAGAACATGGAGGCAAAACAAAGGAGTCCTTCTATCTTCCAGGGTCTAAGAAGTCAGTGACTTGTGTAAAGGGGAAAAGAAGGCCTCAAGAAGAATGGTCAGATATAAGTATTTATATCAGGATATTTAAAATTTATTTTAAATAAATTGGCAGAGTACTTAAAATTTATTTTAAAAAGAGAAGTTATCAGTTGCTAAGGACTTGTTAAGCATCAAGTAATTTTCTAAATGCTTCACATATTTTATTTTTGCTTTCAATAATCTAAGGTTAGAATAATTACTTCTATTTTATATATGGAAAAAGTAAGTTACTTATCTGAAGCCATAAGGCAAGCAAATGGCAAAGTTGTGGTTCCAGCTGGCTTCAAGGTCTGGATGCTAATAATATCCCTGCCTTTTATTGAGAGCCCACTGCATGTACCTGAACTATAACCCCTACAACCCCTGAAATGCAATTCACTTAAATCATTGTGTTACCATTAAATATTACAAAGTGAAAAATATGTATAATGGAGAAACCAGAATAGCAAACAATAAGGAGACAGCTTTGGACAGTTCTTTAGAGATGTTCCCCACTGGACATTAATAAGAGAAGAGACTAGCTTAAATCCCAAGATATCTTATGTAATAAAAAATGTAGGTAGCTTCTGTTTTAACCACAAACAATGATTCTCGTCTCCAGTGAAGCATGCCAGCTTGTACATACACTCCCTCGTCTGGCTCAAGCCCTAGTAATACTGTAATCATTAGATGCTCTGCAACCACGACGCAGGCAAGAGAAGGCTTCCGTTTTTTCCTTCTCCTACAGCCACAACAATTGAAAAGCACCAAAGATTTAGATCTCAGAGAATAGTCCTCTAGGAACATAGTGTTTTGTAATCTGGGAGAAAGGAAACGACAAAGAAATAAATTGAATGTGGGTTGTGATTTTTAAGATAAACATTATACCATGATCCTTCTTAGAACCCGAGTCTATATTTGGGTTGACTGTCTTTTCCAACAGAGGGAACTGCCTGCCAGGGCCCACTCACACCTGCAGCAACCAGCCAGCTCAGATTCGTAGGAAAGCCCTGATCCAGAGCCATGTGTCCTACAACAGAGGTTAACTACACACAGTGGTAGCATAAGATCGTGGTTAAAAGCACAGATGCTGAGCCAGACTGTATAGGTTCAAAGCCCAGCTCTGCCACGTCAATTGTATCACCTTGGGTAACTTATTCTCCCTATGCCTCGGTTTCCTCATCTGCAAAATGAGTGAGGACAGCGGTATCTACTTTACAGGGTGATTGTGAGGATTAAATGAATTAATGATTGTGAAGTGCTTGGAACAGCGACTCATACAGAGTAAGTGCTTCAGTGTAGGCTATTACGTTTTAAACACAACAAACCCCCCAATAAGTGGGAACTTCAGGAATTCCAGAGCCAAGAACAATGATACTACTGTCACCATGATTAAGCTCTTCTGGTGGAAAGTGTTAACAACTCGGCCCACTCAAGAATCCTCCTGTGTACACATTTCATCTGAGGGAGGAGAAAAGACATACAGGGCCTCAAATGCATACCTGGAGGGCACTTAAGGATCAAGTTTCAAAGTACCTGAACTGAACAGTAAAGATACCCAAAAGAGGAATACTTAGTATTTGAGTGATTAACCTTACTTTTAAAAAGGCATAGAACCTCAAATGACTATAATTTAAAACCTTTTAATAAGTGTCATTAGTCTTCTCTGTTGCTATTTACAGTAAAACCAGGACTCTATAGTAAGACCCTAAAGACAGAAGTCTTTAAGCAAAACAAGGGAAAACTGCATTAGAAAAATTTATCTAATGATTATAACTTTCTATGTCCTCTAAAAAGTCCCTCAACCTAATTCTTGAGAGTATTATATCATGGAATCTTGTTTTTCTAGGTAATGCGCAGGGTTATTCTGGGCCGGGCTATAGTTAATTCCATGACCTTATCCATGAATGGAATCATTCTCTAATTTTATCCAGGTTCTCTCTCCTTCATCCTTATTCAAACGGTCACCAAATTCTATTATTTCTTTGTCCAATCATTTCTCTCTAGAATGTCCTTTCCTTGCCATCTTTGGATCCATATACCTGCATCCACACCCTCACTTCCTACCTTACTTACAAAGGCAAGAGTTTAATCAGGTTTTCAATTCTTTCAATGTTTTACATCAATCCAGCCTTAGAGTCATTACACAAATCTTCTAAACTTCCATCATTGTACATCACTGTTCAGGATGTACAATGGTTCTTCCTTTAATAAAGGAACTGAGTTCCTCCTGCTGCTAGGTCTTAATTTCTGAATAATTTTTTCCATTCCAACTCTCCCAATGTCTTCTTCCTTCCACCACCCACTGGACAGATCTCAGCACTTAGTCTACTGAACGCATTGCTGTACTTTTACTTTTTTTTTTTTTTTTTTAACCTCCATAATTACATTATGCCCTTCTGGACACACCATTTCCGAGGCCTCTGTCTTATCCAAATCTGATCATCCCTTCAAGACCTTCTCCATGAGGCCTTTCCATAGGACTCCTGCCCGTGTTACTGCCTCCTTGTCCATCCATTTTGGCTCTTATTTATACTGTTGAGTGGGACCCTACTTGTGTTGTCTTCCTTGTTGAATTTTTGGATTACTGAAAATATTCACTTTTATGATACCAAATAAAACTCAGCACACACAGAACTAGCAGTATCACTGAGTGGCAAATACCTGTTTTTGTAATCGGCTTCTTTGCTATAAAGCAGTCTATTACAAATTCTGGAAGAGGCCCACAGTAATAAATACCTATTTTACCAATACATAAATATATACAGTATGTGTGCATGTATACACATATGTAATTGAAACACGTTTTATGAAATAATGCTTATCTTTACTACATGCAATGCAAGTGTCTTTTTAAGAAACAGCCTATATTTTGGACAGCTGCATACTTGGAAATTATAATGAATATTGTTGGGTATATTAATTTTATTACGTAAAAAAGTGCTTGTTTTTAGATACAGATCAGAAACTAAGTTCCCTGATATCTGTGTGTAACTTACTTTGAAACAGATTACATACACACCCACACAAAACAAACATAAAAAGTTTAATTGTTGAATCTGGATAAGTATGTGGGTATCTGCTGTACTCTTTCTTCTGCTTTTCCTTATAAAAATATAAAATGATACCTGTTACTCATTCAATTTATTTCATGGCCAACCAACGAGCTTCAATACTGTTTGAAAAACAGTGCTTTATAAATAGGAAAAAGACGAGCCACTCCTTCCTGTTTGCTAATTATATTTAAGGAGGCGCTAACATACTGAAGAATGTTCTGAGGTTAGTTCCTGGAGTGGGTCAATAAAGGATTTAATTTTCCATTGCTCTGAGTCCACTAATCTCTCCTTGTTTTCTATGAAACTTTCTATGAATTATTAGTACCTTAGCAGGAGGGTATAAGATTAAGGACTAGTTTTTTACTTGCAGAGATCACAATCATAATTTACCCTAAGGGACCTTTCATCCTACGAATAATCTTTGCAGTATAAGGACTATATCTGGGAATGGCAAAAGTTCAAGACAATGTACTGAAACTGAAAATGTCATAATAAACACCTTGTTTAAAAAATGTTCCATGAGCAGAGCCATAACACCTCATTGAACTGACAGTAAGAAGTGTTATAAACGAATGAAAGAAATTTCCAGAGAAATAAAATTCTTTCCATTTAAAGGCCAACATTTTTAAGTCTTGCTGATTATATATTTCTGAATTTCTAAATTCCTAAATTCCTAGGACTGTTTTCCTGATGACTGGGTCACTCATATGATGAAATCTGCATTGTGATGTAGCACCGTGACTGCAGAAAGAAACCAGGACTAGATCAGCAGGGGACCAGGGCTCCAGGTGCAGGGCCCTCATTTAAGAAAACAAGGTAGTCGGACTTTCAGCTTCCAAGGCCTCTGCAGCTCTGATACCCAACAATTCTGTAACGCTGGTAGCCCTACGCACATACCCACCACATACCCACATACCGAAGAACACAAATTGAATACGGGGTGGGGCAAAAAAAGGTTTGTAGCTCTTTGTATAGAAAATAATACAATAATTAATAAATAATAATATAAGAATAAACTCTTTTTTCCATACTCAAAACTGTAATCCTACTGTTGCCCCACCCTGTAGTTGCCCTTCCTTATAATGAATCTTACCAAAATGAAAATTAAGCAAACAGTAGTTAAAAACCATATGCAGCAAGTGAAAGAAATGAGTAATTCTTAACACAACAACATAGATGAAGCTCATGTATGTCATACTTAATGAAGGAGACCACACACAAAGTGTACTTGCTGTTTGATTCCAGGGATCCGGAGGTCAGAACAGCGGTCACCCTTGTGGGGAGGGGTAGGGAGAATGATCTGCGGGAAGGTGGCACAAAGGGGTGCTGGGTGCTGACAATGTTGATGCTGGGGGTAGTCACTCAGGGCACGCACAGGCGAAAATCATGTAACTGTATAATTGTACATTTAAGGTGTATGCACTTTACTACAAGTTATTGCTCAAAAAAGTAAAGACTAAAACACACCAAAAAAATCAATGAGAATACAGGAGCTGTTAAAATTACAACTTTATCTTTATAGTACTTATAACATTGCAGGTACTCAATAAATGTTGGTTAACATACAGTATTGTTCAATTCCAGCAGAAAAAAAGAACCTTAATTTCATAAGTGTGTCAATACATATTGCATTCTATCAGCTCTTTAATATTTTTAACGTTTCCAAAGCTTTCATGACACACCTAATAAATACTTGGTTTTAGTATCTATATATATATAAAAGGCTAAGATACCAAGTGTCTGTCTGGGTAATGAGGTCACGTAGCAATGCCTGGCTTCCTCTCCCTAGCTAGAACACGACTTGCTTTATAGCCAGGTGGAAACATTATACACTGTAACCAAATGTCTGTGAAGCATTTTCCTGTGCCTCATCTCATTTGATCCTCACAGAAGTCCTGGAGTAGGTAAATAGGAGACTTGGTGGAATCCTATTTTCTTTTCATTAGTCGGAAAACGGAAGATTTAGAAACTTGACCCAACTGAAAAGAAGAAATGGTGGACCTTGAAAACAACTTCAGGTTTTCTCACTGTGCAGAATATAGTCAAACACTGCTGCAGTTAAATATTTTACCCTTTGTTCTCCCTGTATGATCTACACTAATAATCTGCTTCTTGTTGATATTTACTGCTGTGTTGCTGACAATTACCTGAAAGAGAAGTTGGGGTACTTCATTGGGCTGGAAAAAGTTTAGCTAAATCAGAAAGCAGGTCTAATGAAGCAAGTTTATTCTATATCTATAAAAGGCTAAGTTGACTCACACATGCGTGATACATATAAAGCTCTCGCTGGCGCCAATTGCACGCGTGTGTTTCTATCTGTCAATATCGATCGTGAATTTGGTTGACACTTCTATTATAGAGTAAGGTCGAATAGCGATATTAAAATATTTCTTCTAGCCCTAACTGGTTTGGCTCAGTGGATAGAGCATCGGCCTGCGGACTCAAGGATCTCGGGTTCGATTCCAGTCAAGGGCATGTACCTTGGTTGCGGGCACATAGCCAGTAGGGAGTGTGCAGGAGGCAGCTGATCGATGTTTCTCTCTCATCGATGTTTCTAGCTCTCTGTCCCCCACCCTTCCTCTCTGTAAAAAATCAATAAAATATATTTAAAAAAAATATTTCTTCTAATTAATTTCCTTTCAATGTGCATGAATTCATGCACCAGGCCACTAGTCAGAATATAAAAGAGCAAATGTACAAAACACAGTGAGTAGCCATCTGTATGGCATACTAGTAGCAAGGCATTAATATCTGTGATATAATTAAGTACCTCAGATCTACACACAAATATATTTAATTTTAAATTCTGCACAATACAGCAACACCCTAAATGCCATGTTGATGCAGGTTGCAAATGGTTCACTCACAATAGTTCTTAAGAAAGCCAATGTTTCTCTAAGAGGCTGAATTAGCTAAAGCACACAAAGTACAAGTAGTGCTTACTCACTCAGACCAAACTGTGTTATCACTGTTAATGGAATTGATTAATTTAGGTTCCAAGCCAGGCCCCCCACAATACAACATTTCCACTTCAAAAATGTTTTTCTGGGAATCTTTTGTGAGCCAGGCAGTATGCTAAAAGCGCTCATGGAAAGATGAGTATGGTGAACTCTGCCCTAGGAGCTCCCACTAGGGCTGAGAGACACTTAGGCAGGAAGATGTACAGGATGCAGGGCTGGAGAAGAACAATGTAGTGAGGACCTTGAGTGCACAAGGGCTGGAAGTGAGCAACCAGAAGCTTCAGCGATAGAAGCTTCCAAGGTGATATTTGGCTCAGACGTAGGAGAGGAAGCTAAAAAATCAGCCAAGAGAGCTAGCAAGCACAGACAGAAAGTAAAATAGTTAGGAAACTAAAAGTTTTCTTGGCCATCTAGAATTTAGAAGGCCTAAATGGGTTATTCTAAATCAGAGTATGACTGGGGGCTGGGGTGAAAAAGAGAGAAGGCATGAGTGCCTCAAGAAGATAGACAGCCTGGGGCAGGCTCTGTAAACCATGCTAGGCTTGACCCTTCATCATGTAGGCAAGGAGAAGCCAGGGTTTTAAACGTAGGTGGCAATTTTTTAAATTATAAAAATAAAATATTGAGGAATAGAGAAGCTGAAATATCCAAAAAAGTATAAGGAAAAAAAAATCACCCTTAAAACCTCCCTTAATTACAGACACTGTTTAGAATCTTATTAATTCTTTAAAACATGTAACTGTGCCTCTACTGCACACAGGAATTTCAGATCTGGTTCATGTGCTGCTCCCAGTTACACAGGATTCACTGAATCTGTAGGATTTGGTCATTCTGTGGCTGTACTTGCATGCTGCCCTGCACAGCAACACCCAGGGGCCCCTGCCTGGGATGCAGGGATCATATAAGCAGACCTACTTTAAAAAACACACGTTTGAAGCTAAGGACAGCTGTGTTCTCACTTAAACTGGTATTACCCATCACATGATGGGAAGTCAGGCATTTTGCCTCATAAAAACATGATTGGTAATTTATTCTATCTCCACCTATCTCTCTTTTGGGGACCCGAAATGCTAAACAAACTCTAATTATCACAGCCCTGGTGCTTTTTATCAGAGAGCTCTACAGATGAAAAGGAACAAAATTTTCACCTAGGATGAAAGAAAAGGTAATAGCTAAAGATGACTTCCTTTTTCTTTTTTATTTATGGACTAGAGGCCCAATGCACGAAATTCGTGCAAGGGGCTCGGCCCTCACAGCCCTGGCTTCGTCTGGAAGGCCGTCCGGAATGTTCAGCTGTCCAGTCTAATTAACATATTAAGCTTTTATTATTATAGATTACGAAGAGAAATCCTTCCCTGCACACTGTAACTAAGCCATAATTACAGAAAATATCCCAGATTCTTCTGACTGTATACTGAGGTACACCTATCCACTTTTATTACTCAGATTCTGTCCAAAACACACACACATGTTAGAATACTAAAAGGGGGGAAAGTGTATGAAGAACAGAAAGCAGTCTGGGAAAATTTCAACACCAAATTTTTAAAAAAATCTTTACTGGGAACTGTAATGAACCAAATCATGGGTCTGTATCTGGCTTAGAGCCCTAACTTCCCAATGAACTCAGATAGGACACCTGCTCTGAGCTTATTACAGAACTGCCTGTGCACAGAACTGCCATGGGAAAACATTAATTTTATGTCCAATCAGAAGATTGTCTTTCTTCTTAAGAGGCTTTTACTCATGCATAGTTCCCTAAAATATGTGAACGATGGGGTTTTATTGTCTTTTATGGGGAAAGCTGATGAGCTTAATAAGACCCCAATGGCTGCTGTGTAATAGTATTACAATGTAGTGTACTTTATTTTTATTAAATTGACTCAGTCCACCTACATTATTCAGCATTTCAAAATGTTAGAGGACCATCTGTTCAAGATTCACCACTGAGAACATTATGAAACCTCATTCAGCCTAAGATGTTATCCTGAATGTGATGAACGAAAATGCCTTTGATTTCTAAACAGGATGATGCCTCTGATGCCATTCATTACTTCAGATGTTGTTATGACTGACGTTTTATTAATAAGGCCATTTTAAACATCTGTAAGTGCCACAATCCCTGTGGTAGAGATAGTTTGTTTAATTGCTTTTCATCCTGGATAAACATGTAGATCACAGCCAGTGAATATGTACTTCATATTACAGGACTGACTAAAAGTGTTCAATCCTATCTAATCAGAGGCAAGGGTATGTTTATTTTATTAGGGGGCACATTCTTAAAAGGAACCAAACTTCTTATGCAAACAGTGAGAAAGTGACAAATAATTAGGCAAGAATTAAATGGCAAGCAGATCTGGGCACATCATTTATTTTCCACTTATATAGCATCTTTCATCAAAAATTTCAATAAATCTTGCCAAATGTTCTTGTCCCAACCCGGGATATGATTATCTGAAAGTGTTACAAATCTGTTCTGAATTTCACAATAAACAACTGACAGACATTAAGTCTTTAGGACTCATTGTTAAGTCGTTCTTCCCCTTTGCCTCACATCAAGTTCTCTTTCTTTCTTGATATTCTCTCCAACACCTGATACCTGCCTGGACTAAGTCTTCATACTGCACATCTGGACCACACTTTCTAACTCAACTCACTGTTTCCAGACTGCCCCTCTCAACGGTCACCACAGAGGCTGTATACAGGATATAAATTTTGTTAGCTGGAAGTCAAAGTCCTCCATGTCTTGACCCAAACTGAATCTCTCCATTCACACCTCTTACCTGGACCAAATGGTCTGATCCAGGTGAACTGTGACAAGATGAAGAACATGCCTAGATCAGTTCTACTAGCTCATCTCACCTTTGCTCATGTGCTCCACCCACACATGCAGTCTTACCACCCCTTCCACTTCCACCATCTACTACATGGTGCCTGCTATGCCCCCGTAAGCATGACAGATGTTTGACATATTTTGCCTTTAATCCTCACCCCAATTCTGTAAGTTATGTTTAGTCACTCACGATAAGCATCACAGAAATTAGGACTTTGACAAGGTCACAAACTAGCAAGCGATGAGCCAGAGTCTGAACTCATGTCTGATTCCATAGTCTGTGCTTTTTAAAATCTCATACACAATTCCAGAAATGCCATCCCCAATCTTCTACTTACCAACACCCTGGGGCTCCTTAGGAGTTTGGCTCAGTTTAACCTTTTCCACACACAGTCATTTCTTATCTCCTCCCATCTGGTAATCAGTGCTTATTCAGAACTCCTGCTGCTCTTAGAGTCCTTCCTGTTGCACTAAATCCTCCACTGCCTTGTATTATTAGTTACCTTATTGTGTCTTCCCCTTTTTTACAGTCCCAGAGCCTCACATTGTCTCTGAAACACAGTAGGCACTTGACTGTCATAACTGAGCCCTCTGTACTTTGATATTATTGTCTTTGGGTAAAATTCCATATTGGGTAGGATAATTTCAGTAACTGAATAAAGTAAGTCCAACTATAGGGGCCTTTTTGAACTCACAAACTAAAAAGATCAGAGGACAGGGCTAATTTGGTGGCTTAAAAATGTTATCAAAGACCCAAACTCCTTTCATTTATCCATTCCAATATCCTCAGGACATTTGCTTATTCCTTCATGGAGGCAAGAAAACTACTGCAGTTCTACTGCAGACATGTAGACAACGTCTGGTTATAGACAAGTATTGCTGTCTTTTCTTATTTTATTAGAGAGGAAAATATTCTCTAGAAGCTCCCCTTAGGCTCCTTTGGCCAGGACTGAGTCCTATGTCTATGCATTAGTTGCAAGGGAGGATGTGGAAGCAGTAACATTTCAGCCCAGCCGTGGGCAAACTACGGCCCGCGGGCCGGATCCGGCTGTTCTATCCGGTTCTCTTGCTCTCCCCTCCGCTCCTTTACTTTGAATTTATATTAGTTCACACAAACACTCCATCCATGCTTTTGTTCCAGCCCTCCGGTCCAGTTTAAGAACCCATTGTGGCCCTCGAGTCAAAAAGTTTGCCCACCCCTGTTTCAGCCTCTACTGCAGAAGCTGGCTCGGCCAGCTATATAGAAAGAGAAGGAAAATGGTGCTTGGATAGGCAACTGATAGTGTTTGCAAACACTGTTAGAGAAATATTAATGTAGTAATAAACTCTGTATAATAAAACTCCTCCATGTCTAAATAGATGAATCGTCATACGAAAGGTTAATCATGCTATTAACAAATAATCCATTACAATAGAATTAAGAAAGAAGAGAAATGGAATCTCCCAGCACTTTAGCTGATAAATTGTAAATATATTCCTTATCCTCAGGTCGTCAGTTAAATATCACGATTTCTTCAACCACCGTGACCATCACAAAGAAGGAAAGGCAAGTGGGGGTGAAAAACTAGCCCTCTTGAGAGTCCATATAGTTCTCAAAGCACATTAAAACAAACAAAAATACCAAAGAGATTTAAAGACCAAAAATGGACAACAAAGTAATTACAAGCCTTTGCCTTTTCTCCTCCTTTTTGCTGCTTCTAACAGGATAGTCTGCCTCGATTCACCACTACCTGTTTTCAGTTCGAGAATCAGCACAGACATCCATCAAAGGGGAACAACTTTAAAAAATTCTAGTACAGCCCTAGCTGGTTTGGCTCAATGGATAGAGTGTCAGCCTGCACGCTGAAGATTCCCAGGTTCGGTTCTGGTCAAGGGCACATGCCAGGGTAGTGGGCTCAACCCCCAGTGGGGGGCGTGCAGGAGGCAGCCAATCAATGATTCTCTCTCATCAGTGATGTTTCTATCTCTCTCTTCCCTCTTCCTTCCTCTGAAATCAATAAAAAATATATATTTTTAAAAAAATTCTAGTACAATGGAAAACAGTGCAGCCGTTTAAATGGAGGTGGACTTGAATGGCTACCATGGGAAGCTGTCCAAGCTGAATGACTAGAGAAAAGATGCAGAACTCTGTCTACATACATACTTGTTTATGCTTTAAAAAGGGGCCCTGGTGGGGTTTATATAAATGTATACACATGTGCTCTATATGAAAATCTCTAGAGGGTATCTTAGGAATTGTGAATGGTAGTTATCTCTGGGGAACAGGACTAGGAAGCTGGGACCAAAGATACTTTTTATTTTATAATCTCTTTCTGGTTTAGTTTGTTTTTATTCATCTTATTTTAATATTAAAACAAAAGTCTCCAGTGCCCACACTGTCAAAGTGAGACTATTATGCAAATACTTGCAAGATTTCATTAGCACACTCCAAATACTTTCTTGTTTCCTCTTAGGACCTATGATTTTACTAATAATAGCAAAATAACTGGCCTCAGTATTCAGGACAGTGACCATTTTTGTAATGCAAACTACCTTAATTTAATATATGAGATTACTTTCTGAAAAGCTCCCTACTGAAAAGGTTTTTTAAATCTGACAAAGAAGTAAAACCATGTTTCAAAAGGTAGTTCTAAAATAATTTTTATGGAATGGAGCTGGAGTTGCCAATTCATAAATATATAAGTTTTCAAGTAAAATCCCATAAAAAAATAATGTATACTAATGTTACATCATTCTTGTATAACTCTTCACAAAATGCCATCTCCTCCAGGGACCAATGCTACTGAAATATTTCTATGGAGAACTCAGTCTCCAACTGCTCACAACTTTGAATCTGTATTGTGTGGGTGATGGTGTTTCCCAAGCAGGGTCCTTTAATAGGAGCACACGGGCAGCATGTGACAGGCATGCATGTCCCTACCCATGCAAACAAAGCGATTCACAGAATTCATTCACCTAGTGACTGTCTACACACATGACTCCTGGGGCTAGACTGTTTTATTTGCGATTGTCAGATTTTAAAGTTTTGTTTTGCCCTTCAAAATGGTTTTGTAACAACAACTATAAGAAAGCAATAAAGCCATCTCCTAAAGGTTGAAGTTTCTCAGAAGCCAAAACAGGATCGGACTACTTCCATTAAAACAAAACAAAAACTTGTTTTGATGGTTCTAGAATTTATTTTTAAATGAAGCAATGCTAAAATGGGATTACAAGATATTTCTAGAATACTTACACTTAATGAATTCTTAAAACATTAAAAATGGTTTGCCCCAGAGACCCAGAAATTCCATTCCTAAGAAAAATGCCCATGGTTCAGAGTGCATTGAAAATATTCATAGCAGCAATGTACACATCAGAAACACCAATAACAGCCATCCAGAAATAACCCAAAGGTCTACAGGCATTTGTACAGTGCAATAAAATGAAACATAGCTATAAGAATTAAAATGGATAAATCTTAAAAGAAGCAAGTGAAAGAAGAAGGCAACAGGCAGTATGAATTCCTTTATAAAGGTCAAATGCAGGCAAACCCTTATTTAGGTCTAAACACCTAGGTTGCAAAATGACAGAAAAAGCAAGGAATGGCTAACACAAACCTTAGGATAGCATGTCCTAGGGGTGGGGAGGCTTGTGATGGAGAGATATACAATCAGGGTTAAGCTTGATTTCTTACCCTGAGTTTTAGGTATAGTGGCAGTTCACATTATTTTTTAAACAAATGTCTTCTATATGTAGTATTTTATAATTTATGGACATTTAAATTTAAAAACTATTGACTAAGTTACACAGTAACATAAATTAAATGTGTGTGTCTGTGTAAATTATATTAACATCTTATTTAATCCTAATGCTCTCTCTAGCTCTAAACTTAACTCTTTGGGTAGTAGGTTAAAATGTAAATTTGAGGCCCTATTTAAATTGTGACCTGGACTCCAAGGTCCTTAGGCTTAGGCTATCAACTGCAAAATGTCCTGACAATCTTTTTTGGGACACTATCCTCACTGGTTCACACCTGGGAATGTGAAGGATCTAGTCAGGGGAGAGCCCCAAATTTCCCCCAGGCTACGGATCTGCAGCCTGCAAACCACCCAAGTTTGCACTTTAGGTCACACACTCCTCCTGGGTCAGCGGGAGGAGCCTGGAGGAGGAGGAGTGGGGAGGGCTGACCAGCGCTGAGAGGGCTTCTCCAGAGGAGCCTGTCAGCCAGCAGCCGCAGGAGGAGACCTTTCCTGCAGCTTTGGGAACAGCCTCACAAAGAGGGCAGCTACACTTGTTTATTCAACAAAGCAGGGCTCTAGCAATTTGGGTGGGAATTTCCCCCTTTCATTCCAACTGAAACTGTGCACGTCAATCTCTGTCAAACGTTGCTCTCAGATGCCATGCAGCTATTAAGATGCTTTGCTGTTAGAACAACTGTGTTGTTTTTTTTAAATAACAGAAATTTAATCTCCAAGATGCAAAGGATCAAATGTAAGTAGCAAATCCTTACAACTTTCCAGACCCCTCCTCCTACCCCTACTTGTTTTATTTTCCAAAGGCTAAGAATCATTACCCACAGGAAAGCAGCCCACTGTGACATTCCAGACAAACCTCTGATACAGAGCTAATTGAAAAAAAATTACGCAATGAATAAATGTGTTCAAATATTTTAATATTCAGGGAATGAAAGAAAGATTATATTTATTTTTGAGCAATATATTGACGTCTTCCATGACATAGACACACACACAAAGCCACAAATTAAATATGGATTTCTTATGACATCAAGCAGCTCACATGGGCAGGATTCAGGTGAAATGGAAGCTTCTCTGCCTCATAGGGGCCTTGTGTCCGGCACCCTGGGTGTCTGAGGATGGCCAGTGAGCCCTGATTGTTCAGACCCACATTATGCTTCCCCTCCTGCTCCCAACCCAAGGCTCAGGGGCAGCCTCTATAACTTTCTTTCTCACAGCGGCTGACAGTGGCTGTCACTGTCACCCAAAGTCAGTGTTATAGAGTCTGAAGTTTCTAGGGAAGGGAGGACTCAGATATCCAACTGCCAAAAGATCGGATATCACAGTACAAAGTTAGATTCCAACCAGCCGTGGGCAAACTACGGCCCATGGGCCGAATCTGGCCCGTTTGGCTGTTCTATCTGGCCCGCGGAGCCGCAAGAGCGGAGGGTTCTCTTGCTCTCCCCTCCGCTCCTTTACTTTGAATTTATATTAGTTCACACAAACACTCCATCCATGCTTTTGTTCCGGCCCTCCGGTCCAGTTTAAGAACCCATTGTGGCCCTCGAGTCAAAAAGTTTGCCCACCCCTGGTTTAGACCCATGATTACTTTCAAATTGACAGGAAGGGGGAAGACAACTGCCTCCTTTCCAGCCAGTCACCGGCACACTCAAACCAGACATTGTTCATCTGACATCACACACGTTGGATTTACATTTTTAAAGGACCAAAGGTGGTTCATTAGGAGTCCAGGCAGGCTAAATACCTAGAAACCTGATGAGAAATAGCGAGGGATTTGGGCAAGCACGAGGACAAATATTAAGAGCACAAAAATAATTTGTAATTCTTTCAAATATCTCATAGAACATTAATGACCACAAAGCGCTATGATACATATTTACACAGTCTGGTTGAAATGCGAGAGTGGTGAAGAGACTTACCAAACTCCACACAACAAATCAGGAAGTAGACCAGGATCAGCAACCAGCTCCCTCCTGCCCGGCAGGCAGTCGCTTCTGCAAGCCCGGCAGGCTAGACACTAACAGCACCTTCCTATGACTCACTCTGGACTTAGAGATACTGCTCACGTATCTCTGGGTATTCCTGTGTTGAGCTTAGAGAAACTCCACGCCCTGCACCGTAAATCAATATAACTGCTAGCAATAATACACTGTATTCAACCCATCGCTGGATAAATGCGCTCTTTGTGTGGCCAGAAGAAAAGATACACATTCTGTATCTTTGCAGGGAGGCAGCCTAGGACAGAGTTCTGTTATCACACAACACTGGGATGGTGAGAGAACCCTAGACACGGTCAGTCGGCACTCCCGGCTTACCAAAGAGGAAAACAGGCTCAATTCAACAGACTCTGGTTGGGCAGAGTCAACACAATTCAGTGAACGGAGCACAGGAATCACCAACATGAATGAAGGCAGAACTAGTAGTAAGTAGTACAAGCGCCTAGGGAAGGGCAGTGACTCAAAGGCAGTGAGTGAAGTCAGGAGAATCCTTTCTCTGTTGCTTCATTCATGAGACAGATGCTCACCGGTGCCTTTCTGTGTCAGGCGCGGCGAGGCGTCCTGGAGTTGCAAAGGGGCACAGCACCCTCTCACGTCTAGTGGCGAGGGAAACAATGACCGTCACTGGTGAGTGCCATGAGAGGTACACGGGTGCTATAAGGCAGCATTTGCGGGGGGCGGGGGGGAGTGTAACATGGGGGTGGGGCAAGGTTGGTATAAAGAGACTTGTCAGTCAGAAGGTGTTTCAGGTAAAGTGAGTTCTGAATCAGTTTCACAGACAACAGGTAAGGATTTGGAGGATGCAGTGCAAGGCGACGAAGGCAGAGGAAAAACTGAGTTGGCAGGCAGAGACCAAACTTTGAGGGTTCCAGTTAAATCATGTTAAGGTATTTGGATTTCAGCTGAGAGGCCATGTGGCAGCTGCCGAAGGAATTAGAAAGATCAGATCCCTGTTTTAGACCAGTCCTTCAGAGAAAGCTGGGGCAGACTGGAGCCTGCGGTAGTACTCCAAGGCAAGAGCTGGTGGAGGC
The DNA here is from genome assembly GCF_963455305.1 of Plecotus auritus. Classification (NCBI taxonomy): domain Eukaryota; kingdom Metazoa; phylum Chordata; class Mammalia; order Chiroptera; family Vespertilionidae; genus Plecotus; species Plecotus auritus. Next base: position 134,673,376 of record NC_137772.1, on the reverse strand, counting down.
TGGGTGGAGGGTGGTAGCAGGGGAAGGAGAGAATAGCGTTTAAATAGCATCAAAGAACTCCACAGCAATCAGCTGGCTGTGGGGATTAGTAGGGGGAGCCAAGGAAAACCCCACTCTGGCTTTTCATTCCTTGTCATGGCCAGTAAGATCATTCACAAGACAGACAACGGAAGAGAGGCCAAGAGGAGGTGGAGGTTGGAGTAGAGGAGGAGGAGTAGTCAGATTCAGACACAATGCATTTGAGGTTCTATTGTATGTTTAAGCACAGACGTCCAGAAGAATGCTCAGAGACTACCAGGCTGGAGAAACAGAATTGGAGCCTTCAGGGACAGTACCTTCGGAGCAATTCACTAGAAGGGTATGCATGGATTTTAAGGTCAGGCAGACCAGATCAACTGCCAGTTCTGCCACTGAGTAGCTTGTACGAACTAGGGCAAGTAAATTAGAGTTTTTTAAAAATATATTTTCATTGATTTCAGAGAGGAAGGAAGAGGGAGAGAGAGAGGTAGTAAAATCATTGATTAGCTGCCTCCTGCATGCTCTCTACTGGGGAATGAGCCCACAACCCAGGCATGTGCCCTGACCAGGAATCGAACCGTGACTTCCTGGTTCATAGGTCGATGCTCAACCACTGAGCCACACAGACCGGGCTAACTTAATGTTTTTAAGACTCTAGTTTCATATGAGAATATTCCTCCTAGAAATTAATGAGATCAGAAAAGGACCCAATGTCATGCCAGACACAGAGATACCTCTTGCCCTTTTGTGGTCACATACTGTTTTGTATTGTAATTTGAGTACTAACTCCTGCAAGAGTACAAGCTTTCCTGTTGTCAGTCACTGGTCTTTAACTCCCTTTTGACCTTTCTTGTCTGAACAGATTCTCCAATTATCTGAATTGCCATAAATCATATAAAAAACTCAGACCAAAATTGTCCAGGGGACCAGGGGTTCCTTGTCCTTGACATTAGATAGCAAATGCAAAGATCTCAACATTGTTATGTGGTTGAAGTGGTATTGATTTAATTTTGTGTTGGGGATACGATGGGGGAGAAAAGGGCAGTGGGGTTTAGAAAAGGGAGTGTTATCAGTCTAATAAAGTCTAGACTAATAGAACTTTACTCTCTGTGTAAAAGTATACTGTAATATTTAAGAAGAAGAATGTTGCCCTAGCTCAGTGGTCAGCAAACTGCGGCTCGCGAGCCACATGCGGCTCTTTGGCCCCTTGAGTGTGGCTCTTCCACAAAATACCACAGCCTGGGCGAGTCTATTTTGAAGAAGTGGCGTTAGAAGAAGTTTAAGTTTAAAAAATTTGGCTCTCAAAAGAAATTTCAATCGTTGTACTGTTGATATTTGGCTCTGTTGACTAATGAGTTTGCCGACCACTGCCCTAGCTGGTTTGGCTAAATGGATAGAGCGTTGGACTGTGGACTGCAGGGTCCCAGGTTCGATTCCAGCCAAGGGCACATGCCTGGGTTGCGGGCTCGGTCCCCAGTAGGGGATGTGTAGGAGGCAGCCGATCAATAATTCTCTCCCATCATTGATGTTTCTATCTCTCTCTCCCTCTCCCTTCCCCTCTAAAATCAATAAAATATATTTTAAAAAAAAAAGAAAAAGAAAAAAAAGAAGAATGTTCCAAGGTTAATATATTGCACAGCCTCTATCTAGTCTAGACTCTAGCTCAGTTAAAGTAAAGTCTTCAAATAAATGTCAAATAACAGAGAGAAACCAAGATGGCGGCATAGGTGAACACCTAAACTGCTGCCTCACACAACAATTTCAAAACTACAGCTAAAAGAGAGAACGGACATCATCCAGAACCACAGGAAAGCTGGCTGAGTGGAAATTCTACAACTAGAAGGAAAGAGAGGGGCACACGGAGACTCAGAGGAGCTGTAAAAAGCTGAGGTACGGAGACACGCGCGCGGAGAGGACGGGCAGCTGAGTGCCTGGCTAGCTTTCTCTAGCGGGAGAGAGTCGGAAGCTCCCGATGGCACTGAACCCCAGTTTACTGAACCCCAGTTCCAGGCGAGACCCTGGGGTCCCAGACTCATACGGGGGGAGTCTGGACTGTTGGGAAAAGAGAGGAGTGCACGGAAACTCAGGGGAGCCACGGAAGGCAGAGGTCTAGAGGCGCGCACGCGAGTGCGCGCAGAGATGACTGACTGCTGAGTGTGCTGCTGGCTTTCTCTAGTGGGAGGAAGATGGAAGCTCCCAACTGCGCTGAACTCCAGTTCCGGGTGAGAATCTGGGAATCCAGATTCATTGGGGGAGAAACTGGCAGCGGGCAAAACTCGAGGGTGGCTTTCTCTCAGAGGTGCTTGCAGCGATTACTGAAGGACACTGAGACACAGGGGCCTCATAGGGCAGGGCTGACGGGAAGCCAAGGCTGTCTGCTCAGCTCTGAGACTCCACCCCATCCAAGCTGAGCACAGAGGCTTTTGCAATTTTGCAAGTCTTGTCTCATAAGAGTGTCTCCAGCACAGAAGATCTCCTGGCATAGACACAGCTTATCCTCACAGCCAATTGGCCTGGAGGTCAATTCCTCCCAGTGATACCAACAATAATCAAGACTTAACTACAACAAGGCTGTACACACAGTCCACAAAGGGGTGCAACAGAGGGTCCACCTCAGGTAACTGGAGAGGCTGAGGCCATATAGGACACCCAGCACACAAAGCTACTCTACCAACTCAGGGAAGCAGCCAAAATGCAGAGACAAAGAAACAGATCACAAATGAAAGAAATGGAGGAAAGCAAATGACTGGATATAGAGTTCAAAACCATGGTTATAAGGTTTTTCAAGAATTTCCTAGAAAAGGCCGATAAATTTAGCGAGACCCTTGAGGATATGAAAAAGGACCAACTAGAAATTAAACATACACTGACTGAAATAAAAAATATTATACAGAGACCTAACAGCAGACTAGAGGAACGCAAGAATCAAGTCAAAGATTTGAAATACAAAGAAGCAAAAAACACTCAACTGGAAAAGAAAAAAGAAAAAAAAATCCAAAAATTTGAAGGTAGTGTAAGGAGCCTCTGGGACAACTTCAAGCATACCAACATCAGAATTATGGGGATGCCAGAAGAAGAGAGAGAGCAAGATACTGAAAACCTATTTGAAGAAATAATGACTGAAAACTTCCCCCACCTGGTGAAAGAAATAGACTTACAAGTCCAGGAAGCGCAGAGAACCCCGAACAAAAGGAATCCAAAGAGGACCACACCAAGACACATCATAATTAAAATGCCAAGAGCAAAAGACAAAGAGAGAATCTTAAGCAGCAAGAGAAAAACAGTTAATTACCTACAAGGGAGCACCCATACGACTGTCAGCTGATTTCTCAACAGAAACTATGCAGGCCAGATGGGAGTGGCAAGAAATATTCAAAGTGATGAATAGCAAGAACCTACAACCAAGATTACTCTACCTAGCAAAGCTATCATTTGGAATTGAAGGGCAGATAAAGAGCTTCACAGATAAGAAAAAGCTAAAGGAGTTCATCACCACCAGACCAGTATTATATGAAATGCTGAAAGATACTCTTTAAGAAGAGGAAGAAGAAGAAAAAGGTAAAGATAAAAATTATGAACAATAAATACATATCTATCAACAAGTTAGTCTAAAAATCAAGTGAATAAAAAATCTGATGAATATAATAGACTCAGGGGGAAAGGGGTGTGAGGGGTGGGGGAAGAGACTGGACAAAGGTCGTACACCTATGGATGAGGACAGTGCGGGGGAGGTAAGGGCAGAGGGTGGGGTGGGAACCAGGTGGAGGGGAGCTATGGGGGGGGGGGGGAAGAGGAACAATTGTAATAATCTGAATAAATATTTATTAAATTAAAAAAAGTCAAATAACAAATTCTAGCAAATGGATCTTGCTTTAACCAAATATTAAATCAATAGCATACTTTTTAATATAAAAAATATATAATTTTTTGCTAGGTTCATTTTGCTTATTCTATTTATAATTTAAAATGAACATTTAAACTACAATAAGATTTAAAAATCAGACTGACCACTACTGTGGCTAAGGCATACAGAATTCAATTCCACATAGACAAGTTGTGCATTTTCTTCTGTTTTTGCCTTCAAATTTGAGCTCCAACTGTCTCACCCATTTTTATGGCTACCTTCCCAGTCTGAAAATATTTTGGTCACTGGACATTTTACTTCCCATCTCCAACTTACCTGTGTATTCACAATCACGTCTTCCTTCCTACTACTACCTGATCCTTCCCTGGTAGCTCCATGTACTTTTATTCTTTCATCCGCAGCCCAGTTCAGCATATCTATTTCATTCATAAATATCTCACACTAAAAAAAAAAACTTCACAAAGTTTCTAATCTAAAATTCCTTGATAATTGCCTCAAAGCTCTCTAGTTATTTGGCTCATTTAATTATATTGATTAAACATAGAGAATGATTTGGTTGGGAACTATAGTCTTTGGAACTTGTTTTATTCCTGGCTGTCTTCAACCTGGCCATGTGTGACGTGGCTCAAGCATGGCCAGTTTGAGAGGGCACTTGTTCCTTAAGTGCTGAGGTAGAACATGTACCCACCCTCTCTGCCCAATGTGCCTAGTGCTGACCTGAGGGTCTTGCTGCTCTCAGACTTTTGGGACTCTGGATAGTTCCCTTAAATTCACAGTACACCCAGTCATCCCTCTTAGCCAACCTTTAAGATTTGGTACCCACTGACATGTCGACCCAAGATACCTCTCAATTCTTCCCTGCCTTGACTAGACTTGAACTTCCCATTCTTGAATAGACTCAACTTATTTTCTGTGTCTGTAAGATCCTCTCCTATCTTGTTGCCAGTGGGAGGCAAATGAAGGCAGGCAGATGGATTAGATGGTATCTGCCACACTAAACCAGCATCCCCATGCCACCTGGCTCCTGATCGACACAGTAACCCTCAAACAATAAGGAGATGCACACAGTCCGAGTGAGTGACTACTGAGACATAATTCTTTTGACTCAAACATTACTTTGAGACAGGCACACAGATACCCATGACTCATATCAGAGGTATTGTTCAAAATGAAGAGCACCTCACCACCACAGTGCTTCACCCAAAAATGCCCTACGGCATCTGCCAAAGGAGGCCATGCCCAGGAAAGAGTTTACCCAAATCTAGAGCAGGGTTTTCTCACTGGCACATTCTGCTCCAGGCTGTCTTACTTTCTGTAGAATCCAGCTCAGGTTCCGTGACCTCCGGTGACTCGAAGCTCTTTCCTTGAAAATTTGGGGTTAGCTACTTGCTTTACCTAGCCTTTCTCTATTCTTTTCCCTCTGAACACTTTTGATACCTTTTAAGTTCTTCTTTTCCTTATGAAGTGTTCCATATAATTCCGTCTATCGGAGGCTCTGAAGTGAGTCTCAGGTTTTAAGTCGACAAGGTAATTAGCTCTTTACCTGCTGCATCAGATTCAACTGCAGCAGGAAAGTCTTTTGAGAACAAAGATTTCCCAAGTAAACTGGTACAGCCCTGTGGAAGGATATTTTTTTCCCATCTATCCTTCTTTAAAGACACATAAACCTTGACCTGACAATTTTGTTTTTAGAAAGTTAATCATATATGGTTACCGAAAAAGAGGTACAAAAATATTCAGCCCAGTATTACAAAGCCAAACAAACAAGGAAAAAAAATCACCTTAGAAGGAACTTAAGTTGTCTATGGATAGGAGACTCGTGGATATAAACATTTTGTGCAGAACACATTTCTGTAAAGATGCGTAAGAACATAAAGTATTTAAGATTTGGTACCCACTGACATGTAGACCCAATCCTTATCTAGGGATAAGGATTGCACTTTTTAACGTTAAGCTAGTTATTAGGAAAAACGTGAAACTTCATAATTTAGGCTTATATGGATGATCTACTAAACTCTTCATGTAACAATGTTATTTAATCTTTGTTAAACAGAAAATAGAACAGAAGAGGCACAAATGGAAGCTCTATAGGGCAGATTTACTAGTATATTAAAATGTGTTCAGCATTTAGGAAACCCTGCTTTAGTCTCAGCAGATCAGCTTTTTCCTCTAAGGCCCCTGAGGTACATGTTACAGACGCCTCTACAATATGAGCAGCTGGACTGAACCAATTCCTGGTGATGAACATGTGTGTTTACACTTAAAGTCGTTTTTAACTGTCAACTGGGGTGAGGTTGTGAGGAGAGGGAACCCACAATATTTGTCAAAACATTAAAAAAAATACCACAAACCCTTCAAGTTTTTTTTTAAAAGAACTCATCAAGAACAATAAAAAAAAACACAAAGACTGAAGCCCATGCCCTGCATATGACTTGCTGAATCTTTGGATTTGGGAGTCCAATCTCTGCATGTTTTTACAACCTTCCCGGTGATCCCTACATTGCTGGTACTGCCTCATGCACAGCAGAAGTAACCATGCTTAGCAAACACTATGTCTTATCCAAAGGAAACAAGACAGCACAGAGTAGAAAATGCTATGAACAAAAGCATTCACTACTACACAGCGCCAAGATTCTAAAAGAATTAACTTTTAAAAAACACTGACAGGGAGTTTGGAGCTAGCACTGGGAGCTAGCAGACCCCTTCAGGTCCTTCCATCAATGCAACTCCCCGGGCTCATTTGAGGTGGTCAGCGGCAATGTGTGAAAGAGCCACCTTGGGGGAAGGCAGCTCGACTAGTGTAGACCAGTGTTGCCAAGTTGTGGCTTCAATCACCTGAGTCCTGAGCCCTGCCTAGACCCAGGGTTCTGGGGCGGAACCTGAGGATCTGCATTAGGCAGCTCCTTTCTCCCTCCCACCCCACCCTCATTCTTACGCCCAATAAAGTTTGGTAACTGCTGAGCTAGTCCAATATTTCCTGAACATCACCTGGGGCTAATGCCATCCTAGCCCTGGCCTAGCAAATCAGAATCTATTTGTTAAACTAGTACCCGAGGTTATTCTTAGAACAGGGAAGTTTTTAGAAACACCAATCTAGGTCAAACTTTTCATTTTAAGATAAGGAATCGTGGCCCAAGAAATTAAACAATTTTCCCAAAGACTTAACAGCTGACAAATGATAGCTGGGACACCGGAAACTGGCAAGCTCATTCTTGCCTCTTAAACCAATACCAACTATTATGTTTACCATGAGTATCTGTGGGGTTTCTGATTCACCATGATGAGGCTGTAAGTGACTAAGTCTGAACCCAGAGGGCATGTCAGAATGCACTGCTGGTTTAAAGGGCGACGGGTGCTGTAAGCTGTCTGACATCTGCCTGCCCCTGGAGTCTTTCACTTTGAATATCAGGATGAGAAGTATAAAACAGCACATCTCACAGAAAAGTAAATACAGCCCCACACATTTATAACCACATGAGGGTGATTCGAAGTCCTCAAATTTCACTATGTCTTGGTCCAGTATTAGAACTTTCAGTGAAAGAACTATATTTAGTCACCCGCTTGGGTGATAGCATCAGCCTGCATCTTGCTGCTAGTAGAGAGAAGAGGATACTCCTACAGAGACCCTACAACCTTGCCCTATAGCCAGCATCTTTGAACCCATCAATGGGAAACATGGATGGGAAATGAAACACCCAGGCTGGAGAGCACACAGCAAGCTGAAACCCAGGGAGCATCCAATCAGTTATGATTGCCTCTCCTTAGCCCTCCCACACTGTCACGATCCACAGCTGTGATCAGCTTCACAAAGAATGTGCTACATTTGTTTCCTACCTCTGAGATCAGAATTACCTCGTTAGGTTCTTGCCATTACTATTTTTCAAATATATATATTTTTATTGATTTTAGAGAGGGGGAGGAGAAATGGAAACATCAATGATGGGAGAGAATCACTGATTGGCTGCCTCCTGCACGCCCCCTACTGGGGATCGAGCCAGCAACTGAGGCAAGTGCCCTTGACTGGAACCAAACCTGGGACCTTTCAGTTTGCAGGCCGACATTATCCACTGAGCCAAATCGGCTAGGGCACCATTATTATTTTGAATTATTTTTTTTTTTTTACCAAAATATAAAAAAGGGTGAATGAATGAATAAAAGCAAAGAGGCAGACAGATCTTTTTGGAAATAACCACTGACCCCCATGACCTAATGATAACCCAGTGGGACTCAAATTTGTAATAGAGACTAATGCCAATTCGGAAACCTTTCTGTTCCAGGGCACATGATCCAAAAAACACATTCATCTGGTTGGACTTTTTCCATACTCTGATTTTTATCTCTCTTGGCACACTCGCCTCTCCTCAAAGTCACAACCTTTTGTTGCCATGGAACCCAATCAGACATGGAGCCTGTTACTATGACTTCCCTGCAGGTCTAAAAAAAGATCTAGTGACCAAGAGAACAGTTCTTTCTTAAAAAATTTTTTTCTAAGGCACAGAGGCTCCAAAAAGAATCCAAACCTTTTATATCCATTGACGTTTAAACTTTCATGCAGGCTAACTTGAACTCTTTTGAGCCCAAACTAGCCAATGTTTTGTAAAAATTTTCAGCTGGGACATTCCTAAAAATATGATTTTATAAATTAAGTACCTGACAAAGAGGGTAAAAATGTTCTTAGTATTTCTTCCTTTTTTTTTCTCTTCTTCTAGGCAAGCCTCCTAAAATTTGAGTACCTGTTTAGTAAACATGTGTCAATCAGCAGCTACCAAATTTCCACTAATACTTAATTTTTGCCAAGAGCTCATTATTTCTCTGTAAAGAAAAGATAAGCAAACCAGTACAATCGGCCCTGTGTTCTGTCATCCCTGGAGCTGGACTACACCTGTGGGGACAAATATCTGAGACAAATAGCAAAGTTACTTAAGGAGAAAGGATTAACATTTGCTGAGTGCCATGAGCCTTCATCATGAGAATCCTGTCACAGAGGCATTTCCCTCTCTCTGTTTTGCAGATCAGGTACCAAGGCTCACAGAGCTTAAGTAGCTTGCTCAAGCTGCCATGTTGGATTGGTATCTGTCCCTCCCAAGACATTAGGGGTAAGTTAACTAAATGTTGACCAAGTATAGCAGGCTAATTTTTAAGTTGATAATTTTGTATGGCCCGAGAATGTTATAAATATCCAAATGGCCCTTGGCAGAAAAAAGTTCCCCACCCCTGCTGTAAAGCTTGTCTGTAAAGATGACATGGAATCTATCTTTACTGGCGCAAGGTGCCAGTTCTGGCTATACCCAGCTATACTAACTACCACATCTGCATAGCAGCAGCTAACCCTTGGGAAAATCACGAGTAAGTGTCCTGGTGCTTACCTAAGATGACATTGAGCCAGACACCTACTGCATCCTCACAGGCTGGCTGCGACAAGGCCTTCCCACCCCGGGCTCTGCAGTGGGCAGGACCAGTAAGCTCGTGGTGCCTGCTCTTGTGAAATCGTGTGTTTCAGCTACAAAGTCAAAGCCAAGCCACACAACTCACCACGATAATTCTATGCAACCCCGGTTTTGGATAACCAGCTTCAACCAATGACTGGCAGGAAGAATGTGGTAAAGCATGAAAGTTAATTTTGAAGTTATATTATTAATCAAACCAGGCTTCTGGCTAAAAATATCTTACCTATTTCCTTTTATATAAGGAATACAACTACTTTCAATAAAAGAAATTTCAAAAACCAACACAAAACCACAATAAGATACAACTTCACATCCACTAGGGACAGCTATACTCAAAAGGCAGATAATAAGTGTTGCTGGAGACCCGCAGAAATAAAGACTCTCAAACACTGCTGGTGGGAATATGAAATGATGCCACTGCTGTGGAAAACACTCTGGTGGTGCCTCCAAAGGTTAAACATAGAATTACCTTATGACCCAGCAATCCTACACCCAGGTATATACCCAAGAGAAGTGGAAGTATGTGTCTACACAAAAACTTGCACACAAATGTTTCTAGCATTGTTAATCACAACAGCCAAAAAGTAGAAACAACTCAAATGTACATCAACTGATGAACAGGTGACTAGACAGATTGTGGCATATCCATACAGTGGAATAGTATTTGGCAATAAAAAGAAATGAAGTATTCATATATGCTACAACATGGATGAACTGAAAACATTATGTTGACTTAAAGAAGCCAGACAAAAGACCACATCATGTCTGATTCCATTTACAGAAAATGTCCTGAACTGGAGAATCCATAGAGACAGAAATTAAATTAGTGGTTGCCTTGGCCTTGGGGTTTTGGGAGGGAGGAAATGGAGAGTGGCTACTAATGGGAATGGAGTTTCTTTTTGGGGTGATGAAAAAGTTCTAAAATTGATTGTGGTGGTGACTGCACAACTCTGAATATGTCAAAAACCATTCAATTGTACACTTTAAAATGGGTGTATGGTATGTGAATTATATCTCAATAAGCTATTATTTTAAAATACAATAAAGAAAAACCAACACAACCTTTTTTTGTTTTGTTTTTGGTTGTCCTATTAAATAAAAAAGTCCAAGTGACACCACCACCTGACCTTGGACAAATTACTTTGTCTCCGGTGTCTCTGCAACACTTAAGAAACAAGGCTCATTCCTGAACCAAATGCTCTTCTGGCTCCCCGAGCAAAGGAATCTACAACGTTTTATCTGAGGAGAAAACCCACTTGGATTAAACCTCTCAAGTAATGTTCAGACTGGGAGTCAGACCCAGTCTGTCTGCCCGGCCGGGGTCCACCCCACTCTAGCTGAATCTTTTCACACTTTCCTTGTGTGGTTCTGCCCTTCACCCCAGCCTCTGTGCCACAGTGGGTTCCTACACACCTGCTATGTGCAAGGCTTGATGCCAGACAGCTTCATTATACTTTTAGTTCTAAACCCCCAAGCCCCAGGGGAGAGGGTGTCCTTTCCACTCTGCAGTGCAGAGCAGATTCAGGGAGATCATGCAGGAGACCAGGGTCGAACAGTTGCAAAGTGGCAGCAGGATTTGAACTCAGAACCAAAATATGAGTTGCTTCTTTTAGTCCTACACCTAGGGTTTTCAAATGGGGTCCATAAATATATTATTGGGGTTCCATGAGTTTGGTACAATTTTAAATGATATGTTTACTTAAATAGCAAAGAATTTTAATAGAACTGCATTTGGGGGGTCACAGTGATAACAACCACTTGCTAATCAAGTACTGTCCTGGGTTTCAAGGCTGTTTGTACTTTCTCTCATGTTAGTATTTCTTTAGTTTTGTGGGTCGACAGAAACACACTGTCTGACAGTATTACTTCCCTAGGGATGCCATAACGAAGTACCAGAAATTGGTGCTTAACATAACAGAATTCTGTTGTCTCCCAGTTCTGGAGGCCTGAAATCAAGGTGTAGGCGGGGCCATGCTCCCTCTGAGGTGCCAGGAAGACCCACTCCATCCCTCTGTCCTCGCTGCTAGCAGCCTCAGTCATTCCTTGGCTTGCAGAAGCATCACTCCAATTCTCTGTCTTCACATTGTAGGTGTCCTCTCTCCGTCTTCACATCACCAAATTCCCTCTTTTTATGAGGACACCAGTGAGTCATACTGGATTAGGGTGCACCCTAATGGCCTCATGTTAACCTAATTACCTCTGTAAAGACCTTATTTCCAATCAAGGCCTGGGGGTCAGGTCTTTGTAAAGGAAAAACTCATTCCTGTGTCTCCTCTCACACTAATATCACACTTCTGGTCACCAAATGTGTGCGTGGGGATTGGCGAGGGTTCCCACACCAAACAATTCCACACCACCAGCTGGGGTCCTGCAGTGTAACTCAGTTCTGACTATCTGGAGAAGCATCAGATCCCACAGGTTATGGGCTCATCTGGAAGACTGCCTCCACCCTTCAGACACCAATTGCAAATCCAGGTTGTTACCGGTGCTTCTGACAAACTGGCTGTAAACTGGCGGTTCTTACGACCCTCTCTTTGTGTTGATTAATTTGCTAGAGCAGCTCACAGAACTCAGGTAAACGTTTACTAACTAGATCAGTGGTTTATTATAAAAGGATATACTCAGGAACAGCCAGTTGGCAGAGAGGCACAGGACAAGGTATGTGGGAAGGGGTGCCGAGTTTCCACACTCACTCTGGGCGCCATTCTCCTCAAATCTCCACGTATTCATCAACTCAGAGGCTCTCCCCATCCTTCTGGGTTTTTATGTGGCAGATGAAACCCTGGGCTGCTGGGGAGTAATCAACCTCCAGCCCCTCTCCCCTCACTGACGGTGGACAGAAAGTTGGTCCCCCGGCAAGAAGCTCCCTCCTTAGGGGCTTTCCAAAAGTCACCTCATTAACAAAAACTCAGGTTTGGTTGAAAACGGCTTGTTTATATGAATAACAAGACACCCATTTCAGTTTTACCTCTCTGAGAGTACAAGGGTTTTAGGAGCTATGTGTCATAAATGGGGACAAAGATCAAATATATATTTCTTATTATAAATCACAATATCACAGACTTCAACATAGCTTTTCGGAGGGAGGGGAGACACACAATTCAACCCATAACGTTGACTTTAACTACAGGTGATGCAGCTATTCCAGGTGAAGGTTAAATGATTGCTCAGTGACCAAAGGTGTCACACACAATCTTTCTAAGAAAAGTTAATGAACTGAGCTTTTCTGAATAATAATATAGAAGGTAAGGGAAGCATTCCAAACTCAAAACAAAACAAAGCAAGACAAACCCTCCCAGCGGTAGTCACTAACACACTGCACAGACACTGAGGAGTTATCTGTATAGTAAGTTGATGTTAATTTAAATTGTTACGATGTTTGTATTTTACATGTATTTGTTAGAAAAATTTCATAAGAAAATGTTGTGAAAAGTTTCCCTCAGACTGTTGATGAAATCTGCTAACAAAATCTTTATTCTTAAAGAACACCAAAGTAAAAACAGCAATTAGCATCTCTGAACAAACAAACATTTCTCCACAAGCCAACAGCAGGGAGGAGATAAATTTTAAAATATGGAAATAAGAGTACACGTTTTTCCTAATTAGACTTATTTAGATAAAAAATGTAGCCCAGGCCTTCATGAATCATTTGATATCCTTAAACATTGAATTCTGAATAGAGAAAGCCCTGCTGTCTGTTGGAATGTGTGAACTCAGATACTACACTAATAGCTATGCGTGAAATTCTTAACTCATTCTTCCTTGTTTCCTTTCATTTCTCCATCCATCCCACATTTATTTTGTATTCTGTGCCCAGCACTAGATATACAGTCCCTGCCCACTTTCTGGTGAGGAGAGAGACAAGTGAACCACAAATGACAATTCTTCTTTCCCAATAGACTTAGGTACAGTTGGGTGGGGAGCACCCAAGCCAGGTGTGAGATGAGAAAAGGGAGTTAAAGAACCTTTCACTGCACTCTCTTACATAAGCCCTCAACATCCTTCTAAGTTAAGAATTATACTTATTTTTTACACAAGGAAACTGTGGTTCAAATGGGTTGAGCAAACTGCCTAAGATGACCTCACAGAGTTGTAAGGATTTAAAATAACCAGTCCCTTGTCCCTGAAGTCCTGGCACAACACTTCTTTTTTACAACTGCTTAGTATTCCACTGTGTAAATGTACCACCATTTTTGTTGTTGTTAATTCTCACCCAATGATATTTTTCCCATTGATCTTCCAGAGGGAGAGTGATAGGGAGGGGGAGAGACAGAGAGAAACATCAATGTGAGACAGACACATTGATTGGTTGCCTTCTGCACACGCCCTGAACTGGGCCAGGAATGGAGCCTGCAGCAGAGGTATGTGCCCTTCACCAGAATCAAACTCATGACCCTTCAGTCCTCAGGCCGAAGCTCTAACCACTAAGCAAAATCTTCTAGGACACCACAGCTTTTCTATCCACTCATCTACTGATGGACACTTGGGCTGCTTCCAAATCTTGGCTATCGTAAATAATGCTGCAATGAACATCGGGGTACATATATTCTTTCGAATTAGTGTTCTGGGTTTCTTCAGATAAATTCCCAGATGAGGAATCACTGGGTCAATAAGGCAGTTCCATTTTTAAGTTTTGAGGTAACTCCATACTGCTTTCCACAGTGGCTGCACCAATCATCCCCATTCTATTCTCTTGTAAAAATACTGGCCTGTGGATTAGACTGATTGGGAGGGGATGTGGAAATGAGGGGGACATACGACAATGGGAAAGCTCTAGCACCTGATTTGTAAAGTTCCAAGGAACACAAAGGGTGCTTTTCAGCTCTGAAATTCTATGAAGGAACTAAAATACTATTTCCAAAAAGCAAATAAAACCCCACTGAGAGATGGTACTATAATTTCTTGAGTTTGCATCAGTCTATTTTCTGCAGTCAGATAAAAAGGTGACTGGTTTGGGTTACAAAGGCAGTGTTCCACTATAAAAACCTGCTGGTTACCATGACAATTAACATCTCTGTTCCTCCCTTTTCTGCAGCATCCTTCCTCCATCCGAGTCAAATCAAAGAACCCATCTGTGATACCCATGATTTAGTATTTCCTTTTCACGAGGATTTTATATATATATATATGTGTGTGTATATATATATATATGTGTGTGTGTGTATATATATATATATACATACATATATACACATACATACATACACATATATACATACATATACATATATATACATGTATATGTATATATATGTGTATATACATACACACACATATACACATACATACACACACATATATATACATACATATACATATATATACACATATATACGTATATATATGTATATATATGTATATATACATACACACACACACACACACACAATAGTACATATCAAAGGACTAATTAGAGAACTAAAACCTCGAGCATTGCCAGCTCTCCTCCACTGCCAATAATGTCCCACAAATAACTATCAGGAGACACCCTGCAGGAGGTGTGAGCAGGAAGGGAGGTGGGTAAGTCGGCACCTGTTCCTTTTGGTCTAGAGCAGGGGTCCTCAAACTGCGGCCCGCGGGCCCCATGCGGCCCGCCGAGGACATTTATCCGGCCCGCCAGGTGCCGCTGCCTGTCCTGCTTAGCAGCTGACTCGTCCCGGGCCCACAGTGCGCATAGGAATTTGTTCATAGTTTTTTTTTAAATTATAGTCCGGCCCTCCAATGGTCTGAGGGACAGTGAACTGGCCCCCTGTTTAAAAAGTTTGAGGACCCCTGATAGAGCCTCTCAGGGTGGGCTCTGGGTCAGTTCTTTCCAGAAGGGTCCAATTGAGGCCCGGGCTCCCTGGAGCTCTGTCTTTATCTGTCTGCAGGTCTGTCCTCCTCAGTCTAAGCTCCTCAAGTGCAGCATCCACACAGGACTGATTTTGGAGCCTATCACTGCACTGGGCTCACAATGAAGCGCTTGGAAGGGAGCCTCTCTTTATATCTTCAACTGAGAGCTCGAGTTTGGGCCTAGCCTGCTTTAAATCATCTTATGGATTCATCCAAGGTATAAAAACATGCAAAGGAATGAAACACAACAACTTTAGGTTAAGTAGACCTCTGAGGAAGTCTAGAAGGCATCTAGATAGATGTACCTGGGACCATTCATTTCTTAAATACAAGTGACAAATTTGATGCAAACATGGCAAAATGTTAACATCTGTTAAATTCAGGAGATAGGTATATGGGTATCATATTTTCAAAAATGTTTTTTCCATGTTTGAAGCATTTAGTAATTTAAAAAAAATCTGTCTACTAATGACTTAACCAGAACAACTTGGTTAGGGATTTCATCTGGGATTTCCTCATGCTCAGAACATTCTCCCCTCTGTGAATTGGTTTACTTTTAAATATGAAGTAAGTTGCTGTTTCTGACAGGCCATTTCGTTACCCTATAATTTCGGAATCTGATGTCACTGCATTTACATCCATAGGACGTTAACATCAACCTTAAATTTATTCAACAACCAAAGCAAGCATAACCTTAAGAAAGTTAAAATCCACTGAGAATTTAATAAGCTAGCTGCCCTACAAAAACACTAGCTCCTTTTAGGCTATTGTGTAAATAAACTAAGGAATGATTATTTGAAGGAATTATTTACTAACAAAGTCACTGTGATTTCTGAAATGTGCAAAGTATCAGAGAACATAAAATAATCTTTGTATACAAATTCAGTGTCTTCGACTTTCACAAGTTATATATTATTCTGATTTAGTGAATTTGTTATTAAAATTACCCCAAATGTGCAACAAATTATTTCAAAAATAAAGATTGAGAAGGCATCAACATTTAATTTAAAAGAAAGCCACAAAAATACAAGATTATTTCATTCATTTTCTATTTTCCTAAAGAAACAGAAGCTCCCGGCATGTGGGTTGGACTGGGGCGCTGTTTGCAAAACTGTCCTCAAATAGCAACAAGGCCGAAAGGCCTCATTTTAAGTCCTTCTTTAAAAGTAAGAGCCCAATTTGAGTCCCGAGTATTTACAACACTTCAAAATGACCAGAGTGCTGGTCAAATTTATCAATAGTAAAATTTAATATTACTCCCCACCTGCCCCCAACCCCCTGCCCCAGCTGTGCATTCCTGGTTGCTAGAAACAGATGAGGATTTAGTATAAATAAGAGCCCTCATGATCCTCAGGTGACAGCAGGACATAAACAAGCCACTTTAATGGAAGAAGAAGGCATACCCAATAGACACCAATTCAGTGAGTACCTCTAAATTGCTCAGCATATGAAGTAAACTTTGGCTGGCTTTATACAACCAATATTTAAAATGTCAATACACTTGACAATGTGTAAGTCAAATGTTTTTATAAGCATGGTGTCATTCCAACATTAATGAGCTCTTGGGTCAGGTTATGAAATGTTAAGTGTTAGTTTATGGTAACAGCCAACAGTTTTAACCCCCTTCTGTGTCAGATGCAGAGATTATAAGGCAGGTGAAACTCTCAATAATCAACATAGGGGAATATAGCAACCCCTAAATATCCAGTGATATTTAGCAAACCATAGGGTAACTTACAAATAAGGATAATTCAGCTAAATAAAGAAACAGCTTATCACCTACAAACATGAAATCTTATAGTCATTATCCTAACATGAGAGACAAATCAACTTAAATTTCCTAGTACCGAGGACAGCACAAGTGTGCTAACCATGTTTACTACATGAGAGGAAGACAAGCCTGAAAGTGGTCTGTTCTCTACAGAACACAAGGGTAGGCTGGGTTCCTGCTGTCCATCTCCCTAGCTGGGGGTGACCACAAGTGACTTAGGCAGCAATGATGGTTTGTTTAGGAAGCAACAATACACAATCTTTACCCATGACAGCTTTTGCAAACATGTAGAAGGTTAGGGTTCTATACTAAATAAAAACTGAGAAATAAAAAAAGAACTGAAAGCAAACTAAAAAAAACAACAAACAAACTTGACCATCTATTCCCCTCTACCTTTTGAACTTTCCTTACTGTAAATGAAACTGGAATCTGAGCTGTTTGAAAGTTTCTAAATGCATGAGCTAGAGTTCTCAAATTGTACATTTTAAGTCCTGGTTTTGGGGGAAGGAGAGAATATCAATCCAGAATAAATACACCAAAAGTTAACTTTTGAATTGTTTTAAAACCCAAAGAAAAAGTAGAAATTTATAAAAATAAATATGTAAAATAAATAAATATATGTTAAGTGCATTTAACATATTTACTTATATGTGTAAAAATATAAAACAAAAACAAATGTATAAAAATAACTTGTATAAAAATTATAAAATAATTATTCAAAAAATGGTGCCAGGATAACTATGTCATTTATATGTAGCTATCTTAAAGGAAAATAAATAAATTCTAACTGGATCAAAGATAACACATATAAAAGTGAAAATCATAAAATATATTAGAACATAGTGCTTTTTGTTTTTTTAAAAAGAACCTCTAAGTATGAAAGGCCATTCTAAGAATGACACAAACCCAACACTTTTAAATTTCTTTAGGGCAAAGTCTGATAAATATTTATTCAATGTTTGCTACTTGCTATCTCTATCCTCAGCACACATAATTAAAAAAAAACAACACACAACACATCACTAAGTCAGTGTAGTTGGGAGAATTCTAAGACGGCCCTCAGGAGTCCTACCTGCTGATGTACACACCTAGTACTAAACCCTCCCCTTTCATGTGAGCTAGACTTGTGGATATGATGGGATTTCACTCTCAAGATTAGGCCACAGCCGAAACCGGTTTGGCTCAGTGGATAGAGCGTCGGCCTGTGGACTGGGGGGTCCCGGGTTCGATTCCGGTCAAGGGCATGTACCTTGGTTGTGGGCACATCCCCAGTGGGGGGTGTGCAGGAGACAGCTGATCGATGATGTCTCCTCTCATCGATGTTTCTAGCTCTCTATCCCTTTCCCTTCCTCTCTGTAAAATATCAATAAAATATATTTAAAAAAAAAAAGATTAGGCCACATTATATGTCAAAGGTGAAAGAATTTAGCAGATGTAATCAAGTTTCTCTATCAGTTGACTTTAGTTAAATCAAAAGATGGACTACCTGAGTGGCAGGGCCTAAAAGGGAGAGCCCCTTCAAAGAGGGTCTACAGAGAACAGACAAAATACAAGAGTTACTCTCCTGTTGACCTTGAAGAAACAAACTGCCATGTGATGAAGAGGGTCACCTGGCAGAGAGCAGTGGGTGGCCTCTGAGGGCTTTAGTCCTACATTTGCAAGGAATTTAATTCAGTAAAGAACCATGGAACTTAGAAAAGGATTCCAAGCCTCAGAAGATACTGTAGTCCTGGCTGACATCTTGATTTTAGGCTGATGAAACTCTGAGAAGAGGATGCAGGTAAGATGTGTCTGGAATCCTGGCCCATGGAAATTGTGAGATGGTAAGTGGGTGTTGTTTTATGCTGCTGAATTTGTGGTGATTTTTTACACAACAGTAGAAAATTAATACAGTCATAGATAACA